>NC_049237.1:6346515-6946515 GCF_011100685.1 Canis lupus familiaris
CTGTGACCTTGATAATCACTTACTAGTTCTAGTACTTTTTTGTGGACTTCTTTTTTTTCTTTTAAGATTTTATTGGGATCCCTGGGTGGCGCAGCGGTTTGGCGCCCGCCTTTGGCCCAGGGCGCGATCCTGGAGACCTGGGATCGAATCTGACGTCGGGCTCCCTGCATGGAGCCTGCTTCTCTCTCTGCCTGTGTGTGTCTCTGCCTCTCTCTCTCTTTCTCTGTGACTATCATGAATAAATAAATAAAATCTTTTTTTAAAGATTTTATTTATTTATTCATGAGAGACACAGAAGGGGAGGCAGTGTTAGAGGGAGAAGCAGGCTCCCCATGGGGAGCTGAATGCAGGACTCCATCCCAGGACCCCAGGATCATGACCTGAGCCACAGGCAGATAGTCAACCACTGAGCCACTCAGGCTCCCTCTTTTTGTGGACTTCTTAGGATTTTTTTTACAGATAGGATTATGTAATATGTAAATACACAATTTATTTCTTTATTTTCTAACCACATGCTTTTAATTTCATTATCTTGCTTTATTGCATTAGCTAAAACTTCCAGTACAATATTGAACTGAAGTGAGAACAGATATCCTTGCCTTCCTCTCCATCTTCCCTAAAGGGAAAGTATTGAGCCTTTCATTATTAAATTTTATTGTTAGTGCTAGGTTTTATGTGATATGCAATTTACAGTTTGAGGAAGAATTTCTTTTGTTTCCATTTTTTTTTCAGGTTTTTAAATTAATGAATGTTAATTTTCATCAAATACTTTCTATGCTCCTATTGAAATGATCATGTGGTTTTCTCTTTACTTCCATTAACACGGGAAATTATATTGATTAATCCTAAAATGTTAAACAATATTTTCATTTCTGGAGAAAAGTCATGACTTTGTTATAGTATACTATTATTTTTACGTATTGCTGGGTTTGATTTTCTGACATTTTATTAAGGATTTTTGCATCTATGTTCATTGGGAATATTGTTTTATAGATTTATTTTCTTGTGAAGTCTTTGGTATTAAGATAATTCTGGCCTAAAAAGATGAATTGGGCAGTGTTCTCTCTAATTTTCTAGAAGATTTTGTGTAGAATTGGTATTATTATTTCCTTAAATATATGTTTTTAAAGGTTTTGTTTATTCATTCATGAGAGACACGGAGAGAGAGGCAGAGGGAGAAGCAGGAACGCGCGGGGAGCCCGATGCAGGACTCGATCCCAGGACTCCGGCATCACGCCCTAAGCTGAAGGCAGGTGCTCAACCGCTGAGCCACCCAGACACCCCACTTACTTAAATATTTGATAGTGTGCACTAGCAAAGTAATCTGAACCTATAGTTTTCTGGGTGGGAAGATTTTAAATTATGCGTTCAATTTATTGAATGTATTTAGGAATTTTCAGTTGTTTAATGTCTTTTTGAGTCAGTTTTGGTAATTTTTATCTTCCAAAGATTTTCTATTTCCTCAGTTTTCCAATTGATTTCTCTCTTAAGATATCTTAATTTTGTCCTCTTCAATTTGAAAGTTAAACTTTTGGTTATAAATTTGGATGGTAGTGGATGGGGAAATCAAGAGTGTTCTCATCATGCAGTCTTAGAAGTTGTGCAAATCAATCCAAAACCTTTGAAGGATAGCTTGGTTTCAATAACAATAATAGGTAAAAATATCTACCTTTTGACTTGGAAATTCTAATTCTAAGGATTTGTACCAGAAATAATACTATGTATGGACTCTTATAACATTTTTTTCATAGTAAAAGAGTAAACAGGAAAAACTGATCAAGAGGTCTAGCTAATAAAGAATGAGGCATTCATATAAACAAATACTATACAAAAAAAGAAGGCAAAATGTATTGATATGAGAATTTATCTTTTTAAAATTTTTGTTTAATTGTATATTTTTTGTTTTGTTTTATTGAGATAAAATTGATACATAATATTACAGTAGTTTCAGGGGTACAACATAGGATTTCAACTCTATGTTATGCTACCACAAGTGTAGCTACCATATCTCATCATGCAACACTATTACAATACCATTGACTATGTTCCCTATGTTGTACCTTTCATCCCCACAACTTAGTCTATAACTGAAAGCCTGTACCTCCCACTCCCCATCACCCATTTTGTCCATTTTCTATCCCTCTCCCCTCTGGCAACCACTGGTTTATTCTCTGTATTTGTCTGTGTATTTATTTGTTTGTACTTTTTTGTTTATGTGTTTTGTTTTTTAATTCAACATAACAGTGAAGTAATATGGAATTTGTCTTTCTCTGCCTGACTTACGTCACTTAGCCTAATAACCTCTGGATCCATCCATGTTATCACAAATGGCAGATCTCATTCTTTTTTATGGCTGACTAATACTCCTCTGTGTGTGTGTGTGTGTGTGTGTGTGTGTGTGTGTGCTATTGCTGAAATGCTGCAATAAACATGGGGTGGATCATATATATATTTTTTGAATTAGTGTTTTTGTTTTCTTTGTGTGGATACCTACTATGGGATCACTGGATCATATGGTATTTTTATTTTTTTTGAGACACACAGGGAGGCAGAGACATAGGCAGAGGGAGAAGCAGGCTCCTCACAGGGAGCCTGATGTGGGACTCAGTCCCTGAACTGGGATCACGCCATGAGCCAAAGGCAGACACTCAATCACTGAGCCACCCAGGCATCCCTGGTATTTCTATTTTTAATTTTTTGAGGAACATCCACATTGTTTTTTACAATGGCCATACCAATTTACATTCCCATCTACAGTACTCAGGGTTCTATTTTCTCCCCATGCTTGCCAGAACTTATCTCTTTCTCTTCTTTTTATACTAGCCACTCTGACAAGTGTGAGGTGTCATCTCATTGTGGTTTTGATTCGTATTTCCTGACAACTAGTGATGCTGAGCATCTTTTCATTTGTCTTTTGACAATTTATATGTCTTCTTCTTTGAATGTATCCTATTCAGGTCTTCTGCTCATTTTGAAAATGGATTATTTGGGAGCTTTTGGTATTGACTTGTATAAGTACTTTACATATTTTGATATTAATCCTTTATCAGATATATCATTGGCAAATATCTTCTTCCATTGAGTAGAATGCCTTATCATTTGGTAGATGGTTTCCTTCACCGTACAAAAGCTTTTTATTTTGGTGTAGTCCTAATAGTTATTTTTGCTTTTGTGTCCCTTTCCTGAGGAAACATATCTGGAAAAAAGTTGCTAAGACTGATGTCAGAGAGATTACTGGCTATATTTTCTTCTAGGAATTTTATGGTTTTGGGTCTCATATTTTGTGTTAAATACATTTTAAATTTATTTTTGTGTGTGTGTATAGTGTAAGAAAGTAGTTCTGTTTCATTCTTTCAGAGGAGCTGTCCAGTTTTCCCAGCATCATTTATTGAAGAGACATCTTATTCCGTAGTATATTCTTGCCATCTTTGTCATTGATTTACTGTATAACCATGGATTATTTTGAGAATATCATTTGTATATTGTTAAGTGAGAGAGAAAATGTCATAAAACACATTCCCACACCATTTTCTATAAAGAATGTGCAAATACTTTCTTAGGAAATTTCTAAATTATATGGCACTCTGGTTGAGCATGGCAATGTGAGGAATGGGAAGGAAGATTATTCCCAATTTATACCATTCTGTACCTATTGACATTCTCAGATTTAACAGGTATATTTCAAGTGAAATCCCAAATCCAGATAAATGTTTTGTAACTGTCACTTTTTCTGTCTCACTCTAGCATAAAGCAGACTTACAATTTACATTTGTCAGTTGTCTAGGTTGTAAATATAACTGCCTACATTAGCTGTCCTTATGCTGTCGCCACTTTGAAATGCCCAGCTGGCAATCATGGGCACAACATAGAAATAAATGGCTGGCGGAATCTTGCTTGAATGCATACAGATGCACATGTGTTCAGAAGAGTGGAAACCTGAGACAATAGCAGAGAATGGAGATTTGGAGGCAGAAACTCTCCCCTTCTGATGCCGAGTACATAGGGTGAGGAGCAGGAGCCTCTCTGTAAAATTAGTGAAGGAGGAAACGGGCTTTGTCGAGATTTCTGGTGAAGGTAAGGCTTTCACTGAGACCAATATGCCTGCTTTTTTTGGCTATTTGTACATATTTTAGAGGTCAATTGTCATGTGTCTTATTGAGGGGTGGGGGAGGATGTTTTCTCTGAGTAGCTAAGAGAATCAGGGAAGAGTCTAGGATATAGAGCAGAAGGGCTGATCTGCTTAGTGCCTGAGATGTCTTTTTGAAACTTAGACTTGGGCCTTTGAGAAGACAGTCTTGTTGTTGAAAAGCCTCTGATTAGTGATATTTCCAGTATCCCCATTAAGCAAAAACTTTGGAAATTTCTGACACTTAATTGGTCAAAATGGGAATAACTAAAATTTTGTTTTATTCTCCCCAGACTGATTGCTTAGAGATACCCTGAACCTGGGCTAATTAAGAACAGACACCTCAGTGACTAAGTCCCCCTTGGGATGGAGGGTAGTGGGAAAGAGAAACATTCCCCACAACACTGTTACTTCTGGACTTTTTCCTAAGCTCCTCCTGAGCAAGTTGTTCTGGCCCCTGTGCATGGCTGAGCAGTAGGCAGACAGGAGTTAGCCTTGGCTGAGCTCAGGGGAGCCTGAGAAGTGGTGGAGTCCTCTCCATGGAGGTGAGTGTCTTCTCATGGTTTTCCACTAAGAAGAAAAGAGTCAAAGAAGACCAAGGTGGGAGTTCTGGGCTTGGCTGGGACCGACAACAAGGAGGCATAGAGTCTGAAGGGTTGACAAGGGGAGCAGCAGGGTGGACAAGTTCTTTTCTGGTGTTTCCATACACAACTGAGAGAATATTCAGTTCTTCTCTGTCCCAATACTAAGAACAGACATCGCTGCTTGAGAACAACAAGATTCTTCTATTGTTTGTCACCTAGTGCTCATTATGCAGACATTGTAGAAATATAGATCTCTGAGCTGTCCCAAAGCCCACAGAGCCTTAGAGGAGGTTGTATGAGTAAGGGAAGTGAGGAGGGGAAAATGATAACATGAGCCATGAAGGGAAACCAAGAAGAGTAGGCTCTCGGGGTGTGGCCAGGCTATTCAGGTGAGGAACAAATACTATTGAATCATATATCACACATCCATACATCCACCATATACTAACAATTTACTAGCACTACTTTACAGCTCAACAATATTATATACATAAACATGTCCCTGCCCTCATAGAGTTTATATTCTAGTGTCATAGAGGAACATGAATAAATAAAATTAAATTTCCTGTCCATCTTCCTTGCTTTATAGTTATTCTGGCATGATCAATAAACTAACACCGTAATTTTAGTTACTTTTCTTGTGTATGGTCTAACATCCACCCTCCCCTTGAATATAAGCTCAACAGGGCAGGGATTTTTGTTTGTTCTGTGCAGCAGTGCAAACGCACTGCTTCATTTGCTTCATGTTACATGAAGGAAAGAAATAGGTACACATATCATATCAGGTAATAATAAGTGCTATGAAGAAATGCTAATGTCCAAAAATCCAAAAATGAGGAAATCATTCCTAATTGGGATGGGGTAACTGGCAAGAGTCCTCTGAGGAGACGACATGTGAGTAATGGGATGGGTAAAGTGAGAGTGATCCAGACATCCTAAGTGGCTACTGGCCTCAGATCTATCATTGTCAGTGCCAGGTGCCACTTTTCCTCCCTCCCAACACTTTGCAGGGCATGTGGAATTAGAGAAGAATGCTTCTGCCCCGGGAAATTATCTCAAGCTGCTGAGTTCTCATTTGTAGATGTTGCTGCTCTGTACTGTGGAGGTTTACCATCTGGAGAAGGCAGGGGTGTTGGTCTTAGATCCCATGCCACCTTTCTACTGCCCCAAGATGGATCTAGACAGTACCAGTAGGGATGAGGCACAGGGTTCAACGTTCCATGTTTTGAACATCACCTGGACCACCATTACGTCATCTGCTACAGCGAACATAAGACGTGGACGATCCCAGGACTGGAGAGGCTGATCAACTCATATTCAGAACTGGCCAGTTAAACAGTCTTATCCTCTGTGCCCTGAGAGAAGGCACCTCCAGTGGTGTAGAAAGACAGGGTATGTTTTCCTATCCCCAGTAGAGAGGAATAAATCTTTCCCCAGTCCAGACAGGTAGCCTTGAGCTGGATGAGATGTGCCCACATTCAGGTGTGGCCTTGTGCAGTTTGTGAGCAGTAGAGACACGTCACCTGATCTTCAGGTTGGAAATAGTTTGTCAACCTAACCTCTCTTCCTTCTCTTTTGAGAGCAGGACCATGTGGAGCTGTTGTGTCTTTGATCCTAGGTGGTACAAGGAGTAGAAACAAGGACTAAACAATGAACAACTTGTCTAGTGCCACTGAGTTCTACCTTCTAGGCTTCCCCGGGTCCCAAGAACTACACCACATTCTTTTTGCTATATTCTTTTTCTCCTACTCAGTGACATTAGTGGGAAACACAGTCATCATTGTGATTGTGTGTGTTGATAAACGTCTGCAGTCCCCCATGTATTTCTTCCTTGGTCACCTCTCTGCTTCGGAGATCTTAATTACAACTATTATCGTTCCTATGATGCTTTGGGGGTTGCTACTCCCTGGGATGCAGACGATATCTTTGGCTGCATGTGCCACCCAGCTCTTCCTGTACCTTGCTGTGGCGACTACAGAGTTTGCATTACTGGGAGCGATGGCTGTGGACCGTTACGTGGCTGTCTGTAACCCTTTGAGGTACAATGTCATTATGAACAGCCGCACCTGCATCTGGGTGGTCATTGTGTCCTGGACATTTGGGTTTCTTTCTGAAATATGGCCTGTCTATGCCACATTTCAGTTTACCTTCTGCAAGTCCAATCTGTTAGACCATTTTTTCTGTGACCGAGGGCAACTGTTCAAACTATCCTGTGATGACACCCTTTTCACAGAGTTTGTTCTTTTCTTAATGGCTATTGTCATTATCATTGGTTCTCTGGCCCCAACAGTTATCTCCTACACCTACATCATCTGCACCATCCTCAGGATGCCCACAGCCTCAGGCCAGAGGAAAGCCTTCTCTACATGTGCTTCTCATTTCACTGTTGTTGTTATTATGTATGGCAGCTGCTTGTTTATCCATGTGAAACCTAAGCTAACGCAGGCAGCGGAGTATAATAAAATAGTTTCCCTGTTGATTTCTGTGTTAACCCCTTTCCTGAATCCTTTCATCTTCACCCTCAGGAACGACAAAGTCAAAGAGGCCCTTTGGGATCTTATGAAATGCTGTAATCAACTCTTCAAAGGTTGAATTCTCTACCTCAGTTTTAGGTGGTAATATCCACACTATAGATTGTTTAGGAACCCAGAAAACCATAATTCCAATCTTATCATCATCATGTTTCAAAGGTTAATAGTGTACAATTCCCAAGGAGGTATGGAAGAAGAGAAGAGAAAAATGAAATCCATTCTCTGCCTGTTAGAATCTCAATTCTCAGTTTCTGATGATTCCAATATTTAACTATGAAAGCCCATCCTTGGGAAATGTGAGGATTAGAGAAAGGAAATACATATATTTTTGTAGCTTTCCATAGCTCAATTAATTTCTCTATAATCCATTGCTGGAGATATATTTCCTAGGAGGGAAGGAAGTGGGAAGAAGGTGAGGGGAGGCATCTGGCATAATCAGAGTACCAAGGGAGAGATGCTCACTTTGTTACTTTATCAACTATTGTTGGGTTTTTCATATATTTTTATATAATTTCTTTGTGTTATCACTGTATGCACTTTATTCTATGGTTCTCCTTTTCTCATGTTGCTTATCATGTTATCTTGGCACCATTGCTACCTCAAATTATAATGTTATATACATTTTGCCACAGAACTGATCTAGAGTGGTGATTAAGGGATTGGAATGCTTTCCTTTTAGTAAGTCTTGGTGATGTCAAGATATGAAATATTTTGGCATATATGGGGATTGAGACAAATAAGAATTAAAGGACTTAATTCTAGAGAGAGCATCCTGTGTTTTATACCTGCTTAAACCAACTATGTCTGTTGAGACTGCTTCCAGACCCAGGCTTCAGGCTTCATGTTGCCTTTGGTTCTATGTCTTCCCAAATCCAAATATCTCAGTAGCTTTCCTTAGATCTTCCCTGTGGGGAGCATCAGAGGAATGAAAAGCTACTCTCCTAACTCATAGTTCTTTAGGAATTCCAGGGCATTTTTTTTTTTTTTTTTTTTTTTTTGGCAATGCAGTTGTAGGAAGTTCATAATGTTTGAAGAAGGGGTTTGAAGGAAGGTGTTGATTTAATGGTAACACTCAACAGCACCTGCCAGCTCAGAATTGGGTGGAGATACTGAGTCAGCCAGCAGTGGGTGATGGTGTTCCATGGGATTGTACTGTGTGAGGATGCCTTCCTTTTGGTGAGGACAGGGAAGACCAGTAAGTATGATCTAGTTGACTTCCCTGCATATGGCACCAGATGAGATGTTGAGAGTGGGGCCTTAATCCAGCTCATCCTCTCCCAGCCAACCAACGGGTTGTGATGGGACTGCACTGGAGAAAGGGTTGAAGACTGACATAAAGATATCTCCCACCCCAGGCTCATTTCCTGAGGTCTGCTGTCTCTCTAGAACAATACCACTTTTTCTCCTTCAGTACTCCAGAGAGGATGCCTTTTCTCATTTACACAAGGCTTTGCACAGCCTATGTTGTCTCTGGGCTGGTAGAGGCAAATTAGGAGGACAGAAGAGAGCCTCACTGTCCTCCTGTATGGTTCCTTTGGTTTTTCAACCTGTCATCCCCCATGCCTCTTGCACCCTGTCCAGATCACCCTTTGTTCACCTACCAACTATCTTCTCTCTTCTCTCCCTTTCCCCTTGAGTTCTTCTGTTCTCTCTTTCTCCTTCTTTCCCTTTACCTCATTTCTCTTTCCCCTCAAGTCAAGCTCTGACCACCCACTGGTAATACATTCCTATCCTTCCCCTTCTGCTCAACCAACATTTCCATTCCTCTTCTGTATCTCAGATATGTAGTATTCTAGACTGCCTCTCTGAATGCCCTTGGCTTTGAGAAGAAAAGGAGAGTCCCAGGTTGAAGAACTAGTGAATGGGGCATTAAAGATCTCTTGTACTGAAGACGATGATCTTCCGTTTGTTCTCTGATTTTTGAATGAAGGAGTTACTGTGTTAGCCTTTTTGGGTTACTGTAACAAAACCCTGTACATTTTGTGGTTTAAACAAGAGAAATTTCTTTCTCCTAGTCCTGGAGACAGGAAAGTCCACATTCAAGGTTCATACTAATTCAGTGTCTGGTGAGTATTCTCTTCCTGACCTGTAGATGGCCACCTTCTTTTTATGTTCTTAATTGGTATTTCCTTGTTATATGATTGGGAGGAGAAAGCAATTGCACTCCGGTTTGTTTGTTTGTTTTCTTTTGGGAACATAATCTCATGTAATCAAAGCCCTGCCTAATTACTTCATTTCAAATTATTTACGTCCTAAGAAGCCCCTTCCCCCAAATCAGCTGCAGTGGGTGTCTGGGTTTGAGTTTATGAGGACACAGACCTTCAGTCTATTGTGTCATTGTGCACCTGCCCTGCAAGCCAAGCTTATTTTCAACCTGGATGTCTACTCCATATTCATACTAGAGACTCTAATTTCCCAAGCTGCAGGTATGACCTACACAATAGTAAATTTAGATGACTCACACTTCCCCTTCTGCTGTTTATACTATAAAACCTCAATAGCCTCTTGCTCTATTTATATTTTTGTCTCTACTCCTTACAACTGAGTGTATATATATATATATATATATATATATATATATATTTGTGTATATATATGTAATCAATATAGGTGTTCAAAAAGAAATATTAATTATAGACATTCATTTGAACTTCTTGTGTACATTGAGTTATCATACTCAAAGTAAGTCTTATGTATACTTTGATATATGTCATATGTAATGTATTGCAGTTTTTTATTTGATTTACACTTTGGCCTCATAACATATGCTTTGTGTTGTTAGTTATATGTTCATAGTAAAAACAAAACAAAATTAGAGATGATGCTACTTTCAACCAAGAAAGGTTGTAATAGTCTCTCTTCTGAAAAAGTTCCTTGGTGACAATAAAATATTTATCCACTTAGTATCCATTATATATCTCTGAGAAGACTTTCAGCTTTTCTATTTTATGTCTTATGAGTATTTCCCTATGTTCAACATTAATGATGCATAAATAATTGCTTATATTATGTAAATTAAAATATGAAATTTATTTTATACTTATGCTTATTAGGAGATAAGGAAAAATAAGGGAGTTGTTTGTAATTAAAACTTCTATTTATTTTGCATAGCCACCAGAATAATTTCTTTTTTTCCAAATTGGAATATCTCCAGTGTTTTATTAATATTGATAAAGAATTTTCAAAAAAGAACAGAAATGCAACTTGACACGTTTGCTCTTAACTTCTTTGTTATTTTGTCAATGAATATGAGGAATTCTTTTAATATAGATACAGAATATAACTTCTATAACATTTGGCTGATTTTTCTATATTGACCATGTACTGTATAAGAATTTTGCTGAATGCCCTGGAATCATATATATTGAAAGAATGAAGTATTGATTGCATACTAAATACCTTGTAATTTCTGCATATTTTTATTCAATCCTGGCCATAACCTGTGAGGTTAGGAGTATTATGTTCACTTAACAGATGAGAAAATGAAGGCCTGAGGAGGTTAAGTTACTTGCCAAAATTTACTCAGCCATCAACCCATCACTTCCATCTGATAGCAAGAAAGTAAAACTCTAGGAATACTAAGTATTGACATTAATGCTTGAGGATTGGAACTTTTTTTTTATTTATTTATTTTTTTATTTTTTTATGATAGTCACAGAGAGAGAGAGAGAGAGAGAGAGAGAGAGAGAGAGAGGCAGAGACACAGGCAGAGGGAGAAGCAGGCTCCATGCACCGGAAGCCCGACGTGGGATTCGATCCCGGGTCTCCAGGATCATGCCCTGGGCCAAAGGCAGGCGCTAAACCACTGCGCCACCCAGGGATCCCTTTTATTTTTTTATTTTTTATTTTTTTTATGATAGTCACAGAGAGAGAGAGAGAGGGATTGGAACTTTTATATGTTTTTGGTGGGAATATAAAATACTATGGTCAAAGTAATTAGGTGGTGGCAAACTTAGGAAACTATGTTGTGTATATATGATATGGCCTGTTCTCAAGTCTGTTGATTTCTTTCTTCAGCTTTGTTGAGTCTTCTGATGAGCTTATGAAAGGAATTCCTTTACCCTCTTGCAATGTTTTTTAAAAATATATAATATCTTCATTTGATTCTTTCTTATAGTTTTTATTTCTCTGCTGAAATTCCTCCTTGTTTATGCATGTTGGTCATCTTTTCCACTACATCATTTCACATATTAATCATAGTTATATTATTTTTACCTTAAATGAATATTTACTGGTATGACATTTTATTTATTTATTTATTTGGATTATAATGTTTTATTTTTAAATTGAAGTATAATTAACATACAAATAATATATTAATTTCAGATGTACAACATCTTGGTTTAACTACTCTATACATTACGCAGTGCTCACCACAATAAATATAGTCACCATACAATGTTATTACAATATTACTGACTGTATTCTCTATCCTGTGCTTTTCATCTCTGTGACTTATTTATTTCATAACTGGAAGTTTGTACTTTTTAATTCTGTTTATATATTTCACCCATCTCTCCACCCACCTCTCCTCTGGCAAACACCAGTTTGTTCTGTAATAATGAATTGTTTTGTTTGTTTGTTCATTTGTTTTATTTTTTAGATTCCACATTTAACTGATATCCTATGGTATTTGTCTTTGTCTGACTGACTTCACTTTTTCTCTAAGTCCATCAATTTTGTCTCAAATGGGAAGAGCTCATTTTTTATGACTGAGTAATATTCCATTATATATATATATACCACATCTTTATCCATTCATTTATTGATATATATAGTATATATCAATATATAGTATATATAGTATATATTTATTGGGTTGCTTTCATATCTTGGCTATTGTAAATAATGATGCAATAAACATAAGGATGCATATATCTTTTCTAGTTGGTGTTTTTATTTTCTTTGGTAATTAGCCAGTAGTAGAATTACTGGATCATATGGTATTTATATTTTTAATTTTTTGAGGAACCTCCATACTGTTTTCTACAGTGGCTGTACCAATTTATATTCTCACCAGTTGTGCACAAGCATTCCTTTTTTTTTTTTGACATCCTTGTCAACACTTTTTCTTTCTTTCTTTCTTTCTTTCTTTCTTTCTTTCTTTCTTTCTTTCTTTCTTTCTTTCTTTCTTTCTTTCTTTCTTTCTTTCTTTCTTTCTTTCTTTCTTTCTTTCTTTCTTTCTTCTTTCTTTCTTTATTTTTTTCCAAAGATTTTACTTATTTATTTCAGAGAGAGAGAGAGAGCGAGAGAACACAAGCAGGGAGAGCAGCAGAGGGAGAAAGAAAAACAGACTCCTCTTTGAGCAGGGAGCCCAATGTGGGACCCTGGGATCAAGCTGAAAAAGGACGCTTAACTGACTGAGCCACTCAAGTACCCCAACACTTATTTCTAAATTTTAGCCATTCTGAGATGTGTGAAGTGATACATGATTGTATTTTGATTTGCATTTCCCTAATGTTTCATGATGTGGAGCATCTTTTCATGTGTCTGTTGGCCATCTAAATGGCTTCTTTGGGAAAATGTCTATTCAGGTCCTTTGCTCATTTTCAAATTGGATTATTTGGGTTTTTTTATGCTGAGTTGTATTATTTTTTTCATATATTTCAGATATTAACCTCCCGTCAGATATATCATTTGCAACTATCTTCTCCCATTCAGTAGGTTGCCTTTACAATTTTTTTGATGGTTTTCTTCACTTTGTAAAAGCTTTTTATTTTGATTTCTTTATCTATTGTTTTTTTTTTAAAGTATGCAACTTTGAAAAATTTTTTTTTAGGTGATGCTCCATGGTTCACCATGTATATCTTAACTTAGAACTGACTTTAGATTTATACTAACAATGCCAGTTAGCTAGGGAAACATTACTCTTATGTAGCCTGTCCCTGTCCTCCTTTTCTTTTTTCTTTCTTTAAATTCAATTTGCCATCACATAGTACATCATTAGTTTCACATGTAGTTTTCAATAATTCATCAGTTGCATATAATACCCAGTGCTCATCATATCATTTTCCCTCCTTAGTGCTCATTACACATTTACCCAGTGCACCAACCTACCTCCACTTTCTCCTTTTCTTACTGTTATTATATGTGTCTATATAGTTACAAAGTTAGCAATACATTGTTACAGTTATTACTTTACATATTTTTAATTTTTTAAAATTTTTTACTTTATTTATATTTTAAAGAAACTGGGAGATTCAAGTTGCCTCAGATTCAAGCTGCCATTTGATGTCATTTTCTTTCTCCAAAACAACTCTGTCTCTACTCATCTCCTTCATGCTATTACTGGCAAATATATTACATTTCTTTATGTTATCCACTCAACAATATGTACTTAGTATTTTATATAGTTGCTTTTTAAATCAGTTAAAGATGGCAAGGGAAGAAATATGCATTTGTACTATCTTTTATCATTATAGAATTACCTTTACCAGTGCTATTTCTTTGCATATATATGAATTCTAATTACTGTCTGGAATCATTTGATTTTAATTGGAAGAGATTTCTTCAGTACTTCTTTTAAAAAAAGTTTTATTTTATTTATTTTAGAGAAAAAGAGAGAGAATATAGGGAGGAGGGGCAGAAGGAGAAGGGGAGAGAGAGTCCCAAGCAGACTTTCTGCTGAATATGGAACCCAACTTGGGGTTTGATCCCAAGGCCCCAAGATCACAACCTGAGCCAAAAATCATGATTTGGACACTCAACCGATTGAGCCACCCAGGTTCCCCTCTTTAGTATTTCTTTTAGAAGGGGACTAATAGCCATAAAATCTCTGTTTTAGTTTATCTGGAAATGTCTCTTTTGCTTTCAGTTTTGAAAGATAGTTTTGTGGATATAAGATTCTTGATTTACTATGTGTGTATGTATGTATGTATTTATTTATTTAAGTATAGTTTACACACAATGCTATATTAATTTCCGGTGTACAATATAGTTATTGACCATGTTTTTTTTTTCTTTCTGCACTCTGAATCCCATTGCCTTCTGGTATTAAATGTTTCAATGAGAAGTCAGCAGTTGACCTTATTGGGGTTCTCTTGTGCATGAAAAGTTTTTCTCTTGCTGCTTTGAATTTTTTTCTTTGTTTTTTTAGAAAATGTACCATTGAAGTATATTTAGTACCTTAGTTTGTGGATTTCTTTAAATTTACTTTACTTGGATTTCATTCACCTTTTTGGATGTGTATATTATAGTATTAAAGTTTAGAAAATATTTAGCAGTCATTTCTTCAAGTATTTTTTTTTACTTTTCTTTGTATCTCTTCTATGCTTCTAGTGCTCTCATTACATATATGCTGGTGAACTTAATGGAGTCCCATATTTCTCTGAGGCCTTGCTCATTTTTCTTCATTTTTTCTCTCTCTATTTTTTGTGTTGCATAATTCCTATTGATCTGTCTTCAGGTTTACTAATTTATTTTTCTATAAAATATTCTACTGTTGAGCTCTTCTACTCAATTTTTAATTTCACTTTTCAACTCTTGCTTTTCCATCTGATGTTTTTAAAATTTTTTTTGATCTCTTTGTTTATCTTCTGTATGTGAAGAACTTTTGCCAACATATCTGCTTTTACTTCTTTAAGCATTTTTTCATTTGGTTTTCTGAACATATTTATATCACTACTTTGAAGTCTATGACCATTAAAAGTGATATCTGGCCCCTCTACAAGCAGTTTCTTTTGTGTGCTGTTCCTATTGTGTATGCCAAACTTTCTTGTTTCTTTCCATGTCTTAAAATTTTTCATTGAAAACTAGACATTTTAGATATTATTTGGTAACACTATGGATACTGATACCCCATCTCAGGGGCTTGGTACTATAGTTTGTTTGCTTGCTGATTTATTTAGTGTCCTGGCTGGACTATTTTAGTGAGGTCCATTTCCCTGGCAAGGTGTACCCTCTGGTGTCACTCCTTAGAGGCCACAGTTTTAAGCATATATACATTCTCCCTGATGTAACACCGATTTTAACAGGATTCTTTGTCTGACTGTTTCCCTGATTATTATTATTACAGTTATTAGGCTCTACTGATTGCTGGCTAATTCTTTTATTATCTTTAACAATGTCCTGGGGCATAAATTGCTCCATAGTCTGATCCAATTAATTTCGGATTCCTTTACAGAGGTGATTTTTGAGGTCAGAGTTTGACATTTATTCTGACCCTAGGAATTCATTTCTTAGCTCTTTCTTTGTTTCCCTTTGTTAAACTAGCTGCCCTATACTTTTCTTTCTATCCCTTATGAAGTTACCAGACTCCTCCTTTGTTCACTACCAAAACCTTTATTGTTTTTGAAAGTGCCCTTAGGCTAGAACCTCCTCATCCTCTTTCAAATAGTCAGTTCCTTCAGACCTGACTCTATATTTAGGAAAAATATCTGAGCCATGACTTTGTAATTGGGATTAGGGATGGTGGCGCAATCCTTTCTAAGTGATACCCCTGCTTTAGTTGCAGGGTGCTGGACAGTAGCAATAGTTTTTTAACTTCTTGACTTGCCTATCCTGTTTTGAAACTTCTGCCCTATGAGTGAGTTTGAGGAAGCGTGATTTGAGCCCTCATATTCTCAATGTGCTGCCCCTAAGGTAGAGCCTCTGCTCTATAAATGGAGTAGAAGCAGGGAATCCTAAACTCACTTCCTCTGCTGTCCTGGAAATTAGCTTCTGCAACATGTAGTTGTGGGGGAGGAAGAGGGAGAAATACAGACCTCTGCTCCTTTTGGGAAAATGCTATAGCCCTTCACTTGGAGCTGGGGGTAAGGGAGCCCACTCTTCCTGGTTGTACCTGTCTGCAGTGGGGTTTCTATCATATTGATTTGGGAAGGGGAAGGAAGATGTTGGGTCATAGTTCAAGTGTCACAGATTCTTGCTATTCTTGCCAGATTCTCTTGAATAAACATTTCTTCATTTGTTATATGCCTTTAGAACAAATTCCAGGGACTTTAAATGGCCTTTAAAATTATAATTCCCACAAATTATGCTTGTTTAACTAGCCAGTCAGTTTGCAGAGTTCCCCTGTCAATCATAATTGTTTTAAAGTCTCTCACTGATAGTTCCAACATCTGGATCTGCTCTGAGTTTACTTACTTTACTTATTCTCTTAAAAATGGGTTGTTTTTCGTGTGTGTGTGTGTGTGTGTGTGTGTGATACACATGCTGTACACTGTATGTAGAACACTTGAGTCTGAGGTAAATACTCTTTATGCTTGGTAATAGGCAAACTCCTTCTTTGGTCCAGTTGTAAGTTTGAGGGGGTTCAGTTAACATGATGAGGAATTTGAGCTGTGTTGAGGGTATTTTGTTGCCTTTCATGAACCATATGTTTTCAATTCTTTTAGTGGTAGGCTATTGTATCTTGATCTTAGAGTGTCTACACTAGATATCTACATTATTGGATTTAACAGAAAACAATAATCACCTTGATCCTTTATATTTTTGAAGTGTTTTAAAATCTTCACAGTGCTATTACAACTGTTTTTTACATTGCTGACCTTTGCTCTTCTAGCCATACCATATATTTGTATGAGGGATAATCCCCTATCTCCTGATCATTGTTCTTAGCATGATGAGACAGTCTAGTCTTGGTGAAACATTTTTTCACTACCTTCTCTCCTAAATTTATTTTCTATAATCTCAAGGCTATGAATGTGCACAGTTTAAAACACATTTCCACAAAATCACCCGTGGATACCAATGTTCTCTTTATTTCTCTAGACTTCCAGGCATTTTTTTCCATATGCTTAGCACTAAATACCATTTTTTTTTGAAAATTTACCAGTTTTTAAATCTGTTTTCTCTTCTTTACCACTAAATAGAGGCTTCTCTTTTCTAGAATTAAGAGAGTAGGATTAAACTTTTAAAAAAACTTTTACCTTCTATTCATTTTTTGAGAATAGGATGTTAACAACTGTGCTGAAGACAGCAAAAACTGTTCTAATTTTATAAAGATTAATCTGGTTCTAACCCTATACACAGAAGCAGTTAAATAATTTATTTATAGCTCCCTTGAAATTTGCTTATTGTTAGAATCTTCTCTCTAGTTACTTAGGACAATTCCATTTGTATATGAGATCTCTCTCTCACTAGATATAAAAAAAAGTATGTCTTCTCTTAAGTGACTTTTTGGAAGTTGTGGAAGTAGGAGTGTTGGCACCCCTACTCAGCATCTCCTCTACCAGCTGACTACAGCCACCCCCTTGCTACCATGAAAGTTGGGTGCAGCCAACTGCTCCTTTAGAAAATTGCCCATGGCTGGACAGGAGCCCCCTCATGCAGGAGTTTTATAGCTACCCTTCTCAGAGAAAGACTGACTGACACAGAGATAAAAAAGCCATTCAATTAGTCTCAATACAAGACCAACTGTATAGAGCAATTCTTTTTTCTTTTACAAGATTTGTTTATTATTCATGAGAGACCCACACAGAGACAGACAGAAACATAGGCAGAGGGAGAGGGAGAAGCAGGTTCCTCGCGGGGACCCCAATGTGGGACTCGATCCCGGATCCTGGGATCATGCCCTGAGTCGAAGGCAGACGTTCAACTCCTGAGCCACCCAGGCATCCCTACAGAGCAATTCTTTTGTCAAAAGTCCTATGGGACCAGGCTGAACTATCCCCAGTTGAGACCACATCTTTGATTAGCCTTCTTTCCTTGTACTGCTCTGCTTTCCTCATTTTTCCTTTCAGAGAGCACTCCCACCATAAATCATTTTCTCAGAAATCCTTGTCTTAGGTCATTTCTTTTTTTTCCAAAGATTTTATTTATTTATTAATGAGACAGACAGAGAGAGAGAGAGAGAGAGAGAGAGAGAACGAGAGGCAGAGGGAGAGAGAGAAGCAGGTTCCATGCAGGGAGCCTGACGTGGGACTCGATCCTGGGTTTCTAGGATCAGGCCCTGGGCTGCAGACAGCGCTAAACTGCTGAGCCACTGGGCTTTTCTCTGTCATTTCTAAGGAATCCAATCTAAAGCAGTTGGTATTGGAAGTGGTCTTGAAAGCAGACACAAATGAGGGGAGTCTGGAGGTGGATCACTTTTTGGTCAGATGTCAGTCACTGGCTGTTTAGATAGACCCTAGAATGATTACAATGATATATCAAACACAATTGTTAAGATTTTTCAGTCTGGTAGACTAAGTATCTGAGAGGTTCATGGAAAATAGTAGCTGTAAGGACTATAGAATTTGTGAAGTGCCATAGTTGAGGACAGAAAATGGCAGGCTCAGCTCTATTTAAAGCTAAGTGTGAGACTCCCAGGGCCCTTGTTGGCAACATTAAAGATACACTCACTCTCTGTAGTCAGAGGACTGACAGAGTGAAGAACAGATACAGAATTTAATTATAAAAGTAATGTAATTTCAAAGAAGGCTTGTTCAGCCTTGTCTGCTCTCCTACTCCAAAGCCAGGGCCCTGATGGAGAATGAGTGGGACCCTCAGTCTCAGTATGATGATTTCTGAGTAGACACAGTTGAAAACTTTGAACACCCAGATTCCTCTGAGCTCTCTTGATCTGCAGAAATGACACACTCCCCTTTTGGAAGGTATGCTCCCTCCCTTTCTTTAGGACTGTCAGAGCTCTCAGATAAGGCAAAGGCCTTATAAGACAATGCTATCTTCCTCAGGATCTGCATCCATCTTTTCTCCTTCCATCAGATTCATAAATTAGGTTTAATATTCACATAAACTAGGGAAGAGCTTAAACTGCTAACAGAAGAGTGATACCTATCAAATTTTCTGCAAGAACTGACTAGCAGGCACTAGCAGGCACTGGAAGAGCCTGTCCAGGAGTGAGTCTAGAGGGTGATGGATCAAAAGGGTGGTTGGAACTCAAATCTGATGAAAAGAGTGTTTGTTGATATGGAGCCACTCCCCCATCATGCAGAATTAAAACCTTGGCAAGAGTCCTGGGGAAAAGGTCTAATATACATTGTTTTCTGATCCACAGAATTTTGAAAAAAGTGATAGCCTTTATTAAATTAAGTAGAAATGCTAAAAATTACCTTCAAAGACTCAGAAGGTAGTGATTAAAAGGCTTGGAAATGTAGAAATGTGTAATGGGGCCACTAAATTAGACTGAGAAACCTACCAGTTGGCCATACTGCTTGGGAGGCAGGCCTGGAGGATACTCTGCTCAGCAAGATGATAAAAATAATATGGTTAGGGAGGACATCAGCTGAGGCTGTTGTTAGGAGATGCCATTACAGAACTGGACTTCCTGATGGTAAGGGGTTATGGGGAACCAGAATAGGAGAGGTTGCATGACAGCATTTAACTGATGCAAAGTGCACATACTTCCTCTATTAAATAACAAGGTCAAAATGGCAAACAGGACTTTGAACTGCACCTTTGGATATGGAAAATAGAACACGGTGTTCACGGGGTAGGATATATAGGCAACCATTAAGAGTATTGCTTCGTGTATGTAATTGAGAGAAATCAAGAATGAAGGAGGAGGCTCAGATCAGGTACTCCAGTGGAGTCATGATCCCTTTGCCCCATCTCCAGATTTGAACCAGCTCTCAGCTCCAGTATCATCAAATAAAAGAGTGTGAAGCACCAGGATTAGGACCCTGTGATACCACAGCAAGTATATTAAATATGCTTTCCCCAGACTTGCCCCTAAAGCCTACAGTCATTTACTCGGGTAACCATCCCTAGGCAAAGTGGACTCAGATAAGAGCTGTAGAATATAGTATGAATTGAAGCTTATACTAAGGGATGTAAAGCACTATCAATGCTCTCTTATTAGGGAAACATGTGAGAGCAAGGTAATTAATGGAGTTTGGATCCAAATATCTCACAGCAGTTTCACTGGATTCATCTATTTTTAATTTTTGCTCCTCTGTTTGTTTCTCCATTTTTCTCTTTCTCCCTTCTCCTTTCCTGTCCTCTTCCATCCTTCCAATTTCCAAACTCTCTCTGCTCCTCCATCTCCCCCTCCCTCTCTCCATCTTTCACACACACAAATTGCAAATGAACACTCATTCTACATCAGGCCTTATGCTAGGCACTGAGAATTCAGAGATGAGGTCCAGGATCTTCCATCAAAGAGTTCAGAGTATAAGGAGGGAAGGGTTGAGTCACGGAGCAGCACATTGTGGGATAGGGTCCTTCACAGTCATGCACAGGGGTGTGTGTCAGCATAGAGAGAGAACCTCCAACTCAGTCAGGAGGAAGTAAAATAAAGGAATGATTCTCAGAATCAACCATATTTGATTTCATGTTTGAAAAGAAAAGTGAGCATTATCAGGCAGAAAATGGGAAATCCCTTTTTTAATCCATGATTGATTTTCATTTTTATTTATTTTTAAAATTTATATTTAATTAACATATGGTGTATTATTAGCTTCAGAGGTAGAGTTCAGGGATTCATCAGTCTTACATAATACCCAGTGCTCATTACATCCATACCCTCCTTCATGTCTATCCGCTAGTTGCCCCATCCCCCCCACCCCCTCCCTTCAGCAACCCTCTGTTCCCGATGCTTAGGAGTCTCTTATGGTTTGTCTCTCTCTTTCTCTCTAATTTTGTCTTGTTTTATTTTTCTCTCCCCTTTGTTTTTATACTCTTTTTTAATAGGGCCTGACTACCGTCAAGGTTAATCTCCTGGCATGTATTCCTAGTTATGTTAATAGACGTTTCAGAGTAGATCCACTTGGTGTTCAATCAACTGTGAGGTGGTTCAGAAGGCCATCTTGTAAGCAGATACTTCCGCCTTAGGAGTTTGGATTCTAGAAAACAACTGGCTTCTGCCAGATTATATTATTTCTATTTTCTATTTCTATTTTCCTAGAGCTTTTTGGAGCACTCCAAGATGTGAGCTGAAAATTGCTCCAGTTAGAAAAGCTATAAATGCAGAAGAAAAGCTTTCCCAGGAGCCTAGATTCTTTTCCTGATTCCTCTCTTGCTTTGGAAGATGATTAATGGAGAAACATGAAATTTATGACCATTATTAAGCTCAAGTCTCTGCTCTACCATTTCTGAGTTGTGTGACCCCAGGTCAGATATCCAGCCTCTCTGACTATTACAGGGTTGACCTCTGAGGAGACTGGAGAAAATTAAAAATATGATATTTAAAGGAACAGGTACATACCAAATCCTCAATCCATGCCAAAGATGGAACGGCGATTTTCTATGCCTTTCATAGATAGTCAGTCTTCATGCCAGAAATTAAACTTGGGTCTGACAAATTATAAGGCAGAAAGTGGACTGAGGAGCAAAAGGTACAAGGCAAAGTATAGGTTTCTGGTAATATTCACTGAAAATTCTTTAGATTGCTTGGGCCTCTTAAGAGAGGAAGGTGGTGCTGATGAAGCAGTGCTTCTAGAATATTATGTGTGGAGACATCATGTAAGCTGTCTGGTAGACCTCACTGAACTATGGGGTGAATTATCCAAGTGAACTCATTGAAAAAAATTGGTGTGCACAAGTATGGTGTTAGAAGTTTAGGGAGACTGGAAAACAAAAAAGAATTAGGAAAAGATTGACCACATTTAGTGATATGATAAATTGGCCAATCTCTTACTTACTTGGGGGTTATAATGATGGTTCTTTCCTCTTGAGTTAAAAGTGTAATTTTGAATAGGAAATTGGAGAGATGAAGGAGATGGAGGATAGATGGTGAATAGATATCAAGATGACTTAAGATTATGAAACATGTAAAGGAAAAGAGGTACCAGGGGATTTGACTGTGTACAAAGGAATGTACTTAATGTTCAAAAAGATGACTCCATGTAGAAGCCAAGGGAAGATTCATGGAGGCAGGGCCTGGAACAGAGGCTGGGCTGGTCCAGCTGGGAAGAGTAAATGCAGGCAAAATCCTGAGACAACTAGTTCAGTTGGCTGACAAATAGGACAGAAAACCTGGGGTCTGATAGGAAAGGATAAAAAATGTCTTTAAATATCACAGATAGAACAAAACTGCATTAAGAGTGAAATTTACTGTTTGGTAACAAATACCACTATTGCTGAGAACACAGCACCAGATCTCATGCTGATGACTCTGAATACATTGTTTGTCATCCTCACAACGGCCTTGCTAAGAAAAAGTTATTATCTTCACTTTACAGATGAAGAGTAGGAGGCCCACGTAGGTTAAGAAACACAGCTTGAAAGGGACAGAGGTTGTATTTGAACTTGAGCCTATCTGGTGCCAAAGCACCACCCTGGTGCTTCCTTCCAGACCAGTGTTATTGCAGGGTGCTCGCAAATATGCGTGCACACCAACCGTCACCAACACACTGCAGCAATAATAGAGCTAAATTAATTTTTTTTAATTTTTGTTTATTTTTTATTGGAGTTCGATTTGCCAACATATAGCATAACATAGGGCTAAGTTTAAATGTATGCAGTTGCTGCTCTGATAAAGGAAATGCTCACCCGTTGAGAAACATTGCTGATTTGGCAGTTTGGTATGAATTTTCTCAACTGAGGGATTTTAAAACAATCCATTTTATAACTTTTAGTGTCAGGTAGAGGGTTTTCATAATTTACCATTTAAGAGTCCTGCAACTGAAGTCCTGCGTGCTGCCTCTCTCGAGCTGGTCACATTGGTTTATGTTGTTTGTGACCTGTAGACCAATAACACACACAAAGTATGCACCTTGAAGTCCTTCACAGTGTGCAAAAAGGCACCGTGCACTTTATAGAGACGTGTGAATATGAGGTGCACAGAGGAGCACATTATGGGATGACTGAAACGGAAAGGCAAATGTGCTGAGATTCAGGTCCTTATTAACTAAAATCTGAATGCTCTTGACTAGAGAGATCAGAGATCTGATCAGAGATCAGATGAGAAGCCTTTTGGTTGAGATAGTTTCTGCTTGATTATAGGTATCTTCATTCTATTTATCTCATTTTTAAAAATTTATTTATGGTAGTCACACACAGACAGACAGAGAGAGGCAGAGACACAGGCAGAGGGAGAAGCAGGCTCCATGCACCGGAGCCCGACGTGGGATTCGATCCCGGGTCTCCAGGATCGCGCCCTGGGCCAAAGGCAGGCGCTAAACCGCTGCGCCACCCAGGGATCCCTATTTATCTCATTTTTTCAAGTAAATTAATATTAATAAATAGCTACTGTTACCACCCACCTTTTCAAAATCCAGAACCAGAACCTTCAGAGACCGCGATTAACCAAGCCTCACAGGTGTGCACCTTCTCAGTAATGTGTCTACACCTCCACCTAGTGGCCGCTCTGAATGATTCAGCGGTGATACCTGGGAGCTGTCAGGGACGTCCTAAGAAAAAGTGAGAACCAGAGAATATGTTCATTTTCTGGAGTAGGGAAGGAAGAAAGAATGAAATAATGAAAGAATGGAGGGAGAGAGGGAGATAAGACAGAAAATAAGAGAAAAAAGAAAAGGAAAAGAAAATTGGGGGGGGATTTTTTTTTTTTTGAAAACTTGAAAATAGACATTTCTGAAGCACAGTAGATTTTCAAAAATTGAGGGAGGTCGACAGAGAGACTCACTACCTGAGAATGATAACAGTGTGTATTTCCATGAATAGGAAAACAGAACTGAACTAATTGTTAAAAGCGAGATTGAGGGATGCCTGGGTGGCTCAGCGGTTGGGCTTCCACCTTCGTCTCAGGGCGTGATCCCGGGGTCAGGGATCGAGTCCCGCATCGGGCTCCTTGCCTGGAGTCGACTTGTGTCTCTGCCTCTCTCTGTCTCTCTGTCTGTCATGAATAAATAAATAAAATCTTTGAAAAATAAAAGTAAAAAAAAAATAAAGCTAGATTGAATTATGGCCTGAAGAAATTAGAATAAATGAAGAAGATTCAATGTTATATTGATTCCCTCCAGAAGACCTGAGGACCTAGGGACAAATACTGGGGTCATAGTTAGAACTATAAAACCCAGATTGTTATGCCTGAGAAAACCAAGTTCTCAGATACATATTTAACCAGGTTTATGGTCTCTGTGGGGATTATGGGTGGTAGAATTTAACCTGTTTTTATGGATATAATGAGTGCTATTAATTATGTAACCACAGCCTGTGAAGTCCACACCATGGAGCAGGTGTGTCATGGGGACTTTGCTGCCTCCATCTTCATCACTACCACGTAAATGAAGTGTTGTGCCCCAGGTTAAGGCTAAGGAAAAAGGAGAGGCAGAGATGCTGAAGAACTTGCCCATGCTGTCCTAAGTACCCAAAAGATAAGATGGGATTCAAATTCAGGACTGTAATTCTAGATCCTGTTCTTTCCACTACATATTCATATTGCTTTTCTTTGAACTACATGCATTTAAAATTTAATTTTAATGTTTATTTTAAATTGTATTTCTTTGTTGAATTATTAATAAATTCACATGGTATAAAGTTCAAAAAGTACAGAATTGTAAGAGCAAGTAAAAATCAAATCAAAACAAAAAGTAAAAAATCAAATCAAAACAAAAAGAGCAAGTTGAAAGCAATCTCCTTCCCTCCCCAGCCATCCAGTTCCTCTGCCTTAAGGCATGCCTCTCTTGCCAGCATCTTCTATATCTTTTCAGGGTATATTATCCATGTGCATGATGACCAAATGTTAACATCAATTTAGTACGCCTCCAACATTATAGGAAATTGTATTTGTATGGCTAATGCAGAAAGTCACAAAAGGCTAATTTAAACATCTTAATCACAACTACCTTGCTTGCTCCAATAGAATTTGCAATTCAGTCAAAAGTTAAGTATAGAGGATTTTCAAAATAAAACGTTTGTTAATTCACCATTCAGTCATTTGAATAGTTTTGAGTGACTGCTAATGTAAGCTTTAGAATGAATGCTTAAATTTTCTCCAGAGTTTGTATGGATTCCCAAAACTGACTTGAAAAGCTTCCAAATTATCCAGAGTCTGTTTTCCATCTCTTTCTTTTATTAAAAAAATGTTGTTCTTATTCCCAGATCCTTTTCTTGGTTATTAGATTGACTCTTAGCCAGTCAGGTTAATGTTAGCTGGAGATACCCTCATCAAAAGAGTCTGAGCCAAAAATGCCAGTCTGGATTTTATTTCTGGATGTATTATGGGAAAGCTAGCTGGTCATTTCTCCAACCAAATGCCTCAAAGTTTTTGAAAATGCTCTAAAACTCTTTCCCCACATGTTGTTTTGTCAGTATGAGTCCAGTTTTCACATGCAAAGTGAATCAGATTCACCGCACTCAGTTTTACAGTGCATTTTTGCAAGAGATCCCATTTTTAGCCAAGTCACAGCTGAGCTTTACTTTCAGCTAATTAGTACTTGTTCTCAAATTGGGCAGTTCTAACCCAAGCTAGGAGATGAGATGCAATTTACTTCCTCTCTACTCTCCTAAAATTAACTAAGCTGTAAAATGTGAGTGTTCCCTTGTTTTCCCCTTTGTCTGTCCCAGGGTTTGGTTCCATCATAAAGAATTCAACAGAACTCAGGATGTTTCCGCAAATCTTGCTGTTCTGATTTGAAGAGTAATGGAGTTCTTCCTTTCAAAATCTCAGCCCATTGGTTGCCAAGCAACCATTAATTTATCATAACTAGCTAATATTTAAAATTATACATGATAATTAAGTAGAACAGTATGCTTTTCATATTCCTAAATATATACAGCTTTGGCCAGATCAGAATGAATATGATTGGTTTTGCGGTACCAGAAACAAGTCACAAAGAATGCTTCTGGAGATTGAAAGAAGAGGGAATCTGACTATTCCCCTGTCTGAGCCCCATGGCTTTAGAAATTACAGTGATCCATGAGGGCCACACAGTTAGACTGCCCACAAAATTAGAGGAATTCCTAGTACTAGAAGATCCTTCTCCCTAAAGAATGTCATGACTTAGGAATAATATACATAGGGCTCCCTTGAAAGGGCCCAACTACACTTTGATTAACTTGGTTATGCTGGTCCTTTTAATCCCTGCCTTTTTGTATAAAGACATCTCAACATGTGTGTAGCCAAATTATTAAAGGAGCTAAATTTAATAGGATAGAAATAAGAAATAGCTTTATTTTTCTTTCAACCTTTGCTTCCAACATGCTCCATCAGATCTTTCTTCCCTTCTTCTGTGTGACATTTAGGGTAGATCCTACAATTTTCCAGTCACTTTTCTTACAAAAACAGCTTCATATTATTCATGAAGACCTATTATTAGGTGCTAAACCATGCATCCTAGTCTATATTAGAACTTCAATGTTTCATCTCATTTAAAGTTTTTCTTCCCCCCTGGTCATGTCTGACCTGAACCTCAGAGACCTGCAGGTGGAGACAGGAATGGTTTGCTCTCTCACCCCTTCTTGTTGGTCTCCTCCAATTCTCCATCTCTGCCCTGAGTCTTCTGGTGTCAGGATAGGGAAGAAGAGGTTAGAGAAAGAGACTGCAGTCCTTGTATCTTGCCTGGAGCTGATCATCCTTTTCTGTACCTACTGATGCCCTTTGTGGGGCAGGGGTTCTCATTGGGTACATTCTTATATATTCTTATATATTTCACATTGCTTAGTGACTCTCCCTCCAATTCCTCCTCTGCTTGTTCAACTTAGAGCCTCTCAGTGCCAGAATGTCCTCATGCAAGGAGGTAGCCCTCTTTGACCAGGAACCTTCAAGATGGCTCATACCTTCTGTATCTATATGCCCCTTTTGCCGTATCAATGATAGGAATGCAGGCTTGTTATCATCCCCATCTGTGATGAGGCAAAGCTCTCTCTGTTCTCTCAAACTCTGAGGATAGGTGTTCATTTCTTCCTAGAATTTTATCACCATGCTGCTCCTCTAGTGGCACCAGGGTGGATCTGTGGGGTTTGGCATCCAATCAAGGAATGGAATAAATAACACACTACTCCTTCATTTCTTATCTCTATGGGGGTGTCACCTTGGAGAGTACCTTTACCTACCTAGGGTTTGTTGGGGTGGGCAGAGCAAGGACTACCAAACTCTACCCCTTTGAATGTCTTCCCACTAGAAACTGCTTGTCTTTTGTTTTCATAGCCTGGTTTGGTGGTATAATGAAGGTCATTCCATTTTTTAAAAAATGGACTTCATTTATTTATCTTAAAGAGAGAGAATGAGCAGGAGGAGGGGCAGAGGGAGAGAAAGAGAGAGGGAGAGAAGCAGACTCCCTGCTGAGTGTGGAGCCTGCTGTGGGGCTTGATCCCATGACCCTAAGACCATGACTTGAGCCAAAACCAAGAGTTGGACCCTTATCCAACTAAGCCACGCAGGCACTCTAGGTCATTCCATTTTTAATAAGTCTTGCAGAATGGTGTCTGGTATTTCTCCTTTCAATTTTGTAGTACATTAATACCTATTTCCTGAGTTTTGGCCTTTGAAGTTCTAGGACAAGAAAAAGGACCCTTTCAATATGTCATTATGTAGGCAATCAGAAAATGAGCAACATTTCCCCAACAGAAGCAAAACCATGGGAAGGTATGATGTTGCCCACCTTGGAGTGCACCAATTTTACTTAGGTGACTTTGGTTTTCTTAGGTTGAAAGCTAGATGGAAAGTTCAGAGTTGGGACAAGGTCAGGGATCCCATAGAGAGAATGAAGATAATGAGAGTAGAGCTGTGATAAGGTAGCTGAACATGTGGCTGGCAGATACACAAAAACTAGAAAGTCTGGAGCAGAATCTGTAGAAAAAGTAAAGGGAAATCAAGTTTTCTTCTTCCATCCTTGTTCTTATTCTTCAAACCCACTCAATGTCATTCCACTGTGTTGGACTGGGTCCTCCAAGAAGTAGACACAAAGCAGCATCCGAAGTCCAAGAAATTTCTTAGGGAAAATGTCTATGAGGAAGAAAAGAGAGGAATCCTGGGGCTGGGAAGTTAGGGAGAGCCATTAGATCATCATACAAGTATGAGCATTGTGAAGGAGAGAGGGCAGGTGAGAAGGTTGGGTGACAAAGTCTGACACAGTGCACCATCCTAATAAAGTTCAACAAAGCGTTGGGTTATTCTTGAACCTAACTCACCCATCTGAGCTGTCCTAAACGTCCCAGGAACAGAAGACCTGCTTTAGTACCCCGCCACCCGCAATCATCAGTGGGGAGTAGCTATGTGATGCTACAACGCAGCATGAAAAGCTTTTCAGAGCACAGCAGCTGGGGCTGTTAATCAGTTACAAACCCTGCTATTAGAGATATTAGAGGTGCATTTGCATGGCTACTTCACACTCTAGACAATGAATGAATGAATGAATATGCTTTTTTCTTCTTTCTTAACCATTAAATTACCATTCATTTATATTTCCTCTGCAGCCAAGTTTCCTGAAATAGAATTACACACCCATTGTTATTACTTCCATACTTTCTATTCACTTATTCACCCACAGCAAGATGGATTCTCCTCCCCATTGTCCAGTGAAACTGCTCCAACCAAGGTGAGCATTGACTTCCCAATTGCCCTATTCCAAGGATTGAATGAGTTTGGAGTACAGAAATAGGGATAATACTTGTGGATACAGGGATGTGGAAACAGCCAAAAATCTGAAGGAGGAAAGGGGGAGCTAAAGATGTGGAAGTTTTATAAAAAAGACAAGAAAAGAAAGAGACAGGGAAATTAAGGAAAAGTATGGAATTTAAAAATAACTTCTGAGTGTGCCTAGGTGGCTCAGTCAGTTAAACTTCTTCCTTTGGCTCAGGTCAGAGGTCCACGTTAGGCTTTCTGCTCAGTGGGGAGTCTGCTTCTCCCTCTTCTCTTTTCCCTCTGCTCGATCTGTCTCTGGCATTCTCTCTCAATTAAATAAATAAAATCTTTAAAAAAATTTACTTTTGGGATATTGGAAAATCTTTTCAGACAGACAGTCCAGGAAAACTCTTAGGAAAAATTATCAAATCTGCCATCTTCTGACTGATTTCATATTAGCCAGAAGAGGTCAGCAAGACATTAGTATCAGTTTTTGCACTTCCTAGAGGCAATTTGGTTAATTGGGAAGGGATTGTTGCCTGTGGGCTCAGAGTTTATACAGGACTTCCTTTTGCTCAGACCCTCTTTTTAGAGTTTCACCTTCTCTGTGCTCCTGGTGAAGAGATGGATCACAGATTACATGTTTCATGAAATGGCATATCTTTAATTTAAATGTATATACTTCTCCAAGTCTGAGTAAATGAATTAAAACTTCTGGCATGTTAGCCAATGCAATTAGACAAGAGCCAAAAATGCAGGTGTAAAATATTAGAAATGAAGATATGAAAAAATTAACCTTAATTTCAAATAACTTGATTGTATATTTGGAAAAGTCAAGAAGATAAACTAAGAAACAGTAAGGTAACTCAGTAACATGGCTGGCTATGAAATTTA
Organism: Canis lupus familiaris; assembly: GCF_011100685.1. Lineage (NCBI taxonomy): Eukaryota > Metazoa > Chordata > Mammalia > Carnivora > Canidae > Canis > Canis lupus. Next base: position 6,375,994 of record NC_049237.1, read on the forward strand.
TACTCAGATATCAAAATCTTCACACATACCAAAGGTTCCAATTAAAAGAAGTGATGGATGAGAAGGACCCCATTTACAAAAGCTTCAACAGCAAAGAAATAATAATACATTACTAGGAATAAAGCTGAGAAGGTCAAGATTTACATAAAGAAAACTTCAAAATATTCCTAAGAAACATAAAAGAAATGTGAACAAATAGAAAGGTGGAATCAACAAACAAGGATATCAATTCTCTCCTAACATTATCCATAAGAATATATAGTTCCAATTAAAAAATCAGTTGTAGGGATCCCTGGGTGGCACAGTGGTTTTGCGCCTGCCTTTGGCCCAGGGCGTGATCCTGGAGACCCGGGATCGAGTCCCGTGTCAGGCTCCCAGCATGGAGCTTGCTTCTCCCTCTGCCTGTGTCTCTGCCTCTCTCTCTCTCTCTCTCTCTCTCTGTGTGTGACTATCATAAATAAATAAGAAAAAAAATTTTAAAAATCAGTTGTATTCCTTTTTTAGCTAGACAAGCTGATTAAAGTTTGTATATGGAAAATAAGCAAGAAAAAATAGCTAAAAACCATCTGAAAGAGAAGGGTGAGGAGGAACTAACCCTGTAAAACACAGTATGTAGCTATAATCAAAACACTCAAGTATTGCCATTTGGGAAAAGTGGATTATTTAACATAATGGAGAGACAATTAGGTGACCATCTAGAGAAAAAATTAACTTGCATCCATTTCTGCCTATCAGAATAAATTTTAAGTTTTAAATTTTAAGTTGGGCAGAGGTTTAATTGTAAAAATTAAACCATAAATTGAAATAGGAAATAAAAGAATATATAAAGGAATGGATAAGACCTTTCTAAGTATAACATAAGCATAGAAGTAAAAAAAAAAAAAAAAAAAAAGATTGACAAGTCTGACTTTATGAAGAACTTTTTGAAAACCAGTGTGGTTAATACCACCCAAAACAAAGTAAATAGACAAATCACAAACTGAGAAATATATCTGGGATGAAAGGTTGATTTGCCTAGTGTATACAGAACTTCTACAAATCAATAAAAAGGAAAAGATGGGCAAAAGATAAGAACATATCAGAATATCATCCTCTTTGCTTATAAGGAGATTAATGCAATTTAAAATGACATTAAAATACCATTCCCACTTATTAAATTGACAAATATCAAAACACACCATGGGAAAAAAGGTAGTATACCATGAAATAACCTGCATAAAGGCCAGTTTTGTAATATCTATCAAAGTTACAAGTGCTTTTGTACCCTTTTATCTTAGCAATTCTTCCTCTAGGAATTGTCATTCACATATTCTGCCACAGGGATATTATGTGTATGTATTTGGTTATTAAAATGCACCATTGGTTGTAAAAGCAACAAATTGAAAACAACTTAAATATTGATGAGTGAGGAAACAGTAAAATAAACAATGGCACATCCATACGGTAGAATAATCTGGACCAACTGAAAAAGGAAAAGCAAAAAGAGTGATCCCTTATGTATATATATAAAATAATGTGTGTGTGTGTGTGTATATATATATATATATATATATATATATATATATATATAATGATGGGCAAGATATTTTGCCAGGTGTAGGACATGTGTTTAATACATAGCCATTTGTACAAAAGAGAAAAATGCATTTGTGAGAATTTGCACATATATGCTTAAAATATCTCTATAAACTATAGTAGAATATTGATAACATTGGTTACCTGTTGGGGAAGGGAAGTCAGGTGGCTGGGGAACAGATGGGGAGAAAAATGTTTTAAAGTATTTTTAAAATTTTAAGCCACGTGAGTATATTATGTTTTCATGCTTTAATATTTGAGTATTGTTTTGTTTTTTTCTTTGATATTCCAGCGCTTAAAAAAACTTTGTGTTTAGGATACTCTATAATCCAAATTCTCTATGTGTGATATATATATATATATAGTAAGATCTTGTTCATCCAAAATTCAACGAGAGAATCACTTCACCTTTCCAGAATCTGGCTAGGATCAGGAAATAACAAAAGAAGCCATCAAGCAGGCAACATAAATGTCCCAAAGTCCATGTACAAAATAAAACCTAGGCATTTTACTCAGCGGAAGTCCATTAGACTTCCTTTAATCTATTTATTTATTTATTGGAGGCAATTTTATTAAGCTGGATAAAGTGGCAACTCATAGAAAGTAGACAGGGAAGCCCTACTAAAAGCACTCAGCAGTGCTAGTTCACAATCTAAGAAGCATGTTGGGGAGAAGAAGCACACAGAACCAAAACAAGGACCAAAGACAGCAGGATACGGATTCATTAGTCCAGACACATACCTTCTCAGAGATTGTATCCCTATGACTGTGATGTCCTAACAGTGGTCTTGAGGAACCAGATTCACATTCAGGTATGCTAGGTAGGATCTGTTGAGATTGGGTTTTATCCTAACTTTTAAATGAAATAGGAAATCTTTTGATGATAGAGTTTAAAACAGGCTCTCTGGAAAGTACAATGATGTATTTCAGGTAGATGGTGTTTCGGAGTATATTTTTAAAAACACTTAACTGGAGACATCATCAAAAATTGCAGAATTACTGGTCACAGATTCCTTTATTTAATGAACGCAGTAAAATTCCCACACAAAGCCTCAATGGATAAAAGCATCAATATCTAAAACTGACAGTAGATATGAAAAAATGAGGCAAGAAAAATATTCTAGCACAATAAGATAATTTCATAGACTTCTAGAAAAAATGTCTAATTTCTCTGTAATGGAATGACTTCAAAAACCACGATCAAAATGTAAAGAATAGAAAATATCTATTAGCAAAAAAAATGAGAGGAATTGTAGCAGTTAGGACAGGTTAGAATGAAAAAGACAGTAACTTAATGATTAACCATAATAGAGTAATTAAGAATATTGTTGGCATACTCTTTGACCCAGCTATCCATTTCTAGGAATCATTTTTCTAGTTATACTCACACAAGGGTACAGAGATATATTCACAAGAATATGTGTACCCCTGTGGGAAATGTACACATACGTATCATTTGCTTTGGAATAACAAAGCTAGAAGACACTTTGATGCCTACTAAAAAGGGACTAATTAAACAAATTATGTATATCCACACAATGGAATATTATGCGTCCATTAAATAGAAGGGAATGCTTTGTATACTGATGTGTAAAACTGAGTACTTTAAAATAAATAAAGAAGAAAAAGAAAGTTGCAAAACATCATTATGTACTTTTTTTATTATTTTAAGTTTTAATTTAAATTCCAGTGAATTAACATACAGTGTAATAGGCATTTCAGGTATACAATACAGTGATTTGACATGTCCATACAATACCTAGTTCTCATCAGGACAAGTGTAATCTCCATCATCTATTTCACCACCCTGTCCCCCACCTCATTATGTATTTTGAATCTGGGGAAATGGGCAAAGGCCAGAAATTCACATTTTACTTCACATTAGCTATCTTATTTGATGTTTTAAGAATTATTTGTTAATGCTTAAAAAGAAAAATATTGTTAACCTTGAAAATCCCAATTGAGGGATATATTAGTAAATGAAGCCCTATGTAGTAAAAGTATAATTGGACTAAAATGAAGTAATAAAACTGACTGGACTTGAGAATGGTGTATAATAATCTGCCTTGGGTTTAAAGAGAATCCCTGAATAGGTGATTTCAAATCAGCAAAAGTTATATAATGAATAGGGACTGTTTTGTTTGCCTAAAACTCCTTCCTCCCTTCCCTGGGGCAGCCCCCCCGCCCCTCTCTTGGGAAAGGCTTCTTTCCTTTTTGCAAACATTTGGCTTAAACAATATGCAATTTTCTTTTCAACTCTATGCTCCTGATCACAAATGATGGTCGTAAAGGAAGCACCTACCCCAAGCTAAGCCAATTACTTAAAGACCACCAACTTACCCCAATTGTAACTGGTGATGTAGGTATCTCCCTGACCCAATCACAGCCCTTTCTTGGCATTTTTCATACTGAACATGAGGAGAAGGAGAGTCATTACTTCTTTGATGGTGGGAATTAAGGAACATGCATCCCTAGAGCCGTCACCACCTATGTGGAGGAGGCCAGTTGGCAGAAGAACATGAAGACAATATTAGAAAGAAGCTGTGATGAGAGATGGAGAGAACATGATCACAGTTATTCTTCTGTCCTGCTTCCTTTCTTGCAGTCTCCTTTTCTGACTAAATTAGTTCAGGTTGGGTTTCTGTTCTTCACAACCAAAAACATACTGGCTAATAACAGAGAAAAAAAAAAAGGACGATTTATTAGCTCCCACCTTTCATTTCAATGGCAGTATAATGATGATATATGAATCTAAAAAGGAGCTGACAATATTCAAAAGATTATAAATTAGGATGCCTACAACTTTTAGAACCTCAATTATAAAATCCTGGAGTAGGGAAGTATTTGTCAGCTCTTAGAAATATCTATTCCCCCAAAGACCATTTTTTAAAAATAACTGATCAATCACTTGGAAAAAAAAGTAGAATGATATTTTAGAGGTCCAAAGGCCAGAGACAGATTTTTTTTTACCACATATTTTATCTCTAAGGATCATTTAAAAGTTATTTTTAGCAGCTTACTGCGTGGGAAACTCGTATTGAAAAGATTTAATTTAAAACTCTGACAGCTACTCTAGGGTGGATGTCATGGTCAATATAATGCTGGACTCAAAACCATATGTGAAGTCAAGAAACAGAATGAATAGAATATACATTCAGACATGAACAATTAGTGCGAAACTTTGTGTAGGAGCAAGAAGTCCAAAGTTTCTATTTTGGATGTTTAATATAAATAAAGATGAAAATGGGATCCCTGGGGTGGCGCAGTGGTTTAGCGCCTGCCTTTGGCCCAGGGCGCGATCCTGGAGACCCGGGATCGAATCCCACGTCGGGCTCCCGGTGCATGGAGCCTGCTTCTCCCTCTGCCTGTGTCTCTGCCAATCTCTCTCTCTCTCTCTCTCTCTCTCTCTCTCTCTCTGTGACTATCATAAATAATAAATAAAAATTTAAAAAAATATTAGTTAACCTTGTAGAATGGAGTTAAATAAAGATATCTAACCCATTTTAGAAAAATAGTATATGTAAATATAGTCTACATATAAAAAGGCATAATTGTTAAAGCAAAATAGAATAACAAGTATAGGAGGGAGAAAATTCAGTAGAGTGGATTTCAGACATTCATTTTTTTGTAATTTTTTAAAATTTTTATTTATTTATGATAGTCACAGAGAGAGAAAGAGAGAGAGAGGCAGAGACACAGGCAGAGGGAGAAGCAGGCTCCATGCACCGGGAGCCCCACGTGGGATTCGATCCCGGGTCTCCAGGATTGCGCCCTGGGCCAAAGGCAGGCGCTAAACCGCTGGGCCACCCAGGGATCCCGATTTCAGACATTCTTAAAAAGATAAAATTCACCTCTCAAAGAAAAGGTCTCATTCTATGTTTATTTTTTTTAAAGATTTTATTTATTTATTCATGAGAGACAGAGAGAGAGATTGAGAGAGAGTGAGAGAGGCAGAGACACAGGCAGAGGGAGGAGAAGCAGGCTCAATGCAAGGAGCCTGATATGGGACTAGATCTTGGGACTCTGGGATCATGCCCTGAACCAAAGGCAGATGCTCAACCACTGAGCCACCCAGGCATCCCTCATTCTATGTTTAAAAGCAAAACCAACTTATAGTTTAAAAATAGAAGAGCTAAGACACTACTAAATTATAGGGGAAGTATAAATGATATTCAACATAATAGAAGACAATTCATAAGTTATTAATCATAATAGTCACTAGATAAGATAATGAAAAGGTACAATTGAAAAGAACACTTTAACAATTTTACATTCAATCAAACAATGTAGCACTAAAACATTTTAATGAAAACTTTGTAATGAAGGAGAGTGTGGCAGTCATCAGAACTCTCCTTGCAGGCCTCCCAGTACAGTGAGGAGAGCTCCAGCTGCTGGGCTGTGGAATCCATCACCGTGGGAGGCTCTGGCACCCACGGGCTGCTCCCGTAGGCACACCCATTCTTGAAGACAAGGGATTCCTCTGATTGAAACACCAGCTTGGAGACTCCTCAATGATTTTCCAAGCATCCTTAGACTACATGACAGTCTAAAATGCTTCCACCCATGTTCTCTCCCTTGCTCTTCCAACTCCAGGCTGGACTTGCTTTACGAGTGTTGAACCAGCCGTTTATCCCGGGGATAAATCCTATTTGGTCACAGTGAATAATTTTCTTAATGTACTGTTGGATCCTATTGGCTATTATCTTGTTGAGAATTTTTGCATCCATGTTCATCAGGGATAGTGGTCTATAATTCTCCTTTTTGGCGGGGTCTTTGTCTGGTTTTGGAATTAAGGTGATGCTGGCCTCAGAACAAGTTTGGAAGTACTCCATCTCTTTCTATCTTTCCGAACAGCTTTAGTAGAAGAGGTACAGTTTCTTCTTTAAACGTTTGATGGAATTCCCCTGGGAAGCCCTCTGGCCCTGGACTTTGTGTCTTGGGAGGTTTTTGATGACTGCTTCAATTTCCTCCCTGGTTATCGGCCTGTTCAGGTTTTCTATTTCTTCCTGGTCCAGTTTTGGTAGTTTGTGGTTTTCCAGAGATGCGTCCATTTCTTCTACATTGCCTAATTTATTGGCATATAGCTGCTCATAATAAGTTTTTAAGATCATTTGTATTTCCTTGGTATTGATGGTGATGTCTCCTTTCTCATTCATGATTTTATTAATTTGAGTCTTTTCTCTTTTGTTTTTAATAAGGCTGGCTCATGGTTTATCTATCTTATTAATTCTTTCAAAGAACCAACTCCTGGTTTTGTTAATCTGTTCCAGAGTTCCTCTGGTCTCTATTTCATTGAGTTCTGCTCGCATCATTATTAACTTTCTTCTCCTGCTGGGTGTAGGATCTATTTTCTGTTTTTTCTCCAGCTCCTTTAGGTGCAAGTTTGGCTTTTGTATTTGAGTTCTTTCCAGTTTCTGGATGGATGCTTGTATTGCGATGTATTTCCCCCTCAGGACCTAAGAGTGCCCCCGCCTTCCAGCCACCGCAAGTAATGTTAGGGGCAATAGCACCTCATACTGTGTGGGAAACAAACTCCTCATACTTGTAGCACCAAGACCCTCAATGTAATTCTGCTTGGTCTGGATTTCCTCCAACAGAGTAGTGATTCTTAGGGTGGGAAAGGATAAAATGAATTAATAAGAATTATCCAATTATTCAGGCCATTAAAAATTTTAATTCCAGTATATTTAAAATACAGTGTTAAATTAGTTTCACGTATACACTATAGTATTTCAACGTTGGGAGACATTTTTCTCCCATCCCTTGTGATAACCACCAGTTTGTTCTCAGGAGTCTTTTTGTTGATCTCCCTTTTTTTTGGTTTGTCTCTTTTACCATATTGAGTGAAATCATATGGTATCCATCATTCTCTGCCTGGCTTATTCTGCTTAGCATTATACTCTCTAGATCTACCCATGTTGTTGCAATAGGCAAGATTTCATTTTTTATGCTCAATAATATTGCATGTGTATATACCACATCTTTTTTTTATCCAGTCATCTATTGATGGACACCTGAGCTGCTTCCATAATTTGGCTACTGTCGATAATGCTTCAATTAACATAGGGATGCATACATCCTTTTGAATTAGTGTTTTTTATTATAGTCATTCTGACAGGTGTAAGATTATATCACATTGTGGTTTTGATTTACATTTCCCTGATAATGAGTGATACTGATATTCATGTATCCCTTGGCCATCTGTATGTCTTCTTTGGAGAAATATCTCTTCATATCTTCTGTCAATTTTAATTAGATTACTTGGGGGTTTTTTGGTGTGGAGTTGTAGAAGTTCTTTAAATATTTTAAATACTAACCCCTTACCAAACATGTTATTTGCAGATATTTTCTCCCATTCAGTAGGTTGTCTTTTTGTTTTGTAGTTTGTTTCTTTTCCTTTATTTCGAGGTAGCCCAAATAGTTTATTTTTGCTTTTGTTTCCCTTGCCTCAAGAGACTCATCTAGAAAAATATGGTATGGTCCTTGTCAGAGAAATTACTGCCTGTCTTCTCTTCTAGGATTATTATGGTTTCAGGTCTCACATTTAGATCTTACTCCATTTTGAGCTTATTTTAGCTTACGGTCCAAGAAAATGGTTCAATGTCACTCTTTTGCGTGTAGTTGTCTAGTGTTCCCAACACCATTTGTTGAAGAGACTGTCTTTTCCTTATTGCATATTCTTGCTTCCTTTGTTGAAGATTAATTGACCATATAATCATGGGTTTATTTCTGGGCTTTCTGTTCTATTCTATTGATCTATGTGTCTATTTGTGATTACCATTTTGATTACTACAGCTTTGTAGTATAATTTGAAATCTGGAATTGTGATACCTGTAGCTTTGTTTTTTCTTTTTCAAGATTCCTTTGGCTATTAGGAGTTTTTTGTGGTTCCATACAAATTTTAGAATTGTTTGTTCTAGTTCTGAGAAAAATGCTGTTTATATTTCCATAGGGATTGCATTAAATCTGTAGATTGCTTTGGGTAGAATGGATATTTTAACAATATTTTTCCTCCCAATTCATGAGCATGGAATATCCTTCCATTTATTTGTGTTGTCTTGAATTTCTTTCATCAGTGCTGTATAGCTTTGAGAGTATAGGTCTTTCACCTCCTTGATTAAGTTTATTCCCACATATTTTATTCTTCTGCAATTGAAAATGAGATTGTTTTCTTAATTTCTCTTTCTACTGTTTCATTATTAGTGTATGGAAATGCAATGATTTTCTGTACATTGTACATTGATTTTGTATCCTGCAACCTTACTGAATTCACTTATTGGTTCTAGTAGTTTTTTGGTGGAGTCTTTATGGCTTTCTATATATAGTATCATATTATCTGCAAATAGTGAAGTTTTTACATCATCTTTACCAATCTGAATGCCTTTTAATCCTTTTTCTTCTTTCATTGCTGTAGCTAGAACTTGCAGTAAATGCAAGTTGAATAAAAGTGTTGAGAGTGGACATCCCTGTCTTGTTCCTTATAACAGGGGAAAAGCTCTTAGTTTTTTTTTGTTGTTGTTGTTGTTGTTGTTTGTTTTTTGTTTTTTTACCACTGAGTATGATATTAGCTTTGGTTTTTCATATATGTCCATTATTATATTGAGGTATGTTCCCTCTAAACCTACTTTGTTGAGGGTTTTTGTCATGAATGGATGTTGCACTTTGTCCAACACTTTTTCTGCATCTATTGAAATGATCATATGGATGGTTTTTATCCTTTCTCTTATTGATGTATGACATTGATTGATTTGCAAATATTAACAATCATCTTGCATCCTGGGAATAAATCTTACTTCATTGTAGTGAGTAGTTTTTTTTTAAGATTTATTTTTATTTTTTTATGATAGACACAGAGAGAGAGAGAGGCAGAGACACAGGCAGAGGGAGAAGCAGGCTCCTTGCTGGGAGCCCGACACGGGACTCGATCCCGGGTCTCCAGGATCACGCCCTGGGCCAAAGGCAGGCGCAAAACCGCTGAGCCACCCAGGGTATCCCCAGTGAATAGTTTTTTTACTGTATTGTTGGATTCAGTTTGCTAATATTTTTTGAGGCTTTTGCAACAGAGATATTGGCCTGTAGTTCTCTGGTTTGGGTAATGTCTTTATTTGATTTTGGTATCAGGGTAAAGCTGGCCTCATAGAATGAATTTGGAAGTTTTCCTTCTTCTTTTTGGAATAGTTTCAGAGGAATAGGTATTAACAATTCTTTAAATGTTTGGTAGAATTCCGCTGTGAAGCCTTCTGGTTCTGGACTTTGGTTTGAAGGGAGTTTTTTTTGATTACTTATTCAATTTCATTGCTGGTGGTTGGTCTGTTCAAATTATCTATTTCCTCCTGATTCAGTTTTGGGAAATTATGTGCTTCTAGGAATTCATTCATTTCTTCGAGTTTGTTGGCATATAATTTTTCATAATATTCTCTTATAATCCTTTGTATTTCTGTGGTGTTGGTTGTCATTTCTTCTCTTTCATTTCTGATTTTGTTTATTCTCTCTCTCTTTCCATTTTGATGAGTTTGGCTAAAAATTTGTCATTTTATTGATCTTTTTAAAAAATCAGCTCCTGATTTCATTTTTTAAATCTATTTATGATAGTCACACAGAGAGACAGAGACAGGCAGAGACATAGGCAGAGGGAAAAGCAGGCTCCATGCACGGGGAGTCCGACGTGGGACTCGATTCCGGGTCTCCAGGATCCCGTCCTGGGCCAAAGGCAGGCGCCAAACCACTGCGCCACCCATGGATCCCAGCTCCTGATTTCATTGATATGTTCTGTTGCTGTTGTTTTGGTTTTGGTTGTCTTTAGTTTCTGTTTCATTTATTTCTGCTCTAATCTTTATTATTTCCTTCCTTCTATTGTTTTTTTTTTTTTTTTTTTTTGTGGTTGTTCTTTTCCTACCTCCTTTAGGTGTAAGGTTAAGTTGCTTATTTGAGATTTTTCTTGTTTCTCGAGGTAGGCCTGTATTGTTAAAAATCTTTCCTCTTAGGACAGCTTTGCTGCATCCCAAAGATTTTGGACTGTTGTGCTTTTATTTTCATTCGTCTCCAATTTACAATTGTTATATCTTCTTGTTTGTTCTGTTTATGATTATATAGTGTCCTTCTTTATCTCTCTTTACAGTCTTTATTTCAAAGTCTGTTTTGTCTGATGTAAGTATTGCTGCCAGCTTTCTTTTCACTTCCATTTGCTGGCTAAATTATTCTCCATTCCTTTACTTTCAATGTGCTTGTGTCTTTAGGTCTGAAGTGAGTCTTTTATATAGCCATATATCTTTTGATTGGAGCATATAGTACATTTCTGTTCAAAGTAATTACTGATGAGTATGTACTTATTGTCATTTTGTTGCTTGTTTTTGGTTGTTTTTGTAGTTCATCTCTGTTCCTTTCTTCCCTTGTTTTTATTCTCTCAAGATTAGTTGACTTTCTTTCATGATATACTTGGATTGCTTTCTCTTTATTTTTTGCATTTACTGGTTTTTGATTTGTGGTTACCATTAGGTTTGTATATAACACCTTCTTCATATAAGAGTCTATATTAATTTGGTGGTCATTTAAGTTTGAACCCATTCTACTCCTCTCCTCCAATATTTTAGGTATATGATGTCATATTTTCATCCTTTTATTTTGTGAGTCTCTTGACTGATTTTTACAGATATAATTTTTTGCGTGTGTATGTTTCCTACTTTTCTTACTTTTACTTTTGGTCTTTCTTTCCACTCAAAGAGTCCTCTTAACATTTCTGTGGGGCTGGTTTAGTGGTCATGAATTCTTTTAACTTTTGTTTGTCTGGGAAACTCTTTTATCTCTGCTTCTGTTATGAATTATAGTCTTGCTGGATAGACTATTCTTGCCTGTAGATTCTTTTTCGTTTTAGTATTTTGAGAATACATGCCACTTGCTTCGGGCCTGCAAAGCTTCTGCTGAGAAATCAGTAGATAGACTCATGAGGTTTCCATTGTATGTGACTGTTTTCTTTTCTTTTGCTTCTTTAAAATCCTCTTTCTTCACTACTTTTTACCATATTTATTACTGTGTGTCTGGTGTGGACCTCCTTAGGTTGATTTTGTTGGGGACTTTCTATGCCTCCTGGAGCTGAATTTCTATTCCCCTTCCCACATTAGGGAAATTTTCAGCTATTACCTCTTCAAATGAATTTTCTGACCCCCGTTCTCTTTCTTCTCTTTCTGAGATCCCTATAGTGTGAAGGTTATTGTGCTAGATGTTGTTGCCGAGTTCCCTGTCTCTTCTCATTTTGCACAATTTTTTTCTTTCACCTCCTCAGCTTCATTACTTTCCATTACCCTGTCCTCCAGGTTACATTACCCTGTCCCTGTTCTTCTGCTTCCTCTAATCTACTCTTTATTCCATTTAGAGTATACTTAATTTCACTTATTATATTCTTCATCTCTGATTTTTTTCCTCTTTGTTGAGAGTCTCACTGATGTTCTACACTTTTTTCTCAAGTCCAGTGAATATCTTTCTAATCATTACTTTAAATTCAGGCATATTACTTATCTCCATTTCACTTCCATCTCTTGCTGTGATTTCGTCCTGTTCTTTCATCTCAGACATATTCTTCTGTCTCCTCATTTTTTCTAACTCTCGGTGTCTGTTCCTCTTTGTTAGGAAAAGCAGTTGCAACTCCTGCTCTTGAATGTAGTGGCCTTATGTAGAAGAGATCGTGTAGTTCCTGGCAGTGTGATGTCTTCTGTTCCCTGGAACCTTATGCTTCAGAGGTGTCTCCAGGTGTTGACATGTGCTGAGCCACTTTTTAATTCAGTTCAGTCATCTGCAGTGGCTTTCTTTGCCACTGTTGGTCCTTATGGTGTTAGTTGGTCAGTCTGGGCCTACCTTGAGCTTTATTCAGGCAATTTTAATAGATTGTTGGGAAATTTAATGAAAAAGATAAAAAACATACCTGTGTATATCTGTCACCAAAAAAAAAAAAAAAAAAATCATAAACAGGCCATAAAGACATTTTTAAAGTACCAACCATAACATAATAGAAAGAATTCTGCTCAACACATTCTCTAATCATAACACATTTAAAGAAGAAGTAAATGATGAAAATATTAATAAATTGCTTAATTTCTTGGGATATCAAAACACTTATTTAAGGGTGCTTGGGCGACTCAGTTGGTTAAATATTTGCCTTCAGCTCAGTTCATAATCCTGGGGTCCTGGGATCAAGCCTTGTGTCAGGCTCCCTGCTCTGTGGGGTTTGCTCCACCCTCTGCCCCTTCCCCCAACTCGTGCTTGCTCTGTCTCTCACTCTCAAATAAATAAATAAATACAATTTAAAAAAAATACTTTTTAAAGTAAAAATTAGCTTAAAAAATTTAGAATACAATAAAAATCTATTTTAAAATAATAATAATCACAAGTCTGCACAGCATAATGTGTTGAGATGTGACCAAAACAGTGTTTAGAAGAAAATGGACTCATTTAAAGGTCTTTCATAAGAAGAAATAAGAAAGAGATATTAATGAAAAAAACTAATATAGTGTAAAATTCCAGAATAGAACAAAGTACTAATCCAAAGCAAAATAGGAATATAATATAAAAGCATGAATTAATAACATGGAAAATAACTGGTATAAATCATACATAAAATTAAGAGCTGGTTATTTGAAGAGAAGAAAATTGATAAATCTGATAAATATAGTTTAATAACTGTAGAATAATTCTAGTGCATAAGGAGATCTGAATGGATGGATACTCATACATCTTCCATATATCTCTTGGATATCTGCAGCATTTATCAATGAAAAAAACATTAAAGTACACACACATGCACAAAATCCTAACATTCCCCAAATTAATCTTTTTACTGGATTCTTCTCTTTCTGGTTATCAAATGTTGGAAAGGCCTATGTTCTGATCTCTTAGATTCATCCCTACATGATCTCCTCTGGTCCTTTGGCTTTAAAGATAATCTACTTAAATTCAAATGTCCAATTTGCTATGTCTACCTTTGATCTTTCTGATGATCTCTAGATGTTTATATTTAATTTCTTACTCAATACCTCTAATTCAGTGTTTTAAAAGCATCCTTCAATTTAAACACTTAAAGCATAACTCTCTACATGCACCTACTCTCAATTTTCTTTCCCTTAGGAAATGGCACCAGAATTCAAGAGCTCCTCAGGTATCAAATCTAGGCATTATGCTTGCTATATCTCTCTCATCTCATCTCATCTCACATGGAATCCATCGAGTAATTCTATTGTTACTATTTTTGAATATACCTAGAATTCAGTTGCTTTTTTTTTTTTACCACCTCTATTGCAATTGCTTTAATTCATATGATCATCTCTTGCCTGGATTTTGCAGTAATTCCAATAGGCTCCTAACCAGCCTTTCTGCTTTTCAACACCACCTCCCCAGGGGACTGGCTTATACTTTAAAAATATGTCCAGTGACTTCCCATCAGACATAAAGGAAAGTTCAAAGTCTCGCCTCCCATCTCTTGGTTGACTCCTTCACTCCTTTGGCACAAATGTCAGATCACATTATCAAAAATGATGCTACATTACCAGTACCCTCCACTTCTGTCCACCTCCGTTTCTGCTTTATTTTTTCTCAGCACCTAAAATTGCAGTATTCTTTTGTATATGTGTTTGTCTGTCTATGTCTCCTTCTGGATACCAGATCAATTCATATACCTTTGTCCTGTCCCCACCTTTATTACTTTTTAAAAAAATTTACTCAGAAACAGCAAGTATATCTACACAAGGGCAGCCCGGGTGCCTCAGCGGTTTAGCACCGCCTACAGCCCAGGGTCTGATTCTGGAGGCCCGGGATCAAGTCCCACGTCAGGCTCCCTGAATGAAGCCTGCTTCTCCCTCTGCCTGTGTCTCTGCTTCTCTCTCTCCCTCCCTCTCTCTCTCTCTCTCTCTCTCTCATGAATAAATAAATAAAATCTTTAAAAAAAAGAGTATCTACACAAGAAGGTGAAGTGGATGGAAATCTGGAGAAGGTGGTGCATTCTCTGAGGCTGCGGAAGGTCCTCTGTATCATGCATGATCAGAGGCAGGTACAGTGAACACAGTAGTTTGAATACATGCTAGGAATTAGAGCTTTCACACAAAATGAAGATGCTATGACCTCAGTAGAGAACAGCTATACTGATAAATGCCTGCTAGAAATACAGACAAGCCCTGGAAGTACTAACTGCCAACTATAAATAGGAGAATGAGAGTTGAAGTGTGCTTCACCCAGACTATCTTTCTAATTCCAGGGTGGTGCCAGAATGAATTCTTTATTTTTCAGGTGAGTCTCAATATATAAACAAAGCATGCTGGCTTTCATCCACCTCTCAGGGGAGAATCTTAAAACAAAGAAAGAATTAAAGAATTATCTTATGGCTTCTCACTACCCCAGGTACTGTGAGCATGGAAGTGCTGCAAGAGAAGTTGGGGGATCTCTTGACAGCCTACAAGCCTTCCAGGAAATTGGCTGCCCCCAGGTTTAGTTGGGGGAGGAACAGCACTTTAAGTGAATTTCAGTAAGCTCGGGAGGAACAGCCTGGACAGGGGTTCATGTCGTGTAGTTACAGACATTCACAGTCAGACAGCCCCTGGATCATCTCTTTTAGAGAACCACAAAGTGTGATTCTGACCCTTCCCAGGATTGCTTAGGCATTGCAGCCTCAGTTAATCTACCAGTCTTTTAAACATAGATAGTACAAATCTAATAACATCCTTACATTTCAAACATAGCATTGGCACCCAAACTCAAACTGCTGTACTAAAATCAAGTGGCATTCGCCAGTTCTATATTTATGTACCAGGCTTTAGAAAATGTACAAGAAAAAAAAGAAAAGAAAATGTACAAGACAATCTGGAAAGCACAGTTAAAACAATTTCATTTCAATATAGGATTTTCTTGGGAAACCCCAGGCTCCAAAAGAGAATTGTCCTGGAGACCCCTTATCAAGACAGCCACACAAGTAGATCTAGAGCAGGGATAGAGGGAAAATATACATTTTCTTAAATCTAGAAATTTCATCTTCTTCAATTAAGAAGAGATAACACCTGGTGACTAGACATGGGAGTATCTGATTTTAGGAACCAAATGATGGGATAGGACACAATTTCTCTTTCTCCATTGTTAGTTCCATCTCCTGAATATAGGCTCTACTTTTACACAGGCTTCTAGCAGCTGTGGGGATGAATCTTTCTCCTTTACACTTGTCAAACCTGGATTAGGGTGGGCTTGGGAGCTTCTCCTAACAGACGGGAATCTTGGACCTATTTTAACCCAGACCGATGTAGGGCACGTGACCACTCTTGAATCAATCACTGTGGCCAGGAGGATACCAGGCACTGATTGATTATAACGGAGGTAATTGCATTGGTGAGGCAGTGTGTGTGTGCGTGTGTGTGTGTGTGTGTGTGTGTGTGTGAAAGAACTCTGATTGGCTTAGGTCAAATGGGACCTGCCCCAAGTATGGTGGTGGAATCAATCCACCTAAATTGCATTTCCAATGGGATATGAGTGGAAATGGCTGTCAGAGAGTTTATTGGAGTTATTACTAAGTCCTGGATTTCAAATGATTTTTGTTTTCTTTTTTGCATTTTTTTGTATATTTTTTATTGGAGTTCGATTTGCCAACATAGAGCATAACACCCAGTGCTCATCCCGTCAAGTGTCCCCCTCAGTGCCCATCACCCAGTCACCCCAAACCCCCGCCCATCTCTCCTTCCACTACCCCTTGTTTGTTTCCCAGAGTTAGGAGTCTCTTATGTTCTGTCACCCTCACTGATATTTCCCACTCATTTTCTCTCCCTTCTCATTTATTACCTTTCACTATTTTTTATATTCCTCAAATGAATGAGACCATATAATGTTTGTCCTTCTCCGACTGACTTCTTTCACTCAGCATAATACCCTCCAGGTCCATCCACGTCGAAGCAAATTGTGGGTATTTGTCGTTTCTAATGGCTGAGGAATATTCCATTGTACACATAAACCACATCTTCTTTATCCATTCATCTTTCGATGGACACCGAGGCCCCTTCCAGAGTTTGGCTGCTGTGGACATTGCTGCTATAAACATCGGGGTGCAGGTGTCCCGGCGTTTCATTGCATCTGTATCTTTGGGGTAAATCCCCAGCAGTGCAATTGCTGGGTCATAGGGCAGGTCTATTTTAACTCTTTGAGGAACCTCCACACAGTTTTCCAGAGTGGCTGCACCAGGTCACATTCCCACCAACAGTGCAGGAGGGTTCCCCTTTCTCCACATCCTCTCCAACATTTGTGGTTTCCTGCCTTGTTAATTTTCCCCATTCTCACTGGTGTGAGGTGGTATCTCATTGTGGTGTTGATTTTTATTTTCCCTGATGGCCAGGGATGTGGAGCATTTTCTTATGTGCTTGGTGGCCATGCCTGTGTCGTCTTTGGTGAAATTTCTGTTCATGTCTTTTGCCCATTTCATGATTGGATTGTTTGTTTCTTTGCTGTTGAGATTAATAAGTTCTTTATAGATCTTGGATACTAGTCCTTTATCTGATAGGTCATTTGCAAATATCTTCTCCCATTCTGTAGGTTGTCTTTTAGCTTTGTTGACTGTTGCTTTTGCTGTGCAGAAGCTTTTTATCTTGATGAAGTCCCAATAATTCATTTTTGCCTTTGTTTCTCTTGCCTTCATGGATGTATCTTGCAAGAAGTTGCTGTGGCCAAGTTCAAAAAGGGTGTTGCCTGTGTTACCCTCTAGGATTTTGATGGACTCTTGTCTCACATTTAGATCTATTTTGAGTTTATCTTTGTGTATGCTGTATGTGAATGGTCTAGCTTCATTCTTCTGCACATGGCTGTCCAATTTTCTCAGCACCATTTATTGAGGAGACACTTTTTTGCATTTTTGTTTGTTTCTTGTTTTGATTTTCAAATTTACTATAAGGAATATTTTTTTTGTAATAAAAAAGAAAATAGAATGCAAAATAAAATAAAATTAGAAACTAAAGAATATACAGTAGGGAAAATGTTAAAGCTATTTTAAAAATGTTAGGCACAGTTAATACAATAAAAAGATAACTTTATGAATTTTTAATAAAAATACAATATATCAACATTGGATCAAGAAATAGAAAATTATAAGAACGGAGGGGGAAAATGGGTAAGTTATCAAAGAGGCATGCTTCCTTTCTCTACCTGCCCTATTCATCAGAATTTGAAGTGTTTTTTTTTTTTTGCATATTTTTTGAAGTGTTTTTTTAATAAAGATTTTATCTATTTATTTTAGAGAGAGAGAGAGTGTGTGTGTGTGCGTGCAAGTGGAGTGAGGGTAGGGGTTTAGGGAGAGATATAATCCCAAGCAGGCTTGTGATGAGCGTGGAACCTGTGTAGGGCTTGATCTCATGACCTTGAGATCATGACCCCAATGGAAACCAAGAGTCAGAAGCTTAACTATGAACTTCAGGCACCTGGGTGGCTCAGTCCATTAGGCATCCAACTCTTGATTTTGTCTCAGGTCATGGTCTCAGGGTCATGAGACTGAGTACTGTCTGGGCTCCATATTCATCATGAGCCTAGCCTGTGTGGGATTCTCGCTCTCCCTCTGCTTCTCCACCCCCCTCGAAAAAAAGAAAGAAATATTTCTTTAAATTTTCAAAAAGTAAATGGTCTCTTGTTTGCAAAACATGCCATTATACTTATGGTGGATATTCATCATGTTTGTGGATAACAAATATCTTTGAACACCTTTCTAGAATTGGGGAATTTCCCATTTTATAAATCCTACTTCTCCAGGACCAGAAGTCAGGCAGTGCTCTCCCAGACTCTCCTGTAATTAGGCACAGGCTATTACCAATCAGGTAATAATAATAATACCACAGGTTTTACCAATCAGAGATACCTGCACCAGACATCAGTTGCAAAGTAAAAAATCGGAGAAATAGTGTGGACAATCCTGGGGCAAATGTAGTGCCAGAGCTTCTGTTGTCTGTTCCCCAGCATCACTAATGGGAGCCACAGGATCTGGGCAGCAGTGGCTGCAGGAGAGGTATGTTGGCCAGAACAGGGTGTGTTTCTGGGTTTTTTGCTGCATAGCCTTTGATTCTGTCTCTCTGCCCATCCCATTGGAATTTGTGAAATTCCAAATATCATTGAACAGATTCCCTTACTGAGGAAATTATCCAGAATAAGTTCTGTTGCTTGCAATAAAGAATTAGACTTATCAGGTAATTATCCAGATCATTCTATGAGACAATTATAGAATCTGTTTTGCAACTTAATAGGAGAGACCCTGTGTACCCTTTACTCCGTTTCCTCCAATGTTAACATAATGCAGAACTGTAGTACAATTTCACAACCAGGATGTTTTTTGTAATATTTATTTATTTAAGTGATCTCTATACTCAACATAGGGCTTGAACTCATAACCCCAAGATCAAGAGTCACACGCTCTTCCAACTGAGCCAGGCAGGTGCCCCACAACCAGGATATTGACATTGATACGGTTAACATCCAGAACATTGCCACCACAAGAATCCTTCATGATCCCCTTTTATAGCCATACCTACTTCCATCCTATCTCTACCCCTCCTTATCCCCTGGCAAACACTAATTTGCTGTCCATATCCATAATTTTGGCATGTAAACTTTGTTATATAAATGGAATCATTAAGTATGTAATCTTTAGGGTAACCACGCAGCATATGATTCATCCAAGTTGTCCCATGTATTGTTACTTTGTTCCTTTTTATTGCTGAGTAATATTCCATGGTATGGGTTACCATGGTTTAACTATCCACCCACTAAAGGGCATCTGAGTTGTTTCCAGTTTGTTCATTACAAATAAGGCTGCTACAGATATTTGTGTACAGCTTTTAGGTGAACATAACTCTTTATTTCTTTGGGATACTTGCTCAGGAGTATAGTTGGCCAATAATATAGTAGTACCTCACTTAGTTTTTAAGAAACTGTCAAATTGTTTTCCAGAATGGTTGTACCATTTTACATTCCCACAACCAATATATGAGTAATCCAGTTTCTCTGCATCCTCCCTAGCACTTGGTTGCCAATATTTATTTTACACATTCTGATACATGGTAGTGATATTTCATTAAAGTTTTAATTTGCATTTCTCTAATGGCTAATGATATTGAACATTTTTCAATGTGCTTATTTGCCACCTTTACATCCATTTTGGAGAAATGCCTCTTAATGTCTACTGCCCATATTCTAATTGGATTCTTTGTCTTTTTGTTGTGGAGTTTTGAGAGGTTTTTAAAAATGTATGTCTTAGATACTAGTCCTTTGTTGGATATGTAGCTTGCAACTATTTTTTTTTTCCTCAGTCTATAGTCTGTATTTTTATCCCCTTGACATGGTTTGGTGCACAGTAAAAAATTTTAATTTTGATGAAGTCCAATTTGTTAACTCTTCCTTCTAATGATTGTGCTTTTGGTCCAAAGGCCTGAGAACCAGGAGCACCAATGTCCAAGGGTAGGAGAAGATGGATATCTCAGCTCAAGCAGAGGCAGCAAATTTGTCCTTCCTCTTTTTGTTCTATTCAGGCATGTGGCAGATTGGAAGATGTCCACTCACCGTGGTAAGGGTGACCTCCTCACCTTCCCACCTCCCCCACAAGCTTCATTGAGATACAATTGGCATACAACATTGGGTGAGTTTAAGGTATACAATGTGATGACTTGCTACACATATATAAAGAAGTGAGTGGTGGCGTGGAAAAATACTAAAAAATAAAGGGCAAAGATCTTCCTTTTGAGACATTATTGACATGTACATATTTCAAACTTCAGTCTTTGGGGCATTACACTACCTTCAAGTTTTTGCCATGTTTAATACCAACCCAATTATTATATTTCAAATATATTTTTTAATTAATTTGCTAACTTAATTAAATAAGCTTATGTATTCTAGTCTTGTACCTATAAAAGAAAAAGTATATATAGAAATTAAAATATTAAAAGCAGTCCATGTAGACTTGTCCCTAAATTGTTTCAAAAATCATACATTTTTCTTTCCCAGAGATGATCCCTAACTCTCAATATGGCTCCCTTTGAAAAAGCAATTAGAATGTCCCCAACCTTGACCCAGTGATCTATTTCTTCCTCCTCTGGTCAGCCTACCCAGTATTGCCTATGACATCAAGGCTTACTCGGGTTCACTCATGACAGGATTTATTGCTCCTTAGGAGGAAGCTTCTTAATTGTTATCACTAAAATCAAGTGATCTGAGAGGTAAATTGTCACTGATAGACATACCTGAGAGTGCTATAATATCTAGATAAATGTTCCATCCTTAATTTTGATGATGCTTTTAGCCCTGTCATTGTGAGCTGGTTATGGTCAACAATAAAGATATGATCTTTTTTTCCCTTTTTTAAAAATATGTAAATCTAATTAGCCAACATATAGTATATCATTAATCTCAGATGTAGTGTTCAACAATTCATCAGTTGCGTATAACACCCAGTGCTCATCATATCATGTGCCCTCCTTAATGCCCATCCCCCAATTACCCTATCCCTCCACCCACTCCTGCTCCATCAACCTTCAGTTTGTTTCCTAGAGTTAAGAGTCTCTCATGGCTTGTCTCCCTCTCTGATGACTTCCCAAATAGTTTTCCCTCCCTTCTCCTATGATCCTCTACAGTGTTTCCTATATTTTACATATGAATGAAACCATATGATAATTGTCTTTCTCTGATTGATTTATTTCACTCAGCATAATGCCCTCCAGTTCCATCTGAGTCAATGCAAATGGTAAGTATTCATCCTTTCTGATGACTGAGTAGTATTCCATTATGTGTACACACACACACACACACACACACACACAGCATCTTCTTTTTTTTTTTTAATTTTTATTTACTTATGATAGTCACAGAGAGAGAGAGGCAGAGACATAGGCAGAGGGAGAAGCAGGCTCCATGCACCGGGAGCCCGATGTGGGACTCGATCCCGGGTCTCCAGGATCGCGCCCTGGGCCAAAGGCAGGCGCTAAACCGCTGTGCCACCCAGGGTTCCCCACGCAGCATCTTCTTTATCCATTCATCTGTTGATGGACATCTTGACTCTTTCTACAGTTTGGCTATTGTGCACACTGCTGTTATGAACATTGGGGTGCAGCTGCCCCTGCAGATCTCTACATTTGTATCTTTGGAGTAAATACCTAGTGGTGCAGTTAGCAGGGTTGTAGAGTAGCTCTATTTTTAACTTCTTGAGGAACCTCCATACTGTTTTCCAGAGTGTCTATATCAGCTTGCATTACCATGAAGTGTGCAAGAGGGTTCCCTTTTCTCCACATCCTCCCCAACATTTGTTGTTTCCTGAAAGACATGATCTTCAAAAGGTGAAACGAATGTTTGAGAGTCTGGAGAATAATAGCCTCCAAGGCAGTCATAACAAGGTCAAGCCATGAAGAATAGGTGAAAGAGTTTAGACAGAAGAAGATTCTGATGAAGAAGAGCCTTCCAAAAATAGAAACTTAATGACTGAGGGTCTCAATAGTTCAGAGTTTGCTTCAGTCTAGGCTTTGATGATTGTTGATTTTATAACTTGGAGCAAGTGTACTGTACTTCCATGTATCTCAGTCTTCTCATCTGTAGAATGAGGAAAATAGCTCTCATCTCTCTCATAGAAGACGGAATGGAAAATATATGCATGAGCAAAGCATTTATTGGAGTCCCTGTCATATAAGCAGTGCTCAGCAAAAAGTAAATACTATTGTAATTATTATTATTTGATATTATTATGGTATCAAACAGAAGATCCTGGAATTCAAATAGACTGCACAGAACGCTAAAAGCAACCAGGAAGCAGTATCTGCCAAGATGAAGACGTGCCTGCTCCTGTGGTTGCTTGCCAGTCTCTCTGGATGCCTACAGCCAATTGTGACGGCTCTACTGGAGGTGTGTGGGGTGCTGGGACCTGGTGGTGGCGGTGCTGGTGATGACTCACTGCACAGTAGGACGTGGGAGATAAGGGGGTTATATTCCCGAGACAGGTCCCAGAACAGAAGCAACTTTGCCTCCAGGAGGCACCAGGGTGGGGAGGGGCAGACTGGCAACCGTGTTGCTGTATCTCCATGGTTGGCTCAGCCTCTCTAGGAGAGAGAGAGAGACACGAAGCCCAGGCCACAGTGGCTGTTCACAGAGCTCATGTAACAGCTCTCACCTAATCTGAATCATCCCTCCTACCATTTTCCTAGAGAAGCATCAGCCCAGAGGAAAGAAACATGGAGGGGAATAGGTGCGAGGGAGCTAGAAGTACAAGGTTGATCATCTGGGAAAGGGGAGATAAAAGAGAAGGTACAATTGATTTATATCCAAACAGACAGAAAACTTCTAAAATCCCGAATCATCATTTCAGTCTCAAGGTGATTCCTATAGCAGCCCTTAACCATGATCCCCCTTTCTACCACAGGCATCACCATTCTCCTGGTCATCCAGAAACAAGCTATGATGGCCATCTGTGTCTGTTACACTAGCTCCCTCCTCCCCAACTCCATCAGCTTCTGTGACTTTATTTCCTCCCATAAAGTTTTTCTGTCCATGTATTTACATCCCCTGCACGGTCGCCCAGGGCCAAGCCGTCACTTCCTAATTCCTGTACCACCCAAGTATACCAATGTATCTCTCATCTCTCATCTTAATCAGTCCAGATCCCCAGTACCATACCAGCTTTCCACAGCTGCAATTTTCATCATGTTAAATTCTTCCTCAGAAGACTTGAATCTCTCCTTTTGTAATGCCCAAAGTCCTGACTTTTCTTCATGACTTTCATGATACTCCATAATATGGCCTCCATAGGCATGTTAGCTGTGTTCCACTTCACTAACCATGGCCGGGGGTGGGGGGTGCTTACCTCCATCCCAACACACACACCATCGCCCAGTGCTGATGTAGGCAGGAAATACTGCTGAGGTACCATGAGAGGGACTATCCTATTTTGCCTGGGATGGGAAAACAAGGGACAGAAGTGAAATACCTTCTCTCAGAAATATGCTCACTGTGACCACAGTGAGATCTCAGTAGGATGTGGGAAAGACAGTTTCTGGCTTGGAATGCAGTTCATTCCTACACATATTTATAAAGCATCGTGGGAAGATACGAAGGAAAAAGGGACACCATCCCTGCCACTAAAGATTTGCAATCACTAGGGAGATGAAGACTCAAGCCACCTGTGGAAGAGAACACAGAATGAAAGAGTCAGTAATGCCTCCTTCTTTTGTAGAAGGTACAAGACCCCGTGAAGTGGGCAAGGCAAATATTAGACTCATTTTCTAGAGGATAAAGCTTTCTTACCTGCTTGAGAATTTAAGTGGCTTGTTTATTGTCACAGGACTAATAATTTAGCAGATCAGGGTCTCCTGGCTGTGCAGTCCTCTGCCTGCAGACAGTGAAGTTATGACATACTCTGAGAGCCATCAAGCATTCCCAGGAGCTGTGAGAGCTCTTGGCTAAGGTGGCATTTACCTGCAAATTGAAGGATCCGGGGAGATTTCAATCATAGGAGAAAGGAGTGAAGAAAGAATATTCCAGAAATAAAGAAACTCCATGAGCAAGGGCACAGAGCAGGACAAGAGGAGCCACCCAAGGGCAAGATGGCTTGGGGAGTGAAGACTCCCTCCCTTTGCCTCCCCTGAGAAGCTGAGATAAAGGAGGAGGAGAGGCCTGAGTGTCTCTGCACTGATAAACAGACTCCACCCAGAGGCCAATAGCATGGGTATGGGGACAGGAGGGTCAAATGGCAGAAGTGCCCCTTCTCCAGGACAAATGAACTGGGGTGGGGGTAGGAGGGAGGCCATTTCCTGAACCCCTGTTTCCAGACTCAGCACTTAGGGTGGAATCAGCAAGGCTTCAGGGAGCCAGAGGGAAGTGAGAGACGGCAAGTCCCCTGGCAAGTCCCCTGGCAAGTCCCCTGGAGAAAACCCTTCCCTTCTGGGGTCAGATGCCTAGGGTGGGGGAGGGGAGGAATGGTCCCTTGCGCAAGGGCCCTGCCCCCCACTAGAGAGGAGGGAATCTGAGGGTTGGAGAGAAGAAATGGGAGAGAAGAGGAAGGTATCTGGAGAGGGAGGAAAGTAGGGGTGCATCCAGGGGAGGGGCCCCTTCTGAAGCCCTTCTGGGAACACTGCCCTGGATGATAGCGCCTGTGTGACGGGAAGCGTCAAAACGACCTGATATAACTCTCTTTAATGCACCCCCTTCCTGAACCAGCTTCTCTCCCCTCCCTCCTCCTCAGTTCAGGAGGGTGGAGACCAGAGTGGGGAAGAACCCAGGCTGGGGGAATGAGCCAGCCAAGTGGAATGGGACCTCCCTGGAACCAGGAGGTAAGTGCCGTCCTTGACCCTTGTGGGGCCGATGTATGACATCCCTTCCAGCCCTAGCATCCCACAAACTCTCACCCCTCATAGTCTGCTTGGTCCTTACCCAGAACAGGTGGCTTTCTTGTTTGCACATCCCTCCGGGTGGTCCGAATAGGGCTGGGTTTAGGGAGAAGGGGAATTTTCTCTCTACAAAGGGCCCCTGGCACTAACTTCTTCCTTCTCTCTCCTCTCCCTTTCTCTTCCTCACCCCTCTGTCCCAATCCCCTCCCTCTTGTGGTTTCACTTCCTGGTTCCCTGCACAGAGATCCCCAGAAGGAAGGCTGCCCACTGAACCTGGCGGACGGTGGTCCACAGTCAGGGGGGTGCTGATCGCTGGCCTGCTTTTCAGTGTGCTCCTTGGCTTCTCTGTGCTTTTGGTCTACGTTTTCCGGAGCTGTGGCCCTAGTAAGCAAGATCCTGGAATCCTCCAACCTAGTCAGCCCTTCCTCCTCAGCCAGAGGCTTCATGTTCCCTGACGTACTCACCCCTGGTCCTGTCTGACCCTCTCTTTCCTTCCCCACTCTGGACTTCTTCCAATCCTGATCCCGGGCAGTGTTAAGTCCTGTCCTTCTCATAGGGTCCCTCTGCCTTTTCCTCACCAGGCAGTCCTTTGCCGAGCCCCTTGGGGGAGCCCTGTCCCTTTCTCTCTCCCTCTCTCCCTCTCCCAGTTCTGAGCTTTTCCCCACAGGCCCCTGTAGGACGCCAGCATGTTGGGACCTCCTGGCTCGTTACTTGGCCTCTGGGAACACCAGTGTGGCCCCCTGCACCGATTTCTTCAGCTTTGCCTGTGGAAAGGCCAAAGGGACCGATTATTCTTTCCAGGCCCTTGCAAAGGAGAACACGGATCGACTTCGGAAAATACTGGGTGAGGCATTCTGGGCAAGTGGGTGACCCTGAGCCTAGAACCGTCTTGCTGTCCCAAACCTGTGTGGTTGTGAGACCCCTGGTTTGCTTCTCTCGTCACTATGGCTTGCACCTCAGTACCTCCCCTCTTCTGGTCCCTCTCATCACCTCTCCTTGCCTACTTACCCATGACTACTGCGTTCTCTTCAAGCTCTCCCTCTTTGTTATCGCTCCCACTGTGTCCCCTCACACCTGCTGCATGTAAGTTCATGTGTCCATTACTCTCAGCCGCCAGCCCCCCACCCTGCTTGTCTCCCAGAGCCCCTGTCAGTGTCACCGTCTCCCTCTGGACACTTCTCCACAACTCACAGCATTATCTTCTGTTCTCCATGGAAACCTTGGATCTTGGTGTGCAAGCTCCACTGGAAGAAATGGGATACTTCAGGCTGGTTGGCTGGGGCGATGTGGCCAGTGGGGTGAGAAGTTGGGGAGACAGGGGTTATCTGGCTGTGTGCTAGGGAATAGATCCAGACAGGCACAGAGGGTGTGATGGAAGAGGAGAGGGCCCACCTGAAGCCCTGGGGTACAGAAGAGGCCTGTACAGGGTGGCTATGTGTGGAGAAGACAAAAGAACTGAGAGGAAAAATCTGAGGAAGGAGCTGCCACCATCTGGGAGGTTGGAAGTGGGTCCCAGGAAGTTGGAGGATGGTGGTGAAGATGGGGAATGAGACGGGGGTACTACCGGCATGTATTTCCAGCATAAGGGAACCCAGGGAGTGCATGGCCTTATCCACTGGAATTTGGGACAAATTAATGTATTCCCCCACACACCTCCGCACCCCCCCCCCACTGTCCTCCTTTTTATGAAGAAAGAGTAGAGGCAGGCATTCCCTTGGTAGAGGGCAATGCTTCCAGTCAAGGCCCAGGGATAGAAAGAAAATGTATGCTGAGAATGAATGCTGTTCCCCATGAGAGAGTGAAGGGTTTCGGGGGCTAAGGGACAGGTGGAAGGTATTACAGGGGGACTGATTCCAAATCATATGCCTTTAGGTTATTGCCCTGTGTGTGTGTGTGTGTGTGTGTGTGCGCGCGCGCGCGCGTGTGTGCATTTCCTGGGGTCTCAAGCGAGGGTCTGGACCCTGTTTCTTCTCCTTGCTAAGCCTTTCTGGATGAGTTTTCCTCCCTCCAGTCCCTCAAAGTCCTCCGGTTTCCCAAATGTTTCTAATCTCTTCACTCACCTTCCCTCTACCTTCCATTGCACCCTTTCTCCTGTACCCACAGGTGCTCCTAGATGTTCCCATCTCCCTTCTCTCCCGTGTCTTTTCCTCCCTGATTCTCTTTCATGTCTCCTTTATTTTTCTCAATCTTTCCCACACTCCCTCTCCCTGCACTTGTTCTCCCATCAAGCTGATCCAGCCCTCCTGTCTTCCCCACCCCTGCATCCCTGTGTTCCTCCCCTTCTTTCCATTTCCCAGGAGTCTTCCTTGTCCCACCTCCCTCCTCAGCTCTATTCTCCTCTAATTCTTTCATGCTTCCTTTCTAGAAACCCCAGATTCTTGGCACCTGGGCTCTGGGGAAGAGAAAGCCTTCCAGTTCTACAAATCCTGCATGGACACGGGTGCCATCGAAGCTGCTGGGGCTGCCCCCCTGAAACACGTCATTGAGGAGGTGAGACCCTGGCCACTAACGTTTCTAGATACCCAACACAAAGGGCCAATGTATGCTCAGGGCTGCCCTCCTTTTTTTCTAGAAAGGGAGGGGGTATCTCTTTCCTAGGGATCTCCAAGTTCCAGGAGGGAGATGGAAATGGCAGCACCCTTTGGAAGCATGAGAACCCTGGGTGTGGTAGAGAAAGGACAGAGGTGGAGCCTCGAGGGCTCCAAGCACTCAGAGTAGAGGTCAGGAAGTAGCAGCTGTCTGAGGAAGGGGGGGACAGGTCTCCCAGGCCATCCTCCTGTGCTGAGCCCTGTCTCTCTGCTTCCCAGCTTGGAGGCTGGCGAATCTCCGGTAATTGGACTTCCTTAGACTTTAACCGAACTCTGAGCCTTCTGATGAGTCAGTATGGTTATTTTCCATTCTTCAGAGCCTATCTGCAACCTCGTCCCACCCCTCCGTACACGCCAATCATCCAGGTGAGGGATGCACTGGCAAAAATGCAGTAAGACCTGGGTCTGCTTTGAATTCTAGCCTAGCATCTTCTAGTGGAAGGTTGTGGGCTGGTGAGAGAGGACAAATGTGCAATGTAGGAAAGATTCCTATCTTGAGGGAAAACTGATGCGGTATTCAGGGGCACTAGGCGAAATTAGGGAAAGGAGCAGTAGAGCCAGTCCAGAGAAGATAGAAGTAGTTCCTATCTTCCATACTGCTTATCTGGATTACCCCTATACCCTCTTAATTAGCCCCCTTATCTCCAGTATTGCTCTCCTCTTATCTACTCTTCATTTTTGCTAGAGGGACCTTTCTAAACCAAGAGCTAATTATGCTATTGTCTCTGTTTAAATGCCTCCAATGCCTCACCAGGTCATCGTGATCTAGTTCTTAATCCTTAGCAAAGCCTTGCAAGTCCTTTTGTGATCTGACCCTTACACACTTTTCCAACCTTATCTTCTGTCCCATTCCTTGTCCCCTTTAAACCTCAAGCCACACTCCCTGACTTACAGCTTCAAGAATATCTCTCAATTCTTTGCATATATTACTCCCTTTGCCTGTGACACCCCAACCTCCCAAGCTCAGCCTGGAAAACGCTTACATATTTTTCAAATTTAGGGTTGTATTATTATCTCTTCCAGGAAAGCATCACTGACATCATAGCTATGAGTTAGGTATATCCTTCTGTCCTCCCACTTTCCAAGTTCTCATCATTAAACACCATGTTAAAGACCTAAAGAACAGGACCACACCTTATTCACCTCTTGCTCAGGACCTAGTACAGGGCCAGGCATCTTGAGGCCCACAGCAGGTGTTTGCTGAACAAGTAAATAAATAAAATTTTGAAGGAGATCGGTATTGTAGTAGGCAATGCAGTGCCATCTACTTGGCCCCTGCTCTCAAAACTTCCACAAAATTATACGAGGATGAATATACCAGAAAAGCTGTTGTTAAGCAGTATGAGGCATTCTAAAATTCAGTTCTAAAGAGTATGCTCAGGAGCTTAACTGGTGTGGCCTTTAGGGAGTAGTTAAAGATCTGAAATGGTTAAGAAATGGTTCAGAGAAGGGAGAATTTGAGCTGAGCCTTGAAACATGGTTGAATCATACAGCTGAAGGTGAAGCTAAGGGCATGGGGAGGGCTTTGGGAAAGTCCTGAGCTAAGGCAAGAGGTTGGAACGGTGTGACTCCTCTGTGGGGTCAGTGAGAAGTCTGGTTTGTTGAACAGAGGATTTGGGGGAGGGGTGAGGTGCAGTGGGAGATAGATAGGAGCAAGGCTGAAGAGGTCAGGTTGGGCCTGATTATTCCT
This sequence comes from Canis lupus familiaris, assembly GCF_011100685.1. NCBI lineage: Eukaryota > Metazoa > Chordata > Mammalia > Carnivora > Canidae > Canis > Canis lupus. The sequence goes on from NC_049237.1 coordinate 6,405,201, forward strand.
GGCCTAAGAAGACAGATGGAGGTGATCACCTGGACTCAATAGAAAAAAAAGAACTATTAGGTCCCTTCAAATATGATGGCTATGCACTGCCCTTAGCAGAGGCAGCAATTTTGGAGGTCAGTCTGGAGGTGTTGAAGAGTCTAGATGAGCATTTTGGAGGTTCTGAACTAAGATGATTGTGGTAGAAATTGAAAAGGAAAGCCAGGCATGAAGATTTAGGCAACTTTATCCTTGTGGTGATGGTCCATGGTGATTCTAGAGGACTTGCTGGCTGATTGAATGCAGCAAATGGAGAAGTTGGGAAATGACCCCACAGTCTTGATGTGCTGTGAATTGGAGGAGGGTGGTCACCATCAACTGGATACTGGATGGACTCTGAGGGGGAAAATAGGTGGACAAAATGGACTGCAAAGGGAGTACCTCCACAGGGGCCTGGGGGCAGGGAGGGGGCATCAGACTAGCATGGTTGAGACACAGTGGACAAGGGAGAAGCATCTTAGGAAGGGGAGGGTTGTCATGGATTCCAGAGATTTCTGAGCTCAGAGAGTAAGGAATGGGAAGACACCATTAGGAAGCTTCTAGAAGGGAGTATCAAAATGGTTTTGGAAATAGATTATACAGAGTTTAAGATGAAGGCAACAAAGTTGAAGCAGGCACACAGGTGTTCTTCAAAATGTGGACATAGAATCCACATTTCTAAGGAGCCAAGCGAAAGATTTTTCAAGGTAGGGGGAAGTATACAGCTCAAGGTGGGAATGGAATATTGAAGTCAGCGCAGAAAAAGGCAAAGTGTGGGAGCAAAGATCTTCAGGACAGAATAAGGACATGTCAGGACTAAGGTGGGGCAGGTGAGGTAAGTGGCTCACTTACCTGTGTGCAAAATCAAAGAGAATATCAAAAATAGTAATCAAAATAAATATTCTAATAATATTTTTAAAAAATTAAAGCCAATGCAAAAATTCATGATAAACAAAATATCAAATTTTTGTTCATTGTGGGTTTTTTGGAAAAGAGACCTTTGTCCCGAAAACGGGCCAAAATTTTACTGTAGACTTTAAAAAAAAATCTTTAATTTTTCTTCAAAAATGGATACAAAATATATTTTTGATTTTCAGAAAAAAATCCAGGATGTACAAAGTTTGTTATTTTAGTCAGTGTGGATTTTAGCATTGATTTTTATTCTTAAAATACCAATTAGAATATTTATCTTGCACCTGAGATAGTTTCTCATTCCCTTAACTCTAGACCTGGCCTTAGCACAGGGGATGGCTCCCTTCAGGACATGGATTAGTACACTCCTCTCTTGCTGAGCACCCCAAACTGGTTGACATACCTACCATGTCTTCATATTTCCATATCTAGACTCTTTTTCCCCCTGCCCCTTGGCCCCAATCCCTTCCTTTCTTTGTCCTTCCTGCTCCTTCTCTTTGAGGCCATCTTTTGTGGTACATTCCCCTTCTCCCCACACCTGTCCTCTCCTTCCTCCATGCTCCCCACTTCTCTCCAGTATCTCTTGTGTCCAGATAGACCAGCCAGAGTTTGATGTTCCCCTCAAGCAAGAGCAGGAACAGAAGATCTATGCTCAGGTAAGATGGCTCTGTGGACAAAGGTCAGGTCCTGATCTCTGATGCTCAGAGAAAGGCAGGGGCCTCTGGTGGCTGTGACTGAAGTTGCTCCTCCCCCAGATTGTTCGGGAATACCTGGCTTATCTGTACCAGCTGGGAACCTTGCTGGGAGGAGACCCAACCAAGGTGCAAGAACATGCCTTCCTGTCCATCTCCATTACCTCGCAGCTGTTTCATTTTGTGAAGCCTCTGGAGCAGCGACGGGCACAGGGAAAGCTCTTCCACATGGTCACTATTGATCAACTGCAGGTGCTTTGAACCAGGGACTGGAGGAGGATGGGCATGAGGGCTTCTCTCCCAAACTTTCTTGATCTGATTTCCTTTCTCCTCATCCCTAATTCCTTTCCATCCCTAACATTCCTGGCTCTATCCCTTCCCCTAACCATCCCCTTCCCCATTCCTTGTCAAACCCTGAGGAAGGGGGAAACCCCTTCTTCTGCCTCCTTTCCTCAATCCTATCCCCCTCAGCCTTTGTGTCCCTCCTCTAAGGAAATGGCCCCTGCCATCGACTGGTTGTCCTGCTTGCAAGCGACATTCACGCCAATGTCCCTGAGCCCCTCCCAGCTCCTCATGGTCCATGACCTAGAGTATTTGAAAAACATGTCTCAACTGGTGGAGGAGCAGCTGTCAAAACACAGGTTCGCCTCAGGTGGGATTGGGGAAGTATGAGGGCAATGGAAAGGGTCTCAGGACCTGGAGGCCTCAGGGACAAAGGAGATTATGAAAAAATGCATGTTGGTAAGGTCGTCCCAGGAAGATGGAGGGGATCCTCAGACACACAAGGGCAGAGAAGGGCTGGGGTGCATGGTTCAAAAGGGAATGGAGGGAACAGGAAATATGAGAGGCTTGGGAGGCACAGGGAAGGGAAGATACACATGAAACGAGGAATATAGGTGCCCAGCAAGATACAGTGTTTGCTGGGAGTAGAACTCAGCCCATGAAGAGCCTCAAAGCTATAGGAGATGCTAGAAGGCCAGTCACTAGGGACAGTGAAGGCCTTTGTGTCTTGTCAGCAGCTGGAAGGTGTGGGCAGGAGGTGGAGGCACATGAGGCCAGTGGAAGGACGAAGTGAAAGCTGGGAGTTCTCTGCGGGAAGAGCTAGGGGAGAGGCCATTCCTCAGCTGTGGGAGGATTCTGAGGCCCTTGTCAGTGAGGCTCTGTGTTGGGCTGTCATCCCCAGTGCCTGTGCTGCCACTATCTAAAGACAGTAGCTTCTTCCCAGGGCCTTGGTCTCAAGGCCCTTCTTCATAGTAACTCACTGGCAGCAACATCTAGAAATTCTTTGTGAAAGAAGCCAAGAGCCATTCTTGTGGATGTGAGCAGGTTTATGTAAGGCTACAGAATAGGCATAAGTTGAACTGAGATATCTTGCTCGTAGAAATAGATGAATCTGTTGGTTAAATTCTTTAAGTCCAGTCTTCCTCTAGCCCACACCCTTAACTCCCTGAAACTTGAGAAGTCACCTCTGTATCTAGTTCCTTCTACTAGTACTTTCCAGCTCACACCAAGAAAAGCTCTTTTTGACCTATTCCAAGGTCAAGCTCTTATTTTCTATAGATACAGAAGAGAAGGGCCCTTCCCTCGGAGTATCGAGGTGACTACACAAAGGGAGGCTGTTCTTACGGCATCCCCAGAGCCCTGGGTATATGTGTCCATCTCTTTCCCTCCACAGAGACTTTTTGCAGAGCCACATGATCTTGGGCCTGGTAAGGACCCTTTCTCCAGCCCTAGATAGTAAATTCCAGGAAGCACACAGATCGCTGATCCAGAAACTGGGGGAGCTGACGGAACGACCAGCCATGGTGAGTAGAGGAGATGAATTTTCCCAGATTGGGGGCTAACAGAGAATTTGCCATTTTGAGGGATAAATGTTGGTGTATCTCTCTCAGGGAGAAGGCATGAAGGCAGTGCCCTTCAATGTCTGGGTTTCCCATAGAAGCAGACAGGTTGGGCATATGGTACGTACATTGAGGACTGAGATGCCAGGTACCAGACATTTAGGCACACATCTGCCTATTTTTATGGCCTTTTGCTGAGTATTAGGGTATAAATATAAGACTAAAATTACCAGCAATTGCTTTTCCTTTGTCATGACCTTTAAACTATTTGCCTAGTTATACAGAGCTCTGTGATTTAAGGATGTGGACCTAAGGCTTAGGATTCACTGGGATGCAAGACATGAGTAGCAAGCAGTGGTCTTTCCTCTGTATAGATGATTCCAGTGTTTGACGTTCAAATGTGTTTCACAAAGAGTTCATCTCTGACATCCAGTGTGATCTGTTGGGCCACAGCATGGGCTTCATGGTCCAGATCTTGATTTATCTGAGGTAGCAGCTGTATAGACTAGACTGTATAGACTATAGACTAACCAAAGTCTACTATGTCACATAAGATGTAGAGAAACTCCTTTACCAAGACCTTTGAAACCCTAGGTCAGACACATCCAAATACAAGTGAAAGTATCTAGAATATTGGATATGCTTCAACCTCAGTAAAGGCCTCAGGGTAGTCTTGAAAATCACTGGTTTTCTTTTTTTCTTAGTAATTTCTGGACCGTTTCTGTGTCTTGGAGAAACTCACTGCTTTGGCAACCTGAAATCTCTGTGGAATTAGAGAGGGGAAATGTATGGACAGGGACTGGGAAGTAGTTATAGAGTACTGAGAGTAAGATATTTTTCTAAACCTCTTTAGCTATATATGAGTTGATTTAATCCTTGGACGGATTTCATGAGGTAGGCACATCATCTTGTTGTTTTATCATGGGGAAATTGAGGCACAAAGGCTATATAACTTGCTCAAGGTATTATAGCTAGTAAGTTGGTAAGAACTAGGATTTGAACTCTGATAGTCTGGCTCCAGGCTTAATCATTGTGGTAAGAAACAAACAAATAAACAAACGACAACAAAAACACTCCTTTTTGGGACTTTCACTCAGGTGGGAAGTCCCCAAGAAGCTTCTTCCCAGCCTTTCTCTTGACACAGATGAAGCAGACAGAGCTCCACCTCCTCTTAGTTGGCATTGCTACAAAATCCTTGGCAACAAACTGCTTCCTGTCAATCCCAGAACCATGGTCTGATGGCACTTCTCGAAGGATGTAAGTGTGCCAATATTGAAATCACACTTTAAAGAACCTAGAAGACTTACAAATTGCTAAAGTTGCCATCCTTTATATACTTATATACATCCTTTATATCCATTACGTCCATCCTCATATAGCCATTAGGATTATAGTTGTCCTTGGGCTTGAAAGATGAGTCAGGTTCTACCAACAAACAAAAAGAATAATAACTAATGAATAGTGAATGTTATTGTATGTCAGGCACTGCTTGGAATACTTAGCAGTAAAAAAACTGGATGCTTTTATTTAACCTTCCAGAAACACTCCAAGGTCCTCAGAAAGGGCAAGTAACTTTTCCCAGACCACACAGCTCATTAAGTGAAGAAACAGACTCCAAAACAGAGCTGACTCATGAGGCTGTTTTAAATTATATACTACTCAGGATTTGAGAAATAAGTGGGTAGGAAAACAGAAAATGGGTTGGAAAATTCTTTCCAATTCTTTACTATCTTGACAAAGGTCAAGATAGTAAATACTTTTGGTTTTGTGGCCTATACAGTCTGTGTTGCAACTGCCCAGCTCTGTCCTTGTAGCACAAAAGCAGCTGCACATGGAGTCAATGAATGGGTGTAGCTGCGTTCCAGAAGGACTCTGGCTCACACAACAAACACTCAGAATTCCCAAGAGGGAGGTATGAGGGAGGGTTTGAATGGCAGTGGGATCTCGGGGGCAGTTGTCTAGAGTTGAAGGGGTTTTCTGGCAAAGAAAGGGACATCATTTCATTGGGACAAGGCACAGAGCAGGCTGGCTAAACTTTGGGGGCCAGATGGGGGTCCCCCACAGTAGCTCTGGCTGAGAAGAGATGATGAGGCATATGTGGAAGATGACACAGAGAGGCTGAAGGGAGGAAATCAGAGAGGATTGGAGGGGGCCCCCAAGGCCCAGTAGGCCATAGACAGTGGGACTTGGGCTTTCTCAGTATGATATGGAGGCCTACAGAAACACTGATCATTTTATGTTTCAAAAGAGTGTATTTTGAAGGGAAGTAACAGGCACTCTGATGGATGTGTGCTGTGAGAAAGAGAGGAGACTCAGATACCCCGAGGCACCAGCCTTGATGTGACCGAAATTTGTGGTATTGCCCAATGGTCATTAATTGCAGATTTCTAACCATATTCTTTGGAATGAATTTTAATTTAGAGTCTCCTAATCCAGAAAAACTAGGTCTCATTATCTGGCCATATTTTGTTGAATAGTTTTGAATATACAGTCAATGAAATGGGTGTTAAACCAGGTCTCTTTCTCTTATTAAACTTGAAAAACTGAATTTGGGGATGTAAAAGCACCATGTCATATTCGTACCTGTTGAGTGAACCCTTTCTATTCAGCCCAACATCCTGCTTTGTTCAGATAATTTTAGCCTTGTTCCAGTCCTCTGCTCTATTACCTTTCCCTTCCCACTGTTGGTCATTTGCAGTTTTATTTAGAGTATCTTCCATCTGGACTATTATTAAAATCCCAAAGAAGGAAGAACAGCAGTTCAGGTCATTGAAGACCTAGCTATAAAGTCATCTGTTTAGTTATGCAACAGATTTTACTGAGCACCTACTACGCACCAGACACTTCTCTCAGCACTTGGAATACCACACGAACAAAAGACAAAAAGGCCCCTGCCCTCAGACACTTAGATTCTGATAAAGGAAGACAATAAACTAAGTAAATAAAATATGTTCGGTGGTGATTAGTGTTACAGAGAAAGAAACCAGGAAAGGGAAAGATGGTGTGCTCGGTGGGTAGGGTGTCGCAGTTTTTGGTAGGATGGTCAGGGAAGCTCATGTGGACTTGGAATCATTGGTCACTGATGTTTCGTTATGACTCAGCCAGCTAAAAGGCCACACAAGTGTCATTATCTTCCAACACAGATTTCTGCATCTCATTCACACGGACTTAATTTGTGGTTTTACCAAATGCCTGCACAAAACCAATGGCAACACAGTAAAGGAGTATATTAAGATTTGCAAAGTGCTTTCAATGCGTTCTTTCACCTGGTCTCCCAAGCAACACAGCGAGGGAGGCAAGACAGGTGTCACTCTCCTGTGGACCGCTCGTGTAACCGAAATATAGGGGGTAGGTTAATAATCCACATGTAGTAAATGCTGAATTCTCTGTTCAGAGGTAGTATCGTGGTGGTTCCTTGAGGATGAATCTGCCCAATAGATGTGTTTTCTTAGTCTTTTTAAAAAATATTTATTTATTGGGATCCCTGGGTGGCGCAGCGGTTTGGCGCCTGCCTTTGGCCCAGGGCGCGATCCTGGAGACCCGGGATCAAATCCCACGTCGGGCTCCCGGTGCATGGAGCCTGCTTCTCCCTCTGCCTGCGTCTCTGCCTCTCTCTCTCTCTCTCTCTCTCTCTCTCTCTGTGACTATCATAAATAAATAAAATTAAAAAAAATTTATTTATTTATTTACTTACTTATTTATTTATTTATTTATTTATGATAGACAGAAAGAGAGAGAGAGAGAGAGAGGCAGAGGGAGAAGCAGAGGGAGAAGCAGGCTCCATGCAGGGAGCCCGACGCGGGACTCGATCCCGGGTCTCCAGAATCGCGCCCTTGGCCAAAGGCAGGCGCTAAACCGCTGAGCCACCCAGGGAGCCCCTGTTTTCTTAGTCTTAAAGCTTTTGACAAATTTTCAGCTCATCACCAACAGTCAAAAGTTAGGAGATGGCATGCCGATAGTGACAGTTCCAACATTTCTGTGTGCTTGTGTGATAAATGTGAAGCTTAAGCAGCGCCGGGCTAGCGATCTTCAGGAGTCACAAGTGACAGGGGCTGAGTGATAGTTTTCCTCAGCCAGGGTGTGCTCTCTCTACCCACTGACCCTTGTCCCTCCATGTCCCTTGGGTCTGATGCCAGCTGCTTCTCACTTATGCCACCATGTGGGCCCTATCTGAGTTCGTGACTCTTGGTGTCTGGGTTATTCTAGCTTGGTGAAGCTTTTAGCCCGGAAAATTGTTATTATTTTGACATTATTTGCCCTCAGTGACCCTCAAGAATCCCTTAGTAGTTACATGCTGTTTCTCAAGTATTCAAGAATGATGGGTTTAATGACTCATTTTAGAATTTTGTGTAGAAATTAACGTTAAAGATTCCTGGCTGGCCTGTAATCTCTAAAATTTACTTCCCTCTATGGCAAATCAAGAAAATTTTTGCTTCCCTCCAGACTCCTAGAATTTTTTTTCCTGATTTCTATTATTTCTACTATTTGTGGTTCTAAGGTTATATCCACAACTTATCTTCTGTTCCCTAAAATTAACCTACTGAGTTTTATTGTCTTGAGTTTAAAGTATTTCTTTCATCTTTTATATTTTGGCAATGATTTTTTTCCTCTATATTTCACTCTCCACTCTCTTTTTAGAGAGAGAGCGAGCACACAGGGTGGTGGAGGGGAGGGCGGGCAGCAGCAGAGGGATAGGAAGAGAGAATCTTAAGCAGGCTCCATGTCCAGTGCAGATCCCATTGTGGGGTTCGATCTCATGAACCTGAGATCATGACCTGAATTGAAATCCAGAATCAGACACTTAACTAAGCCACCAAGATGCCCCTCTTTTTCTTTATTTGTAATATATATGGTATGCTCTATTATTCCATGTCTCGAGAGATAGTTCAGATACTTAGAACCCCCAGTAGATGAATATATAACCTGTTAGCCCCCACCTCAAGACCTACATTTATTTATAGGTTCTGGAATTTATTTTCCTGCTCATGGAAGATGTGTCCCAGCCCAACCATGACCAAAAGAATCTCAGAGTTTCACAAGCGTTTAGCAATGGGTAGTCCGAAGTGGCCTCTATGCTCTCCAGTAACCAGGTCAGAGCCTGCCGGGGCTCCGGCTATAGAGACAGTCATGGAGGAAGCAAAAGCTGTTGGAAAAATAGGCAGAGATTACCAAAAGAGATCAGGAAACAACTCAAGAATCAGGAGGTGTGGAAAAGGCAGGCAGATCACAGTACCAAGCTCAAGGCTGATGTGTTTGCTGCTACCCTGGGGTGGTCCCTACCTCCCCCCAACCAACAATTCTGAGGATGCCTCAGATTCAGGCCCGTCATCAGGAGGCCTGTGGAGGACAGACAGACATTGTAAGTGGCCAGCAGAGCCTGCCCTTGACCCAGTCATGGCTGTCAGAACCAGGTTCCCTTTCGTCTTTACTGGCGCCTTTGTGTTTTAGAGCTGCAACTAATACATTATAGAAAGTGGCTGAGTCCTTATCCTCACAAGAGGGGACAAGAACACACAGATGTGGGCAACTGGGTTTGGAGCAATGTCCAAAATGGTGAATGTCCGAACAGGCAGACCCAGGAGTGTCTTCTTCAATGACAACAATACTGGCCTTCCTAGTCTGTTTCCTCTCTTGTGGGAAGCCCCTTAATCTCTCTCTCCAATCTTGGCACCAGAAAGCACAGTGGCAGCCTAACTACTTTCCCTGTGAGGAGATCTGTAGGATCTATAGGAATGAAGTCTTGAGGATTCATCCCACTTACCCCAAATTAGCATATTAGCTATTTTCTCAAAATCCTAGCTTGGCTATCCCCTAGGCCAGCTCTCTCACCATTGGCACCTTGAATGCATTTCCCAGCTGGCCTTGTGTCATCCCTGGGCCGACTTCATGATCAGCCCCTCAGAGCCATCCATGCCCACCGCAAACACCAACTCAGCATCTCTCTCTTATGTTGCTTATTTTTTTCTGTCCCCATGCTAAGAACACCCCAGTTGCCAAGGCCCTACTGAGTTTTTGTCTAACCATCTGTCCACCTTTGAAGTTGACAATATGTCCCTCATCTCATCCTATTTTCCCTGTTTTGGCCAAAAGTTTTTTAGCTCTCTGAATTCATGTTTAGTCGTTTCTTTTGTCCACTTCTCCTACCAAACAATATGGTGTCTAAAACCCATTTTCAGTCTGATCATCTTCTTTTTTGTAAGACAAAGTCCTACTATGATCCATGATAATCTTTGGGAGAATGGGGAAGGGCAGCAGAAAGAAGAGAGTAATTACCTTCTCCAATTTCCATTTAAGCAAAGAAACATGGGAGGGTGGCAGCCGTTACTGGGCTACCAGCATGGTGCATGTGGTAGGTGGGGACTGGGTGGCCAACAGACCTGCTGAGGTGAAAGGTTTGGTGTGTAGTCCCCTCCTATCCAGGAGCCTCTCTGTTCCCCAGAGGGGTGCCCCTGAGATGACTTGCTTTCAAATTCAGTAGTCAATAAATAAGGATGATTTGCCTAATTCAAGCTCACAAAATAATCCTGGAGGACGTAAGCCCCTTTTATTACCAAGTAGCAATAGCTCCATGTTTATCATTGAAGAGGATGGTAGAGATGAGACAAACCCAGAAAGACTGGGAAAGAGAGCCTCCTCTGGGGGTAAAGGTCTAGACAAGACAGGCCTGGGGAGCTGGATGAGGAATAACTCTTGACGGGGGCCATTCATTCCAGCTTTGTCTCCGTAGCCAGCCCGCCCTCGATGGATGAAGTGCGTGGAGGAGACAGGAGCCTTCTTCGAGCCTACCCTGGCTGCCTTGTTTGTCCGTGAGGCCTTCAGCCCAAGCACCCGAAGTGCTGTATGTGAGGGCTCTTCCCCAGCCCATGTCCCTCCACCCCTTCCCACTCGGTCATTCTCTCTAATTCTATTAACTGTGCCCTTCTCGATGGTCTGGATGGTCAGGGAGTCAGGCAGTCAGAGAGGGAGAGAGCGCTATGAGAGAGAAGCCAAAGGAGGCCATGCTGCATCCCCAGGGTTTGCATTGCTTCATTGCGGGACACAAGTTGTGCATAATATGCAGGGAATTTGGACAAGTTACCTAACTTTCCTGCCCTTGTGTTTCTCCAACCATAAAATGAGAAAATTGCACTCCATGGCCTCTAAGGCTACTCCCTGTTTATCTATGACTTTTTTTTAACAGCGCGGGAAACAACATGAAAATGGAATGATATAATCTTAAAAAGTGCAAGTAAATGAGTACTGAGTAGTCTTTGAGTGCCTACCATGTGGCTGATACCCTTGTGAACACTTTGCATGAAGTACCTTAATGCCTAGTATTATCCTAATTTTAGAGAAGAGAGAACTGAAGCGTAGAGAGGTTAAGTAACTTGCCCAAGGTCACACAGCTATGAAACAGTAGAGTCAGGATTTGAGTTCAGGCTTCTGATAACATCATCCATTTACCTCTATCAAGAATGGACACAAACAAGATGGTAGATGGCTGGGGAAGTAGTAACTACACATAACTTCCCATTATGAAGCTGGGAAGACTTCAGCTTGTTGGAAAGCTGAAATGCCCAGGAAGATGGAGAGAGGAGATGCAGGCCTTGATAAAGAGAGTGTGAGGACAAGAGCCCTTAAGGGCAGAGAAGGGAATGATGGTCCTCTTCCTCTTTCTGCTTTTTGAGTGGATTGGCTGGCCAAGGGTAAGGATGGTGTCTCCCTCCCCCAGAAGGCTGAGATCTCCCTGCAGAAAGGAACGGCCTCCCCTGTTGACTCTCAGGAGTGACCAGCTCCCACCTTCCCTTTCTGTGCTTGGCACCTCTTGCTTGGTCTCTGCAGATCTCTGTGCTCTGGGTTTCTGGTCTCCTAGTAAACATTACTTTCTACTCTCTTTCTCAGAGATCTTTCCTCTTCTCTGGTAACTTCTTGGGGCCAAGGCCCTTCCTAGCGGCCCAGTAGGCAGGACCCCAGACCAAGGCTGACCCTGATCCTGTTCCTCTCTCCTGGCCCCTTCACAGGCCATGGAACTATTCACTGCAATCAAGGATGCCCTCCTCAGTCGCCTCAGAAGGATTCCCTGGATGGATGAGAAGACCCGGAAAGAGGCCCAGAACAGGGTAAGTACCGGAGTGAGAGACAGGAGTAAGCAGGGGTGGAACTGGGTATTGGATCCAGAGATCACACTGGTGGGAGGAGAGTGCAGAGGCCCAAGGACACATGGCAAGTGTAAGCACCAATATGCCACACACATACCCTGGTGAGGATATAAAAGGTGGGACCAGGGCAGTGAACATGAGAGATTTCCTCTGATAGACTTGGGGTAGCTAGGTTTCTTCTACCTTTTGTGTCTCTCCCCAGGTAACCCAACTGCAGGTGAAGATGGGGGCCCCAGAATGGGTCCTGGAGCCATCACTGGCCAGACAGGAATACAAGGATGTGGGTCCCTGCCCTTGCCAGCTCCTCATTAGTCCTCAGCTCCTTCTCAGCCCCCTGACCAGCCTGAGTGGCAGACAATCTGTTTACCTTGGGTGATTCTAACTGACCCCTTCCTTGCCTTGGTGTCGGCTGGGTTTTATGGATGAATATCCACACTGTGGGTCTTACCAGCAGAAGAACAGAACCTTTCAGGTCACAATGAGTGTGTGTGCGTGTGTACACATGCATTCTTGTGACTTGCCTGAGTGTGTTTATCTGTGCGCTGATTCGTGTGAAGCCTGTCTACCCCAACATATGGTGGTGTCATTGTGCTGCTTTCCACTTTACTATGGGCGCCTGTATGTCGGGCTTATCTGTCGGTGTTCAGATGTGCCCAGCAGGGTATGTCAGTGTGCATCTGTATTTGTCTCTGTGTGTCCGAGTCACCTCCTGCCTTCTCCCAGATACAGCTTGGACCCAACTACCTGCAGTCCTTCCTGAGCTGTGTCCGATCCCTCCGAGCCAGAATTGTCCAGAGCTTCTTGCCGTCTTTCCTCTACCACAGGTATAAGAGCAAGGGAGACACAGACTGCATCTCAGAGATGTCCATCCGTTCAAGATTAGCCGGGGAGAAAGCTGGAGGCTTGGGGAAGCAGGAACAGTGACAGTAGTTGAGAGGGACTTCATATCTCTGGTGGCCGGGACCGTAAATGATGGAGCTGGTATTCATATGTGCTCTTCCCATAGGTGGCAGGTGTCCCCCTGGGGGGTCAATGCTTACTATTCAATATCTGACCATGTGGTGGTCTTCCCAGCTGGACTCCTCCAACCTCCATTCTTCCACCCTGGCTACCCCAGGTAGGGGCCATTCCCTGAGGGGGGGCGGGGGATTTCCCAAGTGTATGAGCAGATGTTATGATGGATGGGACTTGTGGTTGGAGAATTGGGGTCAAAAACGTTGAAGGACTCTGGGAGTAAGACAAACGTTTGTCTCCCTAGAGCCGTGAACTTTGGAGCTGCTGGCAGCATCATGGCCCACGAGCTGTTGCACATCTTCCACCAGCTCTGTGGGTAACAATGGGCCATTGGGAACCCAGGGGAAGGCCCCAAAAGAGGCCAAGAGGAGGCAAAAGGGAGGGCTCCGGGTGGGAAGGTTCTGAATCCTTTGCAATGCTTCTGGGGACAGTGCAGCCTGTGGTCGCCCCTTGTCCTCATCCCTACACCAGGACTCTGGCTGTTTCTTTACCTGACTCTGTTTTCAACAGTACTCCCTCGGGGCTGCCCAGCCTGTGACACCCGTGCCCTACAGGGGGCGCTGCTGTGCCTGAAACGCCACTATGCGGCCATTCCGTTACCCAGTGGAACCTCCTTCAATGAATCTCAGACGTTCCTGGAGAATGCTGCCGACGTTGGGGGGCTGGCCATTGCACTGCAGGTGACTCCCATCCCAGGGGCCAGGATCTACCATTCCTCATGCAAACAGATGGGGATCTTTTCTCCCCCACAGATCCCTCTTTTCTAGGATATCCATAAATCTCACAAGTACATCTTTCCCTGGCTTAGACCAGTGTGTCTGTGCAGAACTTGGGCAAAAGGGACACGAACAGGTTTTGGGTATTGCGTGGGGGGCATCAGACTTCCAAACGGTGGTGTGTCTGGAATCTGAGGGCTCCTCGCCATCCTGCCCCCATGTCCAGGCATACAGCAAGAGGCTGTTGTGGCACCGCGGGGAAACCGTCCTGCCCAACCTGGACCTCAGCCCTCAGCAACTCTTCTTCCGAAGCTACGCCCAGGTAGGCAGGCACCACCTCTCCCCATGGCCTGCTTCACGTCAGATAAGTACCCTACTGATCATGCTTAAAGAATGGCTCCTCCCTGAAACGCCTTCCCCCAAAGAGTCCCAACCCTCTGCCACAGAAGTCCCCATTGTCATCTTTTCATACATGCCACTTGGGACCATCTTTTCACATTACTATACATTCTTCTACCAAATTTGACACACTCTTCAAATAAAACTCCACTGCCAAATCCCTCTCTGGGATGAACCCAGCTCAAATGAGCCTTCAACAGACTGTCTATAGACCACATTCCTTGTCGGAGACCTCGCCCCAGTTGTCGTCCCCACCTGACATAGTGCCCTAAGTACCATGTGCTCCCTCAACAGACATTGCCCCCACTTCCTCAGGATGCTCAAAGGTCCCCTTACAGAGGTTTTTCAACAAACCCCACCTCTCAGTCACTTACAAATGGTCCGATCGCACAACCCCAGCCCTTCCTTGCACACCTCCTGCCAGAATAAGTGACCTACAAATGTGTTGTCCTACCCCTGCTCTCATCTCTGCCTGCTGTCCCTAGTCACCACCTTGACACCAGATCTGCCTTGTGCCAAGGCACTGACCCTGATCTACCCTACGATTCTGCTCTTCTCCTTACTCTGTGTGTACCTCTCTTCCTCCACAGGCGATGTGTAGGGAGCCGGGCACCCAGGAGCCTCATGATCCTCACAGCCCTCCCACCCTTCGAGTCCACGGGCCCCTCAGCAACACCCCTGCCTTTGCCAGACATTTCCACTGTCCACGCGGTGCCCTCATGAACCCCTCCAGCCGCTGCCAACTCTGGTAACCTAGCTACCATAGAGACTTCCCTTCAGATGTCACAACATCTCCTTGCTCCATCCATGGAATCAGGCGATAATCTCCTTTCCCCATCCCTTCCAAAAATAAAAGCTGGCACATGGCATAGGTCTGTCCATTAATGACTCTTTCCTGATATGTTCAATGCCTTGAAGTCAGAAAACATAAAAGAAAAGGCCAGGAGAGTTCTAGAGACACAGGAAGAGGAAAGGACTGATGACTGGTGAACTAGTGGGTCTAAAGGTCAGTGGGCCACAGGTCTGGCGGTCACAGGGACCAGTTAAGAGATAAAAGGGCTTTGGTTAGGTCTCAGAAAGCTGCCCCCAAGTGTTTTCAGGATTTTATTGCTGTTACTCTTATTGTTGCTGCCCTCTTCCCCTAACATGCTGTCTCGAGCAGAGCCAAGAGAGGCCAGGGAGAGAGAAGGGTGTGGGGTCTGGTATCTCCAGCCCTGGGAGATGGCACTCAGAGGGTGGGGAGGCAGTCAGGCTGTGACAATGGGCAGTTGAAAGGGTCTCTCCCTTTGCTGCATCCTGAGGTGAAGAGCTACTGGCCAGAGGCAGGAAGCCATATATATATATATACCACTCTTGGGAGTAGTGGCGTGGAGTCTAGTGGGGAGAGAGGGTCAGTAAGCTATCATGAAGCGGAGGTAGATATCCAGGTCCTCATCTAGAAACCAGGCCACCACCTCAGCCTCAATGTCCCTCATAAAAAAACCATGATGCTGGCCAGATTGAAGCAGAAGACAAGGTCAAATAGGTGGTCACGAAGAGCTGCTGTGTCTGACGTCTTGTCATCCTCTTGCTGGGCCATGTCCACAACCTGCCACATCTCACCCACTGAGGAGGCCACAAAGTGCTCTTCAAGGTGATCTTCGTCCTGGTCTGGAACAGGGGACAGGGGAAGGTTCTGAGAAGGTTGATCCTAACGTGCTCCTCCCTCCCCGCCACCAATCCGCACCTGTATCAGGAGGAGGACAGAGTTGGAGAATCTGGGAAGAAGTTACGGCATGGGGCTTTTAGTCCACTTGCACCTACCCTGTCCCATTACTCCATTAGAGTCTCTTCTTATGTGTATTCAATCACAGCACACCTGTTCCCCACCATTTCCACCTCAAACTGCCTCCTCCAAAGCACTACACCATTTGGGGATGGAGGGACCAGCTTCGAGAAGGATGGAAACCAGAGTCTCTTCCCAGACAAATGCACCTGTGCCCATACACAAAGGACATGTGCACTTTCAGCTAGCCTGTGGTGTGCCCCTGAATATGGCCCTGGCTAAGAACCTTGCCCTAAACCCTTCACCTGACTCATTCACACTACGATAATAGGGGACTGGGCTTCTCTCCAACAACCCAAACCTATCTCAGGTTTCACATGGGCCTGATAAGTAGTGGGGGGCTGACTCCAGAGATCTGACCCCTCATTTCAGATGCTATCTTCTCTTCTCTACCTACCTGTAGAGGGTATCTCCTCAGTCTGACTCTTCTCGTTGGAGTCCAGGCTGCCTTTCTGAGGCTTCACCACCTTGACCCGCAGCAGCAGCAGGATGGCTGCCAGGAATGCTGCCCTGCAGAGCTGGGAGCCCAGGGAAGTCATGGGCCTGCCCATCTGCTGTCTTTGGCCCCCCCAACTCCCCAGTGCCCAGCTGGCTCCCCCACCTTCCTCCCCTGTCCCAACCCTTACCACTTCCCAGCACCGTTTTCTTCCCTTGCCTTCCATGGGACCTCTGACTTCATGTACTTTGTGACATCATAACCATGGGCCTGCTCCTCGTTCAGGTCATTAGAGAGTTCCATTGCCAGGCAAGAAAGTGGTGATTAGCCAACAGTGGATAGCAAAAGCTTCTAGAATGATCATAGTGGGTCATCCTGTGGAGGGCAACCAAATGACTGAAGAGTTTCCAAAGTCCTTTCACATTGATTATGTCATGAGATCCACACAGTAACAGGGACTCAAAGTTGTAGGATCATCATACCTATTATATAGATGAGGAAACCGAGCTTCATAAAAGACACAACTCTTGTCCTTAACATCACCCAGACAATAAAGGTCAGAGCAGGACCCTTGACCAACTTTTTTGATTCTAGACATCACATCTTCTTCTCTTCCATGCGGCCTTTCTCTAAAGAAAAAGTGGCTTGTATAGGATGAGACCCAGAGCAGATATTCTTCTCTTTAGAGAAGAACCAGTGTGGCAGAGGGATGAGGAGCCCAAATAACAGATCTCGAGAAACCTGCTTCAGTGTCCCAAGGCCCACTATGCCCATGAACCTGATGAGCACAGACCTGTTGGCGGTAATAGGCTGTGGCTAATTATCTACTTCCTGGAGCAGAGATGGTTGGGATGGGATGACATGAGGTGGGGTGGGGGTGGGATGAAGACCTGCCTGGACAGCCAGAAATCAATGTATACCATGAGACACAGGAGGGGATCTGGGGAAGGTGGGAGGAGATTGTGGGTACACCTGAGCTATCACAACCAGCTCACACCATTCCTGGAGCCCATGCATCCCATGCCTGAGTGAACTACCAAATGCAGGGGCAGGACCATGGACCCTTTCTGGAAGAGAGAATTGCAGACATGGAAGTACAAGTGGAGACTCTTTCCCACAGATGGAGCCCTGCTAGCAGATGTGCACACCTGGAGGCCCCCCTCTGACAGCCATACTACCTCTTGTAAACTTCCTGCTGGTCCAGTCCAGGTGACGGGAGAGTGGTACAGGAGGTCACTTGATGGTGGGGGAAGAAAGATTCAAGTAAGCAAGTGACCCTGCTCACCCCTACCTTGCACTCATTGACCTTCAGGTCCAGGAAACAATGCTTGGGTGGAAAAAAAAAATCACTAATCTGGTTACTTTGGGGGAGGAGCCTCTTGGTTCCTAGCAAAAGAGAAGCCATCTCAGGCTCTGTGCATATGGGTGGGGAGGGCACCTGGGGATGGGGCAGGCTGATGTGGAAAGAACTGGGTTGTACTGACCACCATTCCTTGCATTTCATTTTTTTTTATTACAAAAGTATTTAAAAAGTATAAAAAGCAAAAAGGGATAATATTTCCACCATTCAGTGAAAATCATTATTGATGTTTTAAAGTGTAGTATTCAAACCCTTTCCTGACATGGCTGTGGAGTGGGAGAGTATTTCCTAAAAAATAAGATCCAGGTCATGCTTTGGCATCAAGGGGACTTGACAGTGTAGTGAGGTGCTCCTGGGCCCCCGGGGCCATGATCACTGCACAGATGCTGCTACCTGAGGGAGAGTGGTCCTAGGTGTTTGTGTCGGTGGAAGGCTAAGAGGGCATGAAAAAGGAGGAGGGAAAAATAGGGTTATGTGAAGGATATGCCAAGGGAGGAGGAGTGAGGGGAAGAAGCCACAGGAAAGCAGGAAATTCCTTAAAGATTAGGCCCTAGAGTTGACCCTAAAGTGACCTGGGGTTAGGAGCACTGACCACCCCCCGCCCACTCCCAACACAGTCAAAACTCCCAGTGAAACTTTTGACTCCCCCAAATGTAACTACTAACAGCCTACTGTTGACCACAAGCCTTACCAATAACATAAACTGTCAAATAGCACAGATTTTGTGTGCTCTCTGCATTATATATTGTATTTTTATAGTAAAGTATGCTAGAGAAAAATTTTAAGAAAATCATATGGAAGAGAAAATATGTTTACAGTACTGTACCATATTTATCAAAAACTATCCCCATAGAAGCAGCCTGTGCAGTGGGCCTGGGCAGGTGAGCGGGTGGAGACCCAGAGGTGGGGACCTGTTCCTGGGCCCCCCTCTTTCCCCCCACCCTGGACCCAAGGACAGAGCCCTTGGTGGAGAGCCCCTGCACACCTGCTCTGTGCGGCTCTGACCGGGCTAGCCCCTCCCTGCCCCTGTTGCCTCCAGGATTAGCTTTATGGGTTGAGTATTGCCTCGGCAGGCAGGTGCTCCTTCCTCTGCCAGCCCCCGCTTATCAGCGCATCTACAACCCCCACCTCAAGCTTATCGCTTCGTCCATCTCCTTAGACTGGAAGTCCCAAGGCTTCAGAGGCCATTACCACCCCACACTGCCCCAACCCCCAGCAAAGCAGAAAACTGCCCTACAAGGTGACCGCCTCCCCTTTCCTGGCTGGCACCGCCCCATTCCCTGGGTGAGAGCATGCTTCCCCCTTGTCTCTGGCATCTCCTCCTTTCCTATTTGTCTTCTTTCCAGTTCTCTTTCTTTAAAGGTCGTTTTGTCCATCCTTCAACCTTACATTAAAAGAAGGGGGAGTCCTCTGCTCCTGAAGACCCCCCAAGGGGGAAGGTCCCTAGCCTGAGTCCTCCCAAGTCTCTCACATTTGTATAGGCAGAAGGTTCCCGAGAAACAAGTGGTGGCAGGTGATTCGGAGCTGAATTTCCAACTTTAATCCCGTTCTAGTTCTGCTAGCAGCCGCAGGACATCACCCTCCCTCTCTGTGCTCTGTCTCCTCATTAAAACATAAAGAGAGCCCCCAGCCTATTCCTGTGTACCTCGTTGGCCTCCTAAATGACTCCAATTCAATAACATGTATTTATAAGAAGAGAAATAGAACCCATCCTATCAGAAAGCACGACAGTGAGGTCATCTGTCCTCAGTCGTCCTGCCTACTCATTCCTGGAGAGAGTCCCAAGGTTTCTCTGTCCACCACCTTGGCTCAGCTCCTGAGTCTCTCAGCGGCGGGTGGACAGGGTTGAGGACTGAGACAACCACAACACAGCGAAGCAGCCAGCCCTTCAGGGCTTGGAGCTTATCTGTGGAAGGAGACCCAAGCTCAGCTCTTAGGGCCGTGCTTTTAAGGACACTTCCAGGAGACAGTACAACTATTGGCCCGATTCTACAGATTGGAAGACCGAGGCCCAGAAAGCTCACCTAACTTATCCGTAAGGGCCGAGAGCCAGAATTCAAAGCAGAACCTGTCGGATTGCTGAGTTGACGGGCTTCACTTTCCTACTGTCCGGTATCCCAGTAAGTGCTCACCTTGCTTGTGGGGCCCACCTTCTGGGCTCCATCCTTGCTCCCCCTCTATATTTTGGTGCCTCACTCTCCTGCACCTTCCCCTGTCTCAGCTGTGGCCCCAGCCCACTGCCAGGAATGAAGTTCCCTCCCCCGGCCCCTCCCAGCTCTAGGGCAGGTTCTGAGCCCCAGGGGCTCTCTAGAAAGAGCTCCTCCTCCTCTAGGTAAAGCTGCTTTCTCCTGGCAGGGCCCCTACTCCCCTCAGTGCCTGCAGGTGTGTGCATGCTTGCACATACACACACACACACACACACACACACACACATCCCATGAGCTGCACGCTGCATACACAAGTCACAGGGCAGATAGACTCACTCTCACTCCCAACTCCACACAGACTCCGCCTCCTCCTGGATTGAGGAGTCCCAGACGGGCTCCTTTAACCACATTCCCTAACCTGCCAGCACCTGAAAGGAGAAGATATGGGGGCTCCTCTACCTAAGGCAGAAGGACCCTGGGTCCAACTCCAGAAACTTCTGGCCTCCTGGCTGGTCAGAGAGCAAGACTGGGATCAGCACGTGGATGAGGCCCACATGCTGCAACAGAAGAGGTAGGCTGCCCCAGTCATGCTGCATCCCACCCCTCACCGAGCTCCCAGCCCTCCCGATCCGATCCACCCAGGGCGGATCTCCCCCTTGGAGCCACCCAGCATTCAAGGCCAGGCACTTGGGTGTACCCAGCCCACCTGTTACAGACCCCAGCTGCCTTTTTGCGTGGGCTGGAGGGGACTCCACGTAGATTCAGAGCCAGGGACAAAATGACACCGTGACTCTCACCTGCCTGCCTGGGGGGTGGAGGGGTGTGGGGGACAGAATGGAAGCGGGGAGATAGGCAGGTGCAGGCCGATGGGCAACAAGTGACTGGGGGGAAGGCATGAGATCCCGTAGGTTTTTGAAGACTTGATGCCTGGAGAAAGAGTGAGGAATTCCCATTAGTATGAATGAAAGTTGACTGTGCGCAAAAGGGGAGGAGAGCTGTTTTGTAGGCCACCTGGAGCAGACCGGCTGATGAGGGAGACTCGGTTTATCTAAACCTTTTATTGAGACACTAATGTGTATAGGCCTTATCCCAAGGATAGGGAGATTGAAGGAGGCCCCTGCCTGCCCCCTGGGACACCTTCAGGTCAGGTGGGGCTGGTACCCCCGGGGACGGGTCATTTCATGGAAAAATGGCCACCTCAGGGATGCATCCTGCAGGTGGGCCTCTGCCTCAGAGCATTTGGGGAGCTTGTCACCCATCAGAGCTGCCTAGGGATTGAGTGAGCAGACTTCAGCAGGTCTGGGGTCCAGCCAGGCCAGCTTTGCAGGCAGGTGGCCTTCGGCAAAGCCCTGCACTTAGTTTAATGCACTGCTGTTGTCGGCTTGAAATGCTTAATTTTTGAACAAGGAGTCCTGCATTTTCATTTTGCACTTTTCCTCACAGATTGTGCTGCCGACCCTGGGTACAATCTGAGCCCTCATTTGGGAAAGGCTCTCTGCTTGCTTACCTACCCCCAATCCCAGGCCCCGTAAGGGAACCTTTGGCCTCTCCACTTCCCTCCGAACTTTGGGGTGAGAGTAAGGCAGTCTTCCAGAGAGAGCTGGGTTCTGGACCTCCCCCTCCGCCGAGGGCAGTGGGCTAAGAGGCCTGGGTGCTAAGGCTGTGTGTGGCGCGCACCCCCCCCCAACAGGGGGTGAGTCTTAGGTGTACTCCCAGGAGGTGAAATGGAGAAGGGGCTGGCCCTTGCTCTGCTGGTGCCTCCCGAGAGCGCTTTTCTAATGGACAGACTCAAGCTTCACCTTGAGATAAAAAGCTTTTTTATTAAATAAAAAAGTTCTTCCCCCTGGCTCACAGGGCAATTGGGAGAGAGGGTCTGGGGGCTTGGGGACTGCACGGGTCAATTTGTTTGCCTTTCATTTCTCCCTCACAGCCCTCACCTGCCTTGTGTTCACCTTGGGAGCACGGGCCTCACCTTTATCTCCTGGTTGGCTCATCGAGGCAGGGGAGAAACAGATTAATTGGAAGGAGGTGCCTTAGGTTGGCTGTCTCCACAGAGCTTCTCTGGCTCCCAGCTGCTCTGCTCTCAGAGAAGCCCGAGGCCATGGTCCTCCTCGGTCAGGAGCAGGCTAAAGCAGAGGGACAAGATCCTCCGCACCCCACTCCAGAACCGTCCCGCCTGGCCACGGTGGGGACATGTATCTGAGCAGCCCTGAGGGGTATTTGGAATTTGGGCAGCTTGCAAATCTCCCCACAGCTGGCCCGTCTGTGCCTCTGCCCCTCTAGTCTCTCAAGGATCCTTTGCCTAAGGAGAGCCGGTTCAGCAGGCCTGGGAGCAGGGGTGAAAACATTTACTCAGCTTAGAAGATACAGCCCGGCCCGGTGGCCTCCTGTCAGGGTCGCAGGGCCAGGCCTTCTGCCTCCCACAGAGTCCCCACCCACCTGAGATTTGAGTCCCAAGTCCCACCCCCCCATCACCCCCAACTGGAGAAGAGCTTGACAACGATGCAACCACAGGGGAGCCTCTGCTAGAGTCCAGCAAACAACTCTGCGTCGCTGCGCACGTTGTGTGACTCGCGTCCATTCTACGTAGAGAACGTCTCTGATCCGCGCTCTCTGCCATTGGCCTGTCTGATTCGTCCTCTAGCTGACTCGTGTTCGTCTCCTCCCAGGATCCAAGAGTCTCCACTGCTTCAGGCAGCCAAGGAAAATGACCTGTGTGTCCTGAAGAAGCTTCTGCTGGACCGGAACTGTGACTTCCGACAGAGAGGTGGGATGAGGGTTGAGTGTGATGGGAGAAGGGCCCTGAGCCCCTGCCCCACCTGGTCCCCAGAGGCTGAGGATTTCTGCAGGGGGTGGTGGGGGGTGCCCGGGGCTGGAGCTCCTTCCTCGAGAGGCTCTGGGAAGTGTGTGACCACCCCCTGTCTCACTCCAGGAGCTTTGGGGGAGACGGCCCTGCACATAGCGGCCCTCTACGACAACCTGGAGGCCGCCATGGTGCTGATGGAGGCCGCCCCGGAGCTGGTCAAGGAGCCCACCCTGTGTGAGCCTTTTGTAGGTGAGGAGCCTGTGCAGGAATTCAAGGTGGAGACAGGCATGGGAGGATCTGAGGTCACCTCTTAACATGGGCCTCGGAAGTGTGGGCTGGGAAGCAGGACAGAGACTTCAGGAAAGTTGGCCTAGAGCTGGAAGGAATGCAGATGTCCAGGCCTTGGCCTTAGGCATCCATGATTGTCTTTACCTGTTCCTTATCTCCTTTCAACTCCCCTCATGTTCCCTAAAGGACAAAACTCTTCTTTCTTTCATAGCAACAGCAGAGTGATGACATGTACACCCTACCCACAATAGTTAAGAGGAGGGGACAGTGAGGTAGAGCCAGCCCTCAGTCCCATGCCTCCGTGTGAGCCCAGGGCACAGATCAATGCCAGGGCCTGTCAGGGACCTCTTGTCTACCTGTGGGATGTTTGTCCCAGAGAGAACTGAGGACAGGCCCCGTGACTGAGGGCTCTCTCCGGGCCAGGTCAGACTGCACTGCACATAGCCATCGTGAACCAGAACGTGAACCTGGTGCGCGCCCTGCTTGCCCGCGGGGCCAGCGTCTCTGCCAGAGCCACGGGCACCGCTTTCCGCCGCAGCCCCCGCAACCTCATCTACTTTGGTGGGAGCGGGGCCCGGGCTGGGAGGAGGGGCGTGGGGAGGGCCCAGAGCAGGGCGGGTGGGCTGAGGAGGGCTCCAGGCCTGGGGAAGCGGAGGCCCAGAGCCAGTCCTCCCCAGGGCCCTCGCTCCATCCCTGCCCCTGGTGGCGCTGACGAGCGTCGCCAAGCCCAGAGCTGAGATGTGGCCGGTGCCCCTCCCACCGGGCACCTGTGCCAAGGAGCCCCGTGTGTCCACAGGCGAGCACCCCCTGTCCTTCGCCGCCTGCGTGGGCAGTGAGGAGATCGTGAGGCTGCTCATCGAGCACGGAGCTGACATCCGGGCCCAGGACTCCCTGGGTGAGAGCCGGGCTGCGGGGGAGCCGGGGTGCCGGGGCCCGGGGTGCGGCGGCCGTGTGACCCCGCGTCCTCCCCCAGGAAACACCGTGCTGCACATCCTCATCCTCCAGCCCAACAAGACCTTCGCCTGCCAGATGTACAACCTGCTGCTGTCCTATGATGGGCGCAGGGACCACCTGCAGTCCCTGGACCTCGTGCCCAACCACCAGGGCCTCACCCCCTTCAAGCTGGCCGGCGTGGAGGGCAACACCGTGGTGAGGGACACTCGGCGGGCCCGGGGGTCCTGCTTCTCTCCGGCTCCCCCGAGGGCGCCCTGCGCAGCCTCAGCCTCAGGCATCCCTGGCCGGGAGGCTCTGAGAAGGTCCCCCCGGGGTGTCGGCTCTGGTCACCCAAGTTCTGGTCCCTCTGCCTGTCCTTGTCCTCGTCCTTCAGATCTTTGTAGGGTTGGTGGGGAAGACGGGTGAGCAGAGACAGGGGGGCTCGGGCGACGGAGGTGGGGCCCGGGTCGTTGGGGCCGGGGGTGGGGGGCAGCAGCCCTCCCAGCGGAGTGGCTCCCGCGGCCGCTCCTCACGCTGACCCCGGGCTCGCACCGTGTCCCCTCAGATGTTCCAGCACCTGATGCAGAAGCGGAAGCACATCCAGTGGACGTACGGGCCGCTGACCTCCACTCTCTACGACCTCACGGAGATCGACTCCTGGGGAGAGGATGTGTCCTTTCTAGAGCTGGTGGTTTCCTCCAAGAAACGAGAGGTACAGGTGCCACAGTGGACCTGGGGTGTTGAGTATCTGAGCAAAGATGGTCTTTTTGCCCAGACCCTGGTTTCCAGACACTTCCCTGCCTTTTCATAGTTGGGGATGAGAACAGAACCATGGGGCCTTTGGGAGAAAAGTCCAATCTGACTGCATTTTCCCTCTGCCCAGCTCTGGCCCCTGTGCTTGCCATTGTCATACGAACATTTCAGCTGAGAGACTCTCCTAATGGAAGTCATTTCCTCTCATTCATTCATTCATTCATTCATTCCACCTTGAACACCTTCTGAGTCCCAGCTGCTGTCCAAGGAACTGAATACAGAAATAAATAAATCCCAGTTCGTGTCAGTCTGCCTCCCCACATTCCAGTCCCTGTCCTTCGTAATCACAATGGAGTATGACATATGCCATCGGAGGGGTCTTGCTATGCACAGTGACAGCAAAACTAAGGTCAAGAAACTTGTCCTGGATAAGAAGACGTCTCAGAGGAAGGGCTTGAGCTGGGTCTTCAAGGGAGATTTGGTAATTACCAAGAAGATGAACAGAAAGAGAGCTTTCCAGAGGGTGGGGGGACCACTCATGCCATTCAGATAGCACTGAATGGAGTGTCGGGGTCAAATGAGACTTCGATGAAGACTCTAGCAGAGAGGAGAAAATGCTTCGAGCAGGAGCCTCCAAAATAGTGGCAAGATATAATTTCCGTTGTTTATCTGCAACATGACAGTCCTGGGAACCCTTCTAGGACCAAAAAGCTTGAACACTCGTTAGTGCTGACAGACGAAAGCTTGCAAGGCCAGTTCGTGTGATCTTGCTCAGAGAATATTCCTGGAACCAGATAAACTTCAAGCAGGATTTCTTAGGAATTAGAACCCCAGTCTCTCTGTGCGAATTGTGCCAACACAAATCCTGGGTCTCTGGTCCCTGAGAGCTCTCAGTGTTCTCCCACAGGCTTTATTCTCGCCTTGCTCCCGCTACTTTAACATTCCCTCAAAATTCCTAGCAAAATTCCTAGCCCTTCTTACATCCTTCACAGATTTCCTGCTTAGTTCCATCAGAAGCCCAGACTCCCACACAGTTATGGCACAAACAGAGGCTCTCTGGCCGGAGCTCTTTCCACGTCTGCCCCGACCTGCCAAACACATCAGCAACCGCCCATCACCTCTCCTTCCCTGTGGGTTCAGTGGAAAAGATACTGTTTTGGCTAATGGTTAGTTCCTCCAGCTGTGCTTTGAATTTGACTTTTCTCACTTTCTCAAATGCATCATCCCGTCCATCCCACGGTCTGATGTGTGCTTAACCCCTTCAATGTGTACTCATATCAGAGCCCCAGCCCACCCTGGGGGTTGAGATTATGGCCACATCTGACCCCCTGGGCCTCTATTGCTCCTCTCCTTCCAAAGCAAATGTGACTGCTTCCTGGCTTGAACCCCCCAATGCTCCCCATTGCCTTTGGAAAGACCATTCAAGCTCCCTCCTGTGGCATCTGCAATGTGCAATGGTCAGCTTCTTATCTATGTCACCCCTTATAACTCCTGCCTGCTCTCCCCATGGGTCCTCTCATGTCTCCAGACACACCTCATTTGGAGATGACCTCTCTCACCGCCCTGCCTTGGTAACTGCTGCTATTTCATGGAGAGATCTCTAATTGCCCCTGCCTCGCTCCACTAATGACCGCTCATCCCTCATTGGTGCTATGGGGCCTTGTGTTTGCCTCTATAATAGATCATCCGCAGCACTAACAGGAGGCCCAACATTGACTAGTTGTCTGTGAATGAAATGGCTGTCTAACTGGAGGAAAGATGATGGTGCTGTTAGCTCCCTGCCCTCTGGGACCTGGTGGGAAATCCTGCACGCCCCACTATGTCAGTCCCATCAATGCTCTCCTTCCATGACAGGCTCGCCAGATCCTGGAACAGACCCCAGTGAAGCAACTGGTTAGCTTCAAGTGGAGGAAATATGGGCAGCGGTACTTCTACATTCTGGGTGCCTTGTACACGCTCTATATGATCTGCTTCACCACGTGCTGCATCTACCGCCCCCTCAAGTTCCGCATGGGCAACCGCACAGACCCCCGGGATAACACCGTCCTCCAGCAGAAACTACTGCAGGTGACACTTCTTGGAAAAGGCCGGAGGGGAGTGGTATCGTGGGGTGCTGGTGCAGGAGAGCAGAGGGTTACTCCCCAGCAAAGGCACTACTCACTGGGCTCCAGCAGCTGCAGGCTCCTGATCACCCAGACACACATTCGCCATGAGATAGGAGACGAAAAAAGGTGACCCAATGAGTAAAAACGCACTTGCCCCGGGAGCTGTGGGTTTCCTCACTAACCCTGAAAGAACGCTTAGTATTACAAACATCATACATTTGTAAACTTCCTTACAATTTGCAAGGCCTCTTGTTCAAAAGGGAGGAAAATTGCATTCTAAGTCCATTTCTAAGTCCATTTCTGTTCTGTGAGGGCAACACAGACATCCCTCCTGGCCTGCATTCTCTTCTGTGGACTGTCGATACATGAGGGCATTGGTGATAATGTGTCAGGTGTCTGACCACCCGTGAGGTCTGCTGCAGAAGGATGCCCGGATTAAGTAGCAGGTTGATGTAAATGATTTTTGAGGTTCCTTTGATGCCTGCAGGCTTGCTATTCTACAGTGTCCTTCAGAGGCCCAGGGTGGTGAGGATGGCTCAGTAGAGGTAGAGAGTAGCTCTAAGAGTCTGCAGTCGAAGGGAGCAAATTCTCTCCTTTGTAGGGGACAGGACAAGTAGACTCTAATGAATGTTCCTGAACATATATGATCAAGTATGGCTGCATTCAGTTGGTTTACTGTTCATGGGTAACTGAAGTTGTCGTCCTGGTGACCTGAAACAGTCAAGAGTGGGTGCAGGTATGTGGGCAGAAAGCAAAAGACAGAGGAGGAAGAATTTTGCCAGGCAAGTAAGAGTGAGGTGACTGGAGATCTATGTTCTCTGCAGGATGGGCCAGCCGCAGGTATGATGCAGCCTCGGCTAGGAAGAGAGTAAGTCTGGGTCTGAAAGAAAAGCTAAGCTGCTTGCCCAGTCAAGGAGCAAAAACCCTGAGTCAAGTCAGTGGAATACCCAGAGAGGCAATAGAGTAGAGCTTCACTGGACTCCAGAGTGGGTCAGGATACTCCATCTCTCTTGCTTCTGCAGCTGCCTCTCGGTATCAACTCAGTGTGCTCATGGATCCAGAGCCGGTGTCTGGCAAAGTCGGGTTTGCTGCCTGGAGAGGGCAATTCAAAGTGTGATGCGGCTGCCTGGTTAGAGTGAGCACCAGTGAGCTGGCGGGGAGGCTCTGTTCCATGCATCTCAAACTGGGCAAGGAGGTTGGCCCTGGCACGGAAGCCACACAGGATGTTGAGGAGATGGCCCGTGGGGTGGGCGAGAGACTGAAAATGGGGGAAATGCCTACAATGAATAAGTTGGGCTTTTGCAACATTCCAGGCCCTGTTTCTCAGAGGTGTTGTCTGAAAAGTCTTCCTTTGTCTCAAGCTTACCTGGGGGATTTTCTGGACTTAGAATGTAGATAGCATTCTGGCCTCAGAGTTGGGTGATGCTGAATAATCCATTATTCTGAGTCTCCTCTCTCCGTGCCCATTGCTGTTTGGCACAGGGCTAACATGTTCCTTTGATCTGGGTGGTCTCTATTTAGCAGATCCCCACTCCCTTGCCTCAGGACCAGGTGGAACAGAATCACATCTGAGAGCACCTCCCCTTCCTTCTTTTTTTCTTTCCTCCCCCACCCTTACCATTTTGACCCTTTTGTCTTCCACCTAGATGATAAATACTTTGGCCCAAATAGAAGACTCATAACTTTCCAATGTTCTTTTCTTGGTAGGGCTAAGAGATTGAGAATGCTTTTGTAAGGGGTTCAGGTAGCGAAGACCACCAAAGGAAGGTCCCTACGGTTTGGAGTTACTCCTTGAACTTTGTTCTGAGCTTCTGGAATCTCTGTGTCCTCTCACTCAGTAGTAAGTCCATCTGGATAACATCAGAGGCTCCTAAACTTATCACCATGACCTGATAGATCCTGATTTCATGATATACTGGACTTCTTAAATAATAGGAAATTATCTCTTTTTTTTTCTACTTTTTATTACTCGAGAGTTTTGGAAAAATGAAAATGCACCGGTAGTGTCTCAACTTGATCAATATAACCATTGACATGTTGGTTAGCCCACGGAGCTTTATCTTAGACAAATGAGTACTTTATTCTCCCATTAGACTAATAAATCTGGATGCAGAGGGCTCTCTCTGTCACTGAAGGATTTCCTCTGTGGATCTCATGGGATCCAGAGAAGTCACTGGGCTCCATGAGAGCAGCCCAGAGTTACCTTCTCAGGACAGTTGAAACGAGAGGGAAAACTCAGCTATTTATATGCGTGGCACAAATGACACAAAAGCAGACAGATATGAGGATGGAATGCAGTGTGTCTCCAAGTTCTGGAGATATATGAGGGGTGACTTCTCTCTGACTCCTCATTGTTTAGCCATAAAAGTTGTGCTTTTCCAGAGTTTTCTAGGAACTCTATTAATGAACTGAGTTGATTTCCTACCCCCATTCAATGTCTCCTTGGTTTGGACAGAACGACATGTGATGCAGCGCTAGTTCTCTGGGATTTCCAGGTGAGCAGAAAGCTCAATGTGTGGGAGTCTGGGTGGCTTGGGTTTTAGTTCTAACTCTGAAACCAAATATTTGTTTGACCTTGCACAGATCCTACCTCTTACTAGATCAGTGGCTTTTAACCAAGATGGGAAGCTGGTGACGATACTGGTTTCTAAGTTACACCACACCTAATAAATCAGAATATCCGAAGCTGAGCCCCACACCACCGCACTCCCCGCCCCTACCCCATCAGTGGTATTTTTGAGAACTCTTTGAGCCATCATAATATTCAGCCAGGGCTGAAAACTACTGGCTTCCATTTCTGATGTCTATTTGTCTACAACTTTCCAATCTTAAGTCAATCACTCTGATCCTTTAGATTCCTCATGGGCTGTTCCGCAAGAGGGCATCACTCTCTTGTTGAAATTCCTCTGTCTCCTGAAGATTTCCTCAATCTCTCCTTTACCCTTTTCCCCCCAAAAAATTTCATTAATTTGTTCATTAAGGAAATAACCATAGAGAGCCTATGGAGCCTGGACATTGTTGTAGGCATTAGGAATTCAAATGATCTGAGCAAAACACGCATGATCTCTGCTCTTTTGGAGTCTATGGACTGATTTACATTAAGTAAATGAATCGATATGTCATCACAACCTGTGATTGTTACAATTCACATTATTGTTTCAGATGACAAGAAAAAGGAGAGGATGCTACGAGAGCTTGTAACAGGGTCGTAGGCATGCTGAAAAGCCAGAGAAGGGGGATCCCTGGGTGGCGCAGTGGTTTGGCGCCTGCCTTTGGCCCAGGGCGCGATCCTGGAGACCCGGGATCGAATCCCACATCAGGCTCCCGGTGCATGGAGCCTGCTTCTCCCTCTGGCTGTGTCTCTGCCTCTCTCTCTCTCTCTGTGACTATCATAAATAAATGAAAATTTAAAAAAAAAAAAAAAGCCAGAGAAGGCGTCCCTGAGGAATATACCTAAGCCGAGAGCTGGATACCAATTGGAGGTGGAAAGTTGGTCCTAGGCAGTAAGCATGCACACACAATAACCCTGTGGCAGGAAGAACTTTGCCAACATCTGGGGACTAAAAGAAGAGCTAGTGCTAGAGCACAGGAGCTCAGGGGAGTTGCCAGATGAGGTTGTCCAGGCAGACCCTTCTCAAACCATGAAGGGCCTTGGAGGCCATCTTGAAGATTTTGCTTTCCATGCCAAAGGTCAGAAGGGCTTTCTATGGGAAGCTCAGAAGGATTTTAAATGGAGGAGGGGCTTGACGAGACTTTGGATTTAGAAAAATGTCTGTTTGTAAGGTGGAGAACAGGTTTGAGAGCACCAGGGTGGATGTGGGCAGACCAGTTAAGAGGCTGTTACAGTTCAGCAAGCAAGAGATAATGGTGGGATGGCCTAGAGATGTGCTGGGGGGTTGACATCACTATTGCACCATGGATTAGATGTAGAGGAGAACAGAGCAGCCTATGGCAGGAATGACTCATAGGTTTCCATTCATTTATAAAAGAATGAAATCTTGCCATTTGCGATGGCATGAATGAGAGTATAATGCTAAGTGAAATAAGTCAGAGAAAAACAAATACCATATGATTTTACTCATATGTGGAATTTAAGAAACAAAGCAAAGGGGGAAAAAAGAGACAAACCAAAAAAAAAACAAAAAACCCCCCCACATTTACCTATGGAGAACAAACAGATAGTTATCAGAGGGGATGGGTGAAATAGGTGAAGAGGGTTAAGAGTCCACTTACTTATCTCAATGAACACTGGGTGATGTATGAAATTGTTGAATCACTGAAACTAATTTAACACTGTATATTAACTATAGTGGAATTAAAATTTAACAAAAGAAGAAGAGAAATAACACTGTCCTAAGAATAACTAAGAAATCAGCAAACAGATTGAATAATTCAGGAATCGTTTATTAAAAATTTGCTTTGTGCAAAAAAAAATAATAATAATTGTCCTTTACCTGTCATGATCAGTGGGAGTGATTTGTCTACACATCATTATTCCTCACTAGGTCTGAACAATCCAAAGCACCACAGCTATTTGAAAATCCAGTTGTCATCCAACTCTACACACTGTTGTTCAGGGACCCTAACCACCTTTTTGTGGGACCAGCACAGCAAATTAGGGAGGAAAAGAGATAAACAGAAGTAGGAAGGCCAGGAGGTAAAAAATAACTCGTGCTGAGGGCTTGCTACATGTATTCATCAGTGCTTGGAAGAGCTGGTTAAAATGCAGATTCTGATAGACCTGGGATCTCTAGCTGCTGGGGGGATGCTGATGTGGTGATTCTGTGGACCATATTTTGGATGACAATGCATTTTATCACTTAATCCACATAGATACCCTAATTATTAAGGAAAAGTATCACCATTTTAAAGACAATGAACCTGAGGCCAGGAGAGGTTAAGTACTTTGGCAAAGACACTCAGCAGCCCCTAAGGGCAGCACTGGTATCAGGTTTTGATCTGCTTTACCTTTAACTACCAAGTTAGGCCATTTGTCTCTCCAGAGTGATGTGCTGGAACCCAGTCTTCTTTCTTAGAGGTCCCTTTGCTTGAGAAACTCATGGCTCTGGTTTTGAGGAGCCCCCAGCACCTGCCACACTCTCAACTTTGTCCAGCTATTCCTAATCTCAGGATGAGGGACACCAAACATGAGGAGCAGCCCTGGTTAGGAACCCCTGCGTACTCTAGAGGATAAGAGTAATTCCTCATTACGAGCCAGCAGGACGTTCTGGAAACTTCATTCCTTTGCCATCTAGGGTTTCCAGGAGGAGAAGAAGGTCTAGGACTAGAATTTGAGCACTGTTTCTGCTGTCTTCCCACTTCCTCTGGGTTGCTTGTGCTCCCTGCCCGTCTCCGCCCTGGTACAGGTGACTCTGACTCTGCTATGCCCACCTCCTCTGGGCATTTCCTTCGAGGCGAGGCGATGAGCTCAGCCAGCTGGTAAATGAGAGCAAGGTCATTAGGCTCACTTCAATGAAGTATGAATGATCAGCCTCCTCAGGGGATTTGGCTGTTGACAACTCCTGAAATTCCAAGCCTTATGATGATGTAAAGAATTCCAGTCATTACTGAAAGACATCTATTTTTAGAGGAGCAGGCTAGAGTATTTTCTCAGTATATTATTAGCCAGGCCCACTTAGGTGACCTTGAGCTACAAATCTCAAAATCCCGGAAAAGCCCAATTCTTTGTGACCATTTCCCCATTCACCTCCAGATGGGTTTCCCCAGCCCAGCTTCCTAATTCCTTCTTTATCTCCCTTCTGTAACTCTCCTATCATCCTTGGTGTGCACCTGGCTGCTTACCTACTCTGTTCTCTCCTTCCTTCTTTCAAATCAATGGAGCATTCACTACACTGTGCATTGTGGGTCAAAAGGAGTAAGATGCTCCTGCTCTCAGGGAGCTCTGAGATTACTGGTGAAGCATGGAATACCTGATGATTACAGTGTGCTGGGTAGGTCTATAAGCAGAGTGGTGCCATGTGACTCTGAGAGAGCCCCTGAGGTAGGTGTGGAGGGACAGGTAAGGAGACCCAGAAGGAAAATGCTGTTACTTGAGTCTTCAGGCTTAAGTAAAGGTCAGCTAGGAACCAGGATGGAGGAGGGCATTTTAAGAAAAGGGCACAGTCCACACAAAGGCCTGATATAACACTCAAGAACCCCAGTGATTCAATGTGGCTGGAGTGTCACATAGAACATGAGGACACAGAGAAAGAGCAGGACCAGCAAGGGTTCTGTACATCATGTTTGGTAATTCAGGCCTTATTTATTTATTTATTTATTTATTTATTTATTTATTTATTTATTTATTTATTTAAATTCGCATCTCCCAGTGGCACTTCTAATTAAAAGAATACATGCGCATGATTTAAAAATCAAAGAGCAAGCATAATGAAGAGCACCAGTGTTGGGGCCAGCCCCTCCCGACATAGGTCTTATTCTGTGAAGGCAACCAGGTTTTACCTCTTTAAGCTTTTCATTCCTTTTTTTTTTTTTTGGATTGATTGATTGATTGATTTGACAGAGAGAGAGAAAGAGAGTGCACAA
The DNA here is from genome assembly GCF_011100685.1 of Canis lupus familiaris. Classification (NCBI taxonomy): domain Eukaryota; kingdom Metazoa; phylum Chordata; class Mammalia; order Carnivora; family Canidae; genus Canis; species Canis lupus. The sequence goes on from NC_049237.1 coordinate 6,438,127, forward strand.
GCAGGGGGAGCAGAAGGCAGAGGGAGAAGGAAAAAACAGGCTCCCCGCAGAGCAAGGAGCCTGATGTGGGGCTTGATCCCAGGACCCTGGGATCATGACTTGAGCCAAAGGCAGACACTTAACTGACTGAGCCACTCAGGCACCCCTAAACTTTTCATTCCTATTGTTATCTCCACACTACTGAAAAATATGCTTCCATATCTTTATTCATTAATTAAATTTAGACATTATCAATGGAATTTCTGCTACAATAAAGACCTAGAGAGCACCCTCCACGCCCATCTTCCCTTCATTTCTATTTTTTTAAGATTTTATTATTTACTTATTTATCTGAGAGAGAGAGCGCGAATGCAGGCGAGGGGAGGGGCAGAGGGAGAGAGAATCTCCCGCAGACTCCCTACTGAGCACAGAGCCAGTAGGGAGTCTGTGATCCTGCCCCTGAGATCCTGACTGAGCTGAAACTAAGAGTCAGACACTTAACTGATGTACCATCCATACACCCCATTTCCTTTCACTTCTATTCTGAAGACTTCAGGGAGCCAAGAAAGGTAGTGAACAGAGAAGCCCTGTGATGACATTTGCATTTAGAAAGACCAGTCCAGAACCATGGAGGGGATGGGTCAAATGAGGAGAAATTGGCTTCATGGTAAACTGGACAACAGGGACTATGGGTTTGCGTTAAGGAAGCAGCGCTGTGGATTGAGGGAAAGGATTGTGTTTGAGAGAGAACTGGGAGACTGAATGAACAGGACCTTGAGAATAAGTGTGTCTTCTATTTTACTGTGCCAAACACAATCTTGGTCCCAAAGCCCTTTCAGAAAGGCCACAAATCCCAAAAGCCTTTTAATAGAGACAGAAAATCTTGAATGCAGTCTTCAGGCAATAAAATTCTCAAAAATTCAAGGGAAAGTTCATTCCCTGCTTGAGTTTAAGATTTAATTCACAGAGATGATTAATGAAGGAATGAAGGTGGAGTTCTTTTTTTTTTTTTTTTGTATATTTTTTTTATTGGAGTTCGATTTGCCAACATATAGTGTAACACCCGGTGCTCATCCCGTCCAGTGCCCAAGGGGGATTTCTTTTTTTTTTTTAATATTTATTTATTTATTTATTTATTTATTTATTTATTTATTTATTTATTTATGATAGTCACACAGAGAGAGAGAGAGACAGGCAGAGGGAGAAGCAGGCTCCATGCGGGGAGCCCGATGTGGGATTTGATCCCGGGTCTCCGGGATCGCGCCCTGGGCCAAAGGCAGGCGCCAAACCGCTGCGCCACCCAGGGATCCCTCAAGGGGGATTTCTTATTATCAGTTCAATAGATATAAATAAGCCATTCATCAAAATTCAATACTCCTGTCCATTTTAATTTTTTAAAATTAAAAAATTTTTTTTGTTATTCATTTATTCATGAAAGACACAGAGAGACAGAGAGAGGCAGAGACACAGGCAGAGGGAGAAGCAGGCTCCCTGCGGGGAGCCTGATGTGGGACTCAATTCTGGGACTCCAGGATCACGCCCTGAGCCGAAGGCAGACTCTCAACCACTGAGCCACCAGGCATCCCACTATTATCCATTTTTAAAATGTGAAAATCTGTCTTAACTTTGAAAAGAGTTATTTATTCTAAACCGAAAGGCAACCTTAAATACATTGGTGTGAAACATTAGATTTCTCCTTAAAACCAAAAGAAAAACAAAGTGGTTTAGAAGCCCAATAGTTACATTACTTTTTCATCTTTATTGAGGTATAATTGACAAAGAAAATTGCAAGGTATCTAAAGTGTACATTGCAATGATTTGGAGTATGTATACAGGGTGGAAGGGTTCCCACCAGCTAGTTCATTAATACACTCATTACCTCACATATTTATCTTCTTTGTTAGTTTTTGGTGAGAGCAATTAAATTCCACTCCCTTAGCAAATTTTTTTTTCTTAAGATTTATGTATTTATTTTAGAAAGAGAGTACAAGTGGCAGGGGCAGAGAGAGAGAGAGAATCTCATTCAGGCTCCCCACTAAATGCAGAGCCCCATGCAGGGCTTGATCTTATGACTCTGAGATCACGACCTGAGTAGAAACTAAGAGTTGGACACTTAACTGACTGAACCACCCCATGCCCCTCTGTTAGCAAATTTCATTTATATAATAAACTATAGTCATTCAAATATAACCATTTTACATTAGTTTCTTAGGTCTTATTCATCTTAAAGCTTTAAAAGTTTATACCTTTTTACCAACTTCTCCCTATTTCTTCCATCCAATAGGCCCTGGCAACCATTTTTCTACTCTGTTTCTAGGATTTTGTCATTTTTCTTTTGATTCCACATATAAGTGACACCATACAGTATTTGTCTTTCTCTGTTGGGCTTATTTTACTTAGCATAATGCTCTTAAGGTCCATCCATGTTGTCACAAATGGCAACATTTCCTGCTTTCTTGTGGCTGAATAATATTTTATTGTCTATATACACCATATCTTCTGTATCCATTCATCCATTGATGAACACTTAGGCTGTTTCCAAATCTTGACTAATATGAGTAGTGCTACAATGAATATGGGAGTGCAGACATCTCTTCAAGATCCTGTTTTTATTTCTTCTGGATATATGCCCAGAAGTGGGGTTGCTGGATCATATGGCAGCTATATTTTTAATTTTGTGAGGAACCTCCATACTGTCTTCCACAGTGGCTGCACCAATTTGCATTCCTATAGCACATAAGAGTTCCCTTTCTCTACATCTTCACCAATATTGTTATCCCCTGTTTTTTTTTTTTTTTTTGATGATATTCATTCTCTCAGGTATGAGGTGATATATCACTTTGGTTTTGATTAGCATTTCCCTAGTGATTGGTGATGTCGATCACCTTTATATGTCTTCTTTGGAAAAATACTTATTCAGTTCCTCTGACAAGTTTTTAGTTAGATCATTTGTTATTTTTCACTATTGAGTTGTATAAATTACCATTATTTTATTGCAACTTTTACACATATATATTACCTTTTATTTTCTAGAGAGAGCAATTAAAGACAAAACCTCTACATGAGGGTCTTGTATGGTAGTCTTGGACAGCAGCAAGGAAGGGGGCCCTCAGGAGACTATGGCATTGTGTGGCTTGGTTTAGGGGAGAGGACTTTTGAGAACAGAGTTGTGGAGGCATCTACTTTACGGCAGTCAGATCCCAGTGAAACTGTGACAAAGCTTGGGACACCTCTGTTACTCACTGGTGAACTTGTCCAGAATTCCTACTTGGTTTATTTTTGTTTTATTTGAGAGACAGAGTACAAGCCTGCGGCGGGGGAAGCAGAGGGAGAGGGAAAGAGAGAATCTCAAGCAAACTCCCCACTGAGGGCAAAACCCAGTATGGGGTTTGATCACCCCACCCTGAGATCATGACCTGAGCTAAAATCAAGAGTTAGTCACTTAACTGACTAGGCCACCCAGGCACCCCAGAACTCCAACTTGTAAAGGAATATGTTAAACAATCAGAGGGGTGGTGGTGAGGGGACACCCCAGGAGAGGGTGGTGACCAAAACTGTCCCCAACTATCTCCATCAGTTGGGGTTTCACCCTTTCATTTCCTGAGGGAATAGCTGATGTTACTCTCCCACTGTCCTCTAGGGGCGCCATGATCCCCACAACCCTGGGCCAAAGGGTGGTGTTCCTTTTACTTAGTTGAGCCAATGAAAGAAAGGTTGGTGGCAGTTTTCCAGACATATTTAACCAAGATACAAACTTCTAAAAAGAATTCAAAATTTTTGTACAAATATATGTAATACACACACACACACACACACACACACGGCACAGATGCAGTTATTTTATTTCTGCATTTAATGTTATTTTGTTTCCATAGTTAACGTACTTATTATTTATACTACTACTTACTCACTACCTGACTCTCAAAAGGAGTTGGAACGTTTTACAATTAGAGATGCTATAGGAACATGAGGGCAAAGAAGAAGAACGAGGCCCATGAACTGAATTTCAAGACAGACGTTGGGGGGATTCAATTAGCGCTGAGATAAAAAAACCAAAACCAAAACCAAACCAAACCAAACCAAAATAAACAAACAACCTGTGAGCCGCCTTGGAAGCAAGGCTAAAGGGAAACTGCCCATTAGGTGATAAAATAAAATTGACCAGTTTGTCAAGAGAACATCAATTCTTTAAACAACAAACAACAACGAAGTCACTGAAGTCTAGCCACAGATTGTTAGATCACATAGTTTACCAGGGACATAGATACCAGCTCTTTTTCTGATCTTTCCTGGTCCCATAGGATTTACTTGAAATATTTCTACCCTCTGTTGGTAAGTCTGGTCCTACTCTTTGAAAAAGGCTATATCCTTGACTTTTTCTGAGCTATCAGTTTCCCAGCAACCATTGGGGGTCCTGCTGGTGGTATCTTCTTTATCTCATAGATCATCTCCTACCACATAGCATCTCTTCCTATTTCAAAGCTATGCCTCTCACTGGACCAGTGACTACACACTTGAAGTAGCCTGCTGAGGGATGCTTAGAGGTTCCAATATATCAGCAGAACAGAGATGATTAGCATTCCTTATGCCTAATGAGGGATGACATCCCTCCTAGCTTAGATCATCAACTTTCTCGGTGGCCCTAGGGACTCCCAATTCTTTTCTTGGGTGCAGTACTCAGAAAGGTAATCTTAGAGAAGAGAGTTCCACAAAATCTAAAGTGTACTTGAATGTGTTGAAATTATTTGTATGATTTCATGTGGGGATTATATATATCTGAACATAGTTTTCTGGTAAGAGGATCTACAGTCTCAGTGATACTCTTCAATGCACTCATAACCCCCAAAATGTTAAGAATCATTATTGTAGAATTCTATCACTACACATGTATAATGTTGTAAGACTTTCCCTGTAAAATCACATGTACACAAGGAGGATGGTCTTCTTTTATCTTGACCTTAGGGCTATACCTTCTATACCCACTGCTGAGGATAAGGCAGGGAACTTCCTTAACTAAATTTAAGCTTTGGACCCGTCCAAAACTAAAATCCATTCAGTGTCTCTAACCTTTTGTCCTGACCTTTTCTATGTTGCCAAATCATAATAAAACCACAATGAATAAATACATCTACAGTGCTTTCTGGTTTATAAACTACATCCAGATACATCATCTAGTATAATCTCCATAGTAACACTGGAAAGTAAAGCATTATAGTCTCCATTTTACAGATGAGAGACCTCAGTCCCAAAGAGGTTTAGTGGCTTATTCAAGGTCTTGCTAAAGCTAGTTGGTTCTGGGTCCATTCTGGAATCTGAATTCTGTGATATGTTTATAGTCTAGTCTACCTTCCAAGGACCACAATAAGATTGGAAAAGCTGGACTTTCAGCATAGTTGAAACCATCCCAAACCACTAATATCTCTTCCTGTTGGTTTAGCCTTCTAAGTTGATGCTCTGAAATGTGATCTCAGCCCCTTGGTACACACAGCATAAACTACTGCTCACAATATATATTATAGTGACAAGCTAGGGGGGTGTGGCTCATGTTATTAGCATGTACAACATATATTAAGCCATGGATACATAGACTAATACCCTGATCACTGAGTTAGCTACAATAATAAAGACAATGGTGGGGGTGGGGTGTGATGGTGGTGATAATGAGAGCTTTTCTTTATCTGGGATGAACTTCAGTTGCTTTAGACCACTTGCCCCAAAAAAGATTTGACTCTCAATCGATCAAAAAACTACTTCCTACCCTGAATTTATCCCTACAGGAAGCCTATGTGACTCAGCAGGATAAAATCCGTCTAGTGGGGGAATTGGTAACCATCACCGGGGCTGTGATCATCCTGCTCCTAGAGGTGAGGTACAATCAGGGTCCAAGCTGAGGTCATATACTGGGTTCCCAAGATGAACTGTAGTCCACATCATCTTTTTGTTTTACTGGTCTCTTCCCAGATCCCAGACATCTTTAGGGTTGGTGCTTCTCGCTATTTTGGACAGACTATCCTCGGGGGACCATTCCATGTCATCATGTGAGTGTCCCTTCCTTTCAGTCCCCTGCCTTCCCTTGCCAGAACTACTCCAGATCTCCCATTTAGTCTCCAGGACTTGGACCTCAGTTGACTCTCACCTCCAGGGATTTCTCCCCAGTGGGTTCATATGCATGCTTTCAGTGTAAGAAGTAAGCCTGAGTGGATGCCACCCAAGTTTTCACCATCCTTGAGAGGACCAAGAATATTACCTCTCTCACTCCTTGTTCCCTGCCTCCCCACCACGCCTGCAGCATCATCTATGCCTGCATGGTGCTAGTGACCATGGTGATGCGGCTCTCCAACATGAACGGGGAGATGGTGCCCATGTCCATTGCCCTGGTGCTGGGCTGGTGCAGTGTTATGTACTTCGCTCGAGGATTCCAGATGCTTGGTCCTTTCAGCATCATGATCCAGAAGGTCAGTGCTTTCCCCACATCTTCCTCTGGCTTCAGCTGTAGGATCTTTCCAGACAGAGCGAGGAAATTGAAGCAAACAGGAAAACGCTGCTCTGAGTGAATCCTGGGGAACTAGGGGACCTCCAATCTAGCAGGCTGGCTGTACAGAGGCAGGTGGAGAAGGGTCACTCCACCCTGCCTCCCTTTCCCTTTCCTGTAGATGATTTTTGGAGACCTCATGCGTTTTTGCTGGCTGATGGCTGTGGTTATTCTGGGATTTGCCTCAGGTAAGAGCACTGTCCCCTCTTCTACTAGGTCATGGGGTCCAGTTCTCCTCAAAGTTCACTCAGTCTTGCTCAGTTCTCATTTGTACTCTGTTTTGCTCCCTAGCCCCGGGACCTCTGTGGAAATTGAGTCAAAAAGCACACTCATATCCATAGGATCAGGGTCACTCAGGTTGGCTTAGACCATGTGCTCTGAATTTATGGGCCAATAACATTCATGTTGACTAATCCAATCACTCTGCAAGATCTTTAAAGAAGAGATAGAAGAAGAGCTTTCAAGAGGGAGAGCCATTAAACAGGAAAGACTGGCCAGTTGCGGATCTCAGAAAACTATGTGAGCAAACAGAGACAGTGAAAATTACTGTGTTTACACTTCAGAAAAAGAAACATAGAGATTCAATAACATGGAACACACTTTTGTTTGTACGTGTGATTGAAGTTGGGAGAAAAGGAAAGAATTCAAAGAGGAGGTACTAAAAAAGATTTTGGAGAGTTTGAGAATGAGAGAGGAAAACAGAAGAAAAAAAGAGATACAAAGAGAGATTGGGGAAAGAGGGAGCCAGGGCTCAGTCTCAGCCTAAGCCACTGGTGGGGTGAGGGGAGTATCAGGGTAGAGAGGGGAGCACAGTCAGAAAATAACAACCAGAGAGAGATGGAGGGTGAGGGCAGTGAATGAGTAGGAGAAAGTTCTTAGGGAAAAGTGCTAGGGGATGGAAGAGGAGTAAGATTTGGCAACTTGAGTCCAGTCTTTAATGTCTGCAACCAAACATTCAAAAGACAGGGGGATGTCCTAGTCAGTTGAGATCCCTCAACTCTAAAAGACCATGGCTTTTAGTACAGAGGACACTATTCTTATCTGAGGAATTCCCATTTAATAGGGATTCCTACCGAACAGTAGACTAAAAAAGTCCCAAGATCTGAGCTATGGATGGGTAAAACTATGGTAATCCACCAATTTGGGATATTCCTTATATATTCTTTCTCCCTCCCTCCCCTCCATCTGCACAGATCATAAATTACTGCTCATAGTGTGTGTGTAGTTATATAGTATGCATATGTTGCATATGGTATATGTATAGTATATAGTATATGGTATTGTGACTTACCGATTACAAAATTAGATCATGGTGACAGAGTAGCCTTCTGTATATGTCCTATACCCAGAATCTCTTAAACCATCTCTTCTTGGTTGCACTTGCTTTTTGCTTCAGTAAATAAAAAAGCAATGCTTTGTCAGAGACACTATTTCCATTCTTGAGATTACTTTGTATTTCAGTTCCCCATACAGACAGGAGTCTTTTAAAGGTTCTAATTCTGTACTAAAGTTCCAGAATGCCCAGTATTGTCTAGTAGACTCCACACTGAGCAGGAAAACCTTCTCCATGATGGTCCGAGTTCACCCAGGGAATCTCAGAGTGATGGGTGGTTATCTAGAGGCCACTGAGATTTTTTTTTTTTAAAGGTGCTTTTCTTTTAGCCATTTCATATATTGGTTCTTTGAAATTGTTGAAGATTCTATGCATTCTTGTAACAAATTGTCTTTTAAATATTCTATTTTCTAAGTTGTAAAAGCAGTTAGGTCACTTATTTTGTGCATACATATATAAAAAATCATATATATATATTTATGTATATATATATAATATACATATATACACACACTTTATATACACATTTTGCTAAATGGCTGAGTATTACCATTGTCCAGAGTGATGAACTTGGTCATTTGACATCTCAGGGTTAGCCAGGTCCAAATGTAGAATGTGACTTACATGTATACAGTCACATATGTACATATGTACATTGATGGGCATATATGTGTGTCTGCAAGTGTGTAAGTATATGGAGCTATGACTAGGCCCATGCTTATTGTGATAACTCCCTGTTTCCCCAACTCCATGCCCACTCTTGGGCGGAGCAGCGTTCTATGTCATTTTCCAGACAGAGGACCCAGCCAATCTGGGGCAATTCTATGACTATCCTATGGCACTGTTCAGCACCTTTGAGCTTTTCCTCACCGTCATTGATGGGCCTGCCAACTACGAAGTGAACTTGCCCTTCATGTTTGGCATTGTCTACTTTGCCTTCACCATCATCGCCACACTGCTTATGCTCAACCTATTCATCGCCATGATGGGTGACACACACTGGCGGGTGGCCCATGAGCGGGACGAGCTCTGGAGGGCCCAGGTGAGTTTATTAGTGTTAGTCTTACTAAGGGGAAGAATATGAAGAGAAAAATCACAATGGAATATGTTATGGTAGACGACTCTTAGGAGAGTCACAGAATAATCCAGTAGGGTTGTCACCTCAACAAAGGAACATTTGGGTAGAAGAAGAGACAAAAGGAGGGTAAAATGGTATGATAGGGGTAGATTCAAGGGGAGGTATTGATGACAGCGGCAAAGTAGATCTGACTGACAGTCAACCTTGGGTCCAGTGAGAACTAGAAACTGTCTTAATCTTATATATTCTAGTTTTTATTTTTTAAATTTATTTATTTTTAAAAAGATTTGTTATTTTTAAGTAATCTCTACACCCAACATGGGACTTGAACTCACAACCCTGAGATTAAGAGTCTCATGCTTTACCGATTAAGCCTGCCAGGTGCTCCTGCATATTCTACTTTTTAATGTAGACCTTACCTTCTATTTGTTTTTCCCTGTTTCTCTATGATTTTTTCTTTATATCATTGAGGATAATACAATTTTAGAGTTGGAAGTACCTTTAGTGGTCCTCTAATTGAGCTCCTACCCATCGATTAATTGTTCATTGGTCAAAGGGTCATTTAATATCTATTTTAATGCTCATTAGGACCTTATTATATGGATTTGGAGAGTGGTTGGGAAGAGGAGAGATTTTTCATATTCCAAAAGTTTTTGTTGCTACAAATGTCCATGTTGCTTTGAGCTGAAAGCCATCTTTCTACAGTTCCATTCTTTAGCCCCAGTCTTTTCTTCTCATATAACACAGAGAACACTCTTCTGTATGAACACCATTCAGACTTTTGGATACAGCCATCATTTATCCCCTCAGACTTTCCATTCACTTAAAAATGATTACTTAGAGGCTGTAATGTGTCAGGAAATGTCTAGGAGCTGGGAACGCTGGGATGAACACAACAGATGGCATCTGTGTCATCATGGAGCCTACAGTCTGTTTGGGAACTCTGCCATTAAACAGTGGACTTCCCGGAAGCCTGTACAGTGACAGTAGTAAAAGTATCACAGAGAAGTAGAAGATGCTAAGAACAGGAAACAACAGAGGAGCATGATAGGAAAGTCAGAAAATGCTTTCCTTTTTTTTTTTTTTTAAGATTTTATTTATTTATTCATTAGAGGCATACACAGAGAGGCAGAGACATAGGCAGAGGGAAAAGCAGGCTCCCTGCAGGGAGCCCGATGTGGGACTTGATTCCCAGGACCCCAGGATCACGACCTGAGCTGAAGGCAGATGCTCAACCGCTGGGCCACCCAGGCATCCCAGGAAATGCTTTCCTGATGGAGTGGCATTTAAGAGGAGTCCCTCAACATTGGTAAGAATTAACCAGGAAAGAAGAATCAGAGAAAGAGATGAAGGTTAGAGGTTGTATCAATCAAGACTCCTGGTTACAGGGACAGAAAACCAAACTCAGACAGACTTGAAAGAAAGGCACTGGGTGGAGGATATGTTGGTTCCCATAACTGGAAAGTTTAAAGAACTAAACTAGCTCTAGGCATATCTGGCCAGAGTCTGTAGCTCCATTTCCCACGTGACATCAGTTTCTCTGTCCTGCTCTCCTATCCAGATTCTCCTAAGTCAGTCTCTCCCATCATGTTGGTGAGATGTCTTCTAGAAGCTCCGAATTCCCAAAGGAAGGAGCAAATGTACTGCACTGCACAATTCCAAGGGCCCCTTTCCTGTTGTATTCTGCATGCCTCCTAATGCTGTGCCATATGCACCCCCTCAGAGAGCATCTTTTTTCTGAGAATCCAGTCTAAGTTCCATTTCACTGCAACAGGTTTGAGCCATAAGTGCATCCCTGAATTTGAGGTTAAGGCCAAGGACTGGAGAGGGGTGATGATGGCGGTGGAGTTTAGGGGAGATTAGGCTAATTAGCCAGGCCTGCGTGCAGTCCAGTCTTCCCTGACTGATGGACAGGGTGGTAAAGGGGTTATGCTCTAAGTGTAAGAGGTTCTGTTACCAGAACAAGGTGGAGGGGCTGACTGATGGCACAACAGGACACATAAATGTCCTTTCCAAAAAATATTTTATTTATTTATTTGACAGAGAGCACATAAGCTGGGGCAGTAGCAGAAGGAGAGGGAAAAGCAGGCTGTCTGATGAGCAGGGAGCCTGATGGGGGGCAGGGGGGCTCGATCCCAGGACCCTGGATCTGCATCCTGAGCTGGAGGCAGACACTTAACCTACTGAGCCACCCAGCAGCCCCTTAAATGCCCTCTTCAAGATAAAGAAGGAGAAGAGCTATATAGGGAAAGGGAACAAATGATTGAGTGCTCTGACACTGGCAGGAACTTGGTGCAACTAAGAAATCGAGAAGAAGAATATGACATGGGGAATGGGGCTACTTTAAGCATTACTAATGCCTCCAACTAACCAAGACCGTATATAGTCCTTTCAAAACTAGAGTGGTCCTAATAGGATTGAGGAATCCAGTATAAATCATACCTTTCCTTGCTTTGGACACTAAGTATAAATGGTACCTCAAATTGAGTCAGGTGTCTTAGCAGACATACCGTATACCAAGGTCATGATCAACTAGAACCCCTGCATCTTTGTTATGCAACTTCATTGGTGAAGCCCCTTTGCTGTTTTCCTGTACTTACACAGGTACTTTGGGTTTAAACATAAACAGAGGACCTCACATTTGGTTCTCTTAAATTTCACATTATTGGTTTTTGACCAGCATTCCAGTCTAGTGAGATCATTTTTATATTGCTTCTGTCATCTCACATTTTATATATCCCTCCCCTTTTGTGTCACAGGCATATTTGATAAGCTTGTCTTCTATGTTTCATCTAAGTAATTAATGAGGGCTGGTCAAAGGACAGAACATGTGACGTGCCCCTGGAACTTTCCCTGCCAAGTTTACAGTCATTAACCTACTCTTTTTCTTTGTAGGATATGGGTATTTAATTTGCTGCAAATTCCCTCAACACTGGTAGCATCGCTTCATTCCCCATGATCATAGAGGTTCTGTTTAATCATTTTATTTAAATCAAGATAGCTAGTCTATGGCTTGACTTTAAAAAAGCAAATGAAATTAGTTTGGAGTGACTCATTTTCTATGAATGTGAATAGTAATGTAGGGGTCACAGTTTTATTGTAAACACTCATAAGATATTCTCTCTCCTTTTACGATGAATGATGAGTAAAGCACGTAGCAGGATGCCTGGCATGGGCTAGGGCATGGCTAAAGGACTGTCATCTCCCCAGTCTCTGGTGTCCTTATCTGACAGGTTTTTCTTTGTTCCCTATGTCGGCAGCCTCCAGTGTTCTCTGAAACCTCATGACTTTCTGAGTCTCCTCTACCTCTCACTCCTCCCAGGTGGTGGCCACCACGGTGATGCTGGAGCGGAAGCTGCCTCGCTGCCTGTGGCCTCGCTCTGGGATCTGCGGGTGCCAGTATGGGCTGGGGGACCGCTGGTTCCTGCGGTGAGTGACCGTGTGTACGTGTGAACTGCCAACAAGTGTGAAGTCATGGGAGTAAGGTGGCCAGTTCCACACCTATTACACACCTTTTCATTCCTAATATCCCCAACTGGACCCAAAGAAGACATCACTCTATAAAGTGAGACTGCATTAACCTGTTAGGAAAGGTGGGTGGAGCCAACAAGGAGGATGACAAGGATGACAAGACCCCTGATAGCTGATGCCAGGCTCTGGGTACATCAGGGCAGTAACATCTGTGAGGCCATATATGTGTCTGTGCTCAGATGTGGGCATCGGCAACCCAACTTGCTCTAGGCTTCTCACTACCTGACCCTCGTTTCTAGTATATTGTTGCCTTGATGCTAACCTTCTCCATACTCTACCTTCAGCTCCTGACCTGGCTCTCCCCCCCTCTCCATTTTCTCTTTCATGTTCACTATCTCTCTCTCTCTCTCTCTCTCTCTCTCTCTCTCTCACACACACACACACACACACACACACACACACACACACACACACATGCCCCACTACCCTCCAAATCCTGACTGCTTACCTCTTTGGTCTCTATCCCACGTTACCCTCCATTCTACTGAATTTCCCTCCATTTGATCCTGGGACTCTGGTCCCTTCCTTCCCCTGTCCTCTTGATTATGTTTCTTTCATGCGTTCTTTCCACCTCTCCTTCTCATCACAGTCCTTTTCTCTTCACCTCAACTGAGTCGCTTCCTCTTTGCCCTCCTCAGAGTCGAGAACCACCATGATCAAAATCCTTTGCGAGTGCTTCGCTACGTGGAAGCTTTCAAGGGTTCAGACAAGGAGGATGGACAAGAGCAGCTTTCTGATAAACAGCCCTCTGTTTCTGTGACTGAAAGTGGGACCCTAGCCAGAGCCTCTCTGGCCCCCCCCACCCCTTCCCTGTCCCGGACCACATCCCACAGCAGCAGCCACCGGGGCTGGGAGATCCTTCGTCGCAATACCCTGGGACATGTGAATCTCGGGCTGGACCTTGGCGAGGGGGATGGAGAGGACAATATCTATCATTTATGATGAGGACCCGTGTTACTGTTGGCCTGGCAAACAGGTGGGCCTAGATGGGGGGCAGTATCTAATGTTCATGCCTCTTAATCATGGGGAGGGGCTCAACAGAATAATTCTTAAAGGCCATGTCTCACCCTTCACATCAGCATTTCTGGAGATGGGCAGTGGGCATCTGTTGCCCCACATATCTCCCTGGTTCCTGGAAGTCCCACATCTTGAGAAAAGAAGGTATCTCTTCAAGCAAAGTTGGACTTGGCCATCAAAGACAAGAGGTAGGGGTACTAGACTGTCATGTGAATCATCTCTCTCTCTGCCTCACACAGGCACTAGAACGTAGTAAGCTGTGAAGCCTGCCTGGTCCCACAAGGCTTACCGTGGGAAGAGCCAGGTGTGGCACTAAGGTCCGTGGCCCTTCCCTTTGCCTTATACCCCTGTAGGACTCTCTCCTTACCTAGCAACCAAACCCCAACTAGAAAACTTCAAGAAGAAATGTTCTTTACCCTTGTCTTATTTTTAAAATAATTCTATTATGGGAAAATACAGATAACATAAAATTTACTATTTTAACCACTTCCAGGGATACAATTCAGTGACATTAAGTCCACTTATATTGTTGCATCACCATCACTACTCTTCATCTTCAGGACGAGTTCATCATCTGGAACCGGAACTCTTGTACTCCTTAAACATGAACTCCCCACTATCTTCTCCGCACAGCCCCTGAAAACCAATATGCTACTTTGTGTCTATGAATTTGCCTCCTCTAGGTGACTCATGGAAGTGGAATCATGCATTACTAGTCCTAGTGTGTCTGTTTTATTTCGCTTAGCGTAATATTTTCAAAATCCATCCATGTTGCAGCAGGTATTAGAATTTTATTCCTTTTAAAGGCCAAATAATATTTCACTGTATGGATAGGCCATATTTTATTTATCCATTCATCCCCTGATGTCGGGTTGTTTCCACCTTCTGGCTATTGTGAGTAATACTGCTATGAACATCGGTGTATAATTCTCTTCAAGTCCTTGCTTGCAGTTCCTTTGGGTATACCCCTAGATGTGGAATTGCTGGATCTTATGACAATTACTATTTAATTTTTTGAGGAATTGCCACACTGTTTTTTGTTTTTCTTTTCTTTCTCCGTCTTCTCCTCCTCCCTACCCTCCTCCTCTTTCTTCTTCTTTCGATAATAGCCATCCTAATGGATACGGAGTAGTATCTCATTGTGGTTTTGATTTGTATTTTCCCAATGACGAATGACAATGAACATCTTTTCATACGCTCGTTGGCCCTTTGTATATTTATTTTTGGAGAAATAGCTATTCAAGTGCTTGAGCTATGTTTGAATCGTGTTTTTTGTTGTTTTTGAGTTGTCTTATCCTTGCTTGTTGAGGTTCACAGTCTAAAGTGTTTGTATCTCATGTGTGTTCAGGTGTATGTTTAAATAAGTGTGGTAAATTATGCCTTTCTGTGCTTGAACAGCTCAATCATTTCTTTTATGGGACTGTCCTGGGTATGTCCCTCAGGTGGCTCATTAGCAGCTCATCATCCTTGTGCATGGAGCTAGCAGGCTCCTGGCTGCGTCTCCTGCAGCAGCCAACCTGAATTGGCTCCCTCTGCCCCTGTGCTGAATTGTGGGGTCGCAGCAACAATGCAGGGTGGGCCATCCCTCTCCAGGGTGGAAACTGGGAGCCAGTGTCCAGGGCACCCAGTACCGGGCTTATGGCAGCCTCCCTCTTGTCTCCAGTCCTTTGCACCTCACCCCAGCCCTATCAACACCCTCACGCAAAAGCCATAATATCGTTTAGGAAGACCGTGGTCTGGAATAGCCAAGAGGTAAGTGGGATTTGTGAAACTGCTAGGTTCATCCATGTACTCCTACAAAGCACAGATAAGTGTGGAACAATGAGGGATCACAGGAATGCACAGGCACAGGGTTCTACACGCTGGACCACAGGCAGGGTTTCTAAAAGTGCTCAGTCATCGATTCCTCTTATTTTCCTTACAATAGAAGCACTTCCTCTCTTGTGTAAAGCTAAATTTCCATCTGAGTTCCACATTCAGTTTTCTTTCTCTCTCTTCAGACACCCATGTCCATCACCATCCTCTTTTGTGTATCTTCTCATTTGTGTATCGCACCCCCTCCCTCTCTGCTAGCCCTGGGGGTCAGCAAATAACCATGCTCTATTCTTTCCCATCTTCAAAGGAAAGGCAAACACCCTCCCTCAACCCTTCTCCCTCCTTCCAGCTATTGCCCTATCTTTTCTACTCCCTCTTCAGGGCCAAGCTTCTTAGAGAAGCCTCCATTGTCTACTGACCTCACACTGAGTCCTCAACCCATTGTGATTTGACCTTGCCTCTCCATGCTGCTGACATCTCTCATGTTATCTACCTCTGGCTAAGCTCGCCAAACAGTTTCAATCTTGCTTGAACTCTCAGTAGCCTTCAGACTGTAGTCGGCCACTCACCACCGTGATCTCACCACCTTAGTGCCACACACTCCTACCACGCTGGCTGCTTCTCTTCCACAAATCCCTTAAATATTTTTGGTCCACAAGGCTCTCTGTTTTTCTCACCACCTGGGCAGTCTCATTTGCTTCTGCAGGTTGTATTAACATGCACATGTTCATGACTCCCCACTCCCTATCTTTGGTTCAGATCTGTCTCCTAAGCTCCAGGCATGAACAGCTTGGATGCCTATCTATTAGACAGCTGAACCTGGATATTTTACAAGCACCTCAAACTCAACATGTCCCAAACTGAACAGCTTTTTTTCCTCACCAAACCTGCTCCTCCACCAGAGTTCCCGACCAAATGGTAGGCAAAGTTGCCTAAGCCAGAATCCGGGCATCATCTTCAACACATTTCTTTCAACTCTCAGATCCAGTAAATCTCAAATCTTGTGGATTCTGTTCCCTAAAACATTGACCTTGAAAAGAATTCATTTTGATTAGATAATACATGACATAGCACAGAATTCAAAGAGCACGTAAGATATACAGGCAAAAAAGGCTTTCCTACCTCTGTCTTGGGCCCTCTGGTATTATCTCCAGGGACATTCATCAATCAAAGTTTATCCTTCTAAAAAGACTCTGTGTATACCCAAGCACATGTATGTAGGTATCCCCCTTAAAAATGCATATAATGGTACAGTTTATTAGAAAACCAATTTTTGCTTTTTTTCACTTAATACATTTTTTTTCACTTAATACATTTTGAAGACTGTTCCATACCAATATAAAAATCTTCCATTTGTCTCTGCCTCTCAGAACCCTTCTGTGTTCCAAGAGTAGGTTTCTAACTGCTCTCTTTGCCTGCAGTCTCAGTCTTCTTTAATCCATTGTCCACACTACGCCAGGAGGGTTTTTTGTAAGAGGTGATTCCTGTCCCAAGTGTGGTCTTCTGGAAACCCTCCATAAGCCAACCCTGGGCAACCCTCCAGCCTCCCCACACCTCTCTTCTCTCAAGCTTTTATTTCACTGCCCTGGATTTCTCTTAGTTCCTGGATAGTGCCATGTTCTTCTTCTTCTTGGCCTTCACAATCTCTGGACCTTTCTACCTCCCTGCACCATTCTCCCTTCCATCTTGCTGACTTCCAGTCATCTTGTTGGTCTCAGCCTCATGGTCGTACATCGGTTGTGTGTACTTGTGTGGGGGTGCTGGCCCGTAGGCTAGGTTAGAGTCCATCTGCTTTATGTTTCCAGGCTACCTACATTTTCTTTTGTATATGCATCCTGCGTCTTATCTGTACTTATTTGTTTCAATGTCTGTTTTCTTTAGTAGACTGTAAGCTCCGCAAAGACAAAGATGGTGTCTATCTTATTCATCACTGTGTTCCCAAGGTCTGGCATAATTCCTAGTACAATGTAGTGTGCAATAAATATTCATTAACTAGATCTATGAATGATTGACCGGTTTTTATTCTAAGCTCTCTCACTGGCCATGCTTGAGTTTTTTTCCATCTGTCAAAGGTGATAAAAAAAAAAAAATACCTGCCTTTTAGTGGGGTTGTAATAATCAAGGTAAGTACATAATATGGGTAGAAACACTTTGAAAAAGATAAAAACCAATGCAAATGTGATTACTGGGGAAATTTTCAGGTTAAATATACTTCTGTGTGTGTGTGTGTGTGTGTGTGTGTGTGTGAGAGAGAGAGAGAGAGAGAGAAGAGAGTGGGAAGGAGGAGGAGGCTGAGGAAGAGATGTGGAATATCATAAGGAAGAGGGAAAGGAGGGAAGAACCCCAACAGCAAAGCCCTGGAACAGATCTTACTGTACCTCTGGTATGTGGCACCCTCTGAAAAAAGCATTCAAGGCAATAGACAAGATTCTGCACCTGCCTCTGGAGCCCAGGTGAAAAAGGGGAAGCAGCATGCACAGGCATCGATGTACTGCACAGCAGACGCAGCAAGCGAACTGTGTGCGTGTTAAAATAGTCGGCAGGTGTTTTGTGCTGCCAAGTGGATGCCAGGTTCATTTACAGGCTCCTGGGATGGGAGATGGGGAACAGGGCAAAAGAGATGCTCATGTTCCTGTCTCAGGAATTCTTTGGGTACCCCCAAACAGTTCGCATTCTCCTTCCCGTCTCCTCCGGAAAACTCTAGCTCCTGGGCACCTTGGAGAGGAGGGGCAGGAAGGCACAGGAGGTTTTGCTGCCGAAGAAGGCATCACTGGACTTTACAAAAGCGTCTTCTAGCTTGTTTGCAAAGCATTTTATTGACAGGTTTCTGGGTTCTGGTAGGAATGGCTGGGTAGCCCTTGAGGAATGGGCCGCCTGCAGCCTTGGAAGGAAGGGCAGAGGTCGGTTCCCTCCCGCCTGCTGGGCTGGAGGACTGCAAGATAAGCTGGGGCGCTGGGACGCAGACGGGGCGGGGAGAGCCCAAGCACAGATGAGGGAAGTAAGCGCTGGCCCCGGGGTCCTGGAGGGTGGATGCTCCGGGTGGGCGGAGAAGGGGCACCGGAGGAGGGGCGGACTGTGGCATCCTCTGGGCCCCCCCACCAAGATCACTCAGTGGGTAGCTGAGAAAATGCCTCCACGGGGTGTCAAGAAGCCTAACAAAGGCGAAAATGAGAAATGTGCAAGGAAAGGAATACTTGAACCGGTGTCACCCCAACAGGAGAGGCTGGCCCCCTGTCTCCGCTAGGGAGGGGGGGGTGCGGCCAGGTAGAAGCCACCTGGGGCAGGACCAGGCACACCTGCCTTTGTTTGTGCCACTTCTCTGTTAACCCTGGCACTGAGGAGGTGGCGGTTATGGCCACGGGGCCCGAGGGAGGGAGGCTTGTGCAAGGCCAGGCTGCAGCTGGAGGGACAGAGCGTGGGTCCCCAGCTCTCCCAGGCCGTGCAGGGCTCCTGTGAGGGGGGATCTGAGCCTGTGCTCATGCCCAGTGATGGGTGATCGTTGCGGCCCCGCAGGGCTTCGGCCCCTTCCCATCCTGCTGCTGGATGTGCTTCCAGAACAGCCTCCTGCCCAGGCTGTGGAGCCCTTTAGGGATGACAGGTGCAGGTAAAACCCAATTTCAGTTCCCTCACTTCACTGCAATATTAGCTGAGGCCTTCTGCGTCGTCCACCTGCCGCGGTTGTGACAATAGTAGCGGCACACGCCTGAAAGCACGTGGGCCACCGAGGTCTTACTGATGTTACAAGTTGGCATGGCAGTTGTCTCTGCCTTGCGCGAGTTCACTTCTCTCATGCTCTCACTCCCTCTGCTGTTCCTCAACCCTCACCGAGCACCTCCTCCTGCTTCAGAGACAAGAAGGTAAGGGAGAGAGAGAAATTGGTGACTGTGGCTCCATTAGGTGACTGACCTCTGACCAAGTCCTCAGAGACTCCACCCGGGGTCAGAGAGCATCACTCCCAGATGGATGAGGTCTAGTCCCTCCTCCCAAGGACTCCCAGACTCCAGCCCTTCTCACCACGTAAACCAGGCCCAGAGAGGACAGTGGCAAATTGTTCTTCCTTTGCCCAGACATGAGGAACTGTCTGCCTCTTCACCTTCCCTGCCCCTCCTCGTGTGAACCTGGTGGACAAGAAGACAGCTCCCAGGCCCCGTGGCCTCTGTCCCAGACCCTCTGGGTCTTAGGTCAGGGGTCACTGCCTCCCCCGGGGTCCTGGGCCAGCCAGGAAGGGGTGCTCAGGATAGGAGGGTGGGCTGGAGGGAGCCCTGGGACAGCCCTAGGTGCTTCAGTGTACACCCCCCCGCCCCCGCCCCGAAGCTGCTCACTTCACCTTCCAAGGGCAGTAGTCATTCTCTGTGGTGTGTGCTGGGGATTGACAAATATCCCCTTTCCTCCCAGGGGACACACACACACACACACACACACACACACACACACATACACGTGCAGGGTCCCCTGCCACCTCCGTTGTTCCCCTGTCACCTTCTGGGCCGCTCTCCTGCACACCGACCCACCTTTCCCTTTGGGGCTTAGGAAAGAAAATGTACCCACTAAATACCTTGCAGTTTCCTCGGCGCAGATCATTCTCCATAAAACACAATTCAACATATACTCTACACCAGGTGCTCTGATGGGGACAAAGAAGACGCGATGTGCTTTGACCTCTTCCTGTGAGGCTCCGCCAATGGGGGAGATAGGCAGGTAAGGGGACAATGTTAATGCCGTACTCTTGCTTCGCACAAGGGCACGGAGAAGGGAGATCGGGCACAGAAGAGGCAGGACCAGGCCCCACAGAGTGAGGGGGGGTACAGGGGGAAGACAAGAGACGATGGGATTTTGACTTCCGCTTCAAGGGATGAGCTGGAGCCTGTGAGCCAGATAATTAATCTGAGGCCTCTCCTGAACTGGGGCAGTATTGTCGTGGTCACGGGGCCTGGTGTGAGGGAAATGCCACAGACCCTATTTCCTCCCTACTCAGTTCAGTGGTGAGCCAGGCAGTTCAGTTTGATGAAACTGCCTCTTTGGGAGGGACAAGGGGTGAGGTCTATGGGATGAACCGTATGGAAACCCATCCTGTGCAGGCGGCAACAGGTCAGATCTGCTCTGGTCCCACGAGGGGGACTGGCCCATGGGAGGGTAAGCTGGTTACTGAAAGGGCTCCAAGACACAAAAGCAGCAGCAGAAGAGAGGGACAAAGGACTAGAAATAGAGGCTCTGACTGTGCATTTGCTGTGGGCCAGGAGCCTCACGCGGGTCACCTCCTCACGAGGGGAGGGGAGCTCCTTGCCTGAGGTCACATGAGTATGACTCTGCTCATTTGGTGGACAGGAAGCTGAAGCCCGAGCGGTGGCCTCCTTTGCCTGAGCTCAACTAGTAACCAGCAGGGTCTGACTTCAAACCCAAATGCATTTGGTCTCGAGGCACGTGCTCCTTCCCCTACAAGATTCAGGGTCCCTGAAGCAAGAGAGTCTAACATTTCTACCAGAAAGTGATTTCCTGGCTGTTTCAATTTCAAAGACTCCCACCCAAGCAACAATGATAAAGCAAATGACTTGTATTCATGCGACACTGTACATAGCGTCTTTTGAGTCCATTATCCTCTCTAAGCCAAAGAACCACCCTTTAGAGTAAACAGGGCAAGATTTCTATCCTCACTTTACAGATAAAGAAGCCAATTCTCGGAGAGATTGTGTGATCGAGGTTGCTGATCTCTCCAATACAGGGCAGGACGATAATCCGGGCTTCCGGGCCCCTGGAGAGACCTGTCACCACAATAGCTCCCTCGATATCTTGTGTGGACAGATGGGCAAATCCAGACCCAGGTGGGGGGCGCCACCCTCTACACCCGGCCTGCAGAGGATGGAACTCAGAGGCCCCCAGGCGTGATGCTAGCTCACGGCACTTGCATACCTATGACGGTACATCCATGGCCCCTCCCACCCCCGGACAGCCTGCATTTTAACTTGAGTCACATACTAGCACCTCCCACATAGGCTCCGGTAGGCAGCCGTGTGCTCTGACGTCGCCTGTACTCTGGTCTGTGTGTAAGGCTTTTAGGCCCAGCCCTGACTGTGTCATGGTTCCTGGACTTCCCTGTAGCCTCCTGGACACATCAAAGTCAGCTCTTGGAGCTGGGAGCCTCAGCAAGGCCAGGAGAAGGGGGAGGGACCGGGGAGGGCAGCCAGGGGCCTGAGAACTGTCCCAGGGCACAGCGTGTGGATGGCAGCGCTGGTTCCCTGGGGCCTGTGACCAGATCCCTATCAGGAAATTCCACCAAGTGCCCCCCTGCAGGTACCAGTACCAGCCACACGCCCCATGTGCACCGGGTCCTCCACACGGAGGGCGCCGTGTTGGGGGAAGCCTATGCGTTGTGGGCTCAGATGGCTGGGGAGGTGCCCGACAGCGAAGAGCTTTTTATTTCCAAGCGTCTCCTAACGACCTCAGGCTCTTGGGGCCTAGGAAGGTCCAGAATTGCCCAACAGCCTTCTGGAGAATGCTCCTCAGTCCCTCCCTTGTACCTGCTGGCCCCCTGGCCCCTGCCTCTCCACCTTGCTCTCAGCCTCCCACCACGCCCTGCTCAGGTATCTGCCCCAGAGTCTGCTTGGACACGTGGGGAGGCCTCCCCTTCTTGCTGGGGTCCATCCAAGCCCAGCTTTGGGAAGAGGAGTCCCAGCTCCTGCCCCGATCTTGCCTCTCAGGGTCCTGGGCTCGAAGCCCAGCCCGTTTCTGCCCTCCCCGTTCAGCTCTGTACCCAGCTGCTCCTTGAGTCCTCACCCTGGGCTCCCAGACCAGCCCTCAGGAGGAGGCAGACTGCCCTCACCTTCCTTCCCGGTTTGCACGTGCCCGTATGTAAGCATTCAACAACGGCCCTGCTTTGAGAACAAGTCTGGCATTTTGCTTGGTTTTTATGACGAAGTTGCTGGGGTGTCTGCGTGAGTGCTTGAGCTAAATAAATAGAATTTGAAAGAGTTCTTATCACGGCCCATTGCCCTTTCACTGAGTTTGTTCGGGTGGGGACAGAGAAAGAGTAAGAAGTGCAGGTGGGGTCAAATCTGGGGGAAGATCGCTGATAAAGGGCTGCCACTGAGGGCTGCTGCGGAGAAGGCTATGGCCCCCAGTTTGAGCACATGCTTTTGATTGGGGGTTTTTAATAACAGTGATCCGATTTGGGATAATGGCTATGTAGACCCTTTCTCCTGAGCCCCAAACCAAGGCTGTTTACTCAAGGCCCAGCGGCCCCACGGCTCCTTCCTCGCGCACCCTGAGCCCAGCATGGGGAACGCTGCCCAGAGTGAAACAGAGTGGAGTGGAGAGCCAGCCCCTTCCCACCCTGGCGGATGGCCACAGCCTCGTCTCTGGGTGTCCGCGCTCTGGGAATTGTGGCGGTGGGTGGGGGGGAGCTTTACCCTCTCTCCACTTATAATTAGGGGGTCACGGGATCCTGCCATTTGTAAAGCTTCAGGGTGATCAGAGCCATGTGGCCCCAAGTCCTGCCTGCTGACCTTCTCTTTCTCTTCTCTGCTTGGAAGAGCATCTGCCCCAGTGATACAGAGACATAGAACACACAATCCCCCCCGGAGAGAGAGGAGGTTGCTCTGAGCTCCATCCTGTCCACGCCTAGGAGGTGAGAGGGGCTCCCTGGGGAAGGGGAGTGTGGAAGGGAACAGGAAAACTTGAGAACTGAAGAGTCCTTATATTTGCAGATCAGGAAACTCAAAGGTAAGTGACTTGGCCAAGGTCCCACAGTGATTTCTGGTCCAACTGGGATTGGAATGCAGCTGTCTTGGTTACACATCTTGCTCTCTTTCACCTCTTCCAGAAACCAGCCTCATGGCACATTTGGCATATTTGGGAAGGTCTTTGGGGGCTGCACACCCTCAGCCTCTTTCGCAGTTGGCTGCAGCACCTGCTGGAGAGGAACCTCTCTGTTCCAGGTATGGTGGGACGAGAGAGGGTAGGGCAGGTGGCTGAGCAGAGGGGTCTGGGTTTGGGAGGAAGAGACCTCAGGGTCTGGGGGAGGGGAGGAAGTGCAGGAGGCTGGGACAATGTGGCCAGCAGGAGGGCTGTGGACTTTGACACACTCTTGCACACTGCCCTATCTCCAGAGGGGCTGGCCCAGGCCTTGGGCCATAGGACTCCAGTCTCTAGAGGCCTCAGGGGAGAATCAGAGGCAGCTCAGGCTCCTTCTAAAGCTTCACCTTCCAGATAGAGGGTTTAGGAGACAAGATGCTCTGAGAAGGTGATGGAGGGGCTACCAACCCAGGGAAACCCCGCAAGGCTGGCTCAGAAAATCTTTCATTCCAGGTGGGGTGGGGGGAGGGGAGAATCTGACAGTGGAGGGACACGGGCATGGGTCAAGAAGAATGTTCTTTTTCCTACATCCCATGCCCATATGCCCACCTTTGAGCACATTCTGAAAGGGGGTCATGGTCCAGGAGAACCAATGGCTCCTACACCGGAGACACCAGAACACAGATGCACATGCACACACACACCACAACCGCTCTAAAATCTTGGTATGAGGGGATCCCTGGGTGGCTCAGCGGTTTAGCGCCTGCCTTCGGCCCAGGGTGTGATCCTGAGGACCCGGGATCGACCCACATCGGGCTCCCTGCAGGGAGCCTGCTTCTCCCTCTGCCTGTGTCTCTGCCTCTCTCTCTCTGTGTCTCTCATGAATAAATAAATAAATACAATCTTAAAAAAAAAAAAAAGAATCGCAGGATGTTTGAGTTGAGAAGAAGCTTGGAGGGCTTCTAGCACAAACTGCCCCCCGGGGACCCCCGATCCAGCGCTAGGGCCCAGTGCATCTGGCTCCCAGTCGGGCTGCTCAGCAGACCACCATCTGCAGAGTCCCTGGGCGGCGCTGGGCGCCTGCCTGTGTGGGGGGGCAGGGGTGGGGAAAGGGCGTGTGCGCGCACTTGTTCACCTGCTGACCTGCCGCCCGCTCCCGTGCAGCCTTCATGAGCTGGCACACGGGGCTGTGAACCCAGTGACTGGAACAAACTCCAGGCTGAGTGAGCAGCGGCTTTGACCTCGCTGCCCTGTGCCGCCTCCATCCTCGCAGCCTCTCGCCTGCTTTTCCTTTGTAGCCAGGCCGGCATGCACCGCACACCCTCACAGCGAAGGAGACACCCTCCTGGAAGGTATGGGCAGCAGGCGTGGCGTGATGTGGCCAGCTGGACGAGGACACAGGGAGCAGAGATGAAAGAGGAAAAAGAACCAGGGGATCCAGAGAGGCCACTCAGAGTCGTGGACACACACAGCCCATGTCATAGACCACCGCTCACACACACAGGCACACCCCCCCATACCCATCATACACCACAACCACACACATGCACGCGCACACTCATACCATACGCACATGCACACAACCCACATCATAGACTGCTGCTCACACACCACATACGCACCCGCTTCACATCATACTCTACAACCACACACAGACCACACACGCCACATCATAGGCCACCATTCACATACCATACACACATGCACACACACACATAGCATATCATACGCTACAACCCCACACTTACCACGTGCACACACACCACATCATATACCACAGCACACACTTGCATGCACACCTGCACACCTGCACACCTAACATACACATGCACACAGACCCCACATGTGCTACTACACAGTCTAAGACCAAGGGAGGAGATACAATTGCAAAGAGAGCCAACGAGAAAGGAAAAACAGAAACTGAGAGACATAGAATAAACATAAAGGGACAAAAACCAGAAAAAGAGAAATAGATACACGCGTTTGCCCGAAATCAGTGGTTCTCAATGGAGAGTGATTTTGCCCCCCAAGGAACATCTGGCAATGTCTGAGGGAAAGGGGATCCTCCTGTCACCCAGTGAGTGGCAGCTAAACATCCTGCAGTGTGTGGGATGGACGCACACTAAAGAATGATTTGTTTCAAAATAGCAGTGGTGCCCAGGCTGAGATGCCACGCCTGAAATGCAGCAGCCACAGGCAGCCCGGAGCCCCAGCCGGCTGTGCTCCTGTCCTGCACGCACTGATACACACGTCATCTCCCCAGTCCCCTCCAGCCCTGCCATTGCGGAGTGGGCTGGGGAACCCTGCGAGGCTCCGCAAGACAGAGGAGCTTCAGGGCATCCTCCCTGCCGCTCAGAGCCAGCAACCCCTGGGGGAACAGGGGATGGGACTTTCAGATGTGAGAGGACCTGTGCAGGCAGGGTCACCCAACCCTAGGCCCACTTCCCCACCGTCCAAGGACATGACGTCAGGTCCAAGAACTGCGAGGGCGCTATTGACAGAAGTCTGAATCCAGCAACCTGCCCCCGCTCCTCCCAGCCCTCTATGCCCATTTTTTAAAAAGATTTTATTTATTTATTCATAAGAGACACAGAGAGAGGCAGAGACACAGGCAGAGGGAGAAGCAGTCTTCCCTCAAGGAGCCTGATGCAGGACTCGATCCCAGGACCCCGGGATCATGCCCTGAGCCAAAGGCAGATGCTCAACCCCTGAGCCACCCAGGTGCCCCCTCCATGCCCATTTTGAATCTGTTCTCAATTTCCCAGAAGGAAGTCGTGGCGCCCCACGCAAAGGCAGCAGCAGGTGGAAGAAGTGGAGGAAGGAATGTCCTCGGCAGCCTCCCTCCTCCACAGGACAGATGCCTCATTGCCTTATTCCCTTTGCCACCTGGGACTGACCTGGGGTCTTTGCCTGGAGCTGAGCAGTGTGGAGAAGGTTGGGGGTCAGCGGGTGACACACGCTGGTTTAATGGGCACAAAGTTCCCAGTTGAAGGTTTGGGTCCCAGCGCCTCCCCCCCCCCCCCCCAACCTGAACCCACTGACCCCTGAGTGGGTGGGGAGAAGCTAATTGAGCTGCAGTGTTTGCTCAGGGCTCTATGGCCTGGCCTTGGGCCCAAGAGCAGGGATGGGAGAGTGGTTTTCCCTTAGATTTGAGGGCGGCCCTTCTATACCCTGCCCACAGAGATACCTCACCCTGCCCCCCAGCTTCCCCCTCTCTCCTACACATCCACACCTGTGTGCACACACACACATACACACACACACACTCCTCACTGTGTCCTCCAGCTCTCTGAATCAGAGACAAGTAGAAAAAAAAACCAGACTCTGAAGCTAGGGAGTGACCCACACATTCCAGTGACTCGAGATGCCCAGACACCCATGCCCCAGGCCATCAGGTCCCTGCTTTGCCATGGGACTTTGCATAATCCAAGGCTTTGGTCTCTCTCCAACCGGAAGGCTGAACCAAGTGACCAGGATGGCTCCCAAGCTGTTCCTGTCCGAATTCCGTGCGGTGGGACCAGGACGGGCTGTGCTTTCTGTTACCATTCGTCCCAGAGTCTGTGCAAGCCACCTCACCTCCCTGGGCCTCCATCTACCCACCCACTGGGGATGTGGGAATGGGTATGAATCTGGCCGCTGCCGCTAAATTGGCTATGTGACCTTGGGTGATTTACTTTACCACTTTGGACTTTGTTTTTGTTTTGTTTTGTTTTTAACCTGTAGGATGTGGACAATAATGCCTGCCTTGCAAGTTCAGTGTGAGTTTACAGGGGAGCATTTAGCTGGGCCCAGCAGGCTGGAGGGGGTGAACCCCTGGGGGAGGTTGCCAGAGAACATACTTGCAATACTGGGGGCATATTTATACTAAAAAAAATTCTTCATTGTTTATCTGAAATTCAAATGGAATGGGACGTCCTGTATTTTATTTGGTAATCCAATACATATATGCCATGTTGGGGGAGTGTTCTAGAACTCGGGGGTGGGGGAGGGTCTATGAAGTCCAGGGGGCTAAATCCTGCCCATGGCTCCGCTTTATGCCCTGGCCCCTGAGCTAAGAATGGCTTACACATCTCTGAAGGGCTAACAAAACAAAACAAAATAAAGCCTGTGTGTCAGAGACCATATGCCTGCAGGTGGCTTGCCAAACTTAACATATCTTCTCTTCCTATCTGGCCCTTTACGGAAAAGGTTTGCGGGGCACCCTGGGTTTTCTTTGTTTATACCACCTATTCTGGGCCAGGCTAGAGACTAAACCGCAAGGGTGAAGGGAAGCTCAATCTCCAGGAGGGCCAGGCACAGAGAAGACCCCAGGGAGAGAGGTGAGCTCCACTCACTCCTCTATCCCCTAGGCCGGCCTGACTCCTCCCCTCCTCCCCTGCTCCCCTCCTCCCTCACCCCAGGCCCTCAGGCTAGTCTGACCTGTCCAGGCCTTTCTATAAAAGGTCACCAGGTGTCCCAAAGTCCAAGGGAGGCCTCTCCCCTCTTTGAGGGCCTCCCCTTCCTGGACTGGCCTGGGGGCAGGGAGAGAGACCCAGGTGTGGAAGGAGTTGAAGCCAGGCCGCAGATGCAGGGCAGGTCAGCTGGCCTGTCTCTTTAAATCTCAGGTAATTTGGGAGGAGGGAGGGAGTGTCTGCGGGCTCCTGCTCACTCCCAGGAGGAGCTCCCGAGGAGGAGCCAGAGGAGGGAGCCCCAGCTCTGCGGAGGGTAAGAAACTCCGGAGCCCTCTGCAAGCCCTGCCCTGGCGCCACACGGAGACTCCGCGGGGGACCCGGAAGGCAGGAGACGGGACCTCTACAGGGCGAGGGCAGGCCGGCCCTTGAGGGGGCTGATGTGGCCCCTAGGCTGAGTCCGTTTGGGGTCTGGCCTCGGCCTCAGCCCCCCAAGGAGCCGGCCCTGCGCTCTATGGGGTTGCCGCTGCCCAAGGAGAAGGGGCTCATTCTCTGCCTTTGGAGAAAATTCTGTAGATGGTTCCAGAGACAGGAGTCATGGGCTCAGAGCCGAGATGAGCAGAACCTGCAGCAGCAGAAGAGGTAAGCCTCAATCTGCACCCCCCAGCATGTCCCTCACCCCCTCCTAGCTCCTCCTTTCTCCCCCTTCCCCCTCCTCCCCTCCTCCCACCCCATTCCAGTCTTTGTCTGGCATCTCTATCTGAACAGATTGTGTTTCTAGGCCTGGCTCCTTGGGATCATTTTGTCTCAAAGGTGCTGGCCCTGTGGGGTTAGCACCCCAGGATGTCAGGGGTAGAGGGGAGGAGGCTGGCAGGGGGGCACAGGTGCTCACTATCTTTAAGATCCTATTCAATTATGCAAGCCTCTTGTACTTCCCTAAAGGCCAGCCAGCTCCCTGGGCCTTGGAAAGATCATGGCATCATGAAACCACCACCCCAGAGGTGCTGGTGGGTCCGGACAAAGCCTGATATCTACCCCCTACCCCTAGAGCAGTGTTTCCTGCAGAAACACGTAACACATACATGTATGCATGTAGCCCTGTGGGAGTGAATGAATGAGGCAGGAAGGAGCCGCAGACGCCAGTAACCACAGAAGACAAAAATGTGACCATGGTTGTCATTCCTGTGCACGGTCACCATCACCAGCCATTGCCCAGGGCCCTGCTGAGTGCCAGGCACGTGCGGGGCAGGGGGTGTTATGGAGCCCAACAAAGCTGGGACCCAGCCCTGGGGCTCATGACACTCTACTGGGGAGGGGGGCATGGTGGGTGCCCGGGCACAACACCAGAAGTGCTCACCCACTCTCTCATTCGAGCTGAGGAATTTGAGAGGCTCTAAAGTTTGAGCCCCAAGGAGATTGCACTTGTTGCTTCCAGCCCCTGAAAATGTCCCACCCCAGGAGGAAAGGAGAGGAGAGGGAAAGCTTGAGGCCATCCCTGGGTGCGATGCCCTCTCCAAAGACTCTCTGGGTCTCCCCACCAGATGCTGGCATGCTGGCAGGAAGGCCCCCTAACTTAGGGCAGGAAGGTCCCTAACTAAAGGCAGATAATCCATGTTGATTCATAGAGGAAAGCGCAGGGTTTTTGTATCTGAGGGTCTTTCTCCATCTCCCAGAGCGGAGGCCCGCCCGAGCCTGACTGGGAGTGCCTGTGTTTCTTCTCCCTTCGCCCCAGGATTCAGCACTGGCTTCCCCGACTCTCACACCAGCCACCCACTTCTCTCCCCCCAGGCCTGGGAGAGCAGGGGCTGAGCGCATGTTTGGCTGATGACATCTTAAGGCACAGAATGGCGCTGTTGTTGGAGAAGAGGCCATCCCTGGTTCCACCTCTCCCTTCCCACTCAGGACCCCGGGGCTGGGGGAGCCAGACACAGAGCACAGAAGGGCTCGGGGCTTGGAAGGGGCAGCAGAGCTGCCCTGTGTGCCAACGAGGCCAAGGCAGAGTGAAGGACCGCAGCCTGGCTGCTTCCACTGTCCTTTCTGCCCCTAGTTTTCTCAAGACCATCGAGTGGGCCTCCTCTTGCAGCCTCGGTCCTGAAGGCCCGATGTTGCCACGTTGAGGGATCCTCCTCCCATCCTGATCTCCCTGCCTGTGTCCACAGTTTCTCGGCCCCCCTCCTTCCCACCCAGAGCCTGGAGTATTGATCTGCCTCTGAGTGGGCACTCCCAGGAAGGACACTGAGATGGCCGGAGCGGGAGTGTCCCAGGCTGCGCGGTGAACCTTAGGGAAGACTTGTAGGCAACTAGGTAAATAGAGAACCATGCAAGTGAGGACAGTAGTGATGGGTGAGGAGGCAGGCTGATGGTGGAAAGCCGTGAACAATGTGTGGAGCACCTACCTTATCTTCTGTAACCCCAAACCTATGGGAGTCAGGGCCTGTTATCCCCCCGAAAACAAGGCAGGCCCGGAGTGAGCAAGTGCTGAAGTCAGGATTCAGCCAACGGCTCAGAGAGGGCGTCTGGGTGGGGTTGGGGATTCCATGAGGGTAGAGAATGGTCCAGTGAGAGTGGAAGGCTTTATAGGCTTGCCAAGATGGTCAGGAACCCAGCATCTCTCTCTCTCTCTCTCTCTCTCTCTCTAGCAGATGAGTCTTGGGTCTTCGCCTCTCTATGCTTAAATCCACATTGTCAGACCCAAACTGAACCACTATCTTTCTCCCATTTCTTCTTCCGCTCTCCCTGGACCTTGAATTGTCTTATTTCCTGAGATCCAAAGTATTAACTACTTACTGAGCGTAGAGCACTCTGCTAGATTTGCAGAAAATGAACGTGACATCCCTGCTCTCAAGCAGCTCACGGTTCTCATGGACAAAATGTACCAATGTGCACCTACTTGGGTGACAAGTGAGCTTGGGGAGTGTCCTCACCAAGAAGGGTATAAGCGAGTGTCGTGAGAGCACAGAGGAGGATGCTGTGGTATCTGCTTCTGCCTGGTGTGGGGTATGATGGCCAGCTCCCAGAGGCCCACACCCGACCCTGTTGCTGGCACCTTCTCCCTCCCACCAGATGCTGGGAGGGCAGTGATCACTGGAGGTTTGGATAGATACCTGTATAAGTACATGGGAAGTGATGTGTCTGGAAAAGTAAGCTCTGGGGCTCTCCGGTATACTGGGACCCCTGGCCTCAGTAAGTACAGTCAGACAGGCCTACTTGTAGGCACATGTGCTAGAGCTGCAGCAGAGAAGGCAGCCTGACTCCAAGTCTGCAAACAACCACTACTGCACCCCCCCCCCCCTTCCGGCTCTGGCTTCCTCCTCTGGTTGCCAAGAACCTGAGCTGGTGGGAAGTGGCCCACGCGTGGCCGGTGCATGCCTCCTCCCCACACATGACTGCTCTTTCCTTCATCTGTGATCAGTCTTCTGGGCTCCCCCTGAGAAAGACTGGAAAGAGCCATAAAACTAGAAGAACCACATAACTGAGTGGTAGGAGCCTGAGGCTACGTTCCTGGCCAAGCCTTCTGCTTGTAACTGCAGGATCTCCTCCCAGCGATTCGGTTGTGCTGCCTCAGTTTCCTTTTCTGAAAAATGAAAGGATCATTTGGCCTGTGTCACAGGGTTGTAAGGAGCAAAAGGGATCGTAAGGGAGATGCTGCTTTGGAAGCTGAAAAGCACATTTAACAAATGGGATTACTGTGATGAAAACAGCCACGGTGGTCAAAAGGCTATGCCCGATGTTGGCGGGAGGTCAAGGGACTGGGCATCTCCTCCTGGCAGAGCCATTCGCACCCGGGAACCTGTACATGGTGTGAGCCCTCCCCTTCCCAAATGGCCCGCTTGTCTGAGGGGGTGCTTGTGGAGAAACCAGTGGCACCCATGCCCGTGGACACAGCAGCCCCCCGTGTCTCTAAGCACCCAGGCCCGTGGACACAGCAGCCCCCCGTGTCTCTAAGCCCTCTCCAAAGCCTGATCAACACAGAGAACTGGGACAGAGAAACGCCGAGGGGGTCCTGGTGCCAGCTCTGAGTCCGACTTGTTTGGCCAGGTCGCCTCGGGACTCTGGGCCTCTTTCTCCATCTGTAACAAGAACAGATAGACCATATTTCTAGGAACTTTCCGGCTCTAAAATTCTGATTTGAATTCTCCTCCAAGGCACTCTGGATTCTGTCTTGTTTCCAGCAACCAAATAGAACACTCTGCCCATGTGCACACAGACATGTGCACATCCGTGTACACATCCGTAAGAAGGAGGAGGAGGAGAGGGGAGGACGAGGAGGAGAGGGGAGGACGGAGGGCAGGGAACCGGCAGAAGGAAGTGAGACAACCTGGTGTGGTGGCCCAGGGGGAACTGCAGGGGGAAGATCAGGCCAGGGACTTGTTTACCCTATAAAAAAAAAAAAAATGGGCTAGGGTTTGTAAGTACAGTTTTGACCAGTCTTACATTGCACTAAATCATTCAAGTTTATAATTAATTGTCTGGCGAAATAAAACATTCTAAATCCCGAAAACAGCTTCCACCCTGCTAGAGTTTCAGCTTTTCTCTGTAATTTCTTTTTGCATCTCGATCTGTGAGTGTTTAAAAGGCTTTACTTTTTCGTTTTCCTCTTAAATATTTAACGATGTGTGAGCAAACACAGAGAGGGGACTTCTCATTGTTTTTAATGTGAAGAATCTTTTCTTTAAAAAGATGGTTGGTGAATAATTCTACCTGTAGGTCAGAGTTTCCCCACCTTGGCAGGACGGAATAATTCTTCGTTACAGGAGGCTGCCCTGCCTAAGATGCTTCTTCTTTAATTTTTTATTTTTTTGATTATTTATTTATTCATGAGAGACACAAAGAGAGGTACAGAGACACAGCAGGCTCCATGCAGGGAGCCCAACATGGGACTCCATCCTGGGTCTCCGGGATCATGCCCTGGGCTGAAGGTGGCACTAAACCCCTGAGCCACCCAGGGGTCCCAAAAATGCTTCTTTTTTTTTAAAGATTTTATTTATTTATTTATGATAGACGTAGAGAGAGAGAGAGAGGCAGAGACACAGGCAGAGGGAGAAGCAGGCTCCACGCAGGGAGCCCGACACGGGACTCGATCCCGGGTCTCCAGGATCACGCCCTGGGCCGAAGGCAGACACCCAACCGCTGAGCCACCCAGGGATCCCTAAGATGCATCTTAAGAGCATCCCTGCCCTCTCCCCTCTGGATGCCAGTAGCACCCCTCCGCCCCCCACCCCCAGTTGTGACAACCAAACATGTATCCAGACATTGCCAAGTCCCCTGGGGAGGGGGAAGGGGCTCCCCCCTGGTTGAGAGCCACCATTTATGAATTAGAGATTCCGGCCGAAATATTAAGTATTCTACTAAACAAAGTAAAATTTTCCCCTGGAAGGGAACGAGTATAATTTAACCGTTCAAACCAGGACATATTTTTATCAGTACCTCCTCTTCTCCCTGGATGAAGGAGGTGTCTGGCTGAGACCTGGTGACGATGCGTAGATTTTGCTCCAGATCTAAACTTCTGGGCTGGGGTGCTATGGGAGGGCCTGCTTGTATCTCGGGCATGAGTCTTTGGACGAGTCTGCTCTTGTGCCTTTTTTTTTTTTTTAATAAATTTGTTTTTTATTGGTGTTCAATTTGCCAACATATAGAATGACACCCAGTGCTCATCCCGTCAAGTTCCCCCCTCAGTGCCCGTCACCCAGTCACCCCCACCCCCCCGCCCTCCTCCCCTTCCCCCACCCCTAGTTCGTTTCCCAGAGTTACAAGTCTTTCATGTTCTGTCTCCCTTTCTGATATTTCCCACTCATTTTTCTCCTTTCCCCTCTATTCCTTTTCACTATTTTTTATATTCCCCAAATTAATGAGACCATATAATGTTTGTCCTTCTCCGATTGACTTATTTCACTCAGCATAATCTTGTGCCTTTTTTATGGGTCCCAAGAGTAGTCAGGTTTTGGGGGGTCAGCCCAACAGCCAAGAAGTTGACTGAGGGCTTTCTCTGCTGCTCCCTTGTGGCCCTAAGATGCCATTGCACGTAATGGCTCTGCTCCCTTCGGAACCATTCATCTACCCTGCCCTCTTTTTGGCTGAATTCTGGAGTTTGCCACCCAGAAGGGACCAGTTCTCCACATACTTCGCTGGGCTGGGTCATGAGCTGATTCTTCACCCAGAGTGTAGTCTGACTGGGGTTGCCAGACAAAGTACAGGACATGGAGTTACATTTGACTTTCATATACGTGATGAATAAGCTCTTAGCAGGAGTCTGTCCCAAATATCATGTGGGCCATAGTTATATTAAAAACTATTGGCTGTACGTCTAAAATTAAAATCTAACGGAGCGTCCTGTATTTCTATTTGGCAAGCCCAGATGGACAGTAACTCCATCCTTCCCAGGCCACGAGGGCAGTCGGCAAGGCAAGAAAAAGAACACATAGGAATGGAGGCTTGTGGGGGACATTTGTGGGCTTTAGAGATGTGTGGGGACCAAAAGGGGCGTCTGCAGGCCGGCCACCAGCTAGCCTCCCCACTCATCTTAGGAAGCAGGGGGCAGAACTCTGCACGTGGGTTAGAAGCCTCCTTGGATCCAGTTCTAACTTTGCCATTAACTTTAGTCAAAATAGGGCACCTGGGTGTTTCAGTGGTTGGGCGTCTGCCTTTGGCTCGGGTCATGATCCGGGGTCCTGGGTTGAGTCCTGATGGCAAGCTTGCTTCTCCCTCTTCCTATGTCTCTGCCTCTCTCTGTGTGTCTCTCATGAACAAATACATAAAATCTAAAAAAAAAGAAAAAATTAAAAAAACACAAAACTTTAGCCAAAATAGGGCGTAAAGCTCATTGAAGGAGGGCAGAGAAAGGATATAAAGATGAGAAAGTGACTGACCCCTGCTCTAAGTACCCCTAATGCAGAGGAAGAGACAGTATAATCACAACACGCAGTGACAGATGCAAAAATAAAGGACCAGAGGATAGTGTGGGAAACTGCCTGGGGACGGTGTGTGTGTGTGTGTGTGTGTGTGTGTGTGTGTGTGTGTGTCTGTTGGGGAACAGAGTGGGCTCTAGAATATTTATAGAGGAGGGGTTTGGGCATATTGTCAGAAAGGGCGGCGGTGGTGGTGAAGGGGCTGTAGAAAATTTGCTTTGCAGCTGCATTTGTATATCAAGCACACTGTTTTTTCCTTAGATTATGTTTGCCTGAGGTTGGCTTAGGGGGTGGCCGCTGGAGATAATAAGGAGGGGCAGTAAAGCCAAACTACCTTCTGGCACTGCTACAAATTCATTCATCCTGCAGATAGTGGGAGAGTGTCTGGCCCACGCGGGGCACAACCCTAGGCACTGGGATCATGGAATAGACAATGACCAGGGTGAGGAGGAGGTGCTGGGTTCCAGGTGGGAGGAGCGTTCGGTGCAGGCTTTGGGAGAATGAGGTGTTCTGGGGGTGCTGAGGCCGGAGCATCAGGCATGAGGAGTGAATAGGAGGAGGAGAGAGTGGAAAGGCAGGTGCACAGAGGCTCGAAAGGACCTCCGTGTTCCTTTTATGTGGGCATTTAAGGGCCGACTTCTCTGAGCCAGGATGGTATTGCCATTTAGAGGGGGCACTTTGGCGGCATGCAGAAGGATGGACTGGGGGTAAGGAGCACATCGGGAAACTAGTTGGAGTATTTCGGTAATGAGGGGCAGAACAGAGAATGAAGACCTGGACTGAGGAGGGTCAGGAGGGACGAGGAGGTAGGGATTGGAGGCGGGGGAAGAACACTCAACGTTGAACTGGCAGGGCCTGGTAGCCTCCCATGTGGCATGGGGGTTGGGGAGCTGGGGCCAATGTTTGGGGAGGTGTGAGTCTGGTGCTCATTCCTCCTCTCCTGATCGCCCTCCCATCTCAGCTCCTGGAGTTGGTTTCCTGCCACCACCAGCACTTTAGTGTGCGAGTCCCATTCACATAGTTCCTAGCTGACCATCTATGGCTAAATGGTCTTAGTTCATTTAGCTCCCATAAAAAGACGATGGCTTGGGGCCAAGAGAGAAGTGGAATAAAGGGGGCCCCATAGGTCTTAGTTGGGCTAAATTTTGATTATAATTTTGGTTTTTAGTTCATTGTAGGAATAAAATTCAAGAAGGGATCTGGTGAGTCACAGAGGACAATTTTTTTTTTCCCCCCAAAACAAGTGAGAAGCAGACAGGAAGTAGGAAGAGAGTATACTCTGACTTAGGGTCAGAACAAAAAGGATCTGCTGTTGCTTTCCGATTGAGCTCTGAGGATGCTGTTGTCAGGAGGAGAGTGCCAGGATCAATGGGCTTTGCTGAGAAGGTCTAGAAAGGAGAGCATCGCTCCACCGGAGGAAACCTGCTGGCCTCCACGTGTTGACTTGCTTCATAAATATGAGGGAGGAATTCCTTGTACCCTTAGTCCATGAAAACAAGGCTTATCTTGGGGGGTAATCACAGGGCACTTAGTGAAGCTAAGCAGGGTTGCTCCAGAGGTCAGCAGGTCAGGAGGTGAATGAGTACTTAAGTGAAACTCCTCCCCTCCATGCCCCATGTGCACAGATAACACCTTCACACACATTCTGGTCCCAGCCCCAGGGGAGGGGAAGCCAGTCCTGGTGCTCCCCTACACACACAGAAAGGGGGGAAGTTGGCTTGGGTTAACTAACTGGAAGTGCTCATGTTTGCATCTGGGGGGGGGCCCTGCCATCACCCCCCTCGCTGCACAACGGGGCATGCTCAGCATCGCCCCCTTTCTGATCCCTTTCCCTTGTAGGATCTGGGAGTCTCCTCTCCTTCTGGCTGCCAAGGAGAACAATGTCCAGGCTCTCAGCAAGCTACTCAAGTACCAGGCCTGTGAGGTGCACGAGAAAGGTAAGAGGCAGAGCCCTCACACCCGTCAGACACCCCCCCGCCCCCCACGGCTCCCAGCCCAGCCCAGGCCCTTCTGCTGTGGCCGCTAAGTCCCTATTGTCACCAGCCCGGCCCCAGAGAAGCCATATAACTCGGCTTTCTGTCAATGCCAGGAGGCATGGGGGAGACGGCCCTGCACATAGCAGCCCTCTACGACAACCTGGAGGCCGCCATGGTGCTGATGGAGGCCGCCCCGGAGCTGGTCTTTGAGCCCATGACATCCGAGCTGTATGAGGGTGAGGGGCCACGGGGCCCAGGACGGAGGGAAGGGGCGCCCTGCTGCATATTTCCAGGCAGTCTGGGGTGGATGATTTGGGGAGGGAGTCTGAGACTCCTGCTTCTCATGCTTCTCTATCTCCCTTGCCTCCTGGCCGCCTCACTGCACCCGGTTAGAGCACCAGGCCCCTGCGATGCAAGGGGTCTAGGATAGGGAGAGAAGGTAGCAGCTGGCCTCCCTGGGGACCTGCAGGCCTGGGGCTCCTCCCCCCAACCCCCCAGCTCAGGCTGCCCCCGGGGAGGAGGACGGGCTGTGGATAGGGGAGGGACCCCGGCAGGATCCTGGGGACAGGCCCCGTGACTGAGGGCTCTCTCCGGGCCAGGTCAGACTGCACTGCACATAGCCATCGTGAACCAGAACGTGAACCTGGTGCGCGCCCTGCTTGCCCGCGGGGCCAGCGTCTCTGCCAGAGCCACGGGCACCGCTTTCCGCCGCAGCCCCCGCAACCTCATCTACTTTGGTGGGAGCGGGGCCCGGGCTGGGAGGAGGGGCGTGGGGAGGGCCCAGAGCAGGGCGGGTGGGCTGAGGAGGGCTCCAGGCCTGGGGAAGCGGAGGCCCAGAGCCAGTCCTCCCCAGGGCCCTCGCTCCATCCCTGCCCCTGGTGGCGCTGACGAGCGTCGCCAAGCCCAGAGCTGAGATGTGGCCGGTGCCCCTCCCACCGGGCACCTGTGCCAAGGAGCCCCGTGTGTCCACAGGCGAGCACCCCCTGTCCTTCGCCGCCTGCGTGGGCAGTGAGGAGATCGTGAGGCTGCTCATCGAGCACGGAGCTGACATCCGGGCCCAGGACTCCCTGGGTGAGAGCCGGGCTGCGGGGGAGCCGGGGTGCCGGGGCCCGGGGTGCGGCGGCCGTGTGACCCCGCGTCCTCCCCCAGGAAACACCGTGCTGCACATCCTCATCCTCCAGCCCAACAAGACCTTCGCCTGCCAGATGTACAACCTGCTGCTGTCCTATGATGGGCGCAGGGACCACCTGCAGTCCCTGGACCTCGTGCCCAACCACCAGGGCCTCACCCCCTTCAAGCTGGCCGGCGTGGAGGGCAACACCGTGGTGAGGGACACTCGGCGGGCCCGGGGGTCCTGCTTCTCTCCGGCTCCCCCGAGGGCGCCCTGCGCAGCCTCAGCCTCAGGCATCCCTGCCCGGGAGGCTCTGAGAAGGTCCCCCCGGGGTGTCGGCTCTGGTCACCCAAGTTCTGGTCCCTCTGCCTGTCCTTGTCCTTGTCCTTGTCCTTCAGATCTTTGTAGGGTTGGTGGGGAAGACGGGTGAGCAGAGACAGGGGGGCTCGGGCGACGGAGGTGGGGCCCGGGTCGTTGGGGCCGGGGGTGGGGGGCAGCAGCCCTCCCAGCGGAGTGGCTCCCGCGGCCGCTCCTCACGCTGACCCCGGGCTCGCACCGTGTCCCCTCAGATGTTCCAGCACCTGATGCAGAAGCGGAAGCACATCCAGTGGACGTACGGGCCGCTGACCTCCACTCTCTACGACCTCACGGAGATCGACTCCTCGGGGGACGAGCAGTCTCTGCTGGAACTGATCGTCACCACCAAGAAGCGGGAGGTAGGGGCGGTCCCGTCAGAAAGCGGCCTGGGAGGGCGGGCCGGTCCGAGCCGGAATCGCGTTCCTTCCTGCCACAGGCTCGCCAGATCCTGGACCAGACCCCAGTGAAAGAGCTGGTGAGCCTCAAGTGGAAGAGATACGGGCGGCCGTACTTCTGCGTGCTGGGGGCCCTGTACCTGCTGTACATCATCTGCTTCACCATGTGCTGCGTCTACCGCCCCCTCAAGCCCAGGACCAACAACCACACTGGTCCCCGGGACAACACCCTCCTACAGCAGAAGCTCCTCCAGGTGAAGCCCGAGGAGCAGCAGAGCTTCGGGGCCGGGCTCGGCTCCCTGCCCTTCCACAGGCCCGCACCGTGGCCCTGTTCTACGGCCCGTGTTTCTCCCCTCACCCAGCTCCCGAATACCCAGGCACGAACCCAACAAACAGTCACACGGAAACACGCGTGGGCTCCAAGAGCAGAGCCTGGGCTGGCCAGACCTAACACAGATGCCCTATGCACCTATGCACGGGACGCTGACTGGTGCCCACGGAGGCCTGCCGCCTCTGACCATGTTTCCCCCTCAGGAGGCCTATGTGACCCCCGAGGATGACATTCGCCTGGTGGGGGAGCTGGTGACCGTCATTGGAGCTGTGATCATTCTGCTTGCAGAGGTGAGAGGGGGGCAGGGTCGGGACGAGGCTGCCTGCCCCAGGGATCCAGCCAGAGCCCCAGGCTACAAGTGCCTTTGTGTCTTCCTGGCCTGCGCCCAGATTCCAGACATCTTCAGGGTGGGGGTCACTCGCTTCTTCGGACAGACCATCCTCGGGGGGCCATTTCACGTCCTCATGTGAGTCTCCTTTCTCTCCCCGCCAATCCTTTCCCTCAACTCCCTGGATTCCTGACCCCTGGACAATCCCTGGAGAAAACTAACTCAAGGTCCTTCTCCAGCGGCGTGTGTGGCGGCGTGTGTGGCCGCGTGTACTGAACGTGCGAAGGCCAAATCTGAGTGTGTGGGTGTTGCATCCCCCAGTCACTCCTGCTCTTGCGTGCCCAGGATAATCCCCGTCTCCTCTCACATCCCCGTCTGCTCCCCACCCCCAGCATCACCTACGCCTGCATGGTGCTGGTGACCATGGTAATGCGGCTCACGAACACCAATGGGGAGGTGGTGCCCATGTCCTTCGCCCTGGTGTTGGGCTGGTGCAATGTCATGTACTTCGCCCGAGGATTCCAGATGTTGGGCCCTTTCACCATCATGATCCAGAAGGTCTGTGCCTCCCCCCCAAGCTTTCTAGAGCAAGGTGCTAGAGCAGGGGCTGCTGCAGACATTTCTGTAAAGGGCCAGATGACAGATTCGCAGGCTTTGCAAGACCACATGTAGTCTCTACTGCATATTTTTTTTTCCTTTCCTCCTCCTTCCTTTGGTTTCCTCAAGCCTTTAAAAATGTAAAAGCCACTCTTAGTTCTGTAAGGGCTGTACTCGAACAGGCCAAGTAGACTCGGTGTGCACCATAGTTTCTAACCCCGGGAGGGAGGAGCTGCTGGACTTGACGGGGTTCGACGCAGGAGAGGCTGCAAGGGGCAGCCGCTCAGGGGACCCCTGAAGAAGTATTTTCCTTCCCTCCTCCCTTTAGATGATCTTTGGCGACCTGATGCGGTTCTGCTGGCTGATGGCGGTGGTCATCCTGGGCTTTGCCTCCGGTAAATCACGGGTCTGGGATGGGGCCCTGGCGGGGAGAGGTTGGAGGAGCCCGGGGAGTCCAGAATGGCTGTAGAGAAACCCGGGGGAAGGTGGGAGCGAGGGCCAAGACACAGGGCTGTAGGGTCTGAGGATGGAACGTCCCTCGCAGGTGAGACAAAACGGGGAGTGTTGTGGAGACGTGGCTCTGGGGATCGGGATAAGCCACACTGAAAATAAGGGAATATCAGAACCCAAAGTATGGAGCCACGGGGGGCGGGCCTGAATTGGGCAGCGAAGGGCTGGCCGTGGTCCAGCCACGTATATGGTTGCCATGGTAACTCTCCCCCCCTTGGGTGGAGCAGCCTTCTATATCATCTTCCAGACAGAGGACCCCGACGAGCTGGGCCACTTCTACGACTACCCCATGGCACTGTTCAGCACCTTCGAGCTGTTCCTCACCGTCATCGACGGGCCTGCCAACTACGACGTGGACCTGCCTTTCATGTACAGCATCACCTACGCTGCCTTCGCCATCATCGCCACCCTGCTCATGCTCAACCTCCTCATCGCCATGATGGGTGACACTCACTGGCGGGTGGCCCATGAGCGGGATGAGCTCTGGAGGGCCCAGGTGAGCCCCTGGCGGCTGGGTGGGTTCATGCCGGGTATTCCCTCCCAGCCAGGGACCCGGCTGAGCTCACACAGAAACAGGATATTTTGACCCGACATATGTTGACATGGTCACTGCACGGTACACCGGGTAACGCGGGGTGTACAGAAGCACGGGATTGGCAATCCAACGGAGCAGGACTTGAACGCCTGGAAAGAATTCCTCCCAGTTTTCTCAAAAATGAAAACCTCAGGCTTTTCTAGGAGAGTCAACAAGAAAGCAACCGACAAGAAATAAAGCCAATGGTGGCTAAAAGTGCATTTAGTAAATTAGTCTGTAAAAAAACGTGACCCAGAAAAATCGGACAGGTTAAAAAAAAAAATGCTACAAAAACTTCCCAGAGTAGCAGCAGTCATCCTCAGTCAGATCGTCACGATGGAGACAGAAGGCCCTTCGATGAATCAAATCGTTTGAAAATATACTTAGAAAATAATTTCTCTCAACAGAATTAAAAATGAAAACCCCCCAAATTGAATGGCACTTAACTGTGCTATGTAGAAAACAGAGTTAAAAGGCCCTAAATTGGCTAAATGGGGTTTGCTCAGGAAAATATGTTTTCCATGCAAATGTATTGATATTAGATTTCTCAGTAGGATGTTAGCATTTATAAATGGCCTTTATGTCTGTAGGGTCAAAATATCCTGTGGCCCCGAGGATCCCTTTCTGTTTGCTTTGCCCTCCTTCCTGTCTCCTTGGAGCGAGGTCTCTCAAACTCCTGCAGGAACGGCGTGGATGTCAAGTCATGGAGCAAAGAATTGCAGGACTTGTGTCCCACTGACTGTCTCCCGCAGAAGAGGGTCAGCCAAGCGGACACCACCACCCTCGTGCTCGCTCAGGGTGTTGTTGGTCCCTTCTTGGAGACCCCGAGCCCCTGCGTTTCCGACCTATTGCTACGCTGTCCTTCCTCTGCCCTGCACCTTCTCCTCTCCCCATCCTTCTCTCCATCTGCACCCGACCCCTGAGGCCCCTCCTGTCCCCACGCGCAGGTGGTGGCCACCACGGTGATGCTGGAACGGAAGTTGCCTCGCTGCCTGTGGCCTCGCTCGGGGATCTGCGGGCGCGAGTACGGGCTGGGGGACCGCTGGTTCCTGCGGTGAGTGACCTTGCGACCCCTCTGCTCAGACAGCCTCCAGTTGGGGGGGGACATGCCCAGTGACCTGTGTTGACCTGAAGTCCCCACACTGGATCCCCGCTGCTAAGGGAGCCCCCCCCCCCTTGCCAGGTGCTTGGGGCTGGAACCCGGCCCTTCCCTGTGGCCACACCAGCTAGCTGC
The DNA here is from genome assembly GCF_011100685.1 of Canis lupus familiaris. Classification (NCBI taxonomy): domain Eukaryota; kingdom Metazoa; phylum Chordata; class Mammalia; order Carnivora; family Canidae; genus Canis; species Canis lupus. The sequence goes on from NC_049237.1 coordinate 6,479,906, forward strand.
ACAGGAGCAACAACGCTAGTCCCAGTGGGAGGGGGTGCGCATAGGACAGAGGCAGGGTCCCCAGGACCAGCCTGTCCGCCCTCGGCTGCCTCTCATGTCCTCCTTCTGCACAGGGTGGAGGACAGACAGGATCTCAACCGGCAGCGCGCGCGGCGCTACGCACAGGCCTTCCACGGCCAGGGCGCCGACGACCTGGATAAAGCCTCAGAAAAAGGGCAGCTGGGCCACCCCTTGGGCCTCCACCTGGCCCTCCCGACCCCCTCGGTGTCCCGAAGTACCTCCCGCAGCAGCACCAACTGGGAGAGGCTCCGACAGGGCACCCTGCGTAGGGAAGTGCGGGGCCTGGCCAACAGGGCTCTGGAGGACTGCGAAGGCTGGGAGTACCAGATCTGAGCGCTCGCACTCCACTGGGCCATCGGGCCCCTGCAGCTGCTCTCGGCTCCCTGGGGCCATCGGGGTGCAGAACCGAGACACCCAGAGGTCCAATCTCCCTCCCGGGGGTGGGTGGGAAGCAGAATGAACGCCCAGGCACGCCGGTGGCAATAACTGCCCCGGGATCCACTGCTGGGTTCCGCTGCTCCCCCAGCTCTGAGGCGATGGGAAACCATGGAGGGCGGTGGCCCTGGCCTCACCCCGAGCACGGGGGCCGGGGCCACCCAAGCACTCTGCACTGTCAGAGCAAAGCACTTTAAGGACAGGCTTGCCGTCTCTACCCCAGTGTTACGGTGGGAAGGGGAGAGCCCTTCCCAGGGTGCTCCAGACAGCTGGGAGGGAGGCTTGCGGACAGCACACGAGTGATGGGGGGCAGGTACCGCTTTGGGGGTGGGGTGAAGCGGGTGGAGTCTTGCCACCTTCTACCTTCCAATAAAGTCACTCCCTGCTCTGCGCCCCGTGCATTCGGCTGGGTAGTGTCGCCTCTGGCAGTGGCCCCGCGCTCCTTCCGTGGCCTCCTTCCCAGCCCTTCCTTGCAGACTGAGGTCTCACTACACCTCCGATTTGCAAAGTTTCTTCTTTCCCTTTAATGCGGGGGAGGGCGGAGGAGGGCGGAGGACTAGGGAGTGAAGCGTCCAGAGGGTTGGGTGTTGTGTGGCAGGTGTGCCTCTCTCGCTGAGGCCAAGACAGAGATGGTCTCTGGCGTTCCAGGTGTCGCTCCTGGACCCGAGTGCCAGGGCGGGGACAAAGGCCTCCTCAGCTCACAGCCGCCCGCCCAGGCCTCAGACCTCCACCGAGCCCAGCTCCCTCAAGTGCTGCCGCAGGAGCTGGACATTGTGCAACAGCTTCTTCTGGTGGCCAGCCAACGTGATGCCCAGGGCGGGCAGGTCTCTGGTGGGGAAGGAGTGGGTCAGGTCTGGGCCAGCTCCTCTGAGATCCCAGGTGGGACCCCTTAGCCTAGGGCCCAGAGGGACCCCCACCCCGGCCCTCCCTGCTTACTCCGAGCTGAGCTGAGCCACATCACTGAAGGTACAGAGACCAAACTTGGAGAAGTTGTCTTGGTAGCACTCTAGTCCGATAGCCAAAAGCCAGGCCTGGGGTGAGTCCAGAGAAGGAAAGTCCAGGGCCACAGGGTTCAGGAGGGCCTGGGAAGGTCTAAGTGGGGGAAGGGGGGGTGTCAAAATCTCCCCTTCATCTTAGCCCCCTCTCCTCAGTTCGCTTTCCGGTTTGCATCTACCCTCCCTGGTTGTCCCGGGCTCCAGCCCCAATCTCCAGACCTGTCCCCAGGGCCCCCGTCAGCCTGCAGAGTGTCTGGCTTTCGGATCATCTTGTCAAATGCCGCCACCAGCTGGTCAAAATGAGGCCTCTGGGTACGGTCCTTCTGCCAAGTGTCTAGCATGAGCAGATGTAGTCCAGGAGGACAGCCTGGAGGTGGGGGAAGCCGGAACTCCTGCTCTATTGCATTTAGCACCTGGGGGTTAGTAGAAGAACATGGTGATGGGAAGAGATTGGTGGCGGAAAGGAGCGTTCCGTTAGGTCAGTGGGTGGGCTGGGATTGGGTGGAGCATGCGGTTGGAGTGGGGGGAAGGAAGCCAGGGAATTTAGAATCTGAGCGGATTAGAGAACTAAACTAAGAAGCTGAGCACGGACGAGCCTGTGAGGCTGGTGGGTTGGAGGATGGGGTGGGGAGCCAGCAATGTCTGCGTCAAGAGCTCACCTCCTGGTCACTCATGTCCCAGTAGGGCCGCTCTCCGTAACTCATCACTTCCCACATCACTATCCCAAAGCTCCAGACGTCGCTGGAAGTCGTATGTTTTCCGTGTGCAATGACCTCTGGGGCCGCCCAGCGAAGCATACAACCTGGGCCCTGGGCGGGGGGGAGGGTGAGAAGCAACGATAGCAATCACTGCGGCCGCGGTCACACGTGTCGAGCCGGGATGTCTGCCCAGGGTGCCCTCCTGGATGGCGCACAGGCGGGTTCCACTCCGACAGATGCCATGACACGCCAGCGGCGGTGGGCACCCCGGCCCCAGCTCCGCCTCCAGCGCCCTCTGCAAAAGCCTGAGCCTGCGGGGCTGTGCTCTCACCTGAGGACTGCGGCCGAGACGGGCCACTTTGCACACCAGGTGGCTGTTCACCAGCACGCTGTGGGCAGAGAGCGCGCGGTGCACGAAGGCGAAGCTGGACAGGTACTGCATGGCCGCGGCCACTCCCCGCTGCATGGCCACCAGCTGCAGGCTGCTGAACTGGCCCTCCCGCTGCTGAGGGGCCGGGGGCAGAGGTCAGCCAGCAGCAGCCGGCGGGGGGAGGGGGGGACCCCCAGCTACCGCATGCAGACCTCAGCACGGAAGGGCAGGGGGGTGGGGAATTAGAAGATGGCCTGGGAGTGAAGGAGACCGGGAGGTGGCAGCAAAGACAGAGGGCCCTGTCCCCTATCTCTGGGACGGCTGAGAACGGCAAAGCTCCCCGGACCCAAGGCCCCCCGCCCGCCCGCCTGCCCGCCGTCCCCAGGCCAGACCGACCCTGAGGAAGCTGTCCAGGGGGCCCAGCTCCATGAGCTCCGTCAGCACCATGAGGGGCCGGCTCTTGGTGACCACGCCCTCCAGCCGCAGGATGTTGGGGTGCTGGAACTGGCCCAGCACTGCAGCCTGGCCTAGAAAGGTCATCTGGAGGCTCTCGGCGCCTCCAGCCCACAGGGCCTGGATGGCCACAGCCTGCTCCCGCCGTCCCCGGGGCTGCAGGCGGCCCCTGCGGACTTCTCCAAAGGAGCCTGGGAGGACAGGTGGAGGTCAGGGGGTATTGAGGAAGGATGTGGGCTCTCGGTGTCCTGCCATATTTAGGAGCTATCCTAAACGCGGGGCTCCGGTCCCTCCCGTGCCCTTCCTCGGCCCCTGCACACCTGCCCCAATGACCTCCTCGATCTTGATATATGCAGGATCCACCTCCCGGGTAAATTCTCGGATGGCCTGGCAGGGGTCCTCATATGTGGAGGGATCGATGTAATACTTCACCCCAAGCCCTGTAGGCAAATGGGGTGCCTTATGCGTGGGTGGTACAAGGCCAGGCTGCCCACACACCCCAGCATGCCCTCCCACTTACAAAGGCAGGGCCGAAGAGTTCCCCCTCGACCTCAGGGGAACCCAGCCTTGCCCCCTGTGCTCAGCCCCATCCGTGAGCACCCTCCTTCCCAATCCCGATCCCACACCTGGGCTGCTGTACTGCTGCAGTTGCTCTGTGTAGCCTGTCCCACGCCGCTTCCTGAGGACAAACCAGAGTCCTGGAGTGACACTCCCACTTTCCCCCTTTCGGCCCCCATGTGCACCATTCTCCAGCCAGGCATTTGTGGGGTGAAGGCTGCTGGATCCCTTCTTCCCGCCTCGCACCGGCCCAGGGGCAAGGGCCTGGTGATGGGAGGTGGGCTCTGGGGGCCGGGGTTTCTGCAGTGGGCTTCGGGGCTGCCACGATGTGGGGTTGTGCTGCGGGGTGAGTGGCGTGGGGACATGGCTGGGAGGGGCTCACCTCTGGAAGACCACGGCCAGCACGGTAATGGCTGCCAGCAGGAGGAAGGCCAAGGCCCCCAGGATGGACCCAATTACCAAGGAGAGTCTCTCCGGAAGCTGGGTGGACAGCTCACCTGAGGAACCAGCCACCCAGGATCACACGTGGGCAAGGCTTCACAAGCCTACACCCCTCCATGTACCCACTGACACCCACTTACACCCCCCATGCACCCACTCACGCCCACCTACACCCCCCATACACCCACTCACACCCATCTACACCCCCATGCACCCACTCACACCAACCTACACCCCCCATGTACCCACTCACGCCCACCTACACCCCCCCATGCACCTACTCCCACCCACCTACAACCCCGTGCACCCACTCACACCCATCTACACCCCCCATACACCCACTCACATCCACGTACACCCCCCATGCACCTACTCACATCCACGTACACCCCTCATGCACCCACTCACACCCACCGACACCCACCATGCACCCACGCACACCCACCTACACCCCCCATGCACCCACTCATGCCCACCTACATACCCCGTGCACCTACTCACGCCCACCTACACCCCCCATGCACGTACCTACACCCACCTACACCCCCTTATGCACCCACTCACACTCACCTACACCCCCCATGCACCTACTCACATCCACCTACACCCCCATGCACCCACTCGCACCCACCTACACCTCCCATGCACCCACTCGCACCCACCTACACCCCCCATGCACCTACTCACACCCACCTAAAGCCCCCCATGCACCTAGTCACACCCACCTACACCCCCCATGCACCTACTCATGCCCACCTACACCCCCATGCACCCACTCACGCCCACTTACACCCCCCATGCACCTAGTCACACCCACCTACACCGCCATGCACCCACTCATGCCCACCTACACCCCCCATGCACCTACTCACGCCCATCTACACCCCCAAGCACCCACTCACACTCACCTATATCCCCCATGCACCTACTCACGCCCACCTACACCCCCATGCACCCACTCACACCCACCTACACCCCCCATGCACCTACTCACGCCCACCTACTCCCCCATGCACCCACTCACGCCCACCTACACCCCTATGCACCTACTCATGCCCACCTATCCCCCTATGCACCCACTCATGCCCACCTACACCCCCATGCACCCACTCACGCCCACCTACACCCCCATGCACGTACTCGCACCCACCTACACCCCCCTTCACCCACTTGCACTCACCTACACCCCCATGCACCTACTCACACTCACCTACACCCCCATGCACCTACTCATGCCCACCTACACCTCCCATGCACCCACTCGCACCCACCTACACCCCCCATGCACCTACTCACACCCACCTACAGCCCCCCATGCACCTAGTCACACCCACCTACACCCCCCCATGCACCCACTCATGCCCACCTACACCCCCCATGCACCTAGTCACACCCACCTACACCCCCATGCACCCACTCACGCCCACCTACACCCCCATGCACCTACTCACACCCACCTACAGCCCCCCATGAACCTAGTCACACCCACCTACACCCCCCCATGTACCTACTCATGCCCACCTACACCCCATGCACCCACTCATGCCCACCTACACCCCCCATGCACCTAGTCACACTCACCTACACCCCCATGCACCCACTCACGCCCACCTACGCCCCCATGCACCTACTCACACCCATCTACAGCCCCAAGCACCCACTCACGCCCACCTACACCCCCCATACACCCACTCACACCCACCTACACCCCCATGCACCCACTCATGCCCACCAGTACCCCCCATGCAAGTACTCATACCCACCTATACCCCCATGCACCCACTCACGCCCACTTACACCCCCCCATGCACCTAGTCACACCCACCTACACCCCCATGCACCCACTCACGCCCACCTACACCCCCCATGCACCTACTCACACCCATCTACACCCCGAAGGACCCACTCACGCCCACCTACAACCCCCATGCACCTAGTCACACCCACCTACACCCCCCATGCACCCACTCACACCCACAGACCCAGAGGCCAGCTGTTTTGCATGAGAGTATTCCCTACAGCCGCCTGCCCCACATGGCCTCTGGTCTGGAGGGTGCTAGATGAGGGTTCAAGGCCTGAGGGCCCCTGGGCCTCTCCTCACGAATCCCCCCACCCCCGGTGCTGCCTCTGCCCTATCCAGGCGTCCTCTCACCTTGAGGCAGCGTCTGGAAATAGACCTTGCCCCCATAGGGGCCGTGGCCTGCCGCTGTGCGCGCCCGCACCTGGAAGCCATAGATGTGGCCAGGGCTCAGCTGTGTCACGGTGGCCGTGTTGGTCTCGCTGGTCAGGGTGAAGGAGTGGGATTCATCTTCTGCCTGGGGGTGACAGCCACTCACTCCCTATTGCTCAGTCCCAGCCACCGACCCCTGCTCCCACCCTCCGGCGTCTGGCACCTCTCTGTCCTGGCCCTGGCCCACCTCCCGTCTCCCCCGCCAGCCCTGCTGGGCACCCCCACCCCCCCACCTGGTCGTAGTAGCGGAGCTGATAGTCCAGGATGTTCCCGTTGGTCTGGTCAGGCTGCGGCCAGGACACTGTGATGCTGTTGGATGCCCGGCTCACCTGGTGCAACGCCGGGACTGCGGAGGGAACTGGGGTGGGGGAGGTTAGTGGGTGGGTTCCCACGGGCCCCGATGGGTGGCAGGAGGAGGGGAGGGCTCCCAAGGAGGCAGAGCAAAAGGCTCACCTGCGTGGCTGGTGCTGACATTGATGGCAGCAGCCTGGGGAGGGTCGGGGCTGAGCTCTGACACCCCGTTCACAGCCTGCACCTCCAAGATGTAGGGCACATGTGCCCGGAGCCCCCCAACCAACACTCGGCTCTCCGTCAGGCCCCTCTGGCGGGGGTCGAAGTGCACCTCGTCCCTGCAGCGGCGACAGGCGCCCCCGCTGCCCGGGGCCGGCTCCTGGTGGCCTCCACACTCCTTGCACACCACGTTGAAGAGCAGGTCCCCTCGCCCTCCCAGCTCCTGAGGCAGGCGCCAGTGCAGCATGAGCACTGAGCCCTGCACTTCGAACCAAAGCTCCCGGGGAGCCGATGGAGGCCCTGGGGAGGCCGGTGGGGACAGTGGGACGGGCCAGGAGACGCAGGAGTGGTGGGGTGATGGGGGGAGGCGGGAGGCAGGCCAGCGTGGATGGGGTCCGGTGAGAAGGAGGTGAGTGGAGGGAAAAAACGAAAAGGAGAAAAGTCACTGCGAATGCAAACCAGCCCCACTGTAGTGCCCTCTGGCTCCCCTTCTGGGCCCACCCCTAGTCCTGTTTCCACCCCTGGGGCTGGTGGGGGACTCACCAGTGCACGGGGCCTCTGGGGGGTCTGAACTGGCCCTGTAGAAGCCCTCCAGGCAAGGGCAGATGGGGGCTGCAGGATCGGGGGCGTGGCTGCGGGCAGGGCACGGTAAGCAGGGGGTGTTCCCAGCCATGGCCTTGTAGGACCCCTCAGGGCAGGCTGGGGGCAGAATGGGGCAGAGACATTAGGCTCACCCCACCCTCCACCTCCTGAGCCCCACCACAGCCATCCCACAGACATGCCTCCAGCCTTCCATTCTCCAGGGCAATTTCTTCTGTCCCCCTGAGACCTACTGGCCACCCCCACCCCCACCCCTCCCCTTCCCTCTTTCTCTCCCTCAGGCAGATATTACTTCCATGGCCCGCATTTCCACTGATGGAAAAAGTGAGGTGCCTTGGGGGCTATGAGCAGGCCAAGCACCCCTAGAGGTGTCTGGCTTGATTGTGTGACCTCCCTGTGCAGAGGCCTTCCTCAGCCTCCGCCCTGCAAGCCGAAGGATTCCCCTTAGCTGGTCTCCACTGCCTTTTCCTACCTGCATCCTGGTCACCTGGCCCGGTGATGACCCCTTCCTAACTAGACGGCAAATGGGGACAAAGGACCCATCGCAAGATAACCCAGGAGTTTAACTCCCTTTGACCTCTATCACTACTCGGGCCTGCAGCCCTTGGATGCTCAGCATTGGCTGTGGAAGTCTCCAGAAGGCTCTAGAAATTGGAGATGAGCGCATGACACCAAACGTGTATGCTTTAGAAAGTAAATCTGGAGATAACAAGGGTCCTTTCCTAAATAGCTTATTCCTGACCTTCTGGGGGGACAAAAGGAGTCTGGAGCATTCAGGAGAGGCGTGCCCAGGTTGGGGGCCAGGTGGGCAGGTCTGGAGCAGAGCCTCACCTTGGCAGGCCTTGTCTCCGCGGGCCGGCTGGTGGCCCGGCTGGCAGCGGCAGCCCCCGACGGCTACCATCCACTTGCCTTCCCCGTTGCAGTGCAGCCTGGGGGGGCTCCCCCCTGCCTGGCCCCCGCCTCCATCCTCCTCCGGCTCCGCGTGGGCCACACAGGTGCCCACGGCCGCCACCAGGGAGGCGCCCCCGGCCCCGCTGGCCTGCGTCTCAGGGAAGGAGGCGAAGGCGCGGAGCACGGAGGGGCAGGTGTAGGAGAAGAGCTTGACGGCCACGAGGGCCAGGCAGGCCCCGGTGTCCTGGAAGGCCACGTAGAAGCCGCGCTGCGTGAGCGGCCCGAAGCTCCTCTCCTTGACGTTGAGCTGCAGCCCGGCCCGCTGCCCGGCGCCCCGGGGCCCCACCGCCCAGGCCGAGGAGCCTGGGAAGCTCTCGTCGGCCGCGATGGTGTCCACCTTGGTCCAGCGCTTGAGGTGCCAGGCGGGGACGCTGTCGGGGCCGTCGGGCTCCTCCGCCTGGCGGTAGTAAAGGGTGAAGGTCTCCCGGCAGGTGCCCCCGGCCGCGCCCAGACTGGCACAGGCGCGCACGGAGAAGTGCAGGCGGATGTGGGCTCTCTGCGCCCCGCGCCGCTCCACGAAGTGTGTCTGCAGCCAGTTGTCCTGCCCGGTGCCCGCGGAGGCCCCTGCCACGTGGCATGCCTCGAAGGTCCGGGTCAGGCGGCGCTGGTCGTCCAGGACGCTCACTTCATCCCACTGCAGGGAGGCGGGGTAAGGAGAGGGCGAGGTCCGGGCCTCTGGGGGGGCAGGAGCCTTATTCCGCTAGTCTCCACCCAGGGCTTCCTTCCCCAGGGCGCCCCCAACCCAGGGAGCAGGGTGGGGAGGAGCACCGGGTGGGGGATGAAAGAGTGACACTCACCCCACCTGGGGGGTAGGTGAGCCAGCCAATCTCAGATGTCTCTCCAGTGGTGTCCAGCAGGACCTCTGCCCGGAGACAAGAAGGGGCGCTCAGCGGCCAAGCCCCCCGCTAGTACTGCTCATTGTCACCCCATCCCTTGGGGAAACCAGAAAGATCCCTCCCTTGTCCTTTTCATTCACCAGCAGGGGCACAGCTGTCTGTCAGGAGCCTTTCTCTGGAAGCTTCCCCATTCCTTTCCCCTGCTTGACGTCTTCAGGCTTCTCAGCCTTTTCGGAACCTTTCCCATCCCCACCTGTGCTGGCAGGTGGGGGTTCTCCAGTCTTCCCTTCCCTCTTACCTTCCAGAGCCAGAACTGAGGACACCAGCACCAGGACCCAGAGACTGCACAGCATGCCCGCCGCTCTGCTCCCTGCCCGGGCAGCCCCCTCAGCAGCCATGGGGCATCTTCGGGGCTCCCACCATTGCCCTGGCCACCACCCTGCTCGCAGGCAGGGCTGCTGCTTTGTAAGCCTGGGGTCTGCAGCCAAGCTGGCTTCCTAGGGAGGCACACAGGACCAGAAGAGGCAGGTGGCAGGTAAGTACATTGCTACGTGGATGGCCCAGACTCCCAAACCTGACTCTCTGTCTCGTCCTACGGCTCTCAAACCACCCCAGCACCAACTACAGGGTAAGGGCCTGTCGGAAGCAGACTCTCTCCTGACCTGTGCCAAGTCCACCACCTTAGAGGGCCATCTAGTAGGTGAGTCTGTTCCTACGTCCTGCAGATGACCCATCTCTGGGCATCCCTTACAGCCCTCCCTCTTAGAGCATAGGATATAGTTCTAGGCCAATCTTACCCTTTTCTTCTGGAAGGAGCTATTTCAGTTCTTTCTTTTCATTAACTCTCCCGTCCTCTTCCTCCTTGAGCCACCCTGTATCAGAAGTCAGAAGATTCTTCTCATTAAAACAAGCAGAGTAGAAGCTACGCCTTCCGTTGGGACACACGATTCCCTCTCCCCAGCACCTCCTCCCTCACATCAGATCTGGACACTGAGAGGAGCCGCAGACGAGAGCTGTGGGGTGTGACGGATGGGAAGATAGGAGAACAGGAGCAAGAGGGACCTAGGCGTAGGTCCCTGCCACCCCATCTGATGAGTAAGCCAGCACAGAGTAGAGCCGCCTGGGTCTGGCATAACTACATTTTGTGAACAATGGTCCTCCCTCCACAAGGGCGCATTTCTTCTACAGCTTACAGAAAGATAAAAGTGTGCCTTCTATCTGTATCTGGGAAAAACGCTCCTGGTTTGCTCACAACTAGAGGACAGCAGCAGTGGCAGGCCACCTTGTCCTATGGGATTAATAGTGCACCGGGTTCAAGAAGGTATGTGGGATAGGCTCTCTATATCCACGGTGCTTATGAGTTCAAACTGGTGTGTCTTGTGGGAAGGACAGGTGGTGATGTCTACCTATCAGCTGCCCTTCCGAGAGCTTGTCCTTCAGGTGCCGTATCCTTGGATCTGTTTGCATGGATGTTCAAACAAGGATGGGTGTGGCTGAAGTGTTTGTAAGGGAAAAGACTGTAAAGTAGCCGTCCATCAATAGGAAGATATCCAATAAAGCATGGTACAACCTTACGAAAGGGCAAGGGCAGGTGTTTTTTTGCACTGATTATGAACATACTTTCCAAGGGAAAGCAGTCCATGCAGAACAGTGTAAAGTATGATCCCCACTGGTTAAGGTAAGAAGGCCATCCATATACAAGCACCCGCCTCCTCCAGCTCACAAGGGCATGACTGGGGGATGGGGGGCACAGTGAAGACCCAAATGGGTTCAGGCCTTCCTCTGTTCATTGGTCTAGAGATTAGTGGTGACCCATCTGTCCCCTTGGGACTGAGTCTCAAAAGTCCGTGAGTTGCATGAACAAGAGCAAGTCCATTCCATTTATTTCTGTTGAGGAGAAAATAAGAGGCAGGTTGTTCAAAGACATGATGCTGAGAGGGAGAACAAAGACAGGAGTTGAGAAATGGAGCCTATTTCCTCCATGACAGGTGCGGCCAGGCGACCCACAGCCATCCTGAAAGTTGCATGTTTCACGATGCAGTCCAAGCCAAACTATTAAACCATTTAACTTCGATAAATCAGAAAATCCTAATTTGGTTCCTGCTAATCTAATTTTTCCCAGTAACACTGGCTCTGGTGCAAGCCAAAGCCTTCGGTGTCCCTCCGCATGGTCATCACAAAAAGGCGCTGCTTTTAGAGCTGGGTGGGCTGATCACATGATGGGCACTCGCCCACCAGCCACTGCAGTTCACCTTCCCTGCCCCTAGAACCCTGCTCGCGAGGCGGAGTTTAACTTAGAGCATGTGGAGGCAAGCAAGAAGCATTTCCGGATCACCAAGTTGTATACCTTAAACCTACACTATCTTATATCTTATACATCAGTTGTGCCTCAATAAAGCCAGAAAAAAGGGAAGCATTTCCCTATGGCAAATTATTCCTAAGAAACAGAGGTTCTTTGCAAATACACTCCCGAATGATGCTAGCATCATTCACAGATGAAATGTTTCAAAGAAGAACAAGGAGACTGTGAAGTAAAAAAAAACACGGCCCCATCACTAATGCTGTTTAATAAATATCCTGAGGTAACGTATGCTGTAGGCACATCCCCCAAACGCTCAGTGGCTTAATTTGGAGACACACTTGACACACCAGGGCAGACCAGACTGTCCAGAGCCAAAGGGTCTTTAGGAATGCTGTTATCAAGAACTGAAAATGCCAGCAAAATGTCTTTAAACAATAAAAGCTATTATATCATTTGCTCAGCAGATATTCTCTAAAATAGCCTCTTTCAGTCAGAAGATGGATGGATCCTGGATTCTGTACAAAAAGAAAACTGTAAGCACTGTGTCTTCCTAAACTTATATCAAGACAAATAATCATGGAGAAGGCGTAATAAACACTTCGGATGCATCTCAATGAATTTTTTTTTTTTTTTTTTGAGAGAGAGAGACAGCAAAACAAGAGGGAAGAGATGTACTGCAGATCCTATCAGCTGTGCACTATGGAACATTCTAGAGGATGAGGAATGGCAAAGTATTTGCTTTGATGACCCACAACACAAGCAACACAGTCGCTTGTGGCTGCAGCAGGGCGTGTATGCATAGCCTCAGCATGCATCTTAATGACAACATGAAGCTGGCCTCTCTCCAGAGGATCCAGAAAAGAGCAAAAGCAATTAGGGAACATGTTAAAGCCACTCAGCTTCTGTCCTCAAGAGGCATCAGAAAGAAAAGAATTAAATGGAGACATGGTGTGTGGACTGCCGCTTTCATAATCGTTCAAAATTTTTTACCAAGAACAAAGATGTTCATTAAAAAAAAAAATGGTGGAGGATTCTCAAGTGCCCAGAAGTGTTCCTTGCTGTTTGAAGGGACCTCTTTTAGATTTGAATCCAGAAGACCGAAGGTTATAAACAAGTTTCTTCAGGAAAAACAACAACAACAACAACAAAAAACCAAAAAACTGTGGTCGAGTGAGACTGGGAAGCGAGGTCAATCCCTGCTTATCAAACAAAACATAAATGCAAATCTTTTATTTTTTAATATATAAAAAGAACCTGGGTGTACCTCTACGGCAGGAATAAAAACAAGGAAGGACGAAACTTTAAGATACGGATGAAACTGCTGTCAGCTAATTCCTACCGCTGCAGATTCTTTTGAAACAAGTTTCAAAGGCAGAAATATAAGTGACAAGAACACGCAGCTCCATCCACATGCCTGGAATACTGAACAAGAGAGACTTAGAACTTGGTTTTCAAAGGTGCCTTCAGTGGTTGAGGCCTAGGACATCTGCGTGCGCTTAGTCTAGGGGCTCATCCTGGAAGCTGCTGAGTGCGTCCCTTCTGCAACACAGAGGGGGGCAGGCCTGCTTCGGATCCCCCTCTCCTCTCCAGCTCCTGAAAGGCATCGGTCAGTGCTTAGAAATCTTCTACCCGGTGAAAGAGCAGAAGACTTCTCTCAATCAGGAAAACATTCAAGTCTCAGATGTGTACATGGTTTTAAAAATACAACACACCAGAAGCAGCAGCAACGTGGATGGAAAATGGTAGCTCAGAAAATAAGACTCATTTCACAAAATTTCAGATGACAAAAATTGCATTCTATGACTTCACATTTTTTTTTTCTCAGCTTCTTCTCTACATATATCACTTTACATCTTTTTGCTCCAGTAGAGACACTGCATCCGCAAGCCTGCTACATTTCTTTGGTTTATAAAAATATGACAGTCCGTAGGCATCAAAATTGTGTTTTGTTTCCAGAAACTGGCAAAGATTAAAGATGTGTAGACTCTTAGCTTATAAATTGTAGCTTCTGAGTTCTGTTATCTATAAAAATGAAAGATTTAAAAATAAATTAAATGAGTAGATCTGTAGGAATTTAAAAAATTAACTGTCCTCAAATTGAAATGTTAAATGTGATAATTTTATCAACAAACTGAGATGGTTAAAAATAGTTTATGCACCTCAGTCCACAAAATGAGTTTTTTAAAAAAAATTAAGTAATATAAGCCAAATAAACTTGGAAGAAATGATGGCAGAAAATGTACCGGACATTAAAATTGGTTACTGCAAGAGGGAGAAATGAAGGATGGTGGGGGGGGGGGGGAGGCGGGTATTAATTTTGTCTTATGTATATTTGAACGGGTTTTCATGTTACAATGAGCATATCTTATTTTTCCAATTAAAACAAAATCTCATAATTATCATCTAAACAAAAAAGAAGGAAAAGATTTTTAAAACCTAGACTAGCATAGCATATGTTTACATTTTATCGTCCCCTCCCAATGCTCTCTAGGTTTCAAAACAATGTAGAAATTTCCACGTATAAGGAGAAAGCAGAGATAAAGAGGCAGTAGGAGTTGGGAATGAATGAGCAAAATAACTTTTATCTCTGGATTTTCTTTAGGCTGCTCTCCAAAGAAGTTCAAATTGCCCCCACTGATAATATCAGGCTTCTCTTGCTCTGTGTTAAGCGAAGGACTGTGGCTTTAAAGGGACCAGGGAGACCAAGAGGGCTGTACACCGGGGACACATGACAAGGGCCTCGCTGCAAAGTGAGCCCAGGCCGGGACAGTCAGAGAGGCGAAGCAGGCTGCAGGGCCCGAGGGGGGACGGGGGTGGCAAGGAAGGTCCCAAGGGCAAAGGGGCCAGTGGTTAATGTGCGGTGTGGCTGCTGAGCTGGTCCTCACACCTGTTAGCCACAGGGTCAGCGTGGGAGGGGTCAGCACCATAGGTCCTGTCCTCTGTCCTGTTCTGCAGCTGTTAAACGCCCAGGAAATTCCAGTATAATCCTTGCTCAGCTTAATGCTGCTACCCTTTAATCTCCACCTTGGATATGGTCTCAGTCTCAGAGCTCCATCCGCCTGCCTTGAAAGGGATCCCATCAGCCCTTACAGAGGCATCCAGAGCAGACAGTGAGGAGGTGGCTGCCCTCCCGTGCTTCTAGCCCCTGCTGCCCTGGTTCGAGAAGCCAATTTGTGGATTACCTAGCAGAGGAGAGTCCTGTGTCCCCCGAGGCCTCCAGCCTCCAAGAATGTCCCCCAGAGCACGCAGATGCAGATGAATGTGCCTCCCACTCCCAGGCTGTGGAGCTGGGGGAGGCTTTTAAGATGCAGGCAGTGTCTGGGAGTGGCAGACAGCCACTTAGAATGAGCCACTCTGGCTGTGCACTGACCGGGGACATGCGTGGCTTTGGAAAAGGGCACAAGGGAGGGTGTTGGGACAGTCAGTACGTGTCTGTGAGAGATGAGCAAATGGGAGACCGCAGAAGCCCCCAGGAGCCGTGACCAGTGCCTGCTGGAGCAGGTGTGAGAGTGTGTAAGGGAGTGTGTGTGAGGTGAGATGGATATGGAGCAGCACACACGCTGGGAGAGATGTGTGTGTGTGTGTGTGTGTGAGAGAGAGAGAGAGAGAGAGAGAGAGCATGTACATCAGAGCAGAGCCAGAGAGCTCCCCATACTGGAGACAGATGCCCATGAGCCCTTCTCACCCTGGGTCTGTCCCTGCCCTACCCCGAGTCAGCCCCAGGCACTGCTGCTGCAGAAACATCTGGGCTGGGAGAGGGAGCTGACCAGGGGAGCAGAGAAAGAGGAACCTGAGGCTCCCTGCCCCCCAAACCCCACCATCCCCTTCCCCCTAGTGGGCAGGCCAGTAGGGGGACACAGGACTCAGGGCCCAGCTCAGGAAATGGTGATGAGCTGGGAAAGCAGCTGGTCCCGAGGAGGAATGTTCTTGCCCTTTCCATGCTCAGACCACCGCTGCCTGTTGCTCCTAGGCACTCCGGTGACACAGTGGTCACTGCACCCTGAGTGAACCAACAGACTCCAAAGGAGTCCTCCTCCCTTGGCCACTGGGTAGGTACACAGAAGCCCCTGCCCTAATCTCCCCGCAAGGAGAAAGGTCCACTGCCCTGCGAGAACCAAATGTCCCCTCTGCTAGCACCCTCCACGAACCACGACTCTCAATCCTGCAATGCCCAGTACCTGGACGTTCCCCTGCATTGCCACCACCAACGCCAGAGCTCCTTCCCACCCAACCAGCGTCTCCCCTTCTAGAACCTGAGTCAAGTTCTCCTGGCGGGGCGGAGGGCCTGGCCCTGGTTAACTTATTGGGAACAGGCCCAGCCGCTTCTCTCCATGGGCACTGCCAGGGACATTACAACATCGGCTATGCTGGCCCCGAGCCAGCTCCCCCAGGGATGGGAGGAGGGAGGATGCCAGACAGCCAAGATTGGTGGATGGGGGTGTAGGGCAGGTAGGGCCAAGCACCCAGATGTAAAGAGCAGGGGGTGGAGCTGGGGCAGCAGCGCAGCCGACTTTGGTTGCAACTTGGGGGTTATGGCTGGGGAGCATGAACCAAGCCTTCTCTCCACTCCAAGGCTTGTGCGTGATAATGGGGGTTGGGGTGCGGGGGGGGGGGGGGGCCGCGGTGTGGGATCAACCTCCTTGCTCCTCCCAGCTCCGCGGGGATTGGAGAGATGCCACCGGAGTCATTAGGGTGGGCGATCCTCCTCAGAACGCGGGGAGTCCGGCCTTGGCGAGGGACCCCGACATCGGGACCCCCGAGCCGAGCGCGCGCGGTGGGCGGAGACGCGGCGGGGGGTCGCAGCGGCCGGGGTAACGGGGTCGGGGAGCCGGGCACCCGCCAGGAACCCGCCGCCCCGGCAGGCCCCCGGGCGTCCGCAGAGGCCCAGTCCGGGGGCCCCTCTACTTTCGCGAACCTTGGTGCTTCTGTCCCCGGGCGCGCCGCCCCACGGCCCCCCACCCCCCGGCACCCCGGGCTCACCTTCCGCCGCCGCAGGCTCCGCGGTCTGCGCCCCCCAGGCCCCGCGATGGGGCCGCGCCGCCCGCGTCTGCTCCCGGTGCGGGGACCCCGCTCCCGGCTCCCCGCTCCCCGCTCCCCGCTCCCCGCCGCCCGGTGCGCCGCCGCCGCGCGTCTCCGGGGCTCGGGGCCGGCCGGGGGCGGGGATGCTCTGCTCTGGAGGCGGGGCGCCCGGGGATGGCGCGGGGCCCGCCGCCCGCAGCTCGGCTCGGCGCGGGCAGGGGCGAGCGCAGCCCGGCCCGCCCCTCCGCGCCCCTCCCAGCCCGGCCCCTGCGCCCCCCCCCGCCTCCCCCTTCCGGGGAGCCGAGCCCGCCCTCCCGGCCTGGGCGGCGCTGCGCGGCGCGGGGCTCGCCCTCGGGGGCCCCGGAGGACGCGCTGCCGGGCTGCGGGGCGGCGGGTTCGAACCCCGGGCGGCGCGCGGGCTGCGGTCCCAGCAGCGAGGCGCCCAGCGCGGGGCGGGGCGGGGCGGGGCGGGCGGGGCGGCCGGCTCGGGCCCAGCACCCGCGCCCTCTCCCCACCCCTGCTTCTCTGCTTCAACTCTAGGAACTAAACCCACTGTGTCAGCTCCTGCTCAGGTTTGCACTGAGGTGGGCGTGAGCTGGGAAGAAGAGAAAGAAGGAAAAGAAGGGGGTGGAGGGAAAGACAAACTGAGAAATCTCGGAGGGTTCCGGGGGTGGGGTGGGGAAGAGGAAGCGGCTGGGACTGTGTGTGTGTGGGGGGGGCATCTGGGTTATGAAAGTGGCCCTGGTGTAGCCCTACACTCGTCTGCCTCCCGGTGGGTGCCCCCGGATCTGGTCAACGTGGGGGCTTCGGCTCGCACCCTCCCCAAAGGGCCGGGAAGCCTGGGGCTCAACGGGGAAGGCCAGATGCGGGGCGCCTGCCTGGCTGTGCATTGCCCGGGCAAGTCGTGCACCTCCGGGCGCCTCCTCCCCCTGCCCCGCTCCCCGGGATGGGGGGGGGGGGGGGCACCTGAGGCCCTGGGAAGTGCTCAGCAGGTGCCTGGAGGGCTTGAGGAGCCGAGGGGCGCCGCCGGGACAAAGGTTTCCGCCCGCCCCTAACCTCTCCTCCCTCCGAGGACGGGATCTGGGGTCTATTGTTCGGGTCCTGCGGCGCGGGGCTGGGGCCTTCCCACGAAGTGCTGCTACCACCTGCTGGTTCTTTCCAGGAGCACAGGCGGCTGCTGGAGCTCCCTCCGGCCTCCGCCCCCCCCCCCCCCCCATACCTCCCGGCTGCATCTTACTCTCCCACTTACTTCGTTTGTCCAAGTCAAGGTAAAGCACTCCCTGCAAACGGGCTGATCAAAACTGGTACTTAAGGAGCACTCAGAAACCAAGGAAAATTGTGAAAGAGATCCGTGAGCCAACAAGCACAATAAGCAAAACAATGCGACTCATTAGGAGGCACCTGGGAGAAACAAACAGGCTTTAATGAATTGGCTGAATGAGTGATGGAAACCGGCGGCTGAGCTGGTCCCAGCTTGGCAGAGGGATTGTTCACTCTGGAGATCTGCAGTCAACTAATAAGCCTAATGATGTTCAATGATTCCGCATTTGGGCACCTTTAATAAATCCACTTGCACTGGATTTATAGTCTAGCTATATCTTTGTTTCTTCCCCTTGCCCTGAAATTCACTGATGGAGAGCTGCCTTCCTTTCATTTCCAAACCAGTTCTCTCCGAGGCCTTGAAACACTTCTGCGAAGAAACCTGAATTTACATTGTCTGCGATATTATATAACTCATCCTAGTTACAGTAACAACAGGACTGCCAGAAAGCTTTGGGTAAATTGCAAACCTTTTTTTTTTTTTAATGCATCTGATGAAATTATGTTTAAAAAGTATCAGCAAAACAAAAACAGCAGTTACTTTATAAACCCCAGAAATTTTCGGTGGTAATTTGCAATGCATCATCTATTGACATTATAGTAAAAGTATTTATTCCTTTCCCTTGTCTGATAGAGCTCATTGTTTACACTGCCCGTAAAGTATCTATAATATGAAATTAAGTTCTTGTTGTTCCAGGCTTATGTAATGAGTATTTTTCTTTTGTTGATAACATTGGAGAGGCATCCAGTCTTCAAAGAAAGCTCCATTGTACTCAGGAAGCAAAGAGGTTTAAATATGTGATTACAATTGGCCCCGTATCATCATCTCCTATGTGTTAAACCAAGTTTTAAAGGTAGGTGGATAGCACAGAATGCATTGTTAAGTTATGCTGCCATCTGCAGCTATTAAAAAGCAAAGTAATGAATCCCTTTTTAAAGTTGAACATAAATCTTTGCTATAATTTGTTCAGAGCCTGGCACGCATCGGGTACTTAGAAGTGTTTTAGAATAAGTGAATAAAAAATAATAGTATTTAAACTTATTCTGTGCTGAGGGGCAGGACCCAATAAAGTCTGTGGCTCACAGAATTCATTATCCTGAGACACAGCCATCTATAATGTGAATTTGGAGCCAAAAGAAGCTCCAGAGAGCGCAAGCCAGGTGGCTTGGGATGGGCCTTTGATTCTGCCTCTTTGCCTTGTCTGTTTTTACTCCTTCTCAGGCTTTTCCATTTCCGCATCTTTTAAATCCCCAAGGATGCTCAATTTCTTCCTTCTTCCTTATTTCCCTGTAGAACGACTAATGCAAGCCGATGTTATTATAAACAAAGAGCTTTATAAGTAATTTCCATGATTAGCATTCTAGTAAAAATCAGTAAAGGAATTTGCAAAACCCCCAGATCTCTTATCCTGAGACATTAGTTTTGGCTCCATGTACACAACCTCACAGGGACCCAGGCACCTCCCCGAACTGTCTCGAGATCCTGTGGCCTCTAAGTACGGTTTTATTCCCCAAAAGCTGGTGTCTGATCTCCAAATATTTTGCCCAATAAAAATGTCAAGTGCCCATTTATCCAATTCAAACTCCCCCCCCCCCCCAAGTCCAGAAACTTCTAGAGCATTCTAGGGTTTTCCTACAGGACAGGTTTGTTTGAAGGACAAACCTAGTCTGCAAGTGATTTTTATTTTATTTTTATTTTTTATCTTTTTTAAGATTTATTCATTTATTTATTCATGAGAGGCAGAGACACAGGCAGAGGGAGAAGCAGGCTCCATGCAGGAGCCTGATGTGGGACTCCATCCAGGGGCTCCAGGATCACACCCTGGGCTGAAGGTGGTGCTAAACCACTGAGCCACCCAGGCTGCCCTGCAAGTGATTTTTAGACCAATGGTGATTGATATCCTGGATGCTCACTGAAAGTGAGTGATCCTCAAAGTTCCCCAATGCGAGCCTTACACTTTTGAGTGTAACCTTAACCATAACCTTAACCAACCTTAACCAAGCAGTAATCAAAAGGCATTCAGAAGCATTAGTGCACAGAGAGAAAAAGGAGGGCTCTTGTCTTGTAATAGAATGTTTTCTCACTTAGAGATTGGCTTCAGCTGCTTGAGACAGGAGCAGAGTTGTACAGAACAAATGCAAAAAGTTGGACAGCCATGGTTTAAACAAATCGAGTGATCCAGGAATGCTATGCAAGCCCCAGGTCAACAAGACTTAGGTTCTTATAATTCCGTCTTCCAGGACGCCTGGTTCTCCGGTTCTCTACATGTGAGCAGAGCTCCAGCTGTAATGCCTGTTAGCTTCAGCTCAGAAAAAGAAGATGGACACAAAACCAAGAGCAGAGCTTTGGCTGAGCTAGCACCCTTTAAAGGACCTTTCTGGAATCCCCACCCCCCTGCCCTCTCCTTGTATTGATTGGCCAGGACCCTGTTGCTTGACCACCCCTGCCTGAAAGGGACAGGGAAATGCATGCTGCACCAAATAAAATTCAAGTTCTGTTTGTGAGAGAGGAGAAAGAATATTGGACAGGCGGCCAGCAGGCTCTGTCACAAATGAGCAAAGATGATCACAGTTATGTGTATCTTTGCCTGCAATCTAGAAAAACAGCAGCTTTTTGTAAGGCATCTTTGCTGGTTATTTTTCTCCCGGGCCATCATATTTAATGCATCTTTTTAATGCTCAAAGGTGATTCCTAGGAAGTTACTGTAGTGAATGGAAATGCTAAGAGCTTCCCATCACTAAAATAACTATGACATCATCTCAAAAGAAAAATAACAAATCCCCCGCAATTACTCTTATAAACACTCAGAGTTGGAAATATTCTACATTTTTTTTAACATTCTACATTTTAATGGGAACCGGGGCAGTCCCCATGGGCAGGACAGGGTTGATAAGCACTGCATGCCACTTCCTTTGTTTGCTGTGTCTTCGTTCTTCAGATCCAGACAGGAGATGTGATGATCCACAACATGGAGCAGATGATGCCCTCGTCTGCTCTTCTCACCACATGCAGTCTCGTCCTCTCACTCTGGTCCTGGATGGTGTTCTCTAAAAACACCTGCATCCCCCTAAACGGGAAAGGTGATCTGTGTGACTGCAAGATTTGCCTCCAGCCCTAGATGTGGCTGGAACATCTTCTGGTTGTTGGACTGTGCGGGCGTTCCCTGTCTTAGATGGTAGTTCTCTATACATTTATACAGGATACTGGAATCTCTCACATCAGACCTTGAAGCACCAACAAAGGAACAAGTCAATATCAAGAATGAGTAAACAACACCCCCAACAAAACTTGAGCCTTTTAAGAAATCTGAGGAAAAGTAGAAAAGGAGTAATGGTGTAAGAGTTTAAAGAACATGTTTTCACCTTATATTCTTGCTGAGTTAAAAGCAGACTCAAAAAACTATTTTAAAAGGTTGGAATAAAAAAGGAGTGGGAAAAAAAAAAGAGAAAAGCACAATAGCCAAAATAAAATCTTAGTCATGCAGAAAGAAAAAAAATGACAAAACTCTGGGAAAAAACAAACCATGTTACATTACATGAACCTGGAAGGCTCAAGAAATGAGACATCAGTTGATTAGTTTTTAAATAACAGAGAAGGTAAAAGGTTTGTAAAATACAGTAGGGAATTCTAACCTTAAAATAACAATAATTCCAGAATGGGAGAGATCAAATACACAAAAAGGAAAAAAAAAAGAAAAAATTAACAAAATTTATTTTAGCATCTGGCACATATTAAGAACTTAACAAATATTTATTAAATAGTTGAATTAAGTAAAAAAAAATCATGAGACTGAAAATATAGAGATTTTGCCATTTTTATGCAAAACTGAAAAGCAAAAATCAATGCCAACAAACATTCTGGGGAAAGTTTTCCAGTGAATACCTTATGTTATCCACACACACACAGTATTTATATTTAACAATAGTGAAAATCAAGATGCCTTCCTGTTTCTTCTCTGGAGCATTGATTAATGAGAAGGTAGTCAATAATACCTTCAGAGTTTTTAGAAGGAAAGTATAACACTATTGGTCCATTTCTCAAAAGCCATTCTCAGCTCTTCTTAGCTCCCCACAGGATTGAGGTGAGGGGCTAAATATCTGCCCTCCCGGCCTTTCTTACAGTTAGGGGTGGATACCAAACCTGACCCTGGTTCTTGAGAAGAAAACAGAATGCTGACAGCACTTCTGAGAAAGCCTTTGGATTTCTATAAAGAGCTGGAGATTTGACCGATGTGGCTCTTTTGCCTCCGCCTCACTTTGAAACCCTCCCTTGGACATTGTATAGGGATATTGATGCCATAAAAAACTTAGTGACTGAAAACAACACAAATATTACCTTACAGTTCTGGAGTTGGGTCAGAAGTTCAAAATGTGGCTAAATTGGGCTTAAAAAAATCAAGGTGAGGGGCACCTGGGTGGCCCAGTCTGTTAGGCGTCTGTCTTGGGCTCAGGTCATGATCTCAGGGTCCTGGGTCAAGCCCCATACCGGGTTCCCTGCTTAGCAAGGAGTCTGCTTCTCCCTCTCCTTCTCCCCACCCCTCTCCTTTCTCTCTCTCTGTCAAATGAATAAAATCTGTTTTTAAAAAAAATCAAGGTGTAGTAGGGCTGTGTTCCTTGTCCAGGCTCTAGGGAGAATCTGTTTTCTTGCCTTTTCTAGTGTGACTTCTAGGGTCTACTGCATTCCTTAACTGATGTTCTCTAAGCTCAAAAGCCAGTAACGTTGGGCTGAATCATTTTGCTGACTCTCTCCTGTCTCCTTCTCCCACTTCTAGTAATAGTGAGTCCACCCAGACAACCCAGGATAATCCCTCTACCACAAAATCAGGTGATAAGCAGCCCTAATTCTATCCGCAAACTTAATTCCCCATCACTATGTAAACCAGCATAACATCCTAATTCCAGGGATTAGGATATGGATATTTTGGGGGATCCCCCCATTATTCTGCCTACCACAGACATGATGCTGGAGCATCAGTGTCCATATTGGCACTTGAGCCAAAGCCGGCAACGACATATACTTTTTATGTTACGTGAGAAAAAATAAACATCTGTAATTGTGGAATTTTTTTTTTTTTTTTTTTTTTTACCTGTAGCTTCATACAGCTGTATTGGGTTAGACTCAAACATTACATCCCCAGCTAAGGGCTTATTCTTTTTGAACATCAAGCTGGGGTCGTTCTCAGATCTGTAAATTTTTGGAAGATTTACCACTCAAGACTGTTTTCCAGCAAGACACACAACAAATGTACTCTAAATAATTAAGAGATGAATAAGCAATTGCATTCTTCATTAGGGAGGTTGTGATTGAGAAAAAGTGGCTATAATCACTGAAACTATCTAAAATTGTAGGATGAAATTCTAGGATAAGTAAAATACAAAACAAAATATAAACTTGCAAAACACTAATAACAACAGGAAAATTCAGTAATTGAGGGTAATTATGGCAACTGAAGAAAAATACTCAATGTAAACATAAAAAGAAAGTCTTTTTTTCTTAAAGGAGATTTTAACTCCAATTTAGCAGCCTGCAAGATATGAAAGGGAGATAGCAAAGATGAGGATATCATCGGTGTTAATTTCCTTGATGCCCATCAAAGGAAGTCAATAGTTATTGTTGACATAACTAGGCAAAAAGATTATCTTTTAAAAAGAGTGTTAACCTTACAAATCAGAGATAAAAGCTAAAAACAAATGGATATATTTCATTCATCCAAGGAAAAATAGATAAAAAATAACAAGGAAGCATTAAAACATAGAAAGGATAATTAAAGTGACAGATGTCAAGCCTAGTACAATGTCCTAATAAGCATAATATTCTAGAACAATTTCTATGGTAAGTCAGTGGAATAAGTACGCTGTGAAATTTCCTCATGCAGCAAGTAACAGAGTCTCTTCCACATTTTATAATACACTGAAATGAACTATTGTCTCTTGCATGCCTAAAAATATTTATATAAATGAGACAGTATTTGGAGAAACTTGACCCTTTTCTCTCAGATGAAAGTGGAACTATTGGTGATAGTACAAAATAATACTGTTAAAATTAAATATATAATTTTGAAATATTTAAACCAAGGAATTAAAATACACACACACACACACACACACACACACACACACACACACACCAGGAAGGAGAAAATTGCCATCTTTTCTGTTTCCCACCTTCCCTCTGATTTCATCCTTGCACCCTCATAACCCAAAGAGAGATGGGAAGATGATGTTGACTTGTCTACAGAATTGATGGTTGTTTTGTTTTGTTTTGTTTTTAGGATTTTATGTATTTATTTGAAAGAGAGAGAGCTCACAAGTGAGGTGAGGAACAGAGGGACAAGTAGACTCCCTGCTGAGAAGAGCACCAGCTGCAGGGCTTGATCTCAGGACCTGGAGATCATGACCTTAGCTGAAGACAGATACTTAACCCACTGAGCCACCCAGGTGCCACTGATTAGGTTCTTATAAGCAATAACTTCCAAGCTCATTCCAGTCTTTGTGTAGCTAAAGTAGCAATCATGAAAAGAGATAACACTTAGAAATGAGCTTCCTTTTTATTATAATATACCCAAGAGGATGCAGTGTGAAGGTGAGAGATGATTTTTTTTTAAATCGTAGTATAGTCACATTCAAATTCAAACAAAATATAGGCTTAAAGACTTTAATCACTTTATTTTTTTAAGATTTTATTTATTTGACAGAGAGAGAGAACGTGCAAGTAGGCAGAGTGGCAGGCAGAGGGAGAGGGAGAAGCAGGGACCTTGATGTCTGCGGGGCTCAATCCCAGGACTCTGGGATCAGGACCTGAGCCGAAGGCAGGTGCTTAATTGACTGAGCCACCCAGGTAGGTGCCCCAAAAGTTTAATCACTTTAAATTAAAACATGGAATTATTTCTGTATTGGAAGATAGAGTTCACTCCTTAACTGGATTATATTCGTTCATTCCACTGAAAGTAAATTAATGACAAAAAGACATTTGACGTGTAAAATGTTAAATAAAACTAATAAAAATTACAGAAATTTCCCATATTAACTCTCATTAAATCTCTACTGACAATACCAACTTCGCTCTTCCTCTCTCCCGCAGTCTTATTGCCCAGAAGCAGCTTTGCTAACACTGCTCTTCATAATAGTGTAATTACTCATTTTATTACAGGCAAGGTGGGCTTCACTAATTGTTAGATAATTAGGTTTTTCCTCCTTATAATTTTGTTCTGTACTATCTATGAGAATTAATGTTTGGCCTTGTGAGTTGCGCTTTTCTGAATCACTGCTACCTGTTGGATACTAGAAGAAAAAAAAAGTGGCATAGTAATGATTCATGTTGGTTATAAGATGAAGAAGGAAAAATGGGTTTAGTATCACCTTCTTTATTGTTCTCTTAGAGGCCCCAGAGTAGAGTAAATAATTCAGGATTCCCCCCAAAGGAGATTTTTAAATGCCAGATTAATTTAGTGTAGTATATGAAAGAGGAATAGAAAAATAATACATTCATGCATGCATTTCTTAAAAAGAAAATCATACTTTTGCTCAAACTACCTAGGGAGACTTTCTGTCTTTGGTCAGCTAGTTACCTCCTGTTTATTCTTAAAAATCTCAGCTCACAGACCAGAAATAAATCCTCACAAACATGGTCAACTGGATGTATACATGCAAAAGACTGAAGTTGGACCTTTATATTATAGCAGATACAAAAATTAACTCAAAATGCAGCAAAGACCTACACTTAAGAGCTAAGACTATAAAAATCTTGGAAGAAAACAATTGGGAAAATCTTCATGCCATTGGATCTGGCAATGATTCCATAGACATGATACCAAGAGCAGAGGCATCAAAACAAAAAGCAGAGGAATTGGACTTCATCAAAATTAAGAATTTTTGTTCTCCAAAGAACACATACGGATTACCAATAGGCACATAGAGAAGATGCTCAACCTCGTTCATCAGTCAGGGAAATGCAAATCAAAACCGTAATACGATATCACTTCACCCTTACTAGGATGGCTAGAATTTAAAAACTGGACAATTACCAGTCAATACTGAGGATGTGGAAAAATTGGAACCCTCATGTATCACTGATGGGATTGCTAAATAATGCAGCACCCGTGGAAAACAATTAGTCGGTTTTCTAAAAAGCTAACGTGGAACTACCACATGAGCCAGCGACTTCACTCCTAGGTATAGCTCCAAGAGTCTGAAGCAGGGACTAGAATAGATGTTTGTATGCCCATGTTCATAACAGCGTTCTTCACAATAGCCAAAAGGTGGGAACAATCTAAGCATCTGTTGATGAATGGATAAACAAAAATTGGTATAAACACATGATGGAATATTATTCAACCAGAAATAGGAACCATATTTTGAGGTATGCTACACAGATGGACCTTGAAAATATTATGTGTAGTGAAATAAACCAGATCCAGGACACATACTGTATAATTCTAGCTTTATAGGGTATCTAGAATAGGCAAATTCATAGAGACAGAAAAATAGAATAGAGGCTACCAGGGACTGGGATGGGGAGGGGTTATTGTTTAATAGGACAGAGTTTTTGTTGGGGAAGATGAAAAAATGTTTGGATACACATAGTGGTGCTAATCACATAGCATTGTGAATGTATTTAATGCCACTGAATTGTGATTAAAATGATGAATATTGAGTTACATATATTTTTACTACAATTAAAAAACCCACCTCAGCTCACAGATTGCTGTTTCAGGAAAACCTTCTGAAATCCTATTACACTCACAGGGTTTGTGTTTTTTTCTTTCATCATATTTACTCTTGTGCGTAAATATGTATTTATTTGTGTCATTTTTGAGAATGTCTTTCTCTTCCCGAGACCATGGGCTCCATAATGATTTCCATCTCAGGCTTGGTTACTTATCTCCGGACGGTGTCTAGCCCATTGAAATAATTTGGTATAAAAGCTTGTATTGGATGAATGCTCCTAGTATTAGAGGACACTACACTACAATCTTGAGTATCACACACATTGCAATTATCTAAATCTTTCTTAGCCATGACATTTGTAAAGTTGACTAAGTTTAATAGGTCATATAAAAATATCATTTAGCAAACGTGGCGTGACGAGGCCACACACAAACACAGGGCAACAAGTCTAATTATTCTATTGTTACATCACGTAATTATCCATGATCAAATTATAGATTGTAGAAGGGATAATTATTCCTAATGGCGTTCAAAAGCCATCATTTTCTTTCACTCGAATTTAGTAGGAACTGAGTGAGGTAGCTAACTAGCAAAAGGCACAGCAACACATTCTGATTTTTGGTAATTCATTCTGAAGACGAATAATCATGGCACATGAAGTTTCCTATGAGAATCTATGTGCCTTGTGATGGATTTCAAATAAACTAGCAGAGCAGGACGTATTATAGAATTCTATACCCCATAGCCTGCAATAGCTTTTCACACAATTGCTAATAGTTTAAGAGTTGAACGATAACAAAAAAGAGTGAGATTTGCTCTTCTTTTTCTTTTTCTTTTCTTGTTTGACTCAAAAATTTAAGATTTTAGGATAGCTTCTTTGGTGAATGCCTTAGATTCTGAATACCCTGAAGAAGATTGACTTCTGAGAACACCCAGGAGAAGAGTGACAAAAGTTTATCCTATCAGCATATTTACAAAGCAACTCTCCTACTTTACTTTTTCTTTTTTTTCCCTTTCTTCTTCTTTTTCTTTTCTTTTTTTTTTTAGTAGTGATAGTAGAAAGGATGGTGGATTCAGTGCTACTTAAAATGGGGAATTACTCTAGTTCACATTAATTATATTGACATTATTTTACTGTGTGTCCATTCCTATGTGATCTGCTTTGTTACTGATAAGTGTATTCTTCACTTACATCACTTAGTCTATTTTTCCAAAGGAAAACATTTTCATGTCTTTGTAAATAAATGATTAAGGCCTTTAAGACTGTTTTTGTTGAGACTGGTAAGTTTGTGTATGATTATGATGTGTGCCTTTCTCTGTGATCTATGGTTTTTCCATCTGCTAAATGCCATTGAATAATTTTTTAAAAAAAGACTGCTAAGAAACTGGTTGGCAGAGAGACAACATTCAAGCAATAGCAGTTAGTGTCATAAGACAGTGTTTTTGGTTTTTTCCTCTGAGCAGCTGCTTGAATACTCTCCTTGAGGAAAGTTGTTTTGTTTTGTTTGGAGGAAATGTGTTGTTGGTTAGCTCTGGGGGGTTAGCGTGTACTCGGGTACCGTAGGATGCTTCCACCTGCCGCTCGTCAGGTTGACTGTCATTCCCTCAATTTTTAAAATAAATTTATTTTTATTGGTGTTCAATTTGCCAACATACAGAATAACACTCAGTGCTCATCCTATCAAGTGCCCCCCTCAGTGCCCGTCACCCAGTCACCCCCACCCCCCACCCACCTCCCCTTCCACCACCCCTAGTTCGTTTCCCTGAGTTAGGAGTCTCTCATGTTCTGTCTCCCTTTCTGATATTTCCCACTCATTTTTCTCCTTTCCCCTTTATTCCTTTTCACTATTTTTTATATTCCCCAAATGAATGAGACCATAAAATGTTTGTCCTTCTCCGATTGACTTATTTCACTCAGCAGAATACCCTCCAGTTCGATCTTTCATCCATTTTGAGTTTATCTTTGTGTATGGTGCAAGAGATTGGTCTAGTTTCATTCTTCGCATGTGGATGTCCAATTTTCCCAGCACCATTTCCCTCAATTTTTTTTAGCTGAATATTGTATGCATATGTAAATTTGGATATAGGGGTGGGAGCAGGGCTGAGCTGCTTTACACAATAAAGGGATGAGTGTTTAGGGGTTTGTGTTTAATTCTTTTTCAAACAGCAATTGGATGGAAATTTCAGAACACCAATGAAAAAGGAGTGGTCAAGGGACTCGAACTTCCTTTCTTCTGAATTAAATGTACTGGTGGAAGGAGATGTAGTTGTCAGCTCCACTAGTTCAGTGCTGGGCTTCCTCGGTGACTGATGGGTGACAACACAGAGGCACCGGTGGCCCGTCGGTGGCCATCTGAGGTTGGGTCCTCCAAAGGCTTTAAAGCTACCACAAAAGAGAAAGTGTATCATGGTCATAATTATTACTCTGCCCAGGGCAGGACCTTATGTGTACTTTCCAAGTGTATTGTGGGAAAATCCATGAACAACGATTTCTGCTTTTTGAGATATTAAAGAGTGACTTTCTTTCTAACCTGCTAACTGAAGCAGATGTGTAAGCAAACAAGGTTCCCAAAGAAAGTATCGATAGGCTTTTTAGGAAAAGGATGCAGTGACCCTGAGTTACTTTTCTTTAGATAATGATTATCATCTCTTCATTAAGGGCTCTGTTCCTTTTCCCAAAAACGTAAAAAATCACCATATACCTTTGCCTGGAGAGCTGTGTGGAGATTTTCACGTGGAATCTGAGCTAGAAGGAAGAGGACCCAGAAATAGAAAAGACACAGTGAAGCTGGACCATGTGAGGAGTGGGAAGGTGGAGGGAGACAGGGACAGAGACAGATAGAGGGAGATCCCAAGGCAAGCCATGTGAGTGTGTCTCCACCTGCAGATAACCTGTGGTCACCTCCAGGTCAAGAAGCTCAGTAGACAGGTAGGCTTATCTCTCTCTTTACTTTTTACCAATTTGATATAGATGAGTAGAAGGATCTTGGAAGTTATGTTTTTAAAAAGGCAGATGGGAAAAAACAGCCACTCTTGAGTCTTTGAATTACTCCTTGGAGTAGTGGAGAGGTAACCGTCACCCAGAAACAACCAGTGAGGACTTCACATAGCAAGAAATAAAATTCTACCATGCCTGTGCCACAGTGAAGTTTGGAGTTTTGCTTGTGACAACAGCTAATGTGTCTCTAATGTCCTGTGCTGGTACATGGAGAAAACAGATCATGCTTGTGGGTGCTGAAGTCATAGGATCAGAGAAAGCAGTTATCTAGGTCGTATTAAGAGGCCAGGAGATTGAACAGAAATTTGAATTGGAGACACTCAAAACCTCCAATGTCATCCTCTGTCGCGGGGCTCCTCCTATAATGTCTACGTTTCAGAGAAGGGAGGTAAAGAAAGCATTAGAGAACGCAAAACACATCTACCTCGGTCCTGGCTTCTGTAGCTGGTCACAAGGTTTAAATTCATAGTCATTGTGACCTTCTTTCACCTGCCAGTCCACTTTCCCTCTACCCTCCACTGGCACCTCAGCACGACTGAGTTCCTTCTTGGGATGCATCACGTCTATGCATTCCCAGAGGCAGAGGGCTGAGTCTATGGGGCCCCAGCTTCATTGGGTTGCTGCAGTTTTTGTTACCGAGAAATACTGGACAGAGGAACATATCCTAGGGAATTCTCTGCGTTCTGGGCTTTGTCCAGCTTGTCACTATTATGCAGTAGCCACCAAATTTCCCTTGGGTTGTGGGGATCATTCATTGAAACTGAGATCACGACCACTGAGATGATGAAAACATGTCAAAAGCATTTACCCACTATTGCTTACCGTTCCCCCTCATGTTATGCACCTGTTTAGGGGTGTTTGCTTGTTTGGGGTCTATATCTATATTTTTCCAGTTTTTCTCTGGAAATTTTCATGTAAGCAATACTTTTTAATGTACATGAACTCTTTCTTCTTCTTTGGTGTTTGTTTGTCTTTACTTCATCCTTTCTCTAATCAATGAGCGCAATATGTCCTCAGATTTTTCTGAAAAGAAAAAAGACACTTGGAATTAAATAAATGTCCTTGTCTTTTTGGGATTTATCTCTGTTCCCTGAAATCTGTATTTCGTTCGATTACCTTGGTCTTTCCCTTTAATGTTGCCACATAAGTAAGAGTAGTTAATGAAACAATCCTCCAGTTTTTAATACCTCAATCCAGTAGAAATCGTTTTGTTTTGTTTTCTGTTCACATGAAGGCCATTGCATATCTTCCTGGTCAGGAAGCTCACTGGGGCAGCTCTCCTACAGAGGTGACTCAGATCCAGGAGGTCAGTGCCCAAGGCTCCCCAAGGCTGACAGAAAAGGTGAGAAGAGAGGAGGATCATATGTTGGAGATTAGGAGTTTGGGGCCAAACCTGCAAGCGTCATACGCTTCTGCTCACATTCCACTCTTCAGAACTAGTCATCTGGTCTCCTTGAGACCCTAGGGAATTGGGAAATACCATTTTTCCAGAATCCCAAGAGGATAATTAAATGGTTTGTTAAATCCACAACATTCTCCTTACCACAGCTGTTTTCTTTTTAAAACCAAATGTCTCCTGATACTGTTATCCAACCACGTTTATGAAAAAAAAAAAAAGTTGATTATTACCTATCACTGACTCACGTTTTCTGCGAAGTGCTGGCCAGTTCCCTGCATGAGAAGACGACCGCATGTTCTCTGTTTTTGGGTGTGGTGGGTGGACTGGCAGCCTTTGCTCTCAGATAAGCAAGCGGGCAACCCTTTCTCTGAAAGCCACTGCCCCTCTTAGGTTCACAGTTGAATTCTTTGGAAGCTGTGTTTTCCGGCTTCACATTATAGACATGTTGTCTACACCTAGTCATACACATACGGAGGTCAGAAGGAGACTCTGACCCAGCAGCCCTTGAACACACAGTTCTTCAACCAACTGTGCTAAGTTCTCTCTCATGCCCTGATCATGTCCCTGTGGATTGAGGGAACCCTGAAAATGCCCCCCACTCTCTGCTTTCTCTGCTACCTGTCTAAGCTGCGTTTCGGCTCTGATTTCTGTATCACGTTGGCCATAGCTGGTTTTGATCTCTCAGAAAGGCATAAAGTCTTGTTTTGTTATTTCCTTTTAAGCATTCAGCAATTATATTAATTTCTTTTCTTTTGTGCATCTTTACCAAAACCTATACTTTGATAGTTCGTGGCTTTTTTTTTTTTTAATAAGGAGAGGTCAATGATTTTTTTCAATCTGTTGTCTTAAATTAAAAGCTATATGTTTTTCACATAGCAATAAATGGTTTTCCACGTGAATACAATTATTTTCTGTAACACTAAATGATCTCCTAAGACAAGTTTTGAATTATGAAAATTAGTCCATTTTGTGGGCCATAATGTGTCTTCTGACTTCCTCTGGTTGAATATTTAGCTTATTTCGGTACTGTTTCTGACAATTATAAACAGCTCTGCAGGGGCGCTGGGGAGGCTCAGTGGTTGGGCGTCTGCCTTTGGCTCAGGTCATGATCCTGGGGTCCTGGGATCGAATCCCTCATCGGGTTCCCTGCAGGGAGCCTGCTTCTCCCTCTGCCTATGTCTCTGCCTCTGTGTCTCTCATGAATAAATAATAAAATCTTTAAAAAAAAGACAGTTTTGCAATGGACATTCTTGCACTTGGGATGTGAAATATCTGAAGATTTTCTTAGATCACATTCCTTGAAGTGGAATTGCTGACTCAAGGGTATTTGCTTTTTTAGGACTTTATATATATATAACGAATTGCCCTCCAGAAATAGCATACTGTTGTATAAGCTCATCAGCTGTTCATATTATCATTTAAAAATATTTATCAATGTATTTATACTAATAGCAGTTACTATTGGGCATATTGGTTTCCTCAACTGTAAAGTATGGTCTAGGTATTGGGAATCTTGTAAAGATTAAACGTGCACCTCAGGCATGCCCACCACACACTAAATATATGATACATTTTGTTTTAAAAATGATAAGTTATTGGGAGCACCTGGGTGGCTCCTTTGTTGAGTGTCTGCCTTTGACTCAGGTCGTGTTCCCAGGGGGTCCTGGGATGGAGTCCTGCATCGGGCTCCCTGCAGGGATCCTGCTTCACCCTCTGCCTAGGTCTCTGCCTCTTTCTCTGTGTCTGTCATGAATAAGTAAATAAAAATCTTTAAAAAAAAGAAAAAACAAAAATGATGAATTATTAAAAAAAGAACCAGCTGGCTGTCTTTCAGGGTCATTATGAGGATTAAGTGAGATAATATGTGTGAAAATACATAGAAGGGGCATATATGTAGTATGCAAGTGCTAAATTCCCTGTCCTTCTAATCCAGGCTTCTTGAATGTGACAGTAATTGAAATCCCAAAGCCCTAGTTCAGGCACAGAAAAGCAAGCAAATCATGCGGATAGCATCTGAGCTTGGGGGTGGGTGGCAGGACCGACCCATCACTGAAGAAGATCAAAGACACCAACAAAGGATCGACTTCAGGCAATTTACTTCCCCTTGGCCAAGCATTCAGATTTCCTTTTGATTACAGATTTATCTGAGCATCTGTGGGTGAGCAATTTATCCACCAGATTGCCATTGTCTCCTCCCTCTGCTCCATTCCTGTGGCTAAGTGATTTTCTGCTCTCCCCCACTCCCACTGAGTCTTTCTATGAACATGACCCAGGGATGGGGAGAGGACACATTTCCGGTTCACTCCAGAACACTGGGGGTCTTGATAACAGTTGGCAGGAAGGGAAGGACAGAGTTTTGAAAAGAATAAAGAGGAGAGAACCAGCCAAATAAACTGGGTATTGAAAGGGACTACTTGGGTATGGAAAGATGAATATAAAATTGTTAGAAAGTTAGGTCCAGAAATGATAGAACAAAGAGAATTTGGGTGGAACAGAAGAACGGTTGACCAGGTATGCTTCTGCCTTGAACTTTTCTGTAAATTCTGGGTCTTGGCTACACGGAACATTTTGTGTTAAAAGCCTTATTTTCTTCTTCCTCTTTTCTTCCTTTTCCCTCTGCTTTTCCTGTCCTGGGGGTAGTCAGTTACGTAAATCCATTGTTTTACATCGACAGTTCAAATAAAATACGTTTGATTAGGAATAAATGTCACCAAACCCATTGACATGGTCATTGTGTCCTTTGTTTCCTATGTGTGTGTCCTGAAATCAACTGGCACCTTCTACGTTGTTGCCTTGTGAAGTAAAGGAGCCAGGCAAGCGTGGAAAACAAAAGCGTCCTTTCTGAGTTTATATCAATTAGGTTATGCATTCTTCTGCAGGTAAGAGATGCTAAGTAAACATGATTTAAACAAACAAAACATTATTGCTTTCATTTACATAAACGATGCCCAGAGTGAGGCAGCAGAGAGCTAGTAAGTGGTTTGACTGCAGAGTGGTTTGGGCAAGATCAATGTTTCTTCTCTTTTACATAGAAGTCTGAATGTCAGTAGTTCAAGGCAGCTGTAGAAGCTGTAGAAGCTACACGGTGACTAGGACCTAGAATAATTTTCTGCTTTGCACTCCCCAGAGCACTAACGATCCAAACATGAGTGAGGGCGTCCCACTCAGGCACAAAGGAGCAGGATAGGGGAAGGCAGCCAGAATGAATGTATCCACTTCCTTTTAGGACTTTTAGTGACAGTTGCAGACCACACTGGAGCTTACATCCCTAGTCCCATGGCTATGCCTCGCTATAAGCAAATCTGGAAAATCTGCTTCTTTAATTCCAAATCTCCATATGCTCACCTAACTTTTTTTTTAAGTAGGTTCCATGCCCAGTGTGGAGCCCAATGCAGGGCTTGAACTCACAACCCTGAGATCAAGACCTGAGCTGAGGTTATGGGTTGGATGCTTAACTGACTGAGCCACTCAGGCACCCCCATATGCCCAACTAAATTTAATTTGGGTTTCTTAGAGTAGAAGAATGGAGAGCAGATATTGGGGGACAACTAGTAGTCGCATAATTTACTTGGAAGACAGCATGGAAAAATAAACTGAAAATATGATAATTTATCAACTTATTTAAAAAATACCCAGAATTCTAATTCCAGTAAAACCAATAAGGTGATACAAGAGAGTAACTGTACTGATACCTGTATGACTTTGCAGAAAATAATTATTTCTGAGGTCATGATAACATAAACAGTTTTAACTTTTCAGCTTTTAGAGTTGACTTTATAGACGAAGCACATAATGCTCAGTTGTGCTACAGAATAGAATGTAAATTGTGTCAACCTCGATTAATGTATAAGTAAAATTACAGATGACAAATTTGGTGCATGGAAGGAAGGAAAAGAAACAGATGAAATTTAGGACACCAATGACATCACATTATGAAGTAAGGAGTCAACAGAGAGTATGGATTTTTACAGGATAAAAGAAATAAAGATGTAAGGATGTGTCGATTGTGAATATGTTTTGGAGGTACAAAAGTAATCAATAGAGAATTTATATAAATAATAATATAATTATGTGGGAGTATTGGCTTAGTGAAGAGAAGGGATAAGCAAACTAAATATTCATCTGTGAAGACAATACCATCACACTCTGGTTAGGTCCTCCTTCCCAAATGATGATATCAATTGGTTGATATGACCGCAGCAGAACCCTTCTATGGACTCTGGAGTAGACAAGAGGATGTCACTGTGATCTGAGTGGATGATACAAAAGTTATATGCTGGATGAATGGATGAAGGAACAAATGAGTGGTTCTGAATTCAGAATTCCTCTCGTTCAAGTAGATGGCTCGAGAGCATGTCTCCAGAACCTGTGATGATTTTTCATTGTCGAATCTTAAATTTGTAAACTGGCATTCTAGTTTATCAAGCAACCTTTGAATGTGGGTAGACCATGATAGATTCAACCACCTTTTCTGAGCTGGTACAAATTTACGAGCTTAGAAAGCTTGGGATTGCAGCTTGGGCCTTGATGACTTCCATGAGGGGTACGATGCCACAGAGAAATCGTTTGGTGGCCCACAAAGCAGAGGTCCTGGAGACGTCATCCCTCTGTTACTTCCTTCTCATTATCTAGGCAGTGTGTTTTGTTTTTGTTTTTGTTTTGTTTTAAGGAGTTAAACCTTCACTCTCCTAAAACTGGGCAAAGCTGGTTTCTTTAAAGTTGTCTTCTACCATTGACCAACTGATCTTCCTCTCTGTACTTGGACATTTTGTGAGTCCTTTCATATTCCTCTTTGTAGCCAAAGCTTCATTTCAGGAAAGAATATTTTTCTTTCCTTGCTAACATCCACTCCTGTCCCAACTGCGCCTTATCTTAGATTCTCAGGTCCTAGTTTCTTAGTCCGTGAATGCTTGGGTTCAAGTCCTAGCTCCACCACTACCAAGCTATGGGTGTCAAATGATGCAAATTACTTAACAACTTTAGGACTCCTTATTTTCATCCATAAATATAATGGACTCGCCTTGGTAAGCTAGGAGGCCCTCTCATTGTTAGAATTAATGAATCTGTAGGCTCATAGGTGGGCTTCCCTAGAACTGACAGTTCCCAATATAATCAACTAAAGAGAAGATTTTATTATTTTATTTTTACATATGAATTTTAAATTTATGATTTAATTTTTTAAAAATACTTTTAAAGTATAATCATTTAATATTTTTACTTATAATTATATTTATATAATTCAAGGGTTCAAAGTGACAATAATTGTTTTGTTTATTTATCCTAGAGACAATGGTTAATACTATGCGATAATTTCCCAAGTTAGGAGCCAAGTGTCCCCCCTCTTAAAAGCCCTGTTGACCAGTGCCACTCCTTTAATGAGATCCTTATAATCACTCACATTCCCCAGACCTTCACCTATGTTTGCTGCCCTGCCTTACCTGGAAACTGCTCCTAAAAAGGCCTGGCCCTCTGCCCTCTGCTGGCTTGGTCAGTCTTGCACCAGCTACTTTCTAGCTTCCTTTCTCTCCTCCCCCTATCCCTTCCTTCCTTCCTCCCTCCCTCCCTCCCTCCCTTCCTTCCTTCCTTCCTTCTCTTTCTTCCTTCCTGCCTACCTTCCCATTCCCCTCCATGCCTTTCTATCTGTATTTGACACACTCAGGCTACATTTTATCTAGTCATATGTGTGTCAGAAGTCACTAACTTATTTATCTATATTGAGCACATCTTCAGAATACTGCCAACATCTCACAAGCTCCTTACCTCTACATTCAGTTTCTTTACCTTCTTTATTTGCCTTCTGGTCTCTCTAACAGATTCTAATGCTCTCATAACACTGGATATGAAACATACAGAAATGTTAGATATGTGCCATTTATAAGTTGTACAGCACATGCGCATTACAAATATCTTGCAATTCCTTCCTGCTTGGTTTTTCCTTCCAGTGAAATCTTTGAAGTCTAGCTAGGCCAGTTGTTCTCATACCAGCTTCTTCTTCTTTTTTTTCTTTCTTTCTTTTTTCTTTCTTTCTTTCTTTTTTTTTTTTTTAAATCTTTGTCTTCTTTTCCTTTACTCTCCCTGGACAAGGAGATGTTTTTTGGAAGAAATATGGGAGTTCACTTGACCTAGAGGAGCCTCTGCTCTTAGTGAAAATACCACAATAGGGGCTTCTTCTGCTTCATGTTTCACTCTTCCTTAATTATAGCTTCATTAGGCTTAAAGGTAATGGCCACACCTAAGGCTCTTATGAAATGTGCAGAAGCCAGCTCTCTCTCCCAGGGTGTGTGTGTGTGTGTGTGTGTGTGTGTGTGTGTGTGCATGTGTGTGTGTGTGTGTGTCCCACAGAGTGGCAGAGCTTGCTTCAACTACTTCACCAAGGACCTGAGGGGTGGTGCAGAGGAGTGCTGGAGGAGGGACAGCTCATCCCTAACAATGACCTTATACACCCATTAGGGGTCCTCACTTCACCTTGACTCCCTGTACCTTTCAACTCCTTAGGGAAGGAATATTAAACTTCCAAACACCATACCCTCACCATGCAGGAGCTCCTAGGTTATTCATTGTTCATCTTGCTTCCATCAGTCATGGGTCATATTAAATGTAATATTTCTATCCTTATGGGTAGAGAGCTATTTGAAATTTAAGCAAATATGCTTCAAATTTAGATATGTTAATGAGTAAGTCTCTGTAGACATACTTAGCGACTATGTACGTTGTTTTTTACTACTGTGACCAAATGAAATTATGGTGTCTTTAGGAGACTTCCAGCTTACGAGAAAAAGGTAGAGGAAGGTTCTTTGTCAAAGTGCATATCCCTAGGCCTACCTGAGCTCTGAGTATATCTATTACTGACTTCTAGCTACACCTAGCTACACCTAAATCAGTGGTGTTCCTTGGACAATATTCCTAGAAGTCTCGTTTTCTCACCTTCGGGTAACCCTCATAGTATGCTTCTTCCTAGCTCCTACATTTTACATAAACCTGTCATGGGTTTATGTCATCTTCTAGCTTGGGGGGGGGGGTTTGCTTGTTTTGTTTTACTATAATCAACTCTTCAAGCAGGTTGTCTCTGTGGCTATATCCTTAGAATCTTGTTTTGCATCTGGAATCATAGAATCTAGAATCATTCAAAGACTAAGCCTTATTGACTTAATATTTTAAAATGAATTTCAGTTAAAGAGATATAAAGAGATATTATTGCTCATGTAATCAAATCTATCCATTGCTTGTTGACTCCATGTTCTTGAGGAGGTTCTGAGTGTGTTTGCTGATCATTCTAACCCAGGGAACGTGCTGTCTATAACCGTGGCTGCTACATAGTAAGTATTCAATAAATGTTTATAGCAGTAGTAGTAATATTTTTGTAGTCTGATTCGACTCACTTTGTTTTTTTTTTTTTTTTTTCGACTCACTTTGGATTTTTTTTTTTCCTTTCTCATATTCCCTGACCTCTTCACAACACTCTTCCTTTGAGCATATTTGGATTCACTTCGAGACCCATTTCCTGAAATTCCCGATTTTTGTGAAATCCCCCTTGCCTTTCAAATATCTGAAATTCCTAACACTGCAAATGTATTTGCTAACAGAAAACTCAATCTTGTTGTTTTGTCTTTTGCCTGTTTTCCTCCTATGAAGAGGAAAATTAATTCATCTCTTGCCTCCCATCCGAGCCTTTTCTTGTTTCTGTGTCCCCCCGGGGAAGCAAAAGCGAGCATTTACCCTGATAACGGGGCACACCACCACCATCATTGGAGATTTGGAGTCAGACTACCTTGGGTTGACCTCTTGGCTCAACCACCCGTTAATCTTGTGACTGTGGGCAGGATTATGTAACTAATCTGTGCCTCATCTTTCTTATCTGTGGAGTGCGGTTGATAATAAAAGCCCTTGGAACCAGGGTCTTTATTAGGATAGAGTTGTTAAACATTTCCATAGGAAGGACAGGGCCCAAGGAAGCACCAACATGAATAGATGGTCGGGGTGAAGGGCAAGCCTCTGTGCAGCATCAGTGTGAAGCACTGCTGTTCCCACTCTCTGGTGACCAATAATGAAGTGTAGCAGCTTAAACACAGGTGCTTTGTAGTCGGTCAGCATTAGACAGAACCCAGATGATGCCAGTGTTGTGTGACCTTGGGCAAGTGACTTCGTCTCTCCAAGCCTCAATGCCCTTGTCAGTTGCATGGAACAGGATGATGCAGCTTGAAGGGCGATGAAGAAGGAGACAACTCGATTGCACCTGAACACAGCAAGGGCCCATCCTGTGTTCTCTGTTAGAAAAAAGAAATTGCCCATGCCTTCAACCTCATTAATCCACTAATTTTAAAACTCGTTTTGGGATTTGCTTTGTCATTTCTTTTCAATTTGCATATGCAGCTTATCATTTTTTTCCCTTAAGGCGCTTTCTTTAGTAACTCTTCTACTTTCCTGAAAATTTCCCAACCTGCTCTGTCTCAGCTTGCTCCAGTAAGAGAAACTCCATTATCAGGGAGCACCCACCTTCCAACAGAGCTCTGTAAGTTTCTGAGCGGAGCTGTGAGGCTTGGTCACATCGTCACTGTGCTCTTAGTAATGCAGTCATGAGTAAACACCCCTGCCAGGTCAAACAATTGTTGCTATTGACGTGACTCATCACAAGGCTTGCTTTGGGATCTTAGGGTGTGCGTAGGAGAGAAGGGGTGCAAGGGTGTGCGCATGTGCACTGGCCTCTCCCAGCCTGAGTCTGATGGTTGGTCTTTGGGACACCTTGCTCTGGGAGTGACAGCAACCGGACGCCCTGGTTCTCCTGACTTTCCCCTGAATGGCTGTCCTTTTTGCCTCCTGCCAAGGTTTCCGTGATCCCAGGAAGCCACACCCGGAGCTCTAGGCGCCTGCTTCTCCCGCCTCTGCAACTGGGTCCCCACCCTCCATCCTCTTGGTAGCACCCGGGCTCATCCCCGTTGCTGTTGACTTTATGCAGCTAGTGTCTGCTCTGCTGTGCATATTTTTCCTTTTGTCTGTCTAGTTGTCCTCTTCTGCTACTGCTTCTCTGACTTTTCTCTCCTCCCGGAGAGCTCTCCAAGGTGGGCCCCACGGGAGGGCCCGGGAGGGGGGTGGCTGGAGCAAGTGCACTGGGGTACTTCTCCCGCCCTCCCACCACGCCGCGTTATTTCAAGTCCACACTCATCTTGAAACGGATCTCTACTGACCCATTTCACATGCTAGAAAGATTCAAGAGCAGATCTATGTTCTTTTTTTCTGGCCCCACATCCAGGTAGGAGCTTCCTCTCTCAATCCGTAGAACCCCTCCAGATCTTCAATCTCACACCACTGGGGCCAAGCACTGACTATGCCTTTACCTTACAAGACAGGTGGTTCTCAGCATCTTTTCTTTCAGCTTTTGCAGTCCACACATTCTTTCTCCCAGTCTTGGACCATTGGCTTGTGCGTTCCTTGTTCCTTTCACTTATACAGCAGCAGATGGACCTCCCGACTTCCTGTGGGTCTGAACTCTTCTGGCACCTTTTTTTAGATGCCTTTCTCAATAAAATATTTACTATTGAGAAATAGTAAATGGAGTTCGAGCCTAATGACCTTAATTCCTTTAGTTACTTGCTCAAAATAAGGGGAGTGAGACTCGGGCTCAGTCGATGGTACTCAACAGTGTTACAGAAATACATCTAGCTCCAAAATTTAAAACACTGCAAATCAAACAAAGGCTCTCTTGACAATTTTTGTTGCTTTGTTTTTCAGAAATAACTATTAGTGCCAGTCTGGCGTGCATTTTTCCAGCCCTTTCTTTCTCTTTATTTGCATCCCTTACTAAAATAAGCCACGTGGGGAATGTATAGCAGGCGCTCAGTGACTACTGGTTGAGTGAATGAGTGTGCATAGGCACACATAGGTATACATAGAAACTGCTTTGCGTGTGTTTTTGTGAATGTGCTTTGATATAAATCATATTGCTTTATACATATTATTCGGCAACTTGTTTTTTTCTACTTAACAGCATATCTTGGGAATCTTTCCATGGTACCGCAAACTGCCTTATTTCATTCAACAATACCGCTGCCTAGTATGGCATGTTATGGATAGTTACTTTCCATCCATTTACTGATGGGTATTTATGTGTTTCCTACATGTTGCCATTTATAAAAAATGCTATAGCATAAATTTTAGCAAAACTGACTGCCTGCATGTACATGTATTTTTATGGAATTATTTCTTTGAAATGTAAATACTATGTGCATTTTTAATAAACATTGCCAACTGCCCTCGACAAAGATTATTGCCGCTTCCATTCTAGCTGTGTAAACTGAGTATGTATTTTCCCATACATGGGGGAATAATATCTGACGTTGGTATGCTCATCAACGTTAGATATTATTAATTCTCTTAATTTTGCCAATCTGATGAGTGAAATGATGTTTATTTGTTTGTTTTTTTAAATTTACCTTTCACCGATAATGAGTTAGATTTGGCATCTTTCAATATGTCTAGTGGCTGTCCTTGTTGCAAGTCTATCTTTCAGACATTCTTTTAAAAATTTCTTTTCTCCTATATCAGAGGAAGCACTCTCCCTCTCTTAGTACCCAAGAATTAATTTCTTCCTGCTTTCCTTGTTTCTCAATTACCTTCTCTCTTTGGCATCTTTCATTTTTCCGGTCCTTCGGTCTTTGCAGATTTCCTCCTCTACCTGATGAACACAACCAGATTGCAATTTCCCTGGGGAAAAAAAGACTTACATTAATGCTACTGTCCCCTTTATCTCCCCTCTAGTCTCTCCACCCACCTGCCCTTTGTCACAGGAGTGCTCCTCATCTGCTGCTCTCACCGCCTCGCATCAATAATCCCAGTGATTCCACTCCAGATTTTATTGACCTTTTTATGGCCTTTAAATATTCTCCTCCTCTCTTTTTGGTTACCCTCTCCTCTGAGCTGCTAGGGGCCATCCCACTTCTCTTATTACATCTAGGACTACTTTCTTTCTATCTCAAGGTTTCTTTCCTTCCATTGCCAACAAATGTGTGGATTTTCAGTGATTCTTGTTTTTGGACTTTTGTTCTTTTCCTTCACTTTGGAGATCTCACCCATTCCAAACATTTCAACTATTGTTTCTGCCAAGGACTGCCACATCAGGACTGATATCTCATTAAAGCTCCAGTCTTTTACTTGGACTTTCCCCCCACTGAATTGGGACACAGTAACTACAAGATCCGAGCCCTAAATTACACTTATCACCCCCCTCCACCTCAACAATCCATGTAATTTTACCAATTTTTGTGGTAAACAACAGAGGGAAAAATCTTATTTTCTAACTAGCAGAATTCTCCATAGATAGAAACTTACTTTGTCTATGAAATACTTTGATGAATCACTTTCAGTGAAGGTGGTGGGGAGATATCAGAAACAATGAAGCTTACGTAAAACAAAGTCATGCTGGAACTGCTTTGCCAGTGGGGCTGACCCACTGGTCCACTTTGGTTTTGCTAGCTATGCTTTTCAAGAGCTGAGCTGTCTGGGACAGTAATGAGGATGGGAGCCGCTGTGGAAAGAGGAAGAGAAAGGTAGTTGGCATGCTGAATGGAAGTTTGGCTAAAGAATAAGCGCGTTGAAGAAAGATTTTATAAAGCTTTTCGCCTGGTATGGAATTATAGATTGGCACCATTTTTTGATTGTTACTCTTCTATCTTTCCTCTTGCTTTGTGTTCATCAAGAAAACTTCTGCTTCCTTATCTTGTTCTGCTGTGCAAAACATGTCTTTATTCTCCCTCTGCTTTTAAGATGTCTCTAACAATAGTCTTGAGCAATTTGTGGTATTCTTTGGAGTGTGTGCGTGTATGTGTGTGTGTGTAAGTGTTGTGCTTGGGTTTTGTCAGGCTTCTTGGATCTGTAGGTTTAGAGTTTTATCAAATTGAACATTTTTCCAGTCATGCTTTCTTCGAATTTTTTTCCCTTCTTTCCATCCCCCTCCTTCTCTTTTGCGATTCCATTTATATTAGGTGATTGAAGTTGTCCTAGTCTGTTTATTTTTCAAAAATTCCTTTTCCTTGTGGATTTTATTCTGGTTTATTTTTAATACCATGCTTTTTGAGTTCATGAATAGTTTTTTTTTTTTTTCTGCAGTTCTGATCTAATCCAGTATTTTTTTTCCAGACATTGTAATCTTCCCCTCTAAAAGTTAGATTTGGGGCTTTTAAAAAATATCTTCTATGTCTGTATTTAACATCTTTCCTCTATCCTCTTCAACATATGGGATACACATAATAAATAACCTTGCTAAGGTCTTTGTCTTGTAATTCTCGTATCTATGTCAGTTCTGCGTTACTTTTGATGGTTTCATTTTTCTCCACATTATGAATTATATTTTTCAGCTTCTTTGCAAGCTGGGTAATTTTTTTATGGCATGCCACGTATTGAGCTTTACTTTTGTGTTGGGATTTTTATATTCCTATAAATATTCTCGGGTCTCTATTTTAGAACAGTTAACTTCCTTGGAAACAATCTGATCCTTTTGTGTCTGGCTTTAAATATTTGTTAGGTAGGACTAGACCAGCATTTAGGCTAGGGATAATTATGCTCTACCCCTGAGGCAAAGCACTTCTGAGTACTCTACACAATACTCTGTGAATTTTAAGGTTTTCTAGTCTGGCTGGTGAGAATATGCACTATTTCTGGCCCTGTGTGAAATCCAGTGTTCTCTTTAATCCTTTTGGGTGATGGTTTTTCCAGTCTCAGATAGTTTCCTCACATCCGTGCTCTGATCAGCACTCTGCTAAATACTAAAGATCTAAAGATTTCTAAAATTCTCTTTTTTGGGCAGCTGGCTCCTCTCTCAGCTCAAGGGGTTTGCTGGTCTCCACCTGGGTTTCCCCTCTGTGTGCCACAGCCTGGA
The DNA here is from genome assembly GCF_011100685.1 of Canis lupus familiaris. Lineage (NCBI taxonomy): Eukaryota > Metazoa > Chordata > Mammalia > Carnivora > Canidae > Canis > Canis lupus. Next base: position 6,523,616 of record NC_049237.1, read on the forward strand.
AATTCTCTCAAATGAGCAGCTCGGGCAATTATAAAACTCACCTGACTTTTCTGGTCTTGTCTTGCTCGATGTCTAACATCTTAACAACTGTTGTTTTAGATATTTTGTTCCATACTTCATCTTGGCTCGAAGTAGAAAATCAGCTATTTACAAAAGTATTTTAAAAAATAAAAAATGTTGGGGTATCTGGATGGCTCAGATGGTTAAGTGTCTGCCTTCAGCTCAGGTCATGAGCTCCAGGTCCTGGGATCAAGCCCCAGGATGGGCTCTCTGACCAGCAGGGGGGCTACTTCTCCCTCTCCCTCTGCCTCTCACCCTGCTTGCTTGTGTTCTATCTCTCTCTCTCAAATGAATAAATAAAATCTTTAAAGAAAATTAAAATGTTTTAATATTTATCACATATGTGTATTATTGATATTCCATCAGTAATATTCTATAACTGGCTTATAGCCTCTCATGAGACCTAACTGTTAGATATTCAGAACTATCATGACCTAGTTGCTAAACTGTTGATAGCTTGAATTGGCTATCATGAAGGAAATGGAAAAAAGATTTTTATTCATGATATTGGTCAGTGCTATATATCCAAGCATTTCTTCTCCTTTTATATTATAGCTCCCCACCTCTCCCCAACAGCTACCTTACCAATCTATCTGGACCTTTTCTTTTTTAAAATTTTGCCTGAAATGTATCCTTAACATTTCTTGTAGTGTATGTCTCCTGGCGATGAATTATTATAGCTTTTGCAGGGTTTTTTTGAAAGACCTTTTCACTGGATATAGAGTCATTGCAGATGTAATTAGTTGGGTTAGGATGAGGTCCTATTGGAGTAATGTGGGCTCCTAATCTAATACAATTGGTATTCTTGTAAGAAGACAGCCAGTGAAGAGAGACACACACAGAGAGAGCATCACATAACAATAGAAGCAGAGCTGGGGATCCCTGGGTGGCTCAGAGGCTTAGCTCCACCTTCATGGTCCTAGAGACCCGGGATGGAGTCCCACATGGGGCTCCCTGCATGGAGCTTGCTTCTCCCTCTGCCTGTGTCTCTGCCTCTCTCTCTCTCTCTCTCTGTGTGTGTCTCTCATGAATAAATAAATAAATCTTAAAAAAAAAAAAAAGAAGAATAAGAATAAGCAGAGCTGCAGTTCCATAGCTACAAATCAAGGAGTGCCAAACATCGCCAGCAAGTCAACAAACAGGAACAGGCGAGAAAGGATTCCCCTCCAGATTTCAGAGGATGCATGGCCCTGCCATCATCTTGATTTTGGACTTCTACAATCTAGAACTGTGAGACAATGAATTTCTGTTGTTTTAAGCCACACAGGGTGTGGTACTTCATTACAGCAGCTCAAGGAAATGAATATGGAGGACTCATTGGATACCAGTTTCTTCATCATGGCGGGAAGCAGAAGTCCCCAAACTCCTTTAGCATTTGCTATCTAAATGACTTTCCCACCTTCTTAGATGGATAATAAATTATTGGGAGGCAAGTATCACATCTTATTTATTTTTTGTGTTTTCCATACCACCTATTTACCATTGAATTTAACATGCATAAGGTAGATATGAAATTTGTGGCTTCAAATATTGGGTAGGCAAAATAATTTTATTTTCTAAAATGAATATCATTTTAAGTTCCCATCCCATTGGGGTACATGTATTTATTAAGGGGTTTTTCTCAGTCAGATCATGCTTTTCTCCTTATCTTTCTTCCTGGTGGAAGCTAAGTTCTGGGGAGTTTACAAAGTGTCAAGGCATTGTCAGGGAGGGTACTTGGTCTTTGGTCACTGATTATGTTTTCTTCAGAATTCTCATTCATCCTGGTTTTCAGCATCTTTCCCCAATTATATCTGCTGCCTCACTGGTGTGGCTGTCCTTCAGTCCCCGTTGATCCATGCAAGATGCTCTATGTCTTCCACATTTCAAGCAGGAGATCTTTCTGGGTTTAATGGCTTCTCTCACTTCATCTGTTTTCATGCGAATGAGAGCATGGCTATTCCTAATCTATCCTGAGTGCCTTGGGGGTCCTTCGAGACTATTTTGGGTCTCTCTGTCAAGAAGCATCATAGAGCCATGCATTTGCTCTCCATTGCTGCTATAATAAATTACTGGAACTTTAGTGGTATAAAACAACATACAATTAATAGCTTATAGTTCTATAATTCAGATGTTTGACATAAGTTTTGCTAAGCTAAGGTCAAGGTGTCAGCTGGGCTGTGTTCCCTTCTGGAGGTCCTGGGAGAGAATCCATCTCCCTGCCTTTTGCAGCTTCTAGAGATCATCTGCACCCCTTCTACCTTCAAAGCTAGAGATACAACAGCTCTCTGACTGTTTCTATTACCACATCTCTCTCTCTCTCTCTCTCTCTTACATTTTCCCCTTCTATGTTTACAGATTCTTGTGCTTATGTTGAGCACACCTAAATAATCCAAGATATTGTCCCTATTTTAAACAAAGCTGATTAGAAACCTTAATCCAATCTTTAACTCTAATTCTCCTTTCTTATGTAACCCAACATACTCACAGGTTCTGGGAATTAGGATGTTGACAACTTGGCAGGGGCATTACTCTGCTTACCACTCTACTTACCAGTCTGGTGTGAGTGATACGTAGGAACCCAGGGCCTGGTTCTTCTCACCCTGGAAATTGGCATAACTCTCCTCTGCAAGAAATATTGAGCTCCTGATTCTATACCTGTCTCTCTTTTGTTTTCCAGATCAGAATGTGGAGGCTGGGACACAGAGAAAGAGAGAGATTAGGGAAATGCAGGAATCCCTCTTTGGCTGACTCTCCTCCCTTTCCTTTAGCCAAAGTAATTTTAGCTTTTTCATAGAAGAACAAATAGACCCTGCAAGTATCTTCCAAATCCATCATTTAGGGATAGATTTCAGTTTTAAAATTAAAAAAAGAAGAGTTAAATTTATCATTCTCTTCACGTACAAAGCTTTATCCTGTCAGTAGCAATTCATTAAGAATCTAGCATGGAGAGAGAAACCCAACACGGTAACAAAAGAGTTTGAGGGAAGGCTTGCCAGAGAGGCGGCACTCACCTGAGAAAGTCCCAGAAGGGCAAGGAGACAGCAGAGCGTAGTTCAATCTAGCCTTCATTTCAGCCTGTCTGGTCAACACCTCCTCATCTGATATATGGCTAGTTCTTCTCTTGGAGATCAGCTGTAACAGAGCAGAGGAGTCATATTCTCAACCACATTTCAATATATGAATGACTTGAATGACTTGAATGAATAAGTGATATTACAGATGGGGATGAAGAGTGAGGAGAAATTTTTCTAAGGCAGGAGCCATATGGAAGTTGCTCCAAGCTACTGAGTTGCGACAATCATCAGAGAGTCAGGAGCCAGCTGGCTCCCCTGATCTGGCTGACATGTCTCTTCACCCTCCAGTCTGTTGTGCCATCTCTAGGGAGGAAGACCACATTGCTCTCTATGCGTAATGATGACACTGAGCCAATGCAGGCGACTGGTTACGTCAGCTGTCATGGGCTGTGCAGGACCCACACAGCCTTAGCTTGTGTGAAAGCCTGCCAGCTAAATGGAGGGATGACGTGGTCTCATCAAGAGCAGGAACGGTCCCTTCTCCCTGTATCTGCAGCCACCCTCTGTCTCCCTCCCTTCACTGGCTCAATAAAAATTCCAGGAGCAGACATGAAGGACAGAAGGGAAAGAAAAGGAGAAAAGATGCTGCATGTGTGCCTATGGGCACGGGTCCATCTTGGGCTCACTCTCTCTGATCCCGACATGCATACATATTTTTTTTAAGATTTATTTATTTATTTATTTATTTATTTATTTATTTATTTAAGAGAGAGAGAGAGAGAGGCAGAGACACAGGCAGAGGGAGAAGCAGGCTCCATGCAGGGAGCCCGACGTGGGACTCGATCCCGGGACTCCAGGATCACGCCCTGGGCCAAAGGCAGGCACTAAACCGCTGAGCCACCCAGGTGTCCCTGACATGCATACATATTATATTGAATCCTATCGATGGACTTCTTTTTTTTTTCTATCAATGGACTTCTAAAAAAGAAAATTGAACAACTCATTGGCGATAGCAATTTTCTGCATGTTCCAAATGCTCACAGAAAGCACACTCTGCTTACCACTTGATTTTTACCATTATTTGGATATCATTAAAGAATACATTAGATGAAGAAAGGATAAGAAACAAAAACCCAAAATACTCTCCCACAAATATAGTGCTGCCGCTGACACCCTGTTAGGAGTGAGAACCCTAACACTAACTTTTATTGTGTTACTGTGGCATCGGCAATAAAAACAAAGATAATGCATCACTAGGGCCCTGATGAAATGGTGATGGGTCATGAATGACTGATTTGCTTCAGGCTCCTTCTCCCTGTTAGACCACTTCTACCGTTTCCTTTCCTAGGTACTCACCTTAAAGCACCCCATCACATCCAACCCAAAGTGAATAATCAGTTTGAAAATGAATCCTTCAGAGGACCTCGCATACTCGCATAGCAAAGGAAAAGGGAAGAGGAGATTGGCTGGGACACACTGGCTGTCCTCCAGGCATCTTGGGGTCTTATGTCTCATTTCAATCAAATGAGGTTCCACCAGCTGCCTAGCCCATTCTCATCCTTACCTATTATGGATCCATGGCCTGGCAATGATTCTTGGGTGTCATTCTCTCAGTCCCCACCTTCCAGCCCATCCCACTGGAAATCTCCCAGTCTGCTGCAGGCACAGGTTTTCCCTCGGGTCCAAAAAACAGCCAGCCAATACTTGTAAGAGTTGCCCACAGCAGGCAACATGGATCTTTCAACCATTTGGAAATATTCTAATCCTTCTTTTATTTTTATAGGTGAGGAAATTGAAGATGAGAATTTTCTAAGGGTTCCTAAACCAGCACAGTAGAGCTGTGATTTGAACCCAGATCTATTTGATTCCAAGGCTCCCTGATGTTTCCTCTACTTCATGTTGCATTTGGAGCGTAAATGAGATCTAGTGAGGTCATTAGCGGCACATGGAACATAGAGTCCAGCTTTGATCAGTTCAGTAGCTGACTCCGCCTGTCCAGGTCTCAGATCCCATGTGCGGGGATGAAGAGGATACAGATCCCTTGGCTGGCTGTCAGAAGGGTTCCTTTCCTCAGAGCTGAGCTTCTTTTGCTTTGAATATCCTGGAGACCTAAATCTCCTGAGCTCTGATCCACTTTTATCTCCTTTTCAGCTACCCAGGTGACGTCCTCTAACAGGTTTCTAGCTTCAGAGACTGAAATCCCTTTTCATCATCCTGCCAATGTCACATTTTCTCTGATGGTTATTAAAGACTCAATGGTCTCTTGGAGGAGCCAGAGAGTCATCTCTTGTTTACAGGTAAATAATAACCCTTTAAATATATTTACATACTAGAACTTCAGCAGGATTTCAGTAAAGATAACGTACAGGGTAAAGCTGGTTCCCAGGGAGGATGGGGTGATTCATCACGTACTTAAGAAAGGACCAGCCTCATTTCCTCCCCAGCTTGAGGGGAAATGATCACTCAGTTCTGTGGCAGCAGATCTGTAAGAGGGAGGAGCCCTGTCACCACTCTGGCCCAGATGAGGTGTCAACCATACTAGCTGAGCTGAAGCTGGCTTGAACTATGCCCTGCTATCTCCTTGCCCTTCTCCTGGGCACTTTCTTAGGTGGGTGCTGTTCTCTCTGGCAGGCGTCCTCTCAAGTCCTCACCCTCAATGCTAACCCTATGAATCTAGAGTCTCAGTTGTTGGATTGACTCCCTTTAGTACATTCCTTCCATTTTCTCGAATGGCTACTGGGCTTTAATCCTAGTGGTTGGTATGCTGAGTCTTGGTTTTCTCTATCCTCTGGGAAGGAGTTCGCTTTGTTTGTCTCTCTTTGACCAGGGCCCTTCCACACCCTTGGCCTTTCCAGTCTACTCCCTGCTGTGGATCCCATATGCCTGGGCCATGGGAGGACTTGAGCCACCCCTGGGTCAAGGAGGAAGGCAAGTTCAGTTGGGGTTCTTCACTCTAAATGGCCTTTTACACTTCCCTCAGGTGTCAGAGCTCAGACTATCCACCAAAGGCCGCTTGCCAGGGTGCAGCTTGTGGGCAGCCTGCTCTCCCTGGAATGTACCGTGCAGGGGGCATCGAGCCCTTATCTCTACTGGTACCGGCAGTCCCTGGGAGGTGCGCCCCAGCTACTCTTCTCCTCATTAAGTGTTACCCAGATAGTCCCTGAGACACCGCACAACTTCACAGCCTCCAGGCCCCAGAACGGCCAGTTCATCCTGAGTTCTAAGAAGCTCCTTCTCAGTGACTCTGGCTTCTACCTCTGCGCCTGGAGTCTCACACTGAGTGGGTGGGGGGAGACATCTGTGCAAAAAACCCACCCTCCCCCAGAGCCCTCCCTCTGGGGCTGGGTGGAGGATATCCGGGTTTCTGATTGTCAGGCACTATGAGAACAACGGAATCAAGTCTGATTCTCCCAAAGAAGTTGACTGAGTTCTCAGGGAGAACAAAATGTATTTGCGTGTAGGGCCTGTGGATTGCACGCATGTCCTCGAGCTCATGGGGCACGGATGCATCGTCCCAGGCTGTTAACCTCCAGCCCTCAGAGTGATCTGGGCCTTGCCTCACGCTCTCCTCTCCCCCCATTCCTGTCTGTCCACACTGGGGAGGGAGGCAGGTGGGAAGCACCAGTAGCGGGTTGCGGCGTGGTGGCAGGCAGGTGGCCGAGTGAGAGGAGGCCCACTCGGGTGACTTCAGTGGTTAATTCTCATCACCTGGAGAGTCTCCTTCTGTTGTCCTTTCTGCAGAGAGTAGACGTCTTGGGGGAAGCTTTGATGAGGCTCTGTGTCCGGGAAGGGGCGAGGCCTTCTGGAGACTGTCCTCTGGTGGGCTGGCAGTGTGCTCCTGTTAGTATCAGAAACCACACTCAGGGACTTTGATTATTGTTTTGGATTTTAGGCTTTTTAATTCGTATCCTACTGTGTCTCATCCCTTCCCTTGTAGCAAAAGGGAGCAGAGAAGCGGATGGTGACCAAAGACACACCAGAGACGAGGAAAAAGCTGAGGACATGCGTATATTATGGTAATACCCTAAAAAAGAGAAATTATTTGGATGAGAATGAAGGAGAGGAAAAGGCTTCTGGGGGTGGCTGGGAAGAGATGCTACGGTTGCCTTGGCAACCGAGCTTCCTTCCTCATCCCTGGGTCCCTCATCCCTCCCTCATCCTCCTTATTCTTAACAAGCTTTTCTTTTCTACTGTCCCTTGTGCTCCACGAGGGGGCACACGAATCTTAAAATACTCTGTTCCTGGCATCACTTTGTCTAGGACAGTTCAGATGTTTGTTTCTTTTCAGCGCCATTGGATCTGCAGAGGAAAATCTGAGACGGCCACGCATGGTGATCCAGACAGTATTTAGGAATTCCTGGGGGCTCTCACAGCCTGCTTCTGCATTAAGCAGCTCTCCCGTGCTGGGAACTCTGAGCCATCAGAGGGATCAGAAAGAAAAACGAAGTGCACTCAGGATGGTGCTGGGTGGAGTCACAGCATGGCTTAATCAAGGCACTTGGTTTACTCCCCCCCCCCCCCTTTATGGAAATACTCAGTTACTAAGGCAAGCGGTAGTGCCACGACAGTAAAAGTAAAGACGGGTTTACAACTCAAATTTGGTTCACACCTAAAAGTAAACAACGTTTCAAGCTATTGCTTGCTTGTTAGCTGGTTATTTAGAATTGGATCTCTCCCTGGATCTCTCCCGGTCCTGCCAGATTACTTTCAGTTACTAGACTTCAGGATTTGGAATGGGCTTAGAGAAACATAAACACTAGCAGATAATTTTTTTTAAGATTTTATTTATTCATGAGAAAGAGAGAGAGAGGCAGAGACACAGGCAGAGGGAGAAGCAGGCTCCCTGCAGGGAGCCCAGTGTGGGACCCGATCCCTGGACTCCAGGATCACGCCCTGGGCCAAAGGCAGGTGCTAAACCGCTGAGCCATCCGGGTGTCCCAACACTAGCAGATAATTGAGTGAATTCTCATATTTGTCCCTCTACTCTCCTGGTTTCCCGTTATTAATATCTGGCACATTTGTTATTTTTTATGTGGTACCTGTCTATGGCTTTTGACAAAGGGTCCTGCAGGCAGTTTTACTAGCCCAGAGCTCCTGTGCTTCACCTACTGACTTCTCTCGTTCCCTGATCTTGTCCCAGTCTCTGTATTTGTAAGGCATCTCGGTCTTTCAGTCAAAATTTACCAATTGCTTTAACTTGGGCTCGTGATCTCATCTCTCTCTTTCCTCACCTTCAAACTTCCCTCATTGGACTCAGTGTAGTGAATGAGATGTTCTAAAGCCTCATCACAGGGTCCGATTTTCAATAGATACGATTTTCCTCTTTTAGTTTACAAGATATTTTGATCCCAACTTACCCGAAAGAAAGACTTACTTAAAATAAAATATTAAATGTTAGGCTATGTAATAAATATTTTAAAATGCCAAATATACTCAGATGGCAAGCCAGTGAAACTTGTCCCCTGTGTGGTACCCATTCAGATACAGGTGGTTTCTGGTGGGGTTTTATGCAGCCTCAGAATCCTTCCTAACACAGAGCTGGTCCAGGTAATCACTACTACTAGGCAAGTGATGGGAGAGTGAAAAGAGATTTTCAATTTTTTTTAAAGATTTTATTTATTCATGAGAGACACAGAAAGAGAGAGAGAGAGGCAGAGACACAGAGGGAGAAGCAGGCTCCCTTGGGGAGCCTGATGTGGGACTCGATCCCAGGACCTGGGATCACGCCCTGAGCCAAAGGCAGTCGCTCAACCGTTGAGCCACCCCGGTGCCCCCAGATTTTCATTTTTGTAAGATATTCAGAAGTTCTGCAAAATTTCACAAAGGAGATAGACATTTAGTGAAGGTTAGGTTTTTAGGAGGCTCGGATTTAGATAAGCAAAATGACGTTCTCAGCAGGAGAGTCTGTTTGAATAGAAATGTGGAAGTCCCAGTGAATACTGTGATCTCTAGAAAAGCGGTGAGTGAACAACCCTGATCATTGCACAGAGTGACAGAGAGACAGGAGGACGTTACTAGGAAAGGGGAGGCTGGTGAGGGAGAGGCTTGAAAGCCTTCCAAGTTCATCAAAACAAATTAATATCCTCCATATTACCTGCCCTATTCATGAGTAAGACTCCTCCTCCCCAATGGTCTCCCTAAGTCTAAGGACTCAGGAATCTACAATTACCTTAGTTTCTGGGGGACAAAGCAAACCAGCTCAGGATGGCAGATGCTGCTCAGATACACTCTCCCCTGCCAGGAATTCATCAATCTCACTTGTGCCTGGGGCAGATGAGGCTGCCTCCTTTCTAGGAGAGCTTCCAGGACCCCTTCCTTGGCTGACTTTGTAGGCGTGCCAGGATGACAATTCCCAGGCATGTCATTCCTGGGCCACTGGCACGTGGGGGGCACCGAGCCACATGCTGTTGGCCAAAGAAACTCCTCTCAAGTTGTTTTGCCTGAATGTCGGGCACTCACGGGATTGATATGGAGTGAGCTGGGGGCCTCTCAGCAGCTGAGGAAGGCAGGGAAGGCCCAGGGTGGGAGAGCTGGTGATGCTGAAATCAGGCTGCTTCGTATTTTTGTCCAGGATCATATGCTTTGCGTTGAGAATGTTATAGCCCCGTGAGCTGCTACAAGCACGCTTGGCCTGTGACACAGCCTATCATTTACCTACTCCCTCCTCCGGAGGCTTCTCTCTGTCTGGTCCTCTGTTCTCTCTGCATTACCTTCTCCTCCTCCTCTTACCCAGCTGAGATAGAAACTGTCCATCACACAGACCTCACAGGCCTCAGCAGGAGGGGATGAGGCTTTAGAGAGGCCTGGTGAGTCCAGCACACAGACTAGCTCAGATATCCAGGGACTGCCCATGTTCTGTCTGTTGATTATCTGGGGCTCTTTTCCTGTGACTCATTAGCACCTCTCATTAGATGAATGGAAGGAAGCGGGAGGTTGCAAAGGAGGGGGGGTGCATGAAGGGAACAGGTGGGAGGAGGGAGTTGCTGGAGTGATGTGGGGCCAGGAGGGACCCCAATTGGGTCAGAGCGGTTTGCAGCTGTTTTTAGTCTTCACTATCTGCTCTCTGATCTCAGGGGTCACCTCCAGCAGGTGTAGAGGTTGTGTTGGGGGTGGGGTGGTCTGCACGGGGAGCTGAGGTGCCCAGATCCCCCTCTAGAGGGCCTTTCTTCTCCCTGCTGTAGTTCTATTTCCACTGCTAGGGTGCTCACCAGAGGCCCAGTAGAAAGAGTGGCAGGGAAGGGGTTGGGGCAGGATGTGGGGAGTGTGGTTCTCATGATGCTCAGAAGGGGGGGGGGCTTTCACAGGCCCCCAGATGCAGGACCTGGTAAATGTCAAACCACATCCTGTTGTGAGTCCCTGAGATGAGCTAGGGGCAGGTGGGTGGCTGTTGTGATGTTGCTCAGAGATAAACAGCTCAGCAGCCAGCCCTGGGCTCAGACATCCCCAAACCTCCCCCAGTTGTCTCCTAAAAGACCCCAATCTGCATCTCTTTACTTCCTGCCTTTGATTCAAGGCCACTCTCCTTCAAACACTATGTTCTTCTCCTCATTCACTGCCTAACCAGGTCTCCTTCTGGAGGAGAGCCAGCGAACAGGTGTCAGGGTACCAGGTGCCTCTTGTTAACTGCGGGCTTCCAGGGTTGGCACCCCGCCTCCCCACCAGAGACGGCTGCTGGGGCCATGTCACTGTGCGAATGATTTGCATCTGGGAAGAATTAGATCCCCAAAGCTCTCTTCCTCATGGTGACTTGGGGCCTGCAGACTGTGAATCACTGAATCTCAAGAGCGGAGTTTGAAGATTCTTTAGACATCACTTTACCTAATCTCCTCACTTCACAGACGAGGTGTCAGAAGCCCCACAAAGCAAAATGAGTTATCCAGAGCCATGCAGCTGTGGACAGAGGAGGATCAGAAGCTAATTATCTATGTTTGAGCAGCTCCAGGATCTCAGACAAAGCTTAGAGGAACGTGGACTCTGTATTGAACTATGATCTTGCTGTGGGTTTTATGAGCCACTTCTGTAGAAACACATAAGGTTCAACCATCAGCCCTGAGTGGCATGAGGATGGAGGGGTCCATACAATGACCCACAAAATTAGATTCCTCAGAAATCAGACAGGTTGAAGAGATGAGCTGAAGAAATGCGATACAATTCAACAAATCCCCCCATCTCCCCTCATCTTCCCCTGAAAAGAGAAAAGCAACTGTCGGCACATAGCAAGTCTCATAGCAGGACCTGTGAAAAAGACTCAGGGTCTGAGTCAAAAGTGAATTCTGTGAGTGGGTACAGGATGTTGAAAATTGCCCTAACAGACCCAGTATAGGCAATATCGAGATTCAGGGGGTAAGCGCTCTGTCTCCCTGATATAGGTCAGAACCCACCTGGCACGGTCTTCCGTTCCGAACACCAGGCTTCTAGAAAACTGAAGGGCGAAAACACACATAAATGTTTTCAGAAGAGGGTGGCTGGGCTGTGGGGAGTTGGAAGTGCTCAAAACTGGGTCATATGCGAAAGACATTGAGAGAACTGGAAATGTCTAGCCAGAAAATAGACTTTAGGCTCCTAACAATTTTTATGATGGTGGCTAAAATTTATTGAGGCTGTGATAGCAGCTTTGCCTGTTGTGTGCATTAATAAGATGAAACCACCTTATGGAGTCGGGATTGTGATTTAGCCCATTTTATAGGAAGGGAGGCTGAGTCTCAGAGGGGGTCCTAAGGTGGTGAGACCTAAGGCTTCGGTCTAGGCTTCTTTGGCTTAGAAGTCCATATCTTTGTCATCATAATGTTCTCTCTCTGCTGAGTCCTTTTCCTCCTCTGCAAACTCAAATTCAAGCTTTTAAAAGTTGTGCTTATTCTATCTCTCTTAGATTTGTGGACTCGACTGGGGTGGGCTTGCTGGCTCTCATGGGACTATCTCAGTGGCCAATGAGGGTATGACAATGAGTTTGATGGATATGGAAATAGGAGAGAATTCTTCACAAGAGCCATCAGGGGATGAAATGGCTGCTCAGGTGGATGGAGAGCTCACTGTTCCCAGGACAGGTCAAGCATAAATGGGGGGATACAAGAACCCTTATCAGTGAGGGCATGTATAGTTCCCAGACCCGGTCCAGTTAAAGTCTCACCATGGGAGTGAGGGTGCAGAGGACTCAGCTGTGATTGCTGGAGTGGCCCAGGACTTGGGCAGGAAGGATCATCCTAGCAGGACCACCCTCAAGTCGCTATTTTAAAAAACCACTTAGAAACCATTAGTGAGTTTGATCAGGAAGCAGTAGGGTGCTGGGCCCGCAGGAAGCCCTAGAGTGCAGTCTCCTGTGAGGACCACCCCTCAGACTCCCAGAGGACAGCTGAGATACTTCCAGCTGGCTGATGACTCTCCTGGGGGAGATAGTCAGAGCTCTGACTCTGGTGGACCTACAGATCTGACCTACAGATCCACTCCCTTATCACCAGGACTCCATCCTCCCCAAGGAGGGGAGCCTGTTAGGAGTCCAAGTGCAGCAAAAGTAAAGGCAATGGGTAGAAATGGAGGAGGAACACCATGTAGTGGGGACTGTGAGTGTGTGCTGAGCAGAGACTAGGTCCTCTGTTGGAGGGACATGATTCAGGATACGGCCAAGTGCTGTCACAGTAAATCCTAAGGAATGATGGAGAGGTGTGGTGTGTTAAGGAACCCAGAGACCTCAGATCCATAAACACAGCTTGAGAGCAGAAAGTTTCCAAGAGGGGAAAGGAGATATCTAGCCCAAGACTGAGGCAGAAAATTCTTTGTGTTTAGGGCCCAGATGGGGTGGATAACATCTCAGATTATGGGGTACCAAGCCTCAGAAATCACTATTCTGGGGACTACAGGAGTCTGCCACAGACAATGGGAGTGAACTGTCATCATTGTTGTCCAGGCTTGGTGGCCTTCCATACTCTGATTCTTCTTATATGGGCATAGGGTAATTTCCATGGACAGGGTAAAAGTGAACTTGGTCATGAAAGAGAGGAAGTCAATGGGTGAGCAGAAGAGCAATTCACCCATAGGTCAGTAGTAGTGCTAAGAATTGATGTGGGGTTTTAGCCATTCCTGATCTCCATCAGCAGTTCCTGGCACCCTAGATGAAAACACATGTAGGCATGAGTGTGTCTTTGGTCTCAAGTACCAATCCCCCATTCCCACATCCATCCCTAAGCAGTGACCTCATGAAACTCCTCCTACACAGGGACATTTAGGGCTGTGTGTCTCTCTGACTGTAAGGGGCTGGGATCAGCCAGGCTGCCCTTCCTTGGGTCCCTATGGAAGAAGAAAAATAGGGAAATGTTTCAGGGCAGGAAATGGAGATATTGATATCTATCAGGATCCATTGCTCCTTTTCTGGCCTCTCTTGTTCTAAAATCTTTTTTTCTCTCTTTTCTCCCTCCCTCTTCCCCTATCACTTACTTAAGAGAGAAGAAGTCTTTGTCTCTTGGAAGGTCCCAGCACCCTCGGCTCCCATCCCCACCACCCAGCCTGGGTATCCGGGCAATAAGCCCTGCGGTGGGAGGGCATGTGGGTCTTTCGTGGATACTAGTGCTGATAGGAACATTTTTCTGGGCAAGTGACAGGGGCTTGAGCAGCCCTTCCCTACAGGAACCTCACCCCCCACCAGGATGTTCTCATGATTACATGACCAGTGGGATGCTCCCATTTCCCTCCTAATTTGTAAGTAAATCTCTATAGATCACAGGGTTGAGGTTGCTCTCCTGGTTCACTCTCCCAACGTGAGTCCAGCCGTGCCCTGGGGAAAGGTGAGAACCTGGGGACCCCGGGCATTCCCTTAGAGATGCTTGGCTTCTAAGTCTTTTCAATCAATAAGCACGCTTTGCCCTGTATTGGGCTCACTTCTGGAGTTTGCCCCTGGACTACCTTCTGCCCTCAGGTCTCTTCAACAGGATGCTGTTTAGATGAGCCCTGAGATTGGAATAGGCTGATAGGCCCAGGCCCCTGAGGAATTGCTTCAGTGCTTCCCATTCATTCTCTGGGCTCAGAAACTCTTTGGGAGCCCTTTTAATTGGAATGGCCATGTATCCTAGTTTGCAGGGACAATCTTGATTTCCTTCTTTTTTGTTTCTTTTAAAGACTTTATTATTTTATTTGAGAGAGAGAGCACAAGTAGGGGTAAGGCAGAGGAAGAGAGAGAAGCAGACTCCTGGCTGAGCAGAGCATTAGATGTGGGGCTCTATCCCAGGACCCCAGGATCATGACCTGAGCTGAAGGCAGATGCTCAACCGATGGAGCCACCCATGTGCCCCTTGATTCACTTCTCTTGTCCCAGAATCTTACCTCTCACAGTCAGCAGGGTCCCCGCTCGTGCAATAAATAAATCACACGGTCACCTGGCATCTAACCTGTCTTTGCTCAGTTTCACCTGAGGAAGGATGGATGGGATGCCCAGAACTGGTCCAGAAGGACCTACTTGGATTCTACAGAGAGAGGCCGAGGCAGAAGAGGTTAACTCCCTAGTGCTATGAGTCGAATATTGAGGAGGTAGGGAGGGTGTTGTCTGAGGGGGCAAGGAAACAGCTGTAAGAATAGGGTCGAGCAGGGTGCGGGGTGGGTGTGGGGACTAGGTGATGTTTGTAATTCTCTCCAGCTCTATTATGTCTCCCGGAGTGGAAGGGTGGAGGGTGGTTTGTTCTCTGGAGGACATTCCTTCAGTCCTCACATTGGCAAACCCCAGGTGCCCACGGGCTCCTCTGCCCACATCCTCCCCAGCTGCTTATGCCCTGCTCAGTGAGCCCTGTTTCCCTTCTGTGTGGGGTTACCCTCTCTCCACCTGCCCCTCCGTCTCTGTCCTGCTTCTGCTCAGCATTCTCCACCCCCGCCACTGCTCTGTGCCCACAAACACCCGTCCTCCACACCCTGTCCCAGGGAAGCCCCTCTGGTCCCCACAATGCCCTCTTCTCTCTGAGAAGCTTAGTAGTCCCTTTAGCTTCTCCTTTCCCTGTCCTGTCCTGTCCCTTCCTGGCCTGTGTCAGCTGTGTCTGGGGAACCCCTCACCTCCCATTCCTGGACACACAGTGCAGTGGGGTAAATAGCATCACCTCAAACTTCATGCCCACCCTGAACCTCAGAACAAAAAGTGGCCTAATTTGTAAATAAGGTCTTTGCAGAGGTACATGTTAAGGATCTCAGGACAAAATCCTTCTGACTTCAGGGTATGTCTTAAATCCAATGACTCCGGTCTTGGTAAGAAAAAATAAGGGAGAAATTCAGGCATAGGGACACAGGGGGAAGGTGATGTGGAGACAGGCAAAAGGTCGGAGCGATGTTGCCACACGCCAAGGACCACCAAGTGTGCCAGAGGTAGGGAGAAGCGGAAAAGATTCTCCCCTAGAGATTTTCAAGGGGGTGTGACCTTGTTCGCACCTGATTTTGGACTTCTGGCCTCCAGAACTGGGAGAGAATAAACGTCTACTGCTTTAAACCATCAAGTGTGTGGTTCTTTGTTACTGCAATGCTAAGAAATGAATACACTCAGGAGGAGTCAAGGTCTGTTTATAGTCTGTGCCTGTAGGTCCTGCACCGGAAGCTGGGGGCAGCTACTCCATGTCAGCCTGTGACAGTCACACCATTCTGGCCACTATTCAGAACAGGCTTCCTGAATTTCCATCTTCATGAGAACGTGCCACGGTTTCGCAGCTTACCGGTCCATGTGACCCATGAACTGTGGCTTCCTCACCCGTGGCCGAGGGAGAGTAACACCTGCTTCCAGGGGCGCGGTGGGGATGAGCCGGGACACCTGTGCCAGCGCCCAGCCCCAAGCCTGGAACAAGCAGGCTACCAGCAAGGGACTCCACCTTCCCCATCCTTTCTTGACTTTCGGACTCCCTGCTCACCTCTGCCTAAAGGAGCTCACGTCTCCTCTCTCAGTGGTCTGGGGGTCTGTGTCCTTCTTTCCCCTGTTTGTGTCCCTTCCCTCCCCTGCTGTGTGTTCCACCGCAGCGACTGTGACTTCCTTGGAGGATTTCCCCCAGTAAGATGAGTAACTGTCTCTGCCCGAGTGGATGCGCTTGACACGCTGCGCTTGGGGTGGCCGGCTGTCTACCGCATCAAGTGAGGGGCTCCTCATGTGTAACATCTCACCACCCCCCACCCCTGGAGCATGATCCCCTCCCGCCCCGTTTCTGTGAAATCTCTGGGCTTCATTCATCAGTAGTTGCAACTCTGTGCCTCCTTTAGGATTCTAACCCAGACATGCAGAAGAGAGTTAGATCTTCTGCCGAAATCTCAAAACAAGATGAGATGGAGGCATTAAGAACAGATCCAGAGAACACCTAAATGGATAATAAATGAAACCTGAGTCTGGAATTGAGAGCTGACCAAGCATTCCAGACCATAGGCTACCCTGTCCTGGGTCCCATGTGAGGTGATCTTAGGGCTCATCTCTGCTCATCCTTATGCAGGTTTTCCCCGCTCTGTGCCCTTTGGGCCAACCCTACACCCAAGGAATCCCGGAACACCTGGGTATGGACCACGGAGGCCGTCCTCCAGCAGGATGGACAGGAGAAAGCAGTCTTGCTCAGAAAGAAGGAAGAAGGGTCAGTCAGGGATGGTGCCTTCCTGAATCTTCAAAGGACAGAACTTCATAGATACTCCCGAGACACCACACAGCCTGGCAGGACACTTTTATTGTTTTAGTCTATTTCAGGATCAGGCTTGAGGAGCTCAGTCTGCAGGGAAGCAGAGAGAGGGGACAGATATCCCAGCAGGAAGGTGATAAGAGGTAGAGAGAGAATAACTCTTTTAGAAACGCAGACTGGAAGCGTGCGAAGGAGAATTGAGGGTGAGGCTCATGATCATCTCAGGATGCACTTTTGGAGCTGGTCTCAGGAACCTTTTCTCTTGACCTGAAGGAGAGAGAGTATTGTCAAGGTCCCAGGAGCCATGAACAATAGGAGGGGGCTGGGGAGCCTGACGCTGGGCCTGATTTTGGGTACGGCTGGTTGACTCTCCCCATCCTCGGATGCGACATCCTGTAACGATCCCCATACTTTCTCCCCAGTCTGACAGTCCCATTATAATTTCCTTGAGACAGAGGATATATCAGGCTGAGTCAGGCTCTGAGATCCCCTCGTGTTCCACGCCTGATGTTCTATTCTATCCTTTCCCTCCAGGCCGCCCCCCCCGTCCGCCCCCCCCTACCTTGGCCATCAGCACCAGGATGCTGACCAGCACAGCATACAGCGTGGCCTTGCCCAGCAGGATCTCATAGAGGATGGTGGCAGACAGGACGCCCTGATGGTAGGACACTGCGGGTGGGAAGGGAGGGCACACGGGGACCCGTGAGCAGCAGGACCCGTGAGCTCTGGCCTCTCTACCCCCACCCCAGGGCCCATGGGTTCCCTGTGCTCTGGGTCCAGGGCAAAGCCACGGGAGGCAGAGTGAGCAGCAGACAGGGGCACTTACCCGAGGTGAAGCCACAGTCTGAAAGAGAAAAGGGGGAGGGAACGGATGAGACACCCCATCTTCTAAAGCAGGTGGGGAGCTGCCCAGGTAGGTGCACCTGAAGCTAACGCAATATGACTTGTCAGCTGGGCTTCAATCAAGAACAAAATAAACACGAACATAGGAAGTGAGCCTTCTGGGGAGCAGGGACCCCAGGCCGGACCGGCCTTCTCTCAGGCTCCTGGACTGTCTTTCTGGGCCTGTGTCGATGGAGCCACGCCACCCTGGAACCCCGTGGAGCGTGGTGGGGCTGGGGGCACCCCTCGGTGCGGAGCCCTACAGGCTAGGACAGTGAGGGCCTCCGCTGCAAGGCTCTCCTGGGCTGAGGATCTGGGGGAGGAATGAGCCCGAGGCGCCCCGTCCCCCTCATGCTGGCCTTTAGTCTCCTTGCTCTGTCCTGGGTTTTCTGCACGTGGTTTTTCTTTCTTCCTGTTTTTCATGGGGAATGTTTTATTTCTATCTCGCTGCCTTCCACAAAAGGCTTGGGGTGCCTATTCTTTTTTTGCAATTTAAGTTGGATTAATGAACGTATAAGACTGATGATGCATCTCTGAACTCTACCTCTGCATGTGGCCTGCCTGGTCTTCTGCCTGGAACCCCTACCCCCCCCCCCCCCCCCCCGCCCCGCCCCCTTGCTGGGCTCTGACTCACTCCCCGCCCATCCCCCAGGGCCCCCTCACCTGCTCTGCCCCAGGCCTCAGCACTGATGTTCTGGGTGATGGGTTTGACTCTATCGTATTTCCACTCATCGTCGTCCCCGAGCCCATAGAACTGGACTTGGCAGCGGAAGTGGTTGCGCGGGTTGTGCCAGAAGGAGGCAGAGACCCTCAGCCGGCTGCTCAGACAGTAGCTGGAGTCATTCTCGCTGGGCCTCTCCTTGTAGGGCTGCGGGTCGGTGCTGAACCCACTCGTGACCTCCTTCCCGTTCACCCACCAGCTCAGCTCCACGTGGTCGGGGTAGAAGCCCGTGGCCAGGCACACGAGTGTGGCCTTCTGGGTCCGCGAGATCTCTGCTTCTGATGGTTCAAACACTGTGACCGTGGGAGGGGTGACCTTCTGCAGATCCTCTGCAAGGGAAGAGAGGTTGGGACCAGGGCTGGGCTGACAGCTGTCTGGGTTTGCTCTGTGTGTGTGTGTGTGTGTGTGTGTGTGTGAGAGAGAGAGAACAGAGATAGAAACAGAGAGAAATAGGGAGACAGAGAGAGAATGAGCTGGAAATGGAGTCATCATAAAGCAAAATTATGTAGTAGTAGGTCCTGTGTGTTTGGGGTCTCCATCATGTTCCTCTGTATTTGTTCTCCTGCCCTGTGTGTCCTTTGTAGTCACCCTGTAGGCATTCTGAGTAATGTCCCCTCACCGATGTTATTTGATTTCTTCTCCAGCAGTGAAACCTTATCTGTCTACATTTCTCCATATCAGGTAGTAGTTATTTGAGGGGATCAAGCACACGATGGGAATCAGAATAATAGGATCCAAATCTTAAAGCTGACTTTGCCCACCAGTGTGACGTTGGGACAACATCTTAAATTCTATGCACCATTTCCCTGCTCGTGAAGGGAAAATCATGACACCGACTTTCCAGAGTGGCTATGGAGGCTAAGTGACGTTAGTATTCAGAAAGGCCCTGTCCTCAGCCCGTGTGTTACTTCTAAATCAAAGTGGCCAAGGAGTAAAGAGGAACTGCAGGTTAGGGGGTCATTGGGGGGCTGGGGGGTTTTCTTCAGATGATAGTCTACAGAGGGCATATTTTTGTGCACTCAGGGGAGGGTACCCTTTGGTGTTATGGTGTGCTCCTGAGAATGTGGGAGCTTTGGACTTTCTTGCGGTTCACGAGGCCACCCTAGCCATTGCTCTGCCTTCAGGTGCCCCCTGAGCTTCCTAGCTCACATAGAGAACAATCGCTCCTTATGTCAAGTTCAGGGGCTCATCGACCTTCTTCACTCCTTTCTCAGTCTTATACTTTTTTCTACCCATCAGCTTCCTAAATAAGCATCTGAGATCATCAGGGCAGCTTCTTGCTAGTTTTGATACAATTTTTGTCCAAAGTCTCTCCTTTGCAGAGTCTTGGGTGAAGGCCCGGACCACCCTCTGATTTGGCTGGCTCACTTCTTCTGGGTCTGCTCTCCATTCATTATATCCTACTCCTTTGCTTTTCACTGATTTTTTTTTTTATTCATTTCTTAGCAATTCCATTAAAATGAAAAATCTTCTTATAAGAAGAATCCAGTTTAGCCCGGAAGATGGAGAAAATGTCCTTCTAACTGACACTTCACATTCCTACGGATGTGACCTAACCTCCAGGGCCAGCTTCAAGGGTGTATGGGACCCCACCCTTACAAAGTCCACCCCCCCCCCGCCCGGCTTAATGGCTGCTGTCGCCATCTTGAAATTCTAAATTATTTTTAATGAGAACCTGGTATTTTCATTTTGAGCTGATCAGGCCTCCTTTCCTATCAGCTTCCCCTCCCTGCAACTCCTGTTTGCTAACTGCGAAACTATGTCTCTAGGTCTTTACTGGCTGACCCACCAGAAGGGGTAACAGCCTATCTCCACTGCCCGGTTCCATCAATGTCTCTGCTCAACTTGGTGTCTTCACTCTCCTCTCAAAGACCTGGCTCTGAAGTTGTACCAGCCCTCCTGGCGCACTACCGAATGTACTTCTCTGACCCTCCCTCTCCGGTAAACACTCTGTCCTTCCCGCAGAATTAATGATGTGTGATGCTCTGCACAATGTGCGATGCTCTCTGCACAATGCTTATTGATGCAATGGGCAGGACAAACAGGATGCCATGTCTACGCAGCTCTGCGTGAGGGCAGGGTCAGTTTATCCTTCCGTGTTTGTGAGTCCCTGTGGGATGTGGGTGAGCGTGCCTACGTGGGTGTGTGTACTAGTGAGAGTCTGTTTGTATATGCTCTGTTTGTGGCTTGGACTGGCTTTAGGCAGAATTGTGAAGTTTATCTTTTCCTGTTCCCACACATGGCTCACGCCCACCCAGCCCTCCCCTCCATTATCCATATGCCAAATCGCATCCCTCCTCAGGTACTGGGCTCATCCTCTCCCCTCACTCCCCACTGACCACCTAGGGGAAGGGTGGAGAGGAGAAGCACTGAATTATAACAATCCACCTTCCTTGCCCACTCAACACCCTCACAGCAATGGTAAGGGGTAGGTATTGATGATGACCCTATACCGTAGAGGGGATGGAGCTTCACATAGATTCATTTGCCCAAGACCACCCAATCCTTAGCCAGCCAGCGATTGGGACCTAGGTCCACCTGGCTCTAAAGTCTGGTCTTTCCCCACCCCGGCTGATCACAGGACTCTGGCATTTCCTCTGGACAAAGCTTAGCTGAGCCCCATTGGCTCCAGCTTAATGCCTAACTATAACTGGAGCCTGTTGTTATCAAACAATCCAGGTTAATGTACCAGTATCCCGAGTGACCCTCCTGCACCACCTGGTCTGTTGAAACTGGGATACTTAGTGTGAGGCCCAAGATTGCAGGCTGGGGGGCAGAGGGAGACAACTGGAGGGGGAGGGGTGAATGCACCCCAGTGGCCAAGGTTCCAGCGCTGCCCTGGGCCGGCAATGGGTGCTGTGGACACACCTCAGGGGGCTCGGGCTTAGGAGAGAAGGGCAGGGGTTTTAACTCTAATTTTACATGCTAAAGACTAAATCAACTCACCTTGCTTGTTTTGAGTCTTTTCTCCACTGACTCAACATTGATCTGCCTTTCTCTCTGGCCTCCCTTGTCTCTCATTCCTTTTCTCCTCTGGTCAGCGGCCTCCCTTGCATCTACCTCTCCCAGGAGCCGGCAGGGCTGGGTGCCCCCCACCCATCACGAGCTCGGCGCTGCTTTTTCCTGCCCCTCAGGCTCGGTGCCCCTCTCTGTAGCAGCTACACCCCTGCTATGCTCCCCCAGCCCCGGTTTTCCCTCCTCAGCCCCGTGCCCCAATCCAGCGGCTCGGAGTCCTCATCAGCGCTCTCGTCCGTCCCCCACTCGCCCTGCCCCTAAATGCCCCAGACGCGGGAAAAGAGCCCCACAGCGCCCTGGCCCTCCGCCCCGTCCCGGCCTGCGCGGACTGGGTCCCCACCACCTGGAAGGTCTGACCCCCGCCCCTCCCCGGGACGGTTAGCGCCCCACGGGGTCCCAGGGGCTGGGCGGGGTGGGGGGGGTGACGCCCGCATCTCACCGAGGACCGTGAGCCTGGTGCCGGCGCCGAAATACTGCTCGTAGCGCACAGAGGCCCAGCCCCGCGCGCAAACCCCAACGCGCCCCAACGCGCCCCAGCCCCCAGCGCGGGAGCCCACCAGGTCTCCCCTCTGGGGTCGCCCACCCCGCGGCGCTGCCCGCTCACCCACGACGGTCAAGCGGCTGCTGCAGAGCACGGCCCTGGGCCCCCAGCCAAGACCCCCCCACCCGGGGGCCGCGCTCACCTGGCACGGTCAGCCGGGGCCCGCCCCCCAGAAGTACTGGGTGTCCAGGCTCACAGCCCCCCCCCCCCCCCCAGGGCGCAGCACAGAAACAGGCCCGCCGTCCCCTGCCCCGCTGCGCTCCCCGGCGCTCCCGGGGCATCCCCCCTCACCTGGCACGGTCAGCCGGTGCCCGCCCCCCAGAAGTACTGGGCGTCCAGGCTCACAGCCCCCACCCCCGGAGCAGCACAGAAACAGGCCCGCCGTCCCCTGCCCCCCGGGGCACCCCCGCTTACCTAGCACGGTCAGCCGGGTGCCCGCCCCGAAGTACTGGGTATTTTGGCTCACAGCCCCCAGGCGCAGCACAGAAACAGCCCCGTCCCCTGCCCCTCGCGCTCCCCGGCGCCCCCCGCACCCCCCTGCACCCCCGATTACCGAGCACGGTCAGCCGGGTGCCCGCCCCGAAGTACTGGGTGTCCAGGCTCACAGCCGCCCCCCCGCCCTGCGCAGCACAGGAACAGCCCCGTCCCCTGCCCCCCCGCGCTCCCCGGCGCCCCCCCCAGCCCTCCTCCCGCACCCCCCCTTACCGAGCACGGTCAGCCGGGTGCCCCCGCCGAAATACTGAGTTTCTGTGCTCACAGCCCGGAGCCCCAGCACAAAAAAAATCCTGCGCTGTCCTCTGCGGCCAGCCGCGCTCCCTTGCGCACCCCGTCCCCAAGCCCGAGTCCCGCCGCCCAGGGAGCCCCGCCTCTGAGCGCAGCCCCAGGCCGAGCTGGGCACTTGCCCGCCGGCCTCGTGCCACCCCGCGAGCGCCCGGCACCCCGCTCCACTCCTTACCCAGCACGGCCAGCTTGGAACCGGCCCCGAAGTACAGCTGCCCCGTGTTGGCACAGCTCAGGGGGCCCAGGCGCAAACCCGCCTTCCCCGACCAGGCGCCCGCTCCCTGCGGGCCAGGGTCCTGGGATGGTGCGGGCTGGGCAACCCCTTCCGCGGTCGCACCCAGGAGCGCCTTTCTTACCTAGGACGGTGAGCCGGGTCCCTGGCCCAAAGTGCTGCTCCCCATATTAGCACAGTGGGCAGGGGCTGCCAAGAATTTCTCTCCTCCCTACTTCCCTTGGCACAAGCTGAGGGGCGCTCTCCTCCCCCCTCTTGGGCCTCTCCCTCCCCACCTCCAGAGCTAGCTGGACATAGCAATCTGGAAGCTACATGAGGTCACCTCCAATTTGCAGAGAAGAATCAACTTGGTTTGGGGACAATACAGTGGAGGTGGAAAGTGAACGAGGACTGGTGACGGTGCTTTGGGATGGAGTTGGGAAGTGTTCCGGGGACACTGTCTCTTACTCCCTATAGGACCTGCAACCTCTCTGGCCTCTCAGCTCTTTCATCCGAAGAATGGGGTGGTATCTTTCACACAGTGTCATGAGTTCTCAAGAAATAGCTCCTGTGTAAGTACTTTTGTCAAGGGCAAGTGTTCTGAAAAGTGCTGGATGACAATCCCACTTCGATGCATTGCCTTTTGTGTTCCTGGGAGGCTGTCTGGAGCCGGGAGACGCAGAGGTATTCCCTGAGTCCAGCACTTTAGGGACCAGCTAGAGAGACACCTCCCAGCCACTCCCCATCCAGGAGCTGTGTTCCCCCTAGGCTGGCTGGAGAGATTTCCTGAGGCAGAGCTTTTTGTAAAAGGACCCCCTCCACCTGAATCATGGTGAGTCCCCCAGTTCCCACAATGTTACAGCAGGATACAAAAATGTTTCTTTCCCTCTGGTCTCCTCCCCCAACCCTTGGGCAGAGACAGGAAGTGCAGGTGACAGAGGTTGTATTGACTTGGGGCTAGGAGCAAACTCCCAGTACATTGGAAGTGGGGAGGGGTTGAGGAAGGTCTTAGAGCTCGTGGGGGCGGGCAGAGAGGCCCCTTTGTGGAACACACACCACTCTGAGGGGACCTTCTATGTCACCAGGTCTCCCCTCTGGGACTCACTGTGCCCCCCTGAACAGACTGGCATTTATAGTGAGGCGGGGTGGGAGGAGCGAGGGGTGCAACCCACAGAGCAGGTGATGGCAGTTTGTGGCATGGGGACAAGTGGGTGGGAAACCCCTCTAATTCCCCATTGCTCCCTAAACAGAGTCCAAGCTCCTTCCCTTCGTGTATTCCACAAGCTCCATGAACATCTGCTGTGCGCCAGGCCTCCTGCCGGGGAGTCCACCTTCAGAGGAGCATGTACCAGCTCTGCCCAATGCCTCAAGCCTCCTACCTCTGAGCCGTGGCCCCGGCTAAGCACCCAGGAGTACCCGACCCTGTTGTTCGGCTCTGGCTCACGCCTCTGACTGTCACCACCACCCTCTCCCATGGATAATTGCACCAACTCTTGCTTTGAAGAGTTTGCCAACTTCTCAGACTCTTCCTGGAGGATCCCAGTTGGAAATCGGGTGCTAGCCTCTGACTGCATTGGAGTTGACAGCTGGCAGTGCTATGTGAAAGGGCCACTTTGCATTTCAACTTTCTATTGAATTTCTATTTGTGTTTCAAAATTTCTATTCATGAACGACCCCCTCGTGAACGGGCAGGCTCCTTGGGGACTGTGACTTGGATGTCTTTATTTTCTTGAAGGTTAATGGCAGAGCACTGCAATGATGTGTGCTTGATGAGTGTGGTAGCGCCCATGTGCATGTATGTAAATACGTATATACACACACGTGTGTGTGTGTTATAGAAGTGAGCACACACATCTGAATGCCTCGTGTGTGGTGATGGAGAGAGAAGGCCACATGCTACAGTCCCGTGAGTGAGAGAGTAGATGGCTGGTTCAGGCAGGCCTGGTGGCAATATCTGCTCTTGCACTGGGTCACACTGGATTCACTCATTTCTCCATTCACTTATTCAAAGATAATTGATTATGCACGTCCACGGAACCAAGGTCCTCTGCTGTATCCCAGGGAGACTATAATAAAACATATCCCTGTCATCAAGGACTGCCTGCCAAATGGGGATGTCAGACAAGTGAAGAGATTGTTCCCATCAAGTGTGGCATGGGTTCTGACGGAGGTGTGCACAGGGCACTGTCATAGCAAAGTATAGGGTGCATCTAAGCCAACTGCAGGGGAGTAGGGGGCAAAGAAATGCCTGAGAAGTTTTCTTGGGAGGGGGCGGGAGGATGTTGGAGCTGAAATTCAAGCATAAGTAGGGGTTGGAGTACGATGTCCCTCCAGGTAAAGGAGTGCAAAACAGTCTGAGAGCAGGTGGCTCGAAGACACAGGGTGAGAGGAGCGGGGTATGTGCGGAGCAAGGGAGCAGAGGACCACTGCCATGTCCTAGATGCCATCCTCAGGACTGTGCACTGCATCCCCTCCGTGGCAACGGGACATTGAAGAGCCCTCAGAGGATTTCTAGAAATAGCACTACGGCTGATTCTGGATTTGGGGGACCCTTATTTCCTATCCCTCCAGCAGTGGTCAGGGCACATTTTCACACCCATTTAATTCACTAGAGACTTGTGACTTAAACTGGAAGACACGCGTGCTACTTGAGAAGTCAGCACCTTGTCTTCTTGGCCGGGAAGCCCACTTGGTGAAAAATGGAGCACAGTGGCCTCAGGGACACAGCTGAAGGGAATGTGGGTGAGGGGTATGAAAGCAAGCTTTGTTAGCCAAGCATGTATGACCTGTGAGAGACACACCTGTGTAGGCAGACTCTTCCTCAGAGCACCTTCGTTCAGGTAGGACGCAAAGTTCTTATAGGAAATGGCACCATTTTTCTGGGCTGTTCCTAAGGAAGTCTCTTCAATCCCATCATCTCCCATTCACAGTTACTCAGGTTCCCCTGACGGGAGGGGCAGTGCCAGCCACAGGCGGGGTCCCTCAGCCCTGGTACCAGAAGGGCCTGCCCTTTCCTTGAATCCCTCCTGTTTCTGTCCTGTCTGGAGTCACACAGGAGGTCTGAGAAGATGTACTCAGATACTCACAAGGCAGTCAAACCAGGTCAGGCCATTTTTATTGATTCGGTCAATGTGGTCACACTAGGGACCCCCGGGGTTAGGGAGATTTGGGTCATGAGCATTCAGGTGTGTACAAACATAGGGGATAGGTGTTGGGGGTGAGCAGAGAGATGAAGACAGCTCTTGAGAAGCACTGGCTAGAAGTGGAAAAAGGAGAATCCGTCCTGGGGCAACAGCAGGCTGGAAGCTGCTGGCTCTGCCTCTGAACTAGTTTCAGGAACCCTTTCTCTTGACCTGAAGAAGAGAAGGTTTCAGGGAGTTACTGGGAGTCAGGAGTGGTAGAAATTGAGAGGAAGTAGGAGGGTCCACTGACAAGATGAACGGTAGGGCTCTTTACAATGTCTGTTGGGTTTTCAGGTGACCCCAGCTTCTCCTTCCTTGCATGGCTCTCCCCACTGTGATCCCAGAGGCACAATGTGTCTTCTGAGGCACACGGGTCTACCTCCGTGTTCCTCTACTGCCACCGTTGGCTCTGGCAGGGTCCCTTGCTACTCACTGCTCTGAGTTGTTTTGTTTCAAGTGTGACCCCCCCCAGTGCCCCATGGGCCCCCCCTACCATCAGCACCAGGACGCTGACCAGCACAGCATACAGCGTGGCCTTGCCCAGCAGGATCTCATAGAGGATGGTGGCAGACAGGACGCCCTGATGGTAGGACACTGCGGGTGGGAAGGGAGGGCACACGGGGACCCGTGAGCAGCAGGACCCGTGAGCTCTGGCCTCTCTACCCCCACCCCAGGGCCCATGGGTTCCCCGTGCTCTGGGTCCAGGGCAAAGCCACGGGAGGCAGAGTGAGCAGCAGACAGGGGCACTTACCCGAGGTGAAGCCACAGTCTGAAAGAGAAAAGGGGGAGGGAACGGATGAGACACCCCATCTTCTAAAGCAGGTGGGGAGCTGCCCAGGTAGGTGCACCTGAAGCTAACGCAATATGACTTGTCAGCTGGGCTTCAATCAAGAACAAAATAAACACGAACATAGGAAGTGAGCCTTCTGGGGAGCAGGGACCCCAGGCCGGACCGGCCTTCTCGCAGGCTCCTGGACTGTCTTTCTGGGCCTGTGTCGATGGAGCCACGCCACCCCGGAACCCCGTGGAGCGTGGTGGGGCTGGGGGCACCCCTCGGTGCGGAGCCCTACAGGCTAGGACAGTGAGGGCCTCCGCTGCAAGGCTCTCCTGGGCTGAGGATCTGGGGGAGGAATGAGCCCGAGGCGCCCCGTCCCCCTCATGCTGGCCTTTAGTCTCCTTGCTCTGTCCTGGGTTTTCTGCACGTGGTTTTTCTTTCTTCCTGTTTTTCATGGGGAATGTTTTATTTCTATCTCGCTGCCTTCCACAAAAGGCTTGGGGTGCCTATTCTTTTTTTGCAATTTAAGTTGGATTAATGAACGTATAAGACTGATGATGCATCTCTGAACTCTACCTCTGCATGTGGCCTGCCTGGTCTTCTGCCTGGAACCCCTCCCGCCCCCCCCCCCCCCCGCCCCGCCCCCTTGCTGGGCTCTGACTCACTCCCCGCCCATCCCCCAGGGCCCCCTCACCTGCTCTGCCCCAGGCCTCAGCACTGATGTTCTGGGTGATGGGTTTGACTCTATCGTATTTCCACTCATCGTCGTCCCCGAGCCCATAGAACTGGACTTGGCAGCGGAAGTGGTTGCGCGGGTTGTGCCAGAAGGAGGCAGAGACCCTCAGCCGGCTGCTCAGACAGTAGCTGGAGTCATTCTCGCTGGGCCTCTCCTTGTAGGGCTGCGGGTCGGTGCTGAACCCACTCGTGACCTCCTTCCCGTTCACCCACCAGCTCAGCTCCACGTGGTCGGGGTAGAAGCCCGTGGCCAGGCACACGAGCGTGGCCTTCTGGGTCCGCGAGATCTCTGCTTCTGATGGTTCAAACACTGTGACCGTGGGAGGGGTGACCTTCTGCAGATCCTCTGCAAGGGAAGAGAGGTTGGGACCAGGGCTGGGCTGACAGCTGTCTGGGTTTGCTCTGTGTGTGTGTGTGTGTGTGTGTGTGTGTGTGAGAGAGAGAGAGAGAGAGAGAGAGAACAGAGATAGAAACAGAGACTAATAGGGAGACAGAAAGAGAGAGAGAGCTGGAAATGGAGTCATCATAAAACAAAATTATGTAGTAGTAGGTCCTGTGTGTTTGGGGTCTCCGTCGTGTTCTAGTCTCCCTCAGCTTTGCCACTTTTCTCGCTTACCCCATGGGACGCATACTGCCAACTATCTCTTCCATCTCCCTAAGGCAGCAGGGTGTCCTGATTTCCTTGGCTTGCTTGACAGTCTCTTTCTCAAGGCCTTGGCCCATATCTATCAAGAGTCTATCTGTTTTTTTCTTCCTCATTCAAAGCCCTCTTCGGTGCATGACTATCTATTCCCTCAAACTTAGAAGCAGCTATGACAGAATTGAGTGGGCCCAGGATTTGAGGCTGAGCGTTCTCACATGATCCTGGGAACCAAGTCAACTCCTTCTAATGATCATTCTCATGTGGCGGTCTGTTTGGGCGATAGCACATATGAGAGTTCGCCTTTGTTGCCTGGAGGAGACCCTGTCCCCTTGCATCTGACTCTACTTTTTTCTAAATGTTTTTCCCAAGTCACTTTTCCCCCCTTTTCTTGTGTGTGTGTGTGTGTGTGTGTGTGTGTGTGTGTGTGTTAAATGTGTAATCTACTTTGAGGAGCCAAGAAGCCTCTGGCTGTTATGTTATCAGACATTCCACATTTACTTCATTTGCACTGGGGCGCACGGGGTATGTGGTAGCTTGCCCGGGATGGCTGTAATCCTATGAAAGATACTACTCCTGGGTTGAATCTGTTTTCTTTCCAGCACCCAGCAAGTCTCCCTGCCAGCTTTGGAAATACTAGTTCACGGCCAATCTTGATGGGTATGAGCAAATTCCAAAGTCCAAGGGCCATGTCATCAGAGTGTTCATGTTGCAAAGTCCTGGGCCCTTTTTTTGTGCCTGACGCATAGAGAATTTCTGGAGTTGTTGGAAGGCAGGGCCTCATGTGCAGACACAAACGGATGAGAGAAGGCACTTCCATGCCCCCACATTCCCATCTTTTTGCTGGAATGGGCCGTGCCCTCTGCTTGGCTCTATACTGACTAGAGGAGTGGTTTGGGGGAGCAGAAATGTGGGCAACCCAAATGTCTCCACTTTATCCACATTTGAGATGCAGTTTGGGAAAAAGGCCAAAGTCTGTGACACAGTGATGATGCACAACAGGAATGGAAAGGATGGCCACAGTAAGGAGAGCCTTTTACAAGGATTTCAATATAAGTTAGTCCCTAATAATTTAACACCCCAAGAGGCTGGCGCTATCATCCCCATTTTATACATCTCAGAGATTCTGAGATTTCCACTTTTCAGTTGTTCTAGCAACCCCATCCTCTCCCATGAGCCCAAGTATTTGGAACCCAGTAATTGTACTTTCTAATTCTTAAAGCTTTTTTTTTTTTTTTTTAATTTTTATTTATTTATGATAGTCACAGAGAGAGAGAGAGAAAGGCAGAGACACAGGCAGAGGGAGAAGCAGGCTCCATGCACCGGGAGCCTGACGTGGGATTCGATCCCGGGTCTCCAGGATCGCGCCCTGGGCCAAAGGCAGGCGCCAAACCGCTGCGCCACCCAGGGATCCCTGTACTTTCTAATTCTTAATCCACTTGCTGGCATAGGCACCCATCTGTCGGACAAAGTCTGCTCCAGCCAACCAGTCTGGTAGGACCAAGTGTCACATTCCTCGGGCCTTGTCTCTATGGCCCAGCACAGACCCATCCCTCCACGGCCTGTCCTCCACCTGCCCCTTCCTCCCAAGCATGTTAATGGTGTTTGTGTTTCTTGATGGGCTCCTTACCCTATCAGCCCAGCAGAGATCCCGAGGTTTGGGAAAGTGGGGCCTCCTGTCTATTTTCTCTACAACCTATGTCTTACTAAGATGGCACAATTTTCCTTGTTGTATCTCCTCTGATTCTGCCAAGCAGGGTGTCCCTCAGACACCCATACTGTGACATGTACTTCTGCCCTTGGGGCTCAGAAACACCCCTCAAAACAGCCCAGTCTCATCAGTCTGCCCCCCCCTCCCCACAACTACCTTCTGAGCCCTAGATCACTTCAGGAAGGCATGCAGGGATCTTTGGAAGTTAGTTGAGACAGAGAAGGAGGACAATGAAAGCAAGCACAGAGTTCTGAGTGCGGGGTAGATTCTAGAAGGTCTTCAACATAGAAGCCAGACCCATTCACCAAAATGGAGTCAACGGTGAATGATTGGAGGTGGAATAGGAGGCAAAGTGGAGAAGATCCGAATCAGGAAAGAAGAAAAGGGAAAGTAAAACAACACACCCCTAAAAAAGAAGAAATGAGAGGAGTCCCAGAGAACAATGAGAAGCAGAGCAAGGAAATACCAAGTCTGAAGACTAAACCGGAGCCCCCTACCCGAGGATCCACGACAAGCACTGCAGAGCAACCCCAGAAGCCCCAGGAGGGAGAGGACAGCTCTGACCCCCATCCTTACACCCCTGACCCCACCCCGGGCTGATCGGTCATGCACAGGCACCCCAGCCAGGAGGGCAGCCCCATACCTGTCACGGTGAGCCTGGTGCCTGTTCCAAAGTAGAGGGGCGAGTTATAGAAACACAGCTGCAGGCAGCTGTGGTAAAACCCGTGGAGGTCTCCTGCCAGAGGGCGAGTCCTCACTCCCAGGGACAGGGCTCAGCCACCCTCCCTGCCTGGATGCCTGGCTCTGGACCAGGGGGGTCCCATTAGGAGCAAGGTCCCCATAATATGCTGGCTTAAGCGGGGGAACACAGGAGAAGGATGAACCAAGGAAAGAGTAAGGAGGAAATATGAAGGGCTGAAGACTCAGGGAAGAGAAACAGAGGACCCACCAAGCCACACCACGAGGAACGGCAGCCCCAGCTCCTTGGAAGCTCCCCAGGGATGAGAGAGCTTACTTGACGCCCGACAGCCAGGGCTGGGAGGACAGACGGGGACCCTCTGAGTCCAAGCGACCATGGCCCTGTACCACCCCGGTCCTGCTCCTTACCCAGGACAGAGAGTCGAGTCCCGTCTCCAAAGTGCTGTGCCTGGTTGTTCCACAGCACAGCAAGAGTGTGACAAACCCCAGAGGTGCTCTCTGGGGCCTTTGTTTCCAGAAGCTTCCTTCCACCCAATGTCCAGGGACTCGGGCACCTCCTCTGCTTACCAGCACTCTCTGAGCCTTTCCCCTGCTGTGTCCAAGGAGTCATCCTGGGACCGCACTCTCCCAACACACTACCCCCAGGGAAGCCCCTTACTTACCCAAGACAGAAAGCTTGGTTCCACTTGCAAAATACAATTTTTCATTGTTACACAACCCTGCAGGCTGGTAGGAAAACTGTCCTGACTGCATCCTATTCCTGTCCTCCCAAGTGTTCCTGCCCTCTCTCCCTTTCCTTAGCAGAATTTTGTCACCAGAACGTGGGAGTGGGGGGACAAGTGTACCGTGTGAAGTGCCGTGGTCAGAGGACCGATTTGGCCATGTGGCCTCCACTCCTTTCTCCCGTGTCCCTCTCCTTTCTGAGCAGGGGTTAAGGCAGCTCTGAGGCCGGAGGCTTCTCATCTATGTGACCATGATGGGGTGCCCTCCAAGGAGACAGGAGATGGACAAGGTGACCCCAAGAGGAGACTACCTGCCTCCCAATAGAGGAACCCAGACTTAGCATCGCCCGTCCATGAAATAATGGAGATGGAAGGCCGTCCCCGCCTGTCCTCATCAAGACAAGAATCCAGATCTTTTTATAAAAATGTGCTTTAACCCAAGCCCTCAAGACAGAGGTTCCACCTGGACCCCTGCCCCAACCTGGGTGGGAGTTCCCAGCCCTCCATCCCTGATGTACTTACCTACAACAGTGAGCCGGCTCCCGTCCCCAAAGTGCAAGGTGTTTCAAAAGCACAGCCTCCCAGATCCACTTCAGAACCTCCCCCTGTCTGCTGAGCTCAGCTGGGATTCAGGGACAGATCTCTCCCCTCACAGAGCTCCCAGCCCTGCTTCACATATTCCCCACTCCCTTCCAGAGCTCACCCAGGCCCCTGGACAGTCATAAAAAAGGAGCCGCAGTGTGGCCTCCTGTGAAATCCAGGGCAAGGAAAGATATGAAGCCCCTGCCCAGAGCCCAAGTCAGTGAGGAAGATGGACCAGCGTAGGGGCTCATGAGTTGCCTTCTAGGCTTTCTCGAGGCTTCCCTCTGTCAGATAACTACTCAGAGGGGCAGCACCATCTCCTTTCCCTCCTCTGCCTTACACACCGAGGTTCAGCTCTGAGTTTACAGAGGACCCTCCCCCCTCATAGCTGAACGGATTTGCCCTGACCCGGACCTTCCTACAGTTCCCAGAATTAGGGACGACCTCTCCTTAACCAGGACCCAAGACTGGGTGATCCCCTCCCTCCCGCATTTCCCAGGTTAGAATCCTCCCCTTAGGACCCTGCCGGAGACCCCCCTCCACCTTACCTACGACTGTCAGCTTGGTCCCTGGGCCAAAGTTAAAATCATAACACATCAGAATATGGCCACTCTAAAATGGACACTTGGGATATGCTTTCACCTACAAGGGCTCTGGGAAGACCCAGAGTACGTCTTACCTATAACTGTGAGCCTGGTGCCTTTTCCGAAGAACACTTCAGTGTTCACACAGTGACCTGGGGCAAGGAGGCAAACAAATTTGAGGCCTGGGAAGAAGAGGGGTCCCTGGTTGGTGTCTGGAGGACTCTGTGGATCCCCTTCTGTGGATTAGAGATACTGCATGGAACAACGTTTTCAACTTTTAACTCTTGGGACCACAGAGCACGGCCAGAGTCTATCCAGAGGGCCCTACACTACTTTCTTGATTCTTTCTGAGGGTCCATCAAAAAAAAAAAAATGTGGGTCTGGAGAGGAGGGCAGGGCCCTGGAACTACTGACCATGTCCATGGAGAGTGGGACTATTACTGGCTCCTTCCTCTACAGAATGGGTCCCCTCCCATTCACCTTTACACTGACCTTGCCCTGGGTTCTGCGGGGCTTAGGATGAAGGAGTCTCCCTGAGTCCTTCACCTGAGGGGCCACTGAGGCATTCTTCTTACATCTGGACTCTCTGCAAGCTTCCGTCCCGATCTAAGCCCGTTCTTATCCATGGTCTTGGCTTGACAGGTGAACAGGGGTGAGGTGAAGGCATCCTGACTCACACTGCCCTCGGGTCCATGACCCAGGACAAAAGTGAAGAAACTGTGGTTTGGGACAGGCAGAAAGGTTTTTGTAAAGCTTTCCCATAGAGTTGAATCACCGTGGCCCCCTGTACCCACAATGTTACAGCTTTGTACAAAAAACGACCCCTCCCATGGTTCTGCCCATCAGAGCCTGGAAGAAACCACCAGAGCAGCTGCTTCTTCCAGGGCATTGGAGGGCAGGCCGGTGACATCACTCCCCATGTTGCGAGGTTGTGGCCGGGAACAGACGAAGCCAGGCAGGGGGGCCCTCCTCACCCCCATGCCCATTCTTCAGGACACTCTTGGCTCCCCAGAGCTGGGTGTCTTTGCAGGCCATCTGTCCCAGGGGCTGCTTTTCACTGGTATCCGCCCCTCTGCAAACTGTCGTCATTCATCGTCATTCATCGTGGGAAGCTATCCCCCAAGAAGCAGCACCACCCCCCTCTCTACCCAGGGCCTGCCCCTGGGACTGTGTCACTCAGAAGCCACACCTTTCATCTGGGAATAGGATCCTTCAATGCTCAGACCATCCATTCGACCATCTCTAGGGTGATCTGGAAGGGAACTGACCTGAGCTGCTCAGCGGTAGGGCTCCCTATGTAGAGACAAAACAACAGCCGAGAGCTCGAGTATTTCCAAAAGGGTACTGGTGTGGGAGGACTGCGTGTGTCGTTAGCCCGCCTCCCTTCTCCGTGGATTTCAGACTTCAGGGTTAGGAAAAGGGAGTTGGGGAAGTGGATATGGAGAGCTGCATCCATAAAGTCATAGGAACACTCAAATGTAATCAATGTCACTTTTCCCCTGTGGGACAGACCCATTTAAGTTGCTGGTAGGTGTTTTATTTTCCTGCGTCAGATGACCGTGAAATGTAACCTCCAGTTGAGTGGCCTAGGTCTCATTTCACTCGACGGTACGTCCTTTTATTGCCTTTCAAACTATTACTTAAAATCTAGAAGAAAGAAAGAAAGAAAGAAGAAGAAGAAGAAGAAGAAGAAGAAGAAGAGAGGAGGAGGAGGAGGAGGAGGAGGAGGAGGAGGAGGTAGGCTTCGTCTCTTCTCTTCTTACTTATTATTCTCTCCTCCTCCTCCTCCTCCTCCTCCTCCTCCTCCTCCTTCCCCTCCTACATCCCTCCTCCCCTCTCCTCCTCCTCCTTCTCTTCTTCTTCTTCTTCTTCTTCTCTTTCTCCTCTTCTCCTTCTTCTTCTGTTCCTCCTCCTCCTCGCTCACTCATCCTCCTCCTCCATCCTCATCCTCCTCCTACTAAGAAGAAAGACAGACTTCACTACATAATGATGACACACTTTCACAGAAAAATATACACAGAATCAAAAGTGAAATGACAATATGGAAAGAACATCTGCAATCCTCATCGCAAGGGCCGATCTCCCCAGTATATGATGAACTCCTAGAAATCAGTAAGGAAATAATCCAGCAGCACAAGGAAAGTGGCAAAGAACAGATGGTTCAGAGAAAAAGAAATGCAAATAATGCTTCGCCAAGGGGGGGGGGGGGAATCTTGCAAAAAAAAATTGCATCAAAATATCTCTGTTCACCAATGTGATTGACATTGAACTAGGGAAGACCGTTCTGTTAGCTGGTGTGTCATGGAACATACACTTCACATAAAATGATACCACCTAAGTGGATCCTTGGTCCGATTTGGAAATATCTATGAAAATTACAAATGTGTTTACCTTTTTACCGGGAACTCCCTCATCTGGGTGTTTATCCTATAATTATTCTTGCATACAAATAAAAATGTGTGTAAAATATTTGCATTATCTGGGGTAGCAAAAAGATCAGGAAAGCTCAAGTGCCCATCAGGAAGGGACTGGAGAAATAACCTGGGATACATCCACAAAACAGAATACTATTCAATGTTAAAAGAGAATACAAATGTTTCACTGCTGTGGAAAGCTCAGATAAACTGTTAACTGGGGGAAAAAAGGAAGAAAGCTGCAGATCAGCATTTCTGTACACCACTTTTTGTCCAGCAAATATACGAATTATACATTTATTAGCCGGGGTCCTGCACAGAGGCACACTGGAAAGTCACAAAAGATACTCATCAAAAGCATTGCTTACTAAGAATGAGTAGAGGAGGGGGTGTCTGGGTGGCTCAGTGGTTGAGCATCTGTCTTTGGCTCAGGTCATGATCCTGGGGTCCTGGGATCAAGTCCTGCATCAGACTCCCAGCAGGGATCCTGCTTATGTTTCTGCCTCTCTTTCTGTGTCTCTCGTGAATAAATAAATAAAATCTTTAAAAAAAAATGAGTGGAGGAGACAGAAACAAGGTGGAAGTAAATGCAAAGTTTACTTGCGTTTTACTTGAGATTACTCGAGATTTTTAAATCTCAACTTTATTGTTTCAGTTTTTGAGCCATATGGCTATATTATCTATTTAAAATCAAACTTAATAAAAATTTTCAAGAAAATACCAGCAAATTATTGCTTTAAGTAACATTTTGAAATGTGCCACTTAAAAAAAAAAAAACCCTACTTGTTTAATTTACAAAGTCATTATTTTTCCAAAGATCAATTTATGTAAGAAGATGTGTTATGGTCCTGACTTTGCTTATGGGGTCTCTAATCACTCAGGAAGCTTGTGAAAAATGCGTATTTCTGAGGAGTCCTCAGGATCTTTAGTGTTAAAGATCTCCGGGAGTGGGTTTATCGATATATTTAAATAAACAATCAGGCACAAAATTATCCTAGATATTTCCATTTCAGCATGGGGCTTGGGACTCAGCTCCTGCCCCCTGAGCAGGTGTCAGCTGTGGTGAATGCCAGAGTGCTATCTGGTGGTGCCTCTTAGAATTTAGGGAAAAGAGAAAAAGAGACAATCTGTGCCTTTTATTCAGGAATAGTGATGGATCTCACAGCACTTTGCCTTTGCCTGGATAAAAGGTCGTCGACTGCTTTCACCAAGTGGAACTTCCTGTCCTATTTACCCCTTTTGCTTATCAGTAATTTACTCTCTAAGTACGTTTCTTTTTGACCATCTGGCTGGGGACCCTCAACCCAACTGGCCTTACAAAGACTACCACTCTGTCTTGGTGTCACAGCTGCTTTCAGTCCCGATGGAGTTTGTCCTATTTTGCTACTCAGTCACACTGGTGCTATGCCCAAGCAGCGCATGCGGTTTTTCTTTTTTACCCCCTGTGACCCAAGTTTAGAAGTTTAGGCGAGTCCAGGGAGCTCATTCAACATCTTGGGCAGAAGGGGGCAGCCTTTCCTTATTTATTTTAGACCTAAATCCTTGCCCGCTCAGGGTGACCACTTGAGGGCGTGAAAAGAATGTGTTTGGTGCTGGAGGGGACCCCCTCCACCACCACTATCACCCCACACCCCGCAGGGGGAAACTGGGTTACCTGCCTGCCTTTCCCAAGGCTGAGATGTGGGAAGGAGAAACACAAATTGCATCTCTCACATGTGTAATTCTGGAAACTTTTTTTTTTTTTTGAAGGTTTATTTATTTTAGAATGAGAGTGAAAATATGCATGGGGGTGGAGGGTCAGAGGGGAAGCAGACTCTCCTCTGAGCGTGCCCCCCCCCCCCACCTGCGCTGTGGGGCTCCAGCTCTGGACCCTGAGATCATGCATGACCTGAGCTGAAGAAATCGAGAATCAGAGGCTTAACCAACTGAGTCACTCAGGTGCCCCTTCTTGAAACTTTTGGAGCATGTTCATAGATTCATTTAAATCCCAAATTTGGGATGCCTGGGTGGCTGAGCCATTGAGCTTCTGCCTTTGGCTCAGGGTGTGATCCCGGTCTGGGGATCTAGTCCTGCATTGGACTCCCCTCAGTGAGCCTATTTCTGTCTCTGCCTCTCTCTGTGTTTCTCATGAATAAATGAATAAAATCCTAAAAAAAAACAAAAAAAACAAATTTGTCTCCGAATTTCCTCAGATGACACTGAATCCCAAAGAGGCTAAGTGAGTTGCTGCAGTCATGCCTGATGATGTCATGCATTGGCTGGAACCAATGCTCAGGATTCATATTTAAGTTCTGAGGCCCCAGTGGGGCCACTGAGGAAGGAGGAAGGGCCACTGCGCTTCCCTCAGCCAGACTGCCTGGCCCTCCTGGCCGGTGGGTGAGGCCTGGGGGGGTGCTGCTAAGCCCCTTTAACAATAAAGCCACCTACCTTATGGAGTTACTGAGAGATCTAAGTCAGATAGTGCACACCAAGCTTCACTGTGGTGCCTGAAAATAGTGAAAATGTGAGTGGCTGCTGCTTTCGCACGGACCACTGGCCTAGGAACACCTCGACCACATTGGCTTTCAAGCTTCAGCGTGCATCAGAATGAAGTAGAAGTCTTGTAAAATGCAAGTGGCTGGGCTCCACCTCGAATTTCTGAATCGGTAGGTCTGGGAGGGGCCCTGGAACTGGCACTTCTCCTAAATTCCCAGGTGATTCTGGTGCCACCGGGCCAGAGTCCGCATTGGAGAACCAGTGTTCTGGAAGGCAATTTTTTCCTTCCATATATTTCCCTCTGGTCCCAGCTCATACTTTAGTCATTCAATTATTCAACCTATTATATTGTAGGCGTAGTTTATTTTTTATTTTTAGTTAATAAGGGTTTTATTTATTTGAGAGAGGGAGAGAGAGAGAGAGAGAGAGCAAAGTGAGGGGCAGGGAGCGGCAGAGGGAGAGGGAGAAGCAGGCTCCCCGCTGAGCAGGAAGCCCAACTTGAGGCTGGATCCCAGGACCCTGAGATCATGACCTGAGCCAAAGGCAGACGCTTAACCAACTGGGCCACTCAGGCGCCCCGGTAGGTATTGTTTAATCACTAGATATGCCAGGATGAACAAGATGAGGTTTCTTGCCTAAGGAGCTCACAGTTGAATGCCAGGTAGATGCATCCAGAGTTACTAGGCAGCAGGAGCAGGATTGTGACAGCAGTAAACATCTGCAGCAGGAGGACCCCTCGCTGGGCCCACTAGGCCAACAGCCAGCACAGGGGTGGGGGTGGGGGGATCCCAGATCCAAAGGAGTCAGAAAGGACTTTTCTAAAGAGGGTGAAGGGCCAAGTGGGAAGGGTGTCAAGCCAGATGGACCAGTAATGCCCAGAGCCAGAGGTACCAGGTCCGTGGCTTGTTGGAGGAGCCACCTGGATTTCTGAGCACTGGAGCAGAGTCAGGGAGAGGAGGAGGGGAGAGACAAGAGATTGGAAATGTAGGCAGTGGCAGAGAAGGAAGGACCTTCCCTCTGCAGGATAAGGAGCTCGGGTCAGGAGGGGTTTTAATCAGGAATCAGTGTAACATGCAGAATCGGAGCTCAGCGCTGGGAGGTGGCCAGGGGCCAGAGCCCCGATGAAGTGCAGGGAGGCAGAGAGAGGCCTGGAGGAGAGAGAGCCTTGGAGGAGCGGAGCTGAAGGCCGAGCAGCATCTCAGACCACGGCTGCAGCAGGTGGGCAGAGAGAACTCACGCTATGGGGCTAGGCTAGCAGGGAGCCAAACCCCAAGGTTTTCTGTGTGCTGGCCAAGGATGCTGGTAAGATAACCAGGAACTTCCTTAATGCAGCCTTCTGAGATGTCTTTTTCTTTAGAAAATAGCCCCCCATGATCTCCTGCTTATTAGTTTTTGGATTCTTTCTCTTTACATGCTCCACCGATATTCCAAGGAACGCATTTTGGGAAATGGGGTACTCTGTTCATTTTTAAGGGGGAGCCCTGTCGGACCAATGTGGCCGGAGAAGGAGGGGGCACAGACACAGACAGTTGACAGACAGTTACACTTTATTAGCATGGTGATGGTAGAGGGATGGAGGTGGGGGTGGGGCTTTAGCTGTTGGCAGCTATGGTCGACTGAATCCAGTCTACGAAGTTGCACACCTTGGTGTAGACTCCAGGTTTGTTCTTCTGGGCACAGCCGTAGCCCCAGGAGACGATTCCCTGGAGCTCTCCATTGCAGACCACGGGGCCACCAGAGTCACCCTGGGGAGGAAGAAGGTGGGACAGGTTTTATCGAGAAGGTGGAAAGGGCACCTATATAATCGGAACCTTTAAAGATTGCATTCTGGTCAGCTCTGTGGCTCTGCATGTTTCCCATGGTGGTCCCATCTCTGTCCTGACTAAGGCAGTGACTGTCATACAGCCTGGCCTGCCTCGCCCTGTAGAAGTCCTCTCTTCTGCACGGAGCCCTCCTGCCCCAGCTCCACAGTCCTGTGTGCTCAGTCCTGCTCCCCGGTAGAGCAGGTGGATGGGCAAGGGTCTTGGCATGGGAAGGGTCAGTCACCTGGCAGGAGTCCTTGCCTCCCTCAAGGAAGCCGGCGCAAATCATGTTCTCCGTGATCTGGCCGGGGTAGGAGGCTTCGCACTGGGCCTGAGTCAGGATTGGGGCGTCCAGGCACTGCAGCAGCTCGGGGTAGTTGGCTTTGAGGAGAAGGGAGAGATCAAGGCAAGGAGAAAGGTGAGTCAGGCCAGCATGGGGACAGATCCAGTGCTGAACACTGAGGGCAGCCCACAGAGAATGCCAAGAATGTAAGCCCCGCGGAGGAACAATGGGTTTTGGTTTCCAGGCTGAACCCTGCCAAGCCCCTCCCTTGATGGGACAATAGTAGGTGCTCTATTTGTCCTATATTTTGATTCTAGGGGGTCAACTCCTTAAAGCTTTGCCTCTTTCTAGGACCCAGCACAAAGTCCTGTGTGTAGTGGTACTCAAGCTCCAGGGCATGGCTGGTTCGGGAAATTGGGGACATTGGAGGATGAAGTAGTGAGGGCCCCACTCACTGCCAGAGCTCAGGGTGTTGCCCCAGCCGGAGATGAGGCACTGGGTGCCAGGGGCTGCGCAGGCCCTGGGCAGAGATATGGTGGCCACCCGGGCATTGAGGACCGCAGGTGAGGAGAGCTTGATGAGCATGATGTCATTGTCCAGGATCCAGCTGTTATAGTTGGGATGGCGGATGACCTTGGCGGAGTTGATGAACTGCTCATTCCCCTCCAGGACATCGATGTTGTACTCTCCGAGTCTCACTTGGATGCGGCTGTTGGGAAGACAAGCACAGGGAAACCCTTTTCTCCATTATGTTCGCTTTTCTCCAGGGTTCTCGAGCTCTCTGCTCGTGAGTGGGAGTGTGGCAATATCACCTGGCAGGAGAGGGGTGGTGGATCCGTGCAAATGTGAGACCAAGAACTTTCTCCCCGAGAGGTAGGTGGTCATAGAGTGGGGTGACATAAAGGGATCCAGTGGGGACTGCTCCTCAGCCTGCTTTTCCAGCTGCCTTCCCCACCCCACCCCTTCCCTGGCACCTGGTGCCATAGGCATACATGACTGACTTGAAGTTCCCCATGTATTCCTTATCCTCTGTAATTTGCTGACTACAGGCAGTGACTTCTACTCCCTCCCTTCTAGGGCTGGTCCGTGCCATCATCCTGTATGATCTACTCCAGTGGTTCTCAGTGTTGCCCTGGGATGTGCAGCCTCAGCATCCCCTGGGAACTTGTTAGCAGCAATAGGTTTTTGTTCCCACCCCAGACCCGCTGAATTAGAAGCTCTGGGGTGGGACCCAGTGGTCCATATTTTTGCAAGAAGCCTTGTAAGTCATTCTGATGCTCACTCAGGTTTGAGAACCTTTGGTCTAGGCAGTGACCTTCAGCTCTGCTGCAGAATAGAGTCACTAGAGGTAGAAAGCGTTAAAAAATCACCAATATTCAGACTCATCTTCCTGAAAATTCTGAGTTAAGTGCCCTGGGATAGGAGCTGCACATCAGTATTGTTTGAACATAGCTTAGGTGAGTGGGTGGGGCTGCTGGGGACAACTTCTTGTCCCCACCCGCCCCTCTTCCTTAACCTCCACACTCCTGGGCTGACCCCAGCTCTCCACGAGGATTCTGGGCATGGAGAACAAGGTGGGAGACAGAGCACTTACGACTTGTAGCAGTGAGCCGCGGACACCACCCACTGGTCACTGATGAGGGAGCCCCCGCAGAAGTGATAGCCTGCATTCAGGGACACCTGGTAGGGGACGGAATTCTCCTCACAGGTGTAGCCCCCGACGATCTTGTCATCGTCGTCTGTGGGGGTAGCAACTTGAATGGAGACAGGAACAGAGAAGCCAATTCAGTAGATGTAGGCAGGTGGAGCCCAGAGCCCGTGTGGCTGGATCATGCTGATTAGAAGCCCTCAGCAAGCACAAAGATGATAGATGGGCCAGTGGGGAGTGTTACATCCCTGATAGGCATCATAGTGCGAAGCTCTGCTGAGACTCTTGGCGTGTCTACAGGGCACATGGCCAGGTGCCTGCTGGGGCTCCGGCCCAGACCTCTTCTGGGGGTGCCAGGGTGAGGACACAGTGCACGCAATGTAACACGGGTCCGAATGTGGTTTTCTCATCCACTGAATGCTTCTCTTCCTCATCATTGGTCTACTCCTCATGGCTGTTTGAGCCCCAGATTGTCAGGATGGGTTGGTCTAGCTAGGAAAATCTGGCTAAGTAGCCCTGGCTATACCTAGCTTTTCCCATTGCTAAAAATCTGCACCATGAGGCCCGGGAGAGGAAGCCCCAGGCCAACTGAATCAGAATTTCTAGGGCTAAGACTCTGACATGAATGTTCTTTCAGCTTTCCTAGGCGTATCTGGGATTGAGAACAGCTCCAGGGGAGCTATCCCAGAGCTGATGGAACTAAGCCTCAAGCCCCCTATTTCATTTCATGGCCTACCTGCACCTGATCTCCCTTTCCAGGCTCTCCCAACAAAGTCCCAAAATGGATGAATGACAGGGTCTGGAGTGGGGTCAGTGCAAGGTGGGAGAGATGGGGCTTACAGAGAGCCCAGGAATGAGAAAGAGGGCTGCCGGGCAGGGGAGATAGACTCTCAGAGCCCAGGCAAATACAGAAGAGCAGCAAGAGTGGAGCAGAATTCCTGCCAGGAAGGAGGCGAGTGGGGTCCAAAGCCATGTATGGAACTCACCAGCAGCTCCAAGAAAAGCAAGGATCAGGAGTGGATTCATGATGGCAGAAGTATAACTGAATGGGTGGTGGAGAGCCTTTATACCTCCCAAGGTGAGGGAGGGGGTGTACTCCAGGGTGGAGGGTCACCACTCCTCCCAGGACAAACACACCTGTAGCTTTCCCTTCCCTTGGCCTTGTATCACCTCTGCTGTGTTTGGCTGTCTGGGGATTTGTGACCCTCAGGTGATAAGAAAACCTACATTGTGAGAGCAGAGAGGAAGACACAACTGACTCCTGGGAGGATTCTGGGGTGTGAGGAAGAAGCCAAGTCCCCATATGTCACAGCTGGACCTTCTGAAGCTGAGATGAGAAGAGGAGGAAGAATGGCCTGGGACCTCTGACATGGAGTTCATTTAAGTTGCTCTGAGCAAGGCCTAATACTGGAAGGAAATCTGGCTGCTAGTGACCTGGAACCCCTACGAGGGGAGTAAAGTCTTGCATCTATAAGCATGAAGACCCTTCTCCCAAGTTTAAACCACTGGGCAGGAAGGTCACATCCAAGGTTTTAGGGAACCAGGATCCCAATGTCAAGAGGCGATGAGAAGGGAGACGGGAGATGGGAGTCTGGGCTTTCAGCTGTCTTTCCTTCCCATCAAGGCTTGTGGACAGGAGCACTTGGAAGGAGAAGTTCAGTGGGCATTTACCTGATATGTTTGGAGGATGTAAGCTCAAGATCACATCCTTCCTCTTTCTCACCATTAGGACATTGGTCTTTCTCATCACTCACATTGTCATGGGTTCACTTTTGTTTTTTAATTTTTATTTATTTATGATAGTCACACACACACACACACACACACAGAGGCAGAGACACAGGCAGAGGGAGAAGCAGGCTCCATGCATCGGGAGCCCGACATGGGATTTGATCCCAGGTCTCCAGGATCGCGCCCTGGGTCAAAGGCAGGCGCCAAACCGCTGCGCCACCCGGTGATCCCTATGGGTTCACTTTATGTAGTCTCCTGGTTGCCCTGAGAATCGGCACCACTGGTGATGAAAATTGCTCCCACCTGCTAGGGGCTGACAGCCTGAGCTCTGATTGTATGCTCCAGATCAGACATTAGACAGGCTCTGGGTGATGGTAAATGTAGGTTCCAATCAAAGAATCAGCAGTAGGTAGAGAGATTAGCACATAGTGAAGGGGTGGAGTATTTGGTGATCATTCACTACAGTGGAACGGGGGAAATTCTAGAATTTTCTATTGCAGATGCAGTGAGATTATTGTGCTGGACTCAGCACAAAGGTAATCTTCCCAGAAATGGCCTCAGTTTGGGACCTTCCATGCGACCAAAACACAACCCCGTAATTTATTGAGGCACAACCTGGCCAGAGGGGAATGGAGGTGGAGAGAGTGTGTTGAGTGTAATTCCATGAGCCAGGTGAAGGAACCCTCTTGCAAAGACAGTTCTCCTTCCCAGCTCCTCTGAGCTCTGAGGTGATGAAGGGCAGGGCTGGACACAGTTCACTTTTGAATTTTTTGAAAAGTGGAAATGAGTAAATGTTCTGGGACAAAGTGAAAAAGGCTCAGACATCCGGAAATAAAATAGGAAGTGGGCTGAGGGAATGGAGTCAATGGAAACTAGCAGAAGTTGGCCTTTGTGGGTTCACAGAGCTGGGAGGGGCCCATAGGAAGTCTTCCAGTCCATTGCCTGGCATGGCTGGAGGCTGGCCTCCCCATGACGGGAGCACTGCCCTCAGAGCTCTGGCCTCTCTGATAGCACCCCCTCTCATCCTGATGGGCTCACACCTCTGTGGGAAGGTGCTATATTTGTACAGTGTCCGACAGCCTTCTATAAGGCTTCACATACCCCAACAACAGCAGTATGCTGGTCTTCATTGGCATTGAGTTTTGAACTTGTCTTTTCACAAATATTTTAATTGTGAAATATACAAAATGAAATTATTTCCATTTGTAGAAGAAGAGAACAGCACGGTTCTGTGTTACCCACAAATACAGATCTAAAAATGGCAGAGCTGGCTTCAAGGCTACCAGAAGATGTGGACAGCACTGGAAGTTTGGGAATTGGGGCAGGTGCCACATGAGAAGGTTTATTTGGGATTTAGCCAGAGGTTCCCAGAGGACAAAATGTACCTTCAGCTCCTTCCTGGTGCTTGGCTCCCTGGCAGAAATAGGGATTGAATGAATATTCCACCTCGCACCTGGTCTCAGAGCTTTACCTTGCCATGGCCCTGGTCTACTCTAAACCACATTTAAGGCACAGATGACATGTCTCTGTGCTCATGGGTAGCTGAACCAAGTTGTAGAGCTTTATAACAGAGGCTTTCCCTATAATGTCACCAAATATGCTATTTAGTTTTGTCCCTTTGTCGTGGGGTTTTTCTAGGAAGTCCTGCTGTAGCAGAGAAGGAGAAGAACACATACCAGTGTTCCTGGACAGGTATCCTACCAGGAGGTGCCCCTTGGGAGAAGACAGGAAATTGAGGAATAGGGAGAAAATGTTTGTGGCCTTGACTCTGTCTAAAAGGGAACACCCAAGAGCTCAAGGAATTTCTGTGTCTAAAGCCTTAAGACTAGCTTTTTCCTGATATTTTGTGCTCCTCCTCAGAATAAACTATTATACCCACAACATAGTATGAAGTCAGTTTTTGTTGAATGTAGAAGGAATCACTTTATAGGCAGAGAAAATAGCTCTAAGTGAGACTATGACCTCATGCTTTAGGCTCAGACAGGTAGGGTGGATTCAGGTCCAGCTTTGCCCAACTTTGGTTTGGTTAAGTCTATGCAACTCTTATAATCTTCCTTCTGAACTATTTCTCTAAGGCATTCTCATAGTTCATAGTTAATAATTAGCCTATCAAATCACTGAGTTTTTTTTTTTTAAAGATTTATTTATTT
Organism: Canis lupus familiaris; assembly: GCF_011100685.1. Taxonomy (NCBI): domain Eukaryota; kingdom Metazoa; phylum Chordata; class Mammalia; order Carnivora; family Canidae; genus Canis; species Canis lupus. The sequence continues at coordinate 6,568,565 of NC_049237.1, forward strand.
GAGAGAAAGAGAGAGAGTGTGTGAAGGGGCAGAGGGAGAGGGAGCAGACTCCCCATTGAGCACAGAGCCAGATGCGGGGCTTGATCCCAGGACTCAGATCATGACCTGAGCCAAAATCAAGAGTCAGTCGCTTAAATCACTGAACCACCCAGGTGCCCCATTCCTGGTTTTTAATTATAATAGTGAATAGTTTCTTCACTATAGTTTCTGACTATATCAGACATTGTCTAAGTCTTTTATGGACCTTTTTTCACTTTATTATAACAACCAACTATGAGGTTACCCATTTCATAGATGACAAAACAAGCCTTATAGAGATGGAGTAGTTTGCTTAAGGTCACACAGCCAGTAGGTTGTAGAGATGGGATTTTAGCATGATAGTTGACTCTAGAGCCTGCCCGCTCTACCAGAGACCATTCAGCTTCCTGTCTTCTTGTTTGATCCCGAGGGCAGCCCCATGAGGGAAGCAGCAGACACCACTTTCTCGGGCACTTATAATGAATACTAGGAGTTATATGGAAGTGATGAATCACTAAATTCTACTCCTGAAACCAATATTACCCTATATGTTAACTAACTAGAATATAAATAAAAACGTGAAACAAGCAACCTAAAGCTCAGAAGTTAAGTGACTTCTGCTGGGTCACCTGGACAATCAATATGGAGTTGACACCTGGGCCTTCCCCTACTTGGGGTAGTTCATTTCCCATTGTGTTGCTACACACAGGGGGCTGTTGGACCTTTCAGTGGTCTGAAAAGTAGATTTTGGTCAGATTCCAAATTCTAGCCTTTTTTTTTTTTTTTTTTAACACTTTCTTCCTAAGCCCTTCCCCCTGACTCAAGTATTTTTCCTCCACTCATAGTCAACTCCGCCTTGTGCCCCATATCCTTCACCGCTCTTCAACCATGTTGTCAAATTCTGAGCTGTCTTCTCTCCAACCTTCCAGCTCCTTTCCTGCATTATTTTTTTTCTAAACTACATATTTTCTCCATGGCACAATTTCTTCTTGTCCAGTAAGAACTGCTTTCTTGAATATTGGAGCCTGGGAGTTGCTGACTCTGAATAGTGAAGGGGGTTTTGTGTGGTCCCGAGAAAGAGAAACACTGAGACAGAGGTGAGGATGTGTAGACGGGCCATGCTAGTTGGCTAAATGGGGGTATCCGTCCTTTCTCGCCCCTACATCTTGCTCCCCACCTTGAAGCCAAAGAAGACAAGTGAGTTTCAGGCCCAGAGCAAAGTTCCATTTGCATATTTTATCTATTGCTCAGGCTTGAGGGGTAAGTGGGCAGTGTCTAGCAACTGAGGTTTTAACACTAACGAAAGACTGTTTCCTGTAATGTAATGGTCATTCTGTTCACATTTCCATCCCTCCTGGGCCTATTAGATCTTCTTAAGTCGCTCCAGCATCTTCTAGAAGGTAGTAGCAGAAGAAAGGCAGGAGAGAGTCCAAGAGGAATACCCATGTGGGCTGTTATTATTGTAGCAGCCGTGAATTATTCCATGATACTCAAAGTTTAATAAATAACATGTGTTTTTATTTTTCTAAATCGTGTTAGGTCCAGATTGAGCTCCACAAGCCAAGTTCAATAATAAGTCCAATCAGAGCCCAATTGGGCTCTCTCCACTCATTTGGCTTATAAAAACTCTAGAATGTGTTGTCCATTTGGAAGGCAGCTGCTGGTGACTCCAATTCCTATTGACCAAACTATCCAGAAAGATCTCCAAATGGCTTCCAAGGCTCAGCATTGAGTGCTTAGTCCACATAGGCACCAAGACAGTTCCAATTTGAGGACCATCTACTTCAGGGCCACTGGGTTTGAGCACGTTCTGGGCTTTGGTCTCTAGAACCCATAACATCTACTCCCTTTCCCAGCCGTGGGAATGCAGCAGAGGGAGCTGGCGATAGTTGGGCCACCTTTCTATTCAAACATAAGCTGAAGCATCTGTTCTGTCCCCATTAGAACAATTCATTTGCTTGTTGGCTTACATTGTCTAAACTCAAATACTTTTGTAGACTTTTTCTCCAGGGAAATCCACACTGCTGGTCAAATTTTCCTCTTTTCTTTTGAATCATATTTATTTAGTCAATGTATTAGTTTGCTGGGGCTACCATAACAAAAGAACATAGACATAGGTGTCTTAAACAACAGAAATCTTCTTTCTCCTAGTTCTGAGAGCTAGAGGTCTCAGATAGAGGTGTCAGCAGAGTTGATTTCTTCTGAGGCCTCTCTCCTTGGCTGGCAATGCGTCCTCATGTGGCCTTTCTTCTATGGGTACAACCTTGGTGTCTCTCCTAGGATGTCCTCATCTCTTCTCATAAGGATACTGGCCAGTTTGGATTAGGGTCACTCTAATAGCATCTTTAAAGGCCAGATCTGTAAGGGCCAAATCTCCAAATACAGTCACATTCTAAAATAGTGGGGCTCAGGGCTGTAATTGTGTGAATTTTGGAGGAGTCGAATTCAGTCTGTAACTCTCAGTAAATACTGGCTGAATTTCTGTAGCGTTCCTGCAGTTTTCTTAAGATGAAAGGAACTAGCACTGAAGAAGATAGAAGTGTCCTTGCTTTCACAGCAGTTATGTGTATTTGTGTGTGTATGTGTCCACACATCTGTGAGGAGGTGTAGTGACAGGAAGCAGACAACAAATGATGTATATATGTCGTGTATATAGAGTATATATATTTATATCAGACTGTGGTGGTTAGGTATTGTTAAAATAGGATAAAGTGATAATAGGTGTGAGTGAATGCCAGGTTGGCAAATGCTCTGTTAGCTAAGGTGGTCAGGAAAAATCTCTTTGGGAGGGGGGGTGGTATTTGAGCTGAGACCTAACTAAGAAGGGCCAGTTGTAGAAAGGTGGGACAGGGAGAGCTTCCATTATTCCCTGCCGAGACTGCAATAGAAATAAATCAGTACACACGCCGTTGCTTTTAAATTAAACCTTGTCATCTAGCATATGATATTTACCTTGCCATTGGTTTTGATTGTAAAAATTGATATATAAAGGACAGTCATCAATATATTGAAATAGTCTTATAAAAGTTAATGCAGGGTACATTTTTTGACATGAAAGGGTATTTATGAAATATTCTTGGGTTGAGAGAATAAATGGTAAAACAGTATGTATCATATGATCTAACTTTATTTAAATGAGTGACTTCAGGGGTGTGTGGGTGGCTCAGTCGGTTAAGCATCTGCCTTTGGCTCGAGTCATGATCTCAGGGCCCTGGGACCAAGCCCCGCGTCGGGCTCCCTGCTCAGCAGGGAGTCTGATTCTCTCTCTGCCTTCACCCTGCTTGTTCTCTGTCTCCCTGTCTCTCCTCTCTCAAGTAAATAAAATCCTGAAAAGAAATCATAGCTTGTAATGGCAAACCTCTATTAACTTCACAGGCTTTTCCTATCATATTACAACAGCCCTTAGATTATTTGTATTAAGGATTGGGTTATACTGTGATCTCCAGGTACATTCTTAAAGGATTTGTAAGCCCCAAATGCCCATTATCCATCATGATGTAATTTGGTAAAGACAAACTGTGGAATTGCTTTCAGCAAACAATAAACAATGAATTGTGGACTTGAAAAAAAAAAAGAAATAAACAAGCAATTTCAATGTTTACAATAATGTGCATTGATTTTGCAATGCAAATAGCTAAAAGAAAGAGAAATGATGGCAATAATAAATGAAATTTTCCCAGAGAAGATGATACCTAGCCTTGAGCAAGGAGTGGCTACTGATAAAATTTCATATGTTACAGTGAGCTCATCAATGTGGCAGGTCTCTGAACTTCTGGGATCTTACATTGGTCTGGCGTGCATATGTCATGCTGAGGCATTGCGAGTGCTTTCTAATTCCTACTCACTGAGAACATCCTGCATGATGCCATTGGTCTAATGGACCTGTATGATATCAAGGTGACTAAGAGCCTTCTGGACTGTATTGATGGAAAACAAGCTACATAGAGCTTTGAGATAAAATAGTTAAAGGTTCATTCTGACCCTGCCACTGGAAGGCAAACTATCCGATGGTCTCTACTAAGTACTTCTTAACACTGTCGTGGAAGGAATTTTATCCTTAGCCTCTTGGTAGCCACTTTCCCTGTATTTCATCCTGCAGTTCGTCCTGCAGATTGTGTCCCTGTGGCTAGTTGACCTACCTATTCACACCCAGATCCGCCAACAAGCACACAATGAGCAGCTCAAGCTGTGGTCTTCCCCTCCCACCTGCCTTGACTGGGGCCTTGAGTTCACCAGGCTGGAAGCTGGGTGGGAGGGAGCCAGCTGAGGTTCTTGTTCAGATCTTTGATCCGTGCTGGGCGCTGTGTCTCTAGTGCTGCAGAAGTAAGAGCTGGTGTCTTCGAGGCTCAGGTTGCTCACAGTCAGAGTGGAGAACATTAGGGTTCGGCGGCTGATGGGAAACTTCTCCCTGGTAAATCCACTTTCGTAGGTGGCCTCTGCACCCTGGTTTGCGGTTGCAATCAGTATCAAGCTCTGTCCTGGGAGCTGACGGTACCAGAACATCAAGGTGACTTGGGTATCGACCTCACAGTGGATGGTAATGGAGGTCCCACGTTGACAGATGTCCCTGCGCGGCTTTTGAGAGACAAGAGCTCCAAACACAGAGCCTAGTTTCAGAGAGAGCGAGAGAGCGAGAGAGAGCTGACAGGCCTGTCCCCAGGCAGGAAGGTCTTTTTGCCATTAGCTTCAGTGTCACTTCGGATCCCAAAGAACCCTTGGCACTGCCTCCGTTTTGTTCTTCCAACTGTTATTGGGTCAGAATCCACTAATCACTTAACCCATTTCCCTCATCCTCCAAAGGGTGGCCTCAGGCCCTCTGCACCTCTACTCGGCATCAACATTAACCCCAAACTTCCCCATGGGATTAGCCTCATACCTTGTCCCAGGAGAAGTAGCAGGCAAGTCAGCATCTTTAGGTGCTAGCCCTTCACCGTCCTTGAAAAAAGGCAAACTCCAGGGCCTCTTTCCTCCCCAGTGGGTTCTTCCTTCCCTACTGCATTTCTGTTCCCCTCTTGTAGTAGGACGGTGAGCTTCTGCAGAAAGCTTTATTTGCCCCCCAGTGGAGCTATGTGGCTCTTCACTTTGGATGGGTCTTCATTCACAAGGAATCACAAGTGAGTCACTGTCAGGTGTCCACCGAGTATCCACCCCTCCCCATCCATCACGGAGTACCACAGTGTGCCACCCTTTGGGTAGCAGCCCTTGGGGAGGCCTGAAAGATCCCACATAGGCTTTTAACCAGATCCTGCCTCCTCGTAGAACCTTTGCATTTCCATATGCATTTTATTTTTTTATTTTTATTTTTATTTTTTTTCCCATATGCATTTTAGAATACGTATTTAAGTTTCTTAAAAAACGTCCAGTTGAGACAATAATTGGGATTTTTCTGAAGCTATAGATCCATTTGGGGAGAATACTCATTTTTAACAATAGTCAGACTTCCAATTCATGAATGTGATATGTATCTCCATGTTGTAAACTTGTCTTTCATTTCTCTTAGTATTGCTTTTTAGTTTTCAGTTTACAGGTCTTGCATATCTTTTGTTAATTTTTTTCTTAAATATTTGGGTTGTTTTTACACTCTTTTAAATGCAAGTTTTAAAATTTAATTATCCTGGGATGCCTGGATGGCTTACTGGTTGTGCATCTGCCTTTCTTTGGCTCAGGGTGTGATCCCAGGGTTCTGGGATTGAGTCCCACATTGTGCTCCCCACAGGGAGTCTGCTTCTCCCTTTGCCTATATCTCTGCCTCTCTCTCTGTGTCTCTTATGAGTAAATAAACATCTTTAAAAATAAATAAAATTTAACTATCCAATTGTTTGCCATAGTATATGAAATGCGATTTTTGCATGTTAATATTGTAACACATGCCCTTAAGAAATTCACTTATTAATTTTATAATTTTATAGGTTTCTTTTGATATTTAAATGTAAACGGTGATTTCATCTCTTAAAAGGTTCTACTTTATCATTTATTCTTCAGCCCTTTCATCTTTTTTCTTGTCTTAACGTGCTGCATAGCACCTTTAATAATGTGGAGTACAAGTGGTGTTAGTGAAATTATTGACTTGTTTATTAGCTTAGAGCTAAAATGTTGAATATTTCTACCATCAAGTATGCTCTTAGTTGTGGGCTTCTTGTAGATGTCCTTCATTAGATTGATGAAGTTCTATTCTGCTCCCAATTCTGAGTGTTGCCATCATCAATGGGTATGGAATTTTGCTAAGTGTTTTTTCTATCTCTAATAATAACTGTGTAGTCTTTATACACGTATTAATAAGGTAAATTACAATGACTGATTTTGAATGTCAGAGCAAACATATTCCTAGGATAGATAGACCCTATTTAATTATTTGAAAAAAAAATTTTAATGCTATTTTAATTTGTTAACTACTGGAATTTTAGGTATACTTCTTTAATTTTTTTAATGATTGCTCTAATAATTATCATACTCATTTTAAACTTTTTACAGCTTACTTACAATTAATATGGTAAAGATTCACTTAAAATATAGAACTTTGCAACTAAATGTGCATGTTTTCTTCATCCTCATCTTTTACATTATTATTGTCATTTTTTTAAAATTTATTTATCATAGGCACACAGTGAGAGAGAGAGAGAGGCAGAGACATAGGCAGAGGGAGAAGCAGGCTCCATGCACTGGGAGCCCGAAGTGGGATTTGATCCCGGGTCTCCAGGATCGCACCCTGGGCCAAAGGCAGGCGCTAAACCGCTGCGCCACCCAGGGATCACTATTATTGTCATTTTTACTGTGTGTATCCACTACATGTCTCACAAGACAATGCTGAAATGTTTGCTTTCACTAATCGTACATATTACAAAGAATTTAAGAAAAATCTTTAATATCTATCTACATTTCATTTCCTGCGCTCTTCATTTCCACCTCAAAATCGAAGTTTCTTTCTTTTTTCTAAAGATTTATTTATTTATTTATTTATTTATTTATTTAAGAAAGAAAGAGAGAGAGAGAGAGTGTGTGTGCAGGTGAGTGTGTGGCGGAGGGGCAGAGGGAGAGGAGGGAGAATCTTGAGTAGGCTCCCCACCCAGCGTGGAGCCCAGCACAGAGCTCCATTTCATGATCCTGAGATCAGGACCTGAGCCGAAACGAACTCAAATGCTTAACCAACTGAGCCAACTAGGTGCCCCTCAAAATTGAAGTTTCTTTTTCTAAGATTTTATTTAGTTGAGAGAGAGAGAACATGAGCAGAGGGGAGGGGCATGGGGAGAGGGAGAAGCAGACTCCTCAATGAGCCAGAGCCCCACGTAGGGCTTGATCCCAGGACATAGGGAACATGACCTGAACTGAAGGCAGACTTAACCAACTGAGCCACCAGGTGCCTCAAAAACTGACTTTTCATCCAAGTGTTGACTTCCCTGTAAATATTGCCTTCTTTTGATTGCTTTTCAGTGTGTTAAGGGAGGCCTTTAAATTTTTTTGTCTGGAGAGTATATTTGCTATTTGAGGATGAGTCTTACAGGAGTTCCCATATCATCAGAAGACCTACCTCATTCTTTTAAATGGGTATCTAGTGGGACACCTGGGTGGCTCAGTGGTTGAGCATCTGCCTTCAGCTTGGGGAGTGATCCTGGTGTCCCGGGGTCGGGTCCCGCATCGGGGCTCCCCGCATAGAGCCTGCTTCTCCGTCTGCCTGTGTCTCTGCCTCTCTCTCTCTCTGTGTGTCTCTCATGAGTAAATAAATAAAATCTTTTGAAATAGATAAATAAATGGCTATCTAGTAATCAGCAGACTTTGTGGTTTAGTTGCTACCTATATCTGAAACCTCTGAATAATCTAGATTCCTTTTAGTGGAGTCATCTTCTCCAGACTGGATCTGGGTTTCTGCACATGTTAACTCATGCTAGATTATGTTATGGAGGAGTTTCTCATTTCGTGTATCACAGCCTATGTTTGGGCAATATTTGAAAATGTACCCTGGAGTCTCCCTGCTTCTGTCTGGATGCGTTGCTAACCAGTTCTACTGCACAATTCCTATCCTAGGGCTTTTCTTTGTTGTTATTCTGAGTTGGATTCCCTAGTTCCTGAATCCTATGATTTCTTCTCTTTTTGATTTTCTCCCACAGATTGCTGATACACATTATCCAAGAACTTTCTAAGGAAGAATAAAATAAGAATTTATTTAGGTTTGAGATCCTGGCAGAAACAAAAATCACATTTTTATGGATAGCTTGGGTTAGTTGAGAAATGCAGGCTGAAAATTATATTCTATCGGAATTTCATAGTTATTTTTTACACCGTTGTTTTCTAGCATTCAGTGTTGCTGCTGAGAAATGTGAACCATTGTGTTTCTCGTTCCTTCATTTATACATTGTTTTGGTTTTTAACACTTTTCCTTGTCTTGCATCACTTTAAGATCATTTTATCCACCTCATTCTGAAATTGATTGAAGATATGCCTTAGTTTCAGTTGTTTTATATTCATCAAACACACCTGACTTTCTTTTTCTTTTTATGGCTGTCTCCATTTGTCCATCACTAGGATGATACCATTTCTTCCCTTAACACTTCATCATTCCATTTCAAGATGGAAGTGTTGGAAGTTTACGCTATATCATGAAAAGTGTCTTTGGTGCTGGCTATGCTGCTGGTACAGAGATAGGGGGTCCAATTCTTTGGCTGTGTGAATCATATCTTTGCATTAACGGTAGGATTCGAGACCCATTTGGCTGAAGCAAGGATATTTACCCACCTTGGACTTGAGTTTACCTCAACTTGAGTTTACCAGCTGTGTGGCTTTGGGCAAATTATTTAAATTTAGGTTCTTCATTTGTAATGAGTAGAAAATAGTCCTTGTATGTCACAAGTGTATGTTCAGATAAACTAGTTGGGATATCTCACTCTTGTCTAGAAAGAAGGGGAAGTGCTTTCTTCTGTAGCATCACCCTTGTTTGATATTTCAGTTCTTTTCTAGAAAAAAGGAAACATTTTTTCCTTCCCTTTCATTGCCCCTGTTTCTTAAGAAGCCATTTCCTCTTCCCCATCATGTCCTAGTAAACCCTGCTTTTATTTTCATTTAATACAGAAGAATTTGTTATATTTACCCATGTCACAGAATTTTAAACCTTTGATTCATAGAAGGAAAATAGCATTTTTCCTTCTATGAATTTTTCAGGATGTTAATGTGATGACTCTTTATCTAAAATCATGGTTTACATTTTCTGAATTCTTCCTTGTATTCTTATGGTAAACATTAGTTAACATTTTATGTGCTTTGGAGAGTGTATTTTGTGAGTTCTCCTTAGAACACTTCGATTTATCTCGAAACTCAAGCCTCCTACCCCAATCTACAATCCTTTCAACCTCTTGAGACATCTTGTGTAATTCATGAGATGTATGATATTCAGTCTCTGCACTTAATTCATGTATTCTACATCTCTGCTTGGGCGACAGTTCCTTAGTGAGATGAGATGCATCAGAAGAAACAGGTGGCACCTTGTTGAGACAGCCGCTGGGCCTGGGGTGGTGCTCTTCCTATAAGGGTCTCAGTTGCGGTGAGGATGGTCCCCGAAAGCACTGGGAGTGAAACCACAGTGCCTGTAACTGTTCTCCTCTCTCAAGGTTGATCTTCTGAGTCAGTACAATGCTTCTGGTGGGAAAGAAATAATTTGTTGGACATCACAGGACTCCCAGACACCCTGAAAGCCCCCTGAAAATAAATGTTTGTAAATGTGTCTTGTCATTTAATAATATTCTGTGAAGGTTTGTTTTCTCTGTTCTAGGCATTGGCCTCTGCTGGGAGACCTCTGATCCCTGCCTTTTCTCAGAGAAAAAAAATTCACTTTTTCATTCTGGCAGGATCTCTCACAAAAACATTGCAGGATATTTCCTTCTTTTGATACTTCCTTTTGCCTTTATTTTGATCTAAAATCAGCTCAAGTCCTATCACTCATGTGAACTTGATCCTGAATAGTGTAATACACACTGATTTTTTCTTTTCTCTGAATTCTACAACATAAAGAATTAGCACTGAATCAAAACTTCTTATATACCTGTTTTGTCTCATTAATACTTTGGCAAATTCCCCAACATTTGGGATTTCCAACACCCTTTATATTTGTTTTGCATTCCCAAAGCAGAATAGGCTCAATTAATATTTCCTGGCAGGATCGTGTATGTCTCATTCCTAAACTAAACAAATGGATACTTACTCCTGATGATTGTGATTACAGGTATGGCCTGACTCATTCTTACCACCTTCTGTGTCACAGGGTACTCCTCTGATCAGAAGTTTCCAACACAACGGTATTGGCCATTTAGGGAACCTCAGAAAGATTTATTTTTTGTCAGTATTTTTCTCTTTTTCAGTTGAATGAACAGGATCCAAACTTCACCAACTTTCTCTTGAATCAGCACATGGATACTAAAATTTATCTAAAGAAAGGGTTTAGAATGTGTGAATGACCTCTAGCGAAATATCAGTCAAGAGCAAAGACATGGGGCAAAGTAGCAGAGTAGGGAGCAGGTTAGGAAGGGGAGGAAAGACCAATGAACAGGGCCTCTCTGGTGTGAATATGTGAGATACGTCTCCTCTAGCTGGGGTGGGGTCTCATGGTTTTAGGCTGGGGATGACACATAAGGTTGGGTTGGTTGGGTTCGGAAGGCCCCCTGAGTTTTAAAGGGCTGGTGAATGAGGCCTGAGAAACATTGCTCCCCTGGCCCAGGTGTGCGCCTGTGGCCTGGGTTCCTCTTTAGAGACTGCCTTTCTTCTAATCGGCACAAATGTGCCATAGGAGCCAATGCAGCTCAGCCCTGAGTTAAGGTCACTTCCCCATGATCTCTGTGCATCTTGTGCAGAGAGGATGTGGCTGTGGAGCACTGTGGCTAACTACTGGCGCAGAAGTACACAGATGTCTGGTTGATGCGAGCAGACTCCAGAATCAAGGGGAAGGCATCCTTCTTCTTCCTCGAGACACTGTACCCATAAGGGATGTCTCCTGTCTCAACACTGTCAATATTATAGGACCAGTAGAGCAGCCGCAACCCCAGACCTGGGTCTTGTCGATACCAGAACATTCTTTCATGGTCCATATTCTGTGAACATTTCAACAAAACTTTCGCTCCCACTTTTTTGATGAGTTGTCTCGGGGTTTGAGTCACTTGTGCGTTCAAAAGGCCTATGAGAGAAGAGCAGAGGATGTGACTCCAGAGGCCAGGAAGCCTAAGGAAAGAAAAGGCTCATATCAGGGCCTGGAAATAACAGCACAGGGGTTTTCCCCTAACACTCCACACTCACCTACTCCCAGGAAACAAAAGGCCACACCACAGAGGAGTCCGATCCCCATGGCAGACTTGAGGCAGGACTGGCTCCTCTCAGGCTCAGGCTGGAGGCTGGTTGTCTGTGATGTCACTGTCCCTGCCCACGCTCACCATCCCTTAGTCATCTTCTAGATTTAAGAGAGTTTAGAGTTGCCAAAGTGAAAGCCATCTCTGTCTCACGTGGCAGTGTGGGTGCATGTGTGCATGTGTGTGCGTGTGTGCGCGTGCCTTTGTGTCTGTGTGTGTATGTGTGTGTGCAGAAAACAGCTAACACAATAGGTCCCCTTAGAAGGACCGGCTCTTGCAATGTAGGCCCCAGGCTGGCGTCTGGGAACTTGGATTTCAGGAGTGTTCCTACCATTGAGTAACTGGTAAGTGTTGTTCATTTTGCCTGGACTGCTTGCACAAACATTGTAGTGTATGCCAAACACCCACTTTGTCTCTTCAAGTCTGCAATTTGGGTGTGTGTTAGGCAGAGAGTGCCTGTGTGATCAGCTGTGTTACTGTTCCAGGGCTGCCCCGATGTACTACGAACCGGGTGACTAATCCAATGGAAACTGCTTTTCTCACTGTTCTGGAGGCTAGAAGTCCAAGATCAAGGTGTTGGCAGGATTGGTTTCCCAGCGACCTTGCTTCTCGGCTCGCAGCTGGCCTCGTCCCTCTGCCTTCACACAGTGTTGCCTCTCTCTGTGTCTGTGTCCTAATTACCTCTCCTTATAAGGACACTGGTCATATTGGGAAAGGGCCACCTCCACGACCTCATTTAACATTAGCTACCCCTTTAAAGAACTTATCTACAAATACAGTCACATTCTGAAGTACTGGGTGTTAGGACTTCAATATATGAATTTTGAGGGGACATACTTCAGCCCATAACATTAGCTTCCAAAAGTGTCTAGGATGCTGAGCCTGCATCTTCCTTGCTGGGGAAGGAGTGCATCCTCCGGGGAGGGCAAGAACATAAGGAAGTCTCCATGGATTCATCCAAACTCTGGCTGGTTTCTTTCCCTTCCAATCTGCCTGTGTATCCTAGCGAGGTCTGGGTAGTAAGTCTTAACCACATGGCCTGAAATGCGGGTCCCCTAAAGTCCTTCTAGTGAGTCTCAGGAAGTGAATCTCCACCAGCAAGGATTTTCTTTTCCTGATCAATTCCGATTAGGAAAGCATTACTGTCCTCTGTCTGTATTTCTCTCCCTCCCTCCCTCCCTCCCTCCCTCCCTCCCTCCCTCCCTCTCCATATATTTTTCCTTCACAGCAATTTTAGTTTTTCATACAATCTTATTAAAGAACAAGAATTACCACAAGTAATGTGTTGGTTACAAGGCAGGCTTTGGAGCTACACTGTCTGGGTTTGAAATTCAATTCTGTTGTTAATTGGCCATGACCAGAGGCAAATTCTGGGTCTCAGTGCTCTTATATGGAAAATTGGACTAATAAAAGTATCAACTATTAATAAAAGTACCAACCACTGTAAGAACGCAACAGATTGGTACGTATGAACTGGTTATATCATCGCAGACCTCGATAAATCCAGCCTTTAAACCCATGAAGTCTTACTACTACTACTGTCATTTACTGAATACTAATTTTGTGTCAGACAGTGTGTTAAAATTCTCCACTGATATGATTTCTTGTACTCATCCTTATGTTACCGTTTTGGGGTAAATCTTCATCCATCTTTTTATTTTTCTTACATTTTTTAAAAGATTTATTTGAGAGAGAGAGCATGCAGATGAGTGAGGGGGAGGGACAGAGGGAGAGGGAGAGAGAATCCCCAAGCAGACTCCCCACTGAGCACAGAGCCCCATGCAGAGCTCAATCCCTTGACCCTGAGATCATGACCTGAGCTGAAACCAAGAGTCAGACACTCGACTGACTGAGGAAGCCAAGCGCCCCAAATCTTTGTCTTTTTAGATTTGCCTTCCAAAATGTTTCTGCAGGAATTGTTTTTCAATGAATTCAAAGCAACAAAACTGAAAGCACACTTGCTATGCCCTTTTAGGCCACCATGGATATTAAATTGTGGCTCGTTACCAAGCGTCCTACAGCTTTCCTACTGTCTCTAAGCTTCATGGTACTTGTGTAATAGGGACCTCACTCAGACAGCATCAGATCCTGCTCACTCACTAGGAAGGAAAAGCTACAAAGCCCAACATAATTCTGACTTAGCCATCAATTTATTTTCTCTGAATTCCTGGTGAAGTTCATAACCAGAAGTGACCAGAAGAAATATGCCTAACTCTGGGTTCTGGCTCAAATTCTATCTTCATGTTTTGCTATTCTCTGCTTTTGAAATGATTAGCTTTAGCATTTAGGGGATTTTTATCAGATGCCTTAGTAGCCCTTATACTAAGTGCCATCCAGAGCACATCCTCGTATTCAGGTGGCATCTCATATTGCAAAAATTTACCAATTCCTCAGTCCACATTTCTTATCTGTCTGTCCTAAAGTACACATTTAGTGTGCTGAAAGTATTTAGTTGTAGATATTTCTGTTCTAATTGTTACTGATTTGCCTTCATAGATATAGGTACATCGAGGTGTGAGTCTTCCCATAAGCAATAATCTCATTCCTTTTATAAAACACTTGCCTTTTCTGTCCATTGTGTTGGTGGTGGAGACACAATGGAGACATAATGGAGACATGATGGTGCCCACATGTGCAGGCTCCCCCTGGAGATGTAGTGGAGACAGTAGGGTACCAATGATGGGGTGCAGTCACTAGAGGTGCAATGTCTGCAAAGAAGAAGAAGAAGAAAGAAGAAGAAGAAGAAGAGGAGGAGGAGGAGGAGGAGGAGGAGGAGAAGGAAGAGGAGGAGGAGAAGGAAGAGGAAGAGAAAGAAGAAGGGGAGGGGTGCAGGAGGGAGGTGAGAAGATGAGACATCACAATCAAATGCAAAAGCAAAGATTTAAAAGGGCATTTTCCAGGTAATAGGAGAAGTTTAAATATGATTTTGGCTATGCATAATATGAAGGAATTGCAAATAATTTTGTTAGGTTGGCAATATGACTGTATAAAAATATTATTTTTTAGAGCTTACTAAAATCTGGAATAAAATATTATGATGTCTGGGAAATTGCTTCAAAAGATATCAACCAAAAATGCTGGAGGAATGGAAGATAAAAGTGTGGCAGGTGTTAATTATTGAATCTGGGCGATAGGGCTCATTGTATTACTCTCTCTGCTTTCATGATTGACAATTTTCTGAATAAAATGCTTGAAAATGTTATATCAAGAGGAACATGGAAAGTACGAATTATTTTCATCTAATGCTTCACCTTCAACATGCTTTACCATAGTATTACATTAAGTACCAGGCTCTACGAAGCAACTGGTTTATACTCTTCAAAAGTATTGAATTACAAAGGACAGACGGAGGGGCATTCCAGAGTAAAGAGAAATAACAACTAAATGTAAAATGTAATTCTGGATTGGATTATAGACCAGAATCTGTTTTCCTTTTTTGTTACAAAGGACACTATTTGGACAATTGCCAAATATGAAAAAAGTAATAGATACTGATATAAAAATATAATAATAAAATCCGATTAAAAGTTATTCTGTTTGTGTTATCACCATGTGCCAGAAATCCTAAACAATTTTGGTGATGAAAGACTCCTTCCTTCTGTGTAATATCTGCCCTTCTGGGACTGCCTTAGTTCACTTAGCACAGGGACAAATACCTGGAAGCAGAGAGAATGGCAGTTGCCAGGGGCTGGGGAAGGGGAAACGGGAGTAGCTGTTCACGAGATACCAAGTTCCAGTCTTGCAAGATGATGACATCTGAACAACATTGTGTCTAAAGTTAAGGAAGCTGGAGTGTACATTTAAACACTTGTTAAAAGAGACCTCATGCGAAGCGTCCTTGTCACACACGTGCACACACACAATTTTTAAAAACAGCAAAAAAGGAGATCCCTGGGTGGCTCAGCGGTTTAGTGCCTGCCTTTGGCCCAGGGCGCGATCCTGGAGACCCAGGATCGAGTCCCACATCGGGCTTCCTGCATGGAGCCTGCTTCTCCCTCTGCCTGTGTCTCTGCCTCTCTCTCTCTCTCTCTCTCTCTCTCTCTATGTCTATCATAAATAAATAAATAAATCTTTAAAAAAAAAACAGCAAAAAAAAAAAAAAAAAAGCCCAAAACAAACCCTCAGTGGGTGATTTTGGTGCACATGGAGATTTGTAATTATGTACATGACTATTAATGAAAATAATATCGTTGCATACAGGAGGGGATGCTAAAATATTATTTGTTCTGGCAGCCAGGTAGGCATGATACGCCATGGGTAGGAGGCAGAGGATTATGGCCCTTTCTGCTATTTGTTATGATGAAGAGGAATTCCAAACTAACAGATACTCGGGTGAAGCTTACTTCTTTTTATTTATTTTATTTTATTTTATTTTATTTTATTTTATTTTATTTTATTTTATTTATTTTATTTTATTATTTTATTTTTTTGAAGCTTACTTCTACAGGATCCCTTGGTCAGAGTCTTCTTCTTGTCCTCCGAAGAGCAGTCTGGTGGCAGCGGGCCCGCTTGCCCGCTCTGAGCTCTGTGACGTGGGCAGTTCACATGAGGGGCCTCTCCCCAGGAGAACTCACCTCCCTCATCCCCAGTCACCACAGCTCCTCTCTGGGCCTGGAGCTGATTTTAGTCTGTGTCTGGAAAAGTTTGTCCCTGCAGCTGTGATGGTGAGCGTGTAACAGAAATGGGGCATGTCTAGAGCAGAAATTGGTAGCCTCTGTGTTCAATAATAGCATTATCCAAGTGAAGAGCTTGTCTCTTAGAGAATTTATTCATAAGCTTTGTTATTTAAGCTGCTTATTAAAAGGCTCATAGCTAGGAAAGAGAGATAAGGAAGACAAATCCTGATTAAAATTCTTGAAGGCATCTTAGAATCCTTGCATTGATATTTCTTGAACACTTGCTATGTGCTGGGCACCGGGAACACAGTCACAGACCATGGACACATGCTCCGTGCCTCGCAGAGCATTCATTCCATTCCAGAGCCAGTGGACCAGGCATAATGATGGTTTGGTGATGCAAACATGGGAGGACACATTACCCTAAATCAAAGAACAGATGGCCCCAAAGGGAGATTTATAGCAAACAATAACAACGACACAGTGAAGCTGTTGCAGACCTGAACTGAGATGTATAGAAAGGGTGTGTGTTCGGGAAATGACCAGAGACATTCTGGGGAACATGCGAAGCAATCATGAGATCGGGAGAGTAAGAATGAGTTTGCTGGGTGGGCTTGGCAGAGCAAATGACAGCATGATCAGAGCCAGTGACAGCCGACATGAAAATAATGCTGAATAAGAAGTTGAGCCCCAGAGTAATGAAATCCAGAAGCCAACACCTGAAATTAGGAAGGCAATTTGTCTAGAGGTGGAGTGCAAGTGTTAGATGGAACGTGGGTGATGGGGAACAGGGCACTGCCCAGGGCTGGTGGCCCATGGCCCTGGAGACAGTCCCCGAAGATCAGTGCATCTGGGTGGAACGACGCTCCCTCTTGCAGGTGGTGCCAGGGAAGCTGAACTGGTACCAGGTGAGTTCTCTTAGGTGGCCTGGGCTGCGCAAGCCCCATGCAAGTCCCGAAGGGAAGTGAGGACTCTGGCATCTCATTCATAGGTGCTGTCCCTACCACTGTCTCCTGTGGGTGCCACCTTCCCCCCTGTGACAACCCTTTCAGTGCAGAGAGGAAGTGGCCGTGCAGCGCTGTGGGTTCACTGCTGGCAGAAGTGTCTGAAAAAGGCTGGACGTCTGAAGGCTGGGAGGAATGCTTAGGCTTATTTAAAAACACACCATATCTCTTAGGGACTTCTCATCTGTCGGGGTTCTTGGCATTGAGTAAAACAGTAACTGTAGCCTCATTCTTGGCTCTTGTCTGAATCAGCACATACTGGTCATGGTACATGTTTTGGCCACAACACAGTCACCCTTTTTGCCGACACTGAGATTTCAGCGACACTAGCATCCATGGACACTGGTGGATAAAGTGAGATGGTAAGTCAAGGGAAAGAGCTTCAGAGGGATGCCAGTGTATAAACCACCAGACAAAGCCTTAATGCAGAGGTCGAGAAACCAAGTTCAAGAACATAGACCTGTGCCCATGAACTACCTATCCCAAGGAGGATGTCACAGCAGGTGAGTTCATGGTGGGGTGTCTGCATTAGCTCTGGTGTTAGTGAAACAATACCTCGTGAGCCCACTTGTAAGGGAAGAGTATATATAGAAAGAGTAGGGTACCAAGGACATTGACAATGGGTGAACCAAAAATTAATACTTAAAAAAAAACTGTGACTAGTGTCCAAATCTGAAAATTCACTAAATCTTGTAGGTATTTCTTTAGCATGAGTGAGTTTGGTTGAGGTGTGAGTAATCAAGAGTAGATCCCATAAAGTAGCTGAGGATACATGCCTCTTCAGAACTCTGTGAACCTGAGCCCTGCTGGTCCTGGGAAATAAGAGTAACGAGCAGGGTAACCTGGTGCCTAAAGCAGGTCCATGTTAAGAATCAGGGCATTGTAGCTATCATCTCTAGGTCCTTGACAGAGGGCTCTAGGTGTGTGGGATCCTACAGAAGTAGGAAGGCGTCTGTCTACATCACGGTCCCATGGGCTCCCATGGGATACAGGGTCACCCAAGATGACTTCCAGGAAATAAGACTAAGTCATTAGATGGTAGATCCCCATTCCAGGGGGAACAATCTTTGAGTTTATAATTTCCACTTCCATCTCCGATTTAATTAGTATAATTCTATTTATATTGAGGATGTGATAAAAGTAGTAATGGAAACTCAACTTAGACGTGAGAAGCAACAATTTTTGTAGTTCAGAAATATCTGAGCCAATCTTTCAAAAAGGAGAGATACGTCCACTGGAAGCCCCTGTGTGTAACAACATAAGGTGCCTCCTAGAGGGAGCTCATCCTAAGATTAGGGCAAGGGGCCTACGGGGTGGAAGACCTAGTAATACAGCCAGTTCTTGGAGGGATGAGTGGATTTGGAGTTCAGCTGGGTTTCCTGCTGGATTTTGCATCCTGGATGAGGTTCTCTGCATTTCCTTATCCCAGGATATAACGACTATTTTGGTGGTTAGTGAGGAATGTATGTAATTGAGTGAGCCTTCATGCCAAAGTCTGGATAAGATATTTGGGATCAAGATGAGGAGCTGTAGTTTTGCCCTTCCAACCCAAAGAAAGAAAAGGAAAAGCTTGAGCAAATTTTTCTTCTTGTGCTTCATTAATAGAGGTGCCACTCTGCAGGAGGCTCTACCTGGGAGGGATGTTGGAGCCTGTGGGCAGCAATGATGAAGTCTGCTGTATTGTGCTGCATGGCAAATGAAATGGTACAGAGCTGAAGCATCAGCAGTGGCTGGCAGGTATTTTAGGGCCCACCCGAAAAAGAAAAAGATCCCATGGGAACAGTGGTACCCAGGGAGGCAACTTCGTCATCAGGGGGACATAGAGCTCAGGGGCTGGAGTAGAAGAATAGATCTCTGTTAGAGCACACGATCTGACTTGCTTGGATACACATATGAAAAACCCTGGAATCTCCCCAGACTATGTGTAGGAGAGGACTTCGCGGGGCACCTAGATACTG
This sequence comes from Canis lupus familiaris, assembly GCF_011100685.1. Taxonomy (NCBI): domain Eukaryota; kingdom Metazoa; phylum Chordata; class Mammalia; order Carnivora; family Canidae; genus Canis; species Canis lupus. The sequence goes on from NC_049237.1 coordinate 6,587,482, forward strand.
GACTAGTCAGAGGGGTGTTGGAAAGAGGATCTTGAGACAAGACTGATTCACTCATTCATTTAACACTACTACTGCCTTCAGGGACTCTGGTAAGTACGGAGATAAGCAATAGAGGCATGATCCTTATTCTCTTTAACCTGGATATTTATGACTGTAAATGTTAAACAATAAACAGTTGAGTGTGTTGACTGCCATCAGGATAGAAGTTCAGGCTGTCATAAGAGCACAGAGCAGAGGAAATGACCCAGCCAGGGATTCAAGGAAATCTTTCTGGAGGAGGATGTGACTTCCGAATTAGCATCCAGAGGAGCGATCGGTCAGGTGACCGGGTAGGTAGGGAGAGGAAGGGCGCTCTAGGGAGAGTGAACCTTGGTGGTGAACACCCAGCAGTGAGTCAGCAGAGGGCATACGTGGTAGTTGTGGTCACTGAGGGAAAGAGGACATTCACGTCAAGAAGGCAGGTAGGTACACAAAGACCTCGTCAAGGAGGAGCTTGTAAAGTCTTGAGCTTATACTTTATACTGGCAGTGGGGGCGACTACGTGGAAGGCGGTTAAGGAATCCAGGTGAGAGACGTTGGCTGGGCCACAGCGTTGTCACTGAAGTTAGAAACATTAGTAAAAATTGCAAGGGATGTAACATCTGCACGTACGCAGGGTAGGAGATGCGGGACTAGGTGTCTCTGAGAGATGGTGGGGATGACCCCTCCGTTCCTGGCTTGGACATTTGGCCAGAGGGCGGGACCATTTGCTGAGATGTGGAAGAAAGAGGGACGTCAGATTTTGTGAATAACTCAGAGCGTGCTCTTCCCCCCGGGGCAAGCAACCGGGAATAGGACGTGGAATATGGGACAAGGTTTTGTTGAGTGACTGGACTGAAAATGCGGCGTTTGGTTTGGGCAACAGTGAAGCCCAGTAAGGAGTACTGGGGGTGATAGTAGTAGTAGTAGGGAGACAGGATCACTGTGTGCAATCCTGTTCTATCCTGTTCTAGGAAGAGAGTCCCTTGCCCCTGGCAGTAGACCTACCGCGGCCAGCGTGTCCTACCTCGACTTGGACAAGCACCTTAGTGGTGAGAGGCCCCAGGAGAGCAGCACCCTGCAGGGGAGCTGCCCTGACAGCGTCTGCGGAGCTGGGGAGCCCGGGAAGGACAACTATGGGGCAGATGGTGGAGGGAGTTCTCCTCGTGGTTGGGGTGGGGCTCCCCAGGAAGGCGCCTCCTTGTTCTCCAGGTGCCCTTTCTGTGCAGCGAGCATCTGGCTGAGCAGCGCTGTGGATAAACCGCTGGCGCAGAGGTGCAGCGAGGTGTGGTTGGTGCCTGCCGACTCCAGGGTCGGGGCCAGGGGGGAATTTCTCTTCTCTTTCCGAGAGACCCAGTACCCATCAGGGACATCTCCCTTTTCAGTAAACTGAACGTTCCTTGAAGAGTAGATCAGCTTTAGACCCAGCCCTGGGTCTTGTCCGTACCAGTACATAGCGTCGCGGTTCATATCCTGAGAACAAAGCAGTGTCAACTGCCTCCTGGTCCCTGTGATGAGGTATCTCAGGGTCTGGGTCACTCCGGCTTCCACGGGGCCTGCGAGGGAAGGAAACAGAGCTAGAGTCAGCCGAGAAGGGCACGGCCTCTAGAGAATGTCTCGAGATGAGACCTGCAAGGTGCAGCCACCTTGCCCAGGTGTCCTGAAACTCACCTGCTCCCAGGAGACACAGCACCACCCAGCCCAGCAGCCCGAAAGCCGTGGGTGTCCTCCAGCCCCGGGGGCTCCAGTCGGCTTCTGTGGCATCTCCCTCTTTGCAGCTACTTGGCCCCCATTTTCGGGAGCGAAGCCACTTCCCTTTCTCGCGGGGCTGAAGGGAAACACAAGCGACTGGTGGTGGCCGCTGTGGGCTGGCGAGGCTTATGGTCACCAACATTTATTAGCCTTGCTCTCCTTTGAGGCTAGCAGGACACTCTTGTCAAACTTGGAGGGTATCTGCATATTCTGAATCTTTATGATGAAAACTGATAGAGCACATTTATCACTTAGAACTGCGAGAGCATGAAACTTCCACTGTCGTCACAGTTGCACTTTGGTATTTTAGATGCCTCACGTCCACCCTGCAGAGGCAAGTCCAAGCATGTTCCTACCCTTGCTTCTCCACCGGCATGGGCATGGGTTTTTTAGCCACTACCTTTTCCAAGAGGCTCGTCTGTAAAACCTCGGACAGGCCCCCAGCGTGGATTAGTTCACGGGTCTGTACCCAGTTCACACTGTTCGGCGCAGGGCTCTATCCTCGTTAGCCGACTACACGCCCCGTAGTTGCGGGAGCTGGTGGCTGCTTTCCTCAAGGTTGGGGTTTGCTATATCTTTCTTCTTTCTCCTCTTTTCTCTGAAGCAGGCAGGGATGACAGCTGCTAACTTCCGTCACCTCACATTTTTACCAGCCAACGTGGTTTCTTCTTCTGCTGCGGGCATGCAACCTCTTTCTGGCTTTCTGGTCTCCACCTGCTGCTCCACGCAGCAGCACAGCTGTGCCCCTGGGTGCTGAGAGTCCTGGGGGAATCCCGGCCGTGGCTGGGGGGCATCAGGGCGTCTCTTCGGCAGTCCAGCTGCGACATACTGCTCCCTTTTCTGGGTCACTGTGTCCTTCCTGCGTTGGGGTGACGTTTGTGGGGGATTGCACAGTGTTTTCCCTCTTGGATACCTTCAAGTTTGTTTTGTGCTTTGTTGGAGCCAGAATATTCTTGGCTGGGGTGGGAGTGGGGGATGGAGGAGGAGGAGAGAGCAGAGACTGCCCTCCCCGCCCCCCCCCCCCCCCCCCCACCCCCAATTGCTTCCAACCACAGCCAGGGCTTCACGGAGTCCTTCTCTATTTTGCCAAATCATTGTCATCTCCAGGCAAGAGGTGGGTCCTCATCCCAGTTTGGGGGCAGCACTCACACCTCAGAGATGGCTTTCCGCTTGCAATCCCCTTCATGCTGGGGGCGCATCTCTGACCTTCCCCATTCCCGGCCAGTGAGGCGCATCTGCTCTCAGGACAGCAACTCTGCCCTGCGGAGGCGTGTTTTCTCTTCCTACGTTGCTACCGGTGTGGTTCCTTTCAGGAAAAGCATGGCAGGGAACAGGCTTGGTTTCACGTCAGCCCTTGGTGTTTTTCTGTTGTCCTGGGAGTTTTCCATATTCTAGCTGTGGGGCAGGTATTCTCTGTGGGAAAGCAAGCAGCTTTCATTCTCAAGAACCCTCTTCAAGCCAACAATTTCCTTATTACTTAGTAAAGCTTGGCATCCCGAATTTCGTCTTTAGAAATCTTTCACAGTTGACCTGCGTCTACAAAGCTAAACCCAACTCTCTATTTACACCCCGGTCCAGTGGATTTCCCCAGGTTCTATGGTGCTTCCAACACCATAGAAGTGGATAATTACAGCTCATAGATTTATAGTTCATCCCAAGCATTCTCCATATTAGATTAACCCAAGAGTCAGGAGGCACCTGATTTTATATTCCCAAACTCCCCCCAACCCAGCAGCAAATTCACTCTCCTCAACAGGCTGCTTTCCTCCTCTGCACCCCATTGACAGGGAGGCTGCTCTGGTCTCTCCTTTCTTTCTCTACATCAAAAGCGATGTTGTTGACCTGAGTCCCTAATAGCCTTAGATCGTGAGCCAATTGCTGTACCTTCCCACTCTTCTGTCCTAGAACCTTCCTTCTGATCTCTCCTTCTTCAGGCCACCACCTTCAAGACTTTGGAAACTTTTCCCCAATGTGCGGCAGGCGTCTAAGTCTGGGAATCCTGGAGATGGCCAGGAGCCCTGAAACATCTCCCTCCATCTTTTGTACTTTTTGTACTTTAATGTAATGTGTTCCGTTGTGTGCTGTCCATCTGTCCATGTCTCTCCCAGGACTTCTTCGGTGTCTGCTCTCGGCCTCCCTCCTCGGAGGCACTGCTTAGCAAATCTGTTGCGTCTCCCAGCCGTCCTTCTGGGCTAACAGTCTCTGGACAGCAATATCTATGCCTGCCTCTACTCCACTAAGGAGCCATTTCTGAAAAACCCCTTTAGGAGAACATTAAGTGCCCTTTAAGTGCGCAGCAAAATGTCTCCTATGGCTGATCCAGAGCCCAGTTATAGACTCTAGAATGTTCACTACACCTCAAATCCTGTTTTACTTATGCTCAGGCCCTTGGAGTTGTGAGGAAGTTGCTCTGCCCTCTATATTTTCATGTTATATGATTAACCTTTGAAAGATCTCATGAGAGACTTTTATATAGTGAGTTCTCTTTTAATTGGTGACACGGTGTTCAATTTTATCAAATGTTCCCCTTTATCAAGATCTGAAGTGAAACATTCATAAGGAATGCGTTAGTGCCCTCTAGTGGAATCTTATTGAAATCGGCAGAAAAAAAATGGTCTTAAAGAGGTTCACATTTCATTATTTTTTAAAAGATTATCTATCATCTATCTATCATCTATCTATCTATCTATCTATCTATTTATTTATTTATTTATTTATTATTTATTTATTTATGAGAGCAAGAATGAGAGAGATCACAGAGAGAAGAAGGAGAAGCAGACTCGCCACTCAGCAGGGAGCTCAATCCCAGGTCACGGAGATCATGACCTGACCCAAAATCAAGAGTTAGTTACTTAACCCACTGAGCCACCCAGATGCCCTGAAGATGTTCACATTATATTTTAAAGATTTTATTTATTTATGAGAGACACAGAGAGAGAGGCAGAGACACAGGTAGAGGGAGAAGCAGGCTCCCTGCAGGGAGTCTGATGTGGGACTCAATCTCCAGTTCCGAGATCATGCCCCGAGCCAAAGGCAGCCGCTCAACTGCTGAGCCACCCAGGTGCCCCTGCCGTTTACATTTTAATCTCCACAAACTGTGAATGTTTGGATTCAATTAAAAAGGGAACCAAGGTGCTGCATACAATTAAGGTTACTAATCAGCTGGCCTTGATCTAGGGAAGCCCAGTCTAATCACATGGGTCTTTGAAAGAAGGGAACCTTTCCCAGCTGTGTTTGGAGGGGGACCTGGGTATGGAACAGGGTCTGGGAAATGGAACATTGCTGGTTATGAAGGTAGAGGAAGCAGGTCATAAGGCAAGGGCATTTGATTCTTTTCTAGAGCTTTCAGAAAGAAACATAGAGCCCTGACAAAACATTGATTTTAGCTGAATGAGACCGGTATTGGACTTCTGATCTCCAGAACTGTAAGATAATAAATTTGTGTTATTTCAAGCCATTGAGTGTGTGTTAACTTGTTCTAGCGTGCAATCACCGAGACTATAAATTCATAGCGAGATGTGGTAAGAAAGCGATTCAGGGGCAGCCCCGGTGGCCCAGCAGTTTAGTGCCACCATCGGCTGGGTTTGTGATCCTGGAGACCTGGGATCGAGTCCCATGTCAGGCTCCCTGCATGGAGCCTGCTTCTCCCTCTACCTGTGTCTCTGCCTCTCTCTCTCTCTCTCTCTGTGTCTCTATAAATAAATAAATAAATAAATAAAATATTTAAAAAAAAGCGATTCAGATGGGGAAAAGCGAAGGAAAGGCTAATAACTGGGTGCTGATGAGCATCCGGGCCATCTTGTGGGTGGGGGTCAGGCCATGCAGCAGAGGCTCTGTGCCTCTTGGGTTCGCCATCTATGTGCAGAGGATGTGGCTGCATTGATAAACTGCTGGTGCAGAGGGACTCAGGTATCAGGTTCCTGCTGGACTGTTCAAGGGTCAAGGGGAGACCATTCTTCTCCTTTCTCTCTCTCTCCCTCCCTCTTTTTCCTTCTGCATACTTGAGTGCCTTTGTGTGGTCATCTTGCAGGGGGATGGAAGCTGCAAAATGTATGGGCTTCTGTGGCTATGCACAAAGACAACAAATTCTACTTTCCTGCCATTTGGAAAGTGACATCCTCCCTGCCGGCCTCAGCCACCGCACCTCGCTGGTTCTGTGCCACTTAGCAGAGGCCATGGAGTGCACTGTGCCAGCCACGGATGGTCCCACCAAAGGCAAAATTCTTCTCAAGAGAATAGGCCCTCAGAGGCTGGCAGTAACACCTGCTGGAACATTCTGATCCAAAGCCTGTGCAGAGGAGGCATTTGCAGAAATGGAGCATGCCAAGAGCAGAAACTGGTAGCATCCGCCTTTAAAAACAGCATCATCTGATTCAAACTCCTGTCCTTAATATCCCTTTGCCTCTTCAGCTTCTCCCAGAGTGGCTTTCTTCAGCAGCAGCCTTCTTTCAGGGGCTCAGAAGTAGGGCCCCATGTTGGTTTTCTATTGTTGCTGTAACACAGGATCGCAAACCTAGTGGCTTAAAAGAACACAAATTTATTATCTTGCTGTAGGTTAGAGGTTTGACACGAGTCTCATTGGGTTCAAATCAAGGTGTGGCAGGGCCATGTGCTCTTCTGGAGGCTCTGGGGAGAATCTGTTTCTTTGCCTTTTCCAAGTCCTGGAGGCCACCTCCGGTCTGTCTGGGGCCCCTTCTTCCATCTTTGAAGAGAGCCACAGCAGGTGGCATTCTTCCCACATCACTCTGTAAGGACCCATGTGTTTAATTGGGCCCACCCGGATAATCCAGAACAATCTCCCCGTCTGTCTCAATGTCAACTGATTAGCAAACTTAACTGTATCTACAAACTTGATTCTCTTTTACCATGTTGTAAGGCAATATATTCACAGATTCTGAGGATTAGCAAATGAATATTTGGGGTGGGGCATTACTTGGCTTATTAGGAACCCTTAGCTAGAAAAGGAAGGTAAGACTGGGAACTGTTGAAATGTAAGAAATATAATTTTTAGGGGGAGGAGAGGAGGCAAGCCCAGGGCCCAGTCCTCTTAGACATTGCTGAGCCATTCTATCGTTTCCTTTAATGGACATATAATGAATATCAATTATGTGGCAGGTGCTGTTTTAGACTATGGAAATACACGAACAAAAAAGATGACGTGCCTGTCTCCAAGACGCTGATGATTTTTCATATTGATGATTGACTGAACTTGTGTGCCACGCACGAAGGAAGATTCTGGGAAAGGAATGCTGGAAACACGTATCTTCTTACCATAAAGATTTTGTAATCACTTTAATTTGGCATCTGCAGAAAGGAAGAATTGTGGAAGGTGTAGTGGGAGTACAGAGGAAGGAGCCCACGATCTTGGGAAAACAGAGCACATTTTAGATAGTGCTATTTCAAGTAATATTTTGAAGAACAAAATGTGTTTGTCAGATGGGCCATTCAAGGGAAATATTATGTGCTAGAGTTCAACGTTGCTAGAGTAGAGCATGCGAGAACGTGAGTGCTAGAAGGTATGGTGGGATTTTCTAGTAGGGTTGTCATTTTACCTTATATATGCAGGAAGTTTGTCCACCACCAGACACCTCTGTCCTGGATAGTTTACTTATGTCTCTTCCCAAACTCACCACCATCCGCAGGGCTCTGCTGGCCTGTATCAAGCTTGGGAGCAGAGTATACACATGCTTTAAATGCTGGTAAGCATTTGGAGACAGAGGGGCAATTACTTTGTTTGTCGGAGGCTGGATCTGGTCAGGTCATTTGGTTTCCTCCTCCTCTGAGAAGGCCTGAAGAGTCTGAAGCACTGGCCCATTCCAGCTACGTCCAGCTCACTGGGTCTGTCCTTCCCAGTGCCCGACTGTGATGGACTTAATGGAGAAAGGGATCTGTAACTCAAGAAGGAAAATAAAGAGCTCTTTATCCCAGACTCTCATGAGAACTTGACATTCTAATACAAAGATGTCTTTTTGGCAAGGGATTTAATTTCTTTCCTTTCCAAATACTAAAGGAATCATCATATGTTTCTTTGCATGATAATCAGTTTAGATTTTATATCTGTTAGACCACAGAGGGCCACGGAAAGACGAAGGGGAAGGGAGTGACATGGCCAGAGTTTTGCAATTAGGAAAGTTGCACTTGGTACTGGGATGCTGATGCTTCATTAGTTGGGGGAGGCTGGAGCCTGAGACATGGATAAAGAGGCTACTAAACTTACCTGTGGAGCTGATAAGAGCATAAACGTGACAGTGTTGCACTGAGAGAATGGATGAAAAGAAAAGTTATGTGGGAGTTAGAAATCAAAGCTCTTGGAGAAAGAGTGGGTGTCCGGGGTAAAGGAGGAAGAGAAATGTAGCACAGCTTCAATCTCATGCAAGTAAATGACTCATACTTCAATTCACCAAACCAGGAAACCAGAGAATAGCTTGCAGGGCCAAGATGACATATATCCAAACTCCAGGGGGAGGTGTTCAGTTGGTCTCCTGAATGGACTTAAGTTCAAATTAGGAATCAGGGTGAAGAGGATGGATCTCGGTTTCATTTATTATGAAGTAAGGTTCTTGTGCTCCCAGCCCCAATCTTGGGATGGCAGACAGCAGCCAGCTTATAGAGAAAGACAGGAGACTGATGCCATCTCAGAAAGTACCTTTTCTCTCTAAGAAATTAACTTTTCTTTCCTCTTCTAGTTATCAGTCTCTCCAACTATGGCAGCAGGTGGCAATTCAGTCCTGCTTAACTCATTAATACTTAGGCTACCCCAAAGAGAGTTCTGTTGTCTAATCATGGAAGGGGTAGGTCAATTCATGAGAAAGACAGCTTGCCCCCCAAGACACTGATGAGTGTTCAGATGATCCCCAATTTCTCCAGGAAACTTTCACAAATTGGCTGATAAAAAAATTAAAATCACACTAGATATTGTCTTGTTAATTGGATCCTGGTATTTGTTGTTTTCCCCAAGGTCTTGCCTTGAGGTTGCTAGTTTTCTGACTAATTGGAATTTCAAAGGATTGTGCTCCCCAAATAATCAATCAACTGAAAAGTTATGTCTATGTTACCTCAAAATTCATAGGAACAAAGCTCATTGTAGATTGCATTCCCTTTGCCAAACAATTTTATTCTCTTCTAAAAAATTCTCTCAACCTTCATTCCATCCCTTTCCCTGGCAGCTGTTCTGGTCTCATTTCTCATCCTTTTCCTCAACCCATGGAGTAAAACAAGTTGGTATCTTACCCTGAGGCTTTGGTGTCCTTCCAGTAGGAGCTAGATCTTTCCTCTTTATCTTTCCTTTGTATAATTTCCCTTTGCTCCCTTTACCAAACTCCAGGCCACTCTACTTTTATACTGTGTCCTTGATAAAACAGTAGGAGGAAAACTTGATCTATTGTGTCCAGGACTCAGAAATCTCTCTCAAGTAGTTTTGAATTCTAATTCAATGTATTTGATTGCATCTAATTCTCTGTATTTCTTGTCCCGATAATCTTGGCATTTGTTCTCCTTTGGTGTGGTAGACAAGATTCTAAGAACAACCTGCAGTGCCCCTTGCCTGTGAGTAATCCCCTCCCCTTTTGAGTGTAGGAGGTACCGGTAAATATAATAAAACCTCGCTCCTGTGATTGAGTTACATTGTTTGGCAAAAGGGATATTATCCACATGACCCTACCCGAACCTAATCACATGAGTGTCCAAGGCACAGTTTTCTCCAGCTGGTAGCAGAAGGGGAGGCCACAAAGCTTTCAGACTATCAGCAGGATTTGATGTGCATTTCTGTCTCTGAAGGTGGAGAGAACAAGGGAGACTGCAAGGAACTGTGGGCAACCCCTAGTGACCACAGGCAAGGAAACAGGTGATTGCCATACTCACTCCTACCACCACAAGTAACTGAATTCGGCCGATAATAAGAATGGATGGGGAGAGGAGTGGGCTCCAGAAGAAATTGCAGCCTGATGACACCGTGGTCTCAGCTGACCTTAAATAGAGACCCACCACCCTGGTCTTCCGACATGCAGCACTGTGGGATGATAAATCAGTGTTGTTGTAACCTGCTTAATTTGCACCATTTGTTATGCAGCAACAGAACATAAATACAGCTGGTTATCACCCAACATTTTCCTTTGGGGACCTACACAGTGACCCTGTTGCATCTCTGTCTACTCAGAATCATAGGTTTTGATTTTAAAAATTACACTTGCATCTACCCAGGTGAGGTTCTGCTCCCTAATAATCCCTGTGAAAAAAACACATTTCTTTTGTCTTATTACCTACCCACCTCCCCTCCACTAACTTTTCCCTCCTTCTCAGTAATCCTGAGCCCACGGGTTGTCTGAAAACTTGTCTTGACCCTCTGTTACTCAGGCTCGGGATTCTACATCTGAGGAAGCCCCTCTGTCCTACTGAATTTCCTGTATGACTCCATCAGTCATCGAGAGACACCATCGTAGAATCTTTGAAGGATCTTTGTTAATCTGAGGATTTTGTTCTTTACTTGATCAGAATTCAGTTTTTTTTCAGAATTCAGTTTTATCAAAATTTTCCCTGCATCTGTATTTGAAAATTGAAGTTTACCATAGGAAATAGGACACTTTAGGTTAATGCTCTCTAGTCTAGCACAATATCATCAGCCAGGGGTAAAGACTTGGATTACAACAGGAAAGATGTCTTGGAGGGGAAAAAAGAAGTAAGGAATATTACAGTCAAGGCCGGGCTTCGGTTCAATTTTTGTGAGAAAACTCCTAATTTGAGTCAGGAATCTTGAGGGCAGTGTTCCTTCACTCCTTGGTTGGCTCCTTTCTTGTGCAGAGAGGATGTGGCTGTGCAGTGCTGTGGCTAACTGCTGGCACAGAGGTACACAGATGTCTGGTTGGTGCTGGCAGAGACCAGGGTCAGGGGAAAAGATTTCAGCTCATTTCGAGAGACATCATACCCCTCAGGGGCATCTCCTTTTTCAAAGTTGTCAGTACCAGTTGAGTAGTAGATCAGCTGTAGCCCAAATCCTGGGTCTTGGCGATACCAGAACATTGAAACATGATTCATATCCTGCAAACACTGTAGGGTTAATTTCTTTCCTGTCCCCAAGATCCTATGTCTTGGGAACTGATTGACCAGAGCATCCTTGAGACCTGTGGCATAAAAAAAAAAAAAAAAAGTGGCCAAATAAAGACACAGCCCCGGGAGAGGGGTCTGATGCTACCATCCTGAAGAAACTCCTCTAGTTGGAGCCCTGGAAACCTAGTGGCAGGTGCCCGGGACTCACCTACTTTGACAAGACAAATGACAACACAGCAGAGCAACCTGTTGCTCATGGCAGCGTCAGATGAAGAATGCTGTCCAGCGCTGTGATGAATTTAGTCTCTGAGGCCAACGCTCTTCGTTTGCTTCCTGGCCAGAGACCACACCCTCCTTCCTCACTGCTTCAGAAAAGAATCAAAAGTCTCTTAGACTGAACAGAATGTGGCTGGTTTCATTTGTCTCGGTCACATGATTGTTTATGATGTTCTTTTAAGGAATGAGCACTTTTTACCCCTATGAACTCTAATCTCCTTTATATGCTATATCCTTAGTAATATGGTGGGTTTGTGTCTTTTGAATTTTTGCTAGATTCTTATGGTACGTTGAGGATTGTTGCATGGACCCTTGAGGCTTCCCTCCAAACACTTCTCTGGAAACTTTCCCATTTCATTCTTCTACCCAACTTGAGATTTTACCATAAAAGCCCTCTAATCTTCAGCCAGCCTTATGTTATTCATTTCCATGAGTTTCTGCTCATTAATCTCGGTTTTCGTATAATGCCTGTGCCCCTTCTCTCTCTGTGGGCTGCCTCATAAGGGAGTGAGCGGTATGGTGGGGGGAATGGGGCAACTAAGTGTATACACACAGGAACATCTGGGGGGTGCCTAGAACTCGCTCTGAGGTGATTCGGATCTGGTGTACGATCTCCTCTTAACTGGAGCTTCCTCCAGGCAGAACTGGGTGCAGACATACAGTATACACCCCCTTGTAGCTACTGATCCCTATGAGTGGTCTAGTAACTGCTCTCAACACCACTTGCTTGGTTGGGGGGAGGGAGCATTCTTGGGAGATTGTGAGATGTGAGTCGCCACAGATGAACTGAAGTTCAAATGTCGTAGATGTGGCTTTTTGCTATTTAACATTCTTTCTAGGAAGATTTTTCCCCCTCAAATTCTAGGCCACCTGAGGGTGTGGCTGTAGATTTCTATAGATAAGCTGCTAGCAAAGAAGCATGAAGATGTCTCTAGAGCCTGAAGAAACCCTCCTTCTTCTTCTAGGAGACACTGTGTGCATCAGGGGATCATCTTCAATGTTGCCAGCAACAAGTGAGCAGTGGATTAGCTGTCACCCCAACGTTGGGACTTGGTCATACCGGGACATTCTGTTATGAACAAAGTCCTAAAGACATTCCACCCCCACTGCATTCTGTTTTATATCTAGATTCTGGATCACTCTAATATCCAAGTGACTAGTGGGAGAAGGATACACAAGTTATAAGCAGTGTCCACCAGGAAGGCCAAAATTTTGGCCATGAAAAAAAAAAAAAAAAGCCTGGTGCTAGAGCCTAGAAATCCCAGTTTATGATTATTCCTAATGTGCCATGATCTTATCTGCTGCCAGGAAACAAAAAGCTTAGTGCCCAGAGGAGCCTGATCCTCAGGGCAGGGTAGGAGGAGCATGTCTTCTTCTAGCTCTCGTCAGCCTGTGGGTGGTTTGCCTCTGATGTCACTGTGTCTGCCCACACCCATAGTCCTGAGTCCCGCAGAGATGGAGTCTTTCTTCCCCCTCACAGAGCATTACTCAGCTAAGCTCAACTTTTCTGGGCAATTCAGAAACAATTGTTCTTTTGGGTCTATACTGCTATTCCTTTGCATTCTTTCTGAATCAAGCTTAGTTTTTCATCCACAACATTCTTTAATAACCACTATTGCCACTAGGTTAGCAGTTAATCTGGAAACTTCTAGAGGGAAGCTTCTTGGATCTGAACACCGGTTCTGCCTCTTTTAACTATTATCTTAGGCAAGTAAGTGGGCTGCCTCATGCCTCGATTGTACTATCACTGATTTGTGCCAATAAAAGTGTGTATCTGACAGAGTTGTGAAGAGCGAATGAGTTAAAGTGTTAAGTGGTATAACAATGCCTCGTATATAGTAACCACTCATTAAGATTTAGCTCTCAAAATAGTTAACTAATAGTACTGCTACTAACGTCATTATTGACTATTGAGTCAAAAAAAATTTTTTTTGAGTCAAATTTCTATGCTGGGGATTTTGTTAGGCAATCCACATACATTTTCTGGACCAAATAAAACCTCTGGGAGCCAGATATTACTGATTGCATTTTAGAGACTAGGAAACTATCTTTAGAGAGATTCGGTAATGTGGCAAAACTAGAAAGTGACCAGATAAGTCTAATCCCAAAACTGGTAGTATTTTCAACAATTAGTAATGAATTTCTCAAAGATTCTCTATTTCTCTTCCTTTCTCTTTTAAGGGTTTGATGAAAGCCTCATTCCTGCGGGAGTTATTTTTCAATTTACCCTAACTTCTGAATCTAAAACCACATGTGGTATACCATCCCCTATCTGCCTGAAATGCAAAATATCCTTTACTCTCAGGGGTCCTAGGCTAGCTCTGTCTTTTCTTGTTGAAAACCTTGAGCACTTCACTCAGCATAATAAGTCAATCAGAGAAGGACAAACATTATATGTTCTCATTCATTTGGGGAATATAAAACATAGTGAAAGGGAATAAAGGGGAAGGGAGAGAAAATGAGTGGGAAATATCAGAGAGGAAGAAAGAACATGAGAGACTCCTAACTCTGGGAAACAAACAAGGGGTGGTGAAAGGGGAGGAGGGCTGGGGGTGGGGGTAACTGGGTGAGGGGCACTGAGGGGGGCACTTGATGGGATGAGTGCTGGGTGTTATGCTATATGTTGGCAAATTGAACTCCAATAAAAAAATAAAAATAAACAAAAAACAAAAAGAAAATGCAAAACAAAACAAAACAAAATTCTATTAACCCAAAATAAATGAAAAGAAAAAAATAGAGACTTAAGAGATATTTCAGACATATACATTTACTCATTTATGCCACAAATATTTTTGAATGCCTGTGATTTCAGGAATGAGGAAGGCTGAGATGAACAAGATAGTTTTTTGTTGTTGTTGTTTGTTTGTTTTGGGAGCAGCTCACTCTTTATTGATGGAAGGCTCTGGGTCACTTGGAGCTGGTGTATGTGGTGACGGCCTTGGTGCCCTCAGATATGGCATGCTTGGCCAGCTCCCCAGGCAGCAACCGACGCACCACCGTCTGGACCTCTCAGGATGTCAGTGTGGTCCAGCCCGAGTACTGGGTCAGCCGGGCAGCCTCGCCAGCCAGCCGTTCAAACACATTGTTCACAAACGAGTTCATGATGCTCATGGCCTTGGAAAAGATGCCGATGTCAGGGTGCACCTGCTTTAGCACCTTGTAGATATACATTGAGTAGGTTTCCTTGCACCGGCTATGCTTTTTGGACTTTATCACCAGAACCATGGCCTCTGCGGCCTTCGGACTGCGGCTGCTGCCCATGCTCGGCGCCCATCCTCCTGCTTGTCCTCTTGGCATGCACAGTCTAAGGGGGAGATGGACATGAATTAAATAATCATATACATAAAGGTCATTGTGGAAATGTTGAAAATGTGCCAAAGGAGTAGTAGTGGGTGTGTGTAGGGGAGAGTTGACCAAGTCTGAAAGCCAGGGAAGGCTTCCCTAAGGAGGGGTATTTAGATAAGGAGAGTTAATCAGATGGAAGTGGATTGAGAATGGATGACTAAGAGTGTTCTAGACAGAAGAAATAGCACATGAAAAGGCCCTGTGGCAAGAGAAGGAAGGAACAGGGTTCTGGAATGGAAAGGAGGGCAGTGCCACTGGTGTAGTATTGTTTACCTTCCAAAATATATAAAATAATCTAAATGTTTAGTACGAAGAGAGTTATTAACTGAATTATGATGCTGCTGTAGAAGGGCACTGTGTAGTCACCGAAATGGTGTATAAATCTATGTATGCGGGAAATACTCATAATATTGATGAGTAATAAAAACAACTTGTTAAACTGATTACTGATATTGATAACTAATAAAAACACACTGAAACAGTGTTAAAAAAAAGAAAAAAGAAAAAAGAAAACCTTGAGCATGTTTTTATCAGGTAGCTGATTCAAGTTCTTTTTTTTTTTTTTTTCTAAATTCTCAATTCTTGGTAGATTTCTAACATCCATTGTTGGCCATTTCTGGGTTCTGTCCTTTAGTTGTCCCATTACTTACTTCTGAACAAGTTTCTTTTAGCATTTAGCAAGTTTTACGTGATTCCAAACACTTTTTTATCACACGAATCATCCTTGTAACCAGGTTGGTCTCTTATTATAAGAATTAGGAGAGAATTCTGAAGAACCTTGTCTTCCTATAAACATTTCTGTTTGTAGTAAGTATTTCATCCAACCGAAGGTATTTTTGTTCTAGATATTTCTGCTCCTTTGGCTACCAGTTTGCTTCCAATAGAGGAGATAATTTCAAGGAATGTGATTCTGGGAATGCACATACTGCTAAATGCACCATAAACTCTCCTCCCATCTTTCATTTTCATCGTTGCTGCTTTGTTGCTGGGATGGTGACAGTGCATGACTTTCTCTTATAGCCATGAGCTATTGTTCTGCTTAGACTTTCTATCTGCATTAGAGTCAGTTTTGTGAAGCTGTATTTTCCTAAAATATGATCCATTTAGGCTTTGGAGTCATTTATAAAGAAATGTACAAAATATTGTTTTAAAAAAATGTACTCTGTTGTGATAATTTCCCTTTGTCTTTTTTTATTTGGTATATTTGTTCTTTCTGTCTTCTAGTTGGCAAGCAATTTTCTATTTTTCCCAAGAAATTAGCTTATTTATTTCTTAGTTCTATTGTTTCAAAAATTTCTACCTCATTTACTTTTGCTTTTATGTTTATCTATTTATTTATCATCTATCTATCATTCTTTTATATTTACTCTTTCAAATGCTTTTTATTTCTTCCTGTGGATTTGAGATACTGTCAATGTCATATTCTGGATATGACATTGGATGGATGACTTTAATATTTTTCTTTAAGGCAAGTCTACTAACTGAAATCTTATTTTTTGCTTATCAGGGAATGTCTTTATTTCACCTTTATTCTCTAAGGCTAGCTTTGTTGGGTATAGAATTCTTGGTGCCTTTTGTTTGTTGCTATAACTCACACTATCTTCTGACCTCCATTATTTCTTCTGAAAAGTCAGGAGTCAGCCATATTGCCAGTATCCTGCACATGAGGAGTCATTTTTCTCATTTTCTTGTTGATTTAAACATTTTCTCTGGTATTTTGGCTATCCAAGGTTTGACTATACCATCTAGATAAGGATCTCTGTGTTTATTGTACCTGGGAGTCATTAAGCTTGTAGGTTCTATTGATTAATGTTTCCCTAATTGATTGGATAATTTTTGGGCTATGATTTGTCCTTCCTCTCTCCCTTGCTCCTCTCTTCCCAAGCCTCCTATTTTTCATAAATTGGTAAACCTAGTGGTATCCCACAAATCTCTAGATTCAGTTCATTTTTGTGTAGAGAGCATTTGCCTGGGCAGCGCTGTGCATGGATCTCCTGACATATATCAATACAGTTCCAAAACACATGAAGTAAAACCAACAGAAATGACAGAATAAATGAGCATATCAAAACTTTGTTTGGTGGTTCCGATACCTCACCTTCAAAAATTGATCATACCAACTATACAGAGAACAAATGAGGGTAAAGAGACTTAAAAAAAAAAAAAGAAAAAAAAGAAAAACAGTATCAACCAAGTTGACCTAACTGATGGTTTTAGAATAATCTACTCAAAACCACAAAATATGCATTGTTTTCAAGAATATATAGAATATTTTCTAGTATAGACCACATATTATGCCATAAAACAATCTCAGCATATATAGAAGAATTGAGAAAACAGTTCTGATCAAACTATTTAGAAATAAACAGCAGAAAGAAATTTGGGAAATGCCCAAATACTTGCAAATTTGACAACATACTCTTAAATGAATCATGGATTACATAGATTACTGAAGAAATCTCAAGGATAGTTATATTTTTAACTGAATGAAGGCTGAAATATATTAAATCATGGAATGCAGTAGGAACTACAGGGATATTTATAGCTTTAAATGACTACTTTAGGGAAAAAACAAAGGCCTGCATTATAATCTAAATTTCTACCTTAAGAAACTGTAAAGAGAAGCTGAAAGTAAACAAAAAAAGAAGAAAGAAGGAATCATAAAGATCAAATTTGGAGTCAACCAAATAGAAAACAGAAAAACAATGAGAAAATCCATGGAACTAAAAGTTGGTTTCTTGAAACAATCCACAGAATTGATGAACCCCTAGTTAGACTCAACAAAGATGCAGGAGAGAAGTCAGTTTCTGATTGTGGACTGGGCCATTTCCCAGCTTGGTAGAGACTGACCCAGGGTCAACTCTCCACCCAGATGGTTGAGCAGATCACACTGCCTTCTCAGGGCTGAGGAGTCTGGGAAGATTTGCAGTGGCTTTTGTAGTTTCAGATGACATTGGGTGGGGCTTCCTCACCTTTGTGACTACCCTTTTTATGCAGGCTGTAGGTGCCTGTGTAGCACTGTGTATTCACTGCTGGCACAGAGGTACAGGGATGTCTGTGAGAGGCTGGTAGACTCTAGGGTTAGGGAGAAAAGCTCTTTCCTTAATCTGGAGACAGTTGATCCAGAGGAGAGCTCTGCTTTCTCTGTGGTATTAACACCATATGAATAATGGAGCAGCTGTAGTGCCTTTCCTGGGTCTTGTCGATACCAGTACATGTTGTCATAGCCCATAGTTTGAGAACATTCCAGGGTAATCTTCTTTCCTGTCCCTGAAATACAGTGTCTTGGGGTCTGGGAGACACTACCATCCATGAGGCCTGAGAAAAGGAGACAAAAGTTAGCAACAGAGATCTTGATGCTGGAACCAGGTACAAAACCAGAACAAGGGAAAATATTCCTTTCTAATTTTAGAGAAATCAATGTCTATGACTTACCTGTCTCCAGAAGGAAAAGGGACACATAGTAGAGGAGTCTGAAAGCCATGGCACAGCTGAGTCAGAAAGGTGTCTCCCAGTTCTGGGGAAGTGGGCTGGGCTCTTGATGAAGTCATTGTGTGACAACACAGTCTCTACAAACTATCTGGGCCCCACAGCCATCCTAGTATAGAGCAGTGTCATCTAGATCCCTCTACCCATCAAAAGACTAATATTTTTGTTTACTTCTCTCATCCAAAGTAGGCTACATGCTTTGCTTATTTGTCTTAACTCAAGTCTCTAACATTTTTGCAAAACATTAAATTGCAGCTGTTTTACAAGCTATGAAAGTGATGGCTGCAGAGGTTTGAAAGGCTGTAATAGGAAGTTTGACCTACTTGGGAAAGTCAGGAATGGAAGTGATGTTGGATGTGATGTTCTGAAGGAAGAATCAGAATTAATTCCTCTGCAAAACTGCGAAAGAAGAGCTCAGAAAGGAGGTCCCAGTGAACAGGGTGGCTCAATCACATAGGCATGAGAGACCACATTGGGAGGTTTACAAAGAAGGAACCCATTTAGGTAACACATGTGAAGGGCTTAGGGCAGTAACTGACATTTGCTGAGTTCTCAGAAATTTATTGTTCTAATTGTATAATTACACCACTTTCTCAGTCTAATTTCTCATCCACTCAGGGTTCGGATTTCACCAACTTTATGAATTGAGGCTCCTTTTATTAAGTTCATTTTCTCTTAACTGCACCATCTATCATGACATAATAGAAAATTCAGACCTATATTTTTTTCCAATACATGCTTTGGTAACGTTGACTAAAATATTTTGGGCGATGCTACAGTAAATAACCTCCAAGCCAAGCACCATCTTCTCTCCTCTCTTCTCCTCAACAGAAAAGTCTTTAGCTTTAGTCACGAGTTACAAAGATAAATCCTGAAATCCCTTCCCACTCCATCAGCTCCCTTTGCCCTAGTTCAGTGGGATCTACGGTTGACATTCGGTCAAATTCTTGCTGAGCCACTGCTGACCTGGGGGTTTGGATTTGACTATTTTGGCTTCACTATTTAAGGATCACCTTTATGTATTTTATATATGACAACTAGAGGCTGCTGCTCACTCTTGCTCTCTTATATGTTCCAAAAGAATGTAACAATTTTGACTTACCATTACCCTGAAATATTCTCCTCTCGTTAAAGACTTCTTTAAGACAAGGCAAATCAAGCAAATTGAATGACATTCATTCCTTGCTCTTACTTTGAAAGCTGGTCTTACCTTCATAGGTAGCATCCAGGAAGAAAAAAAATAATGAAATTTTACTGCCCCCTGCTGAAAAAAAAAAATTGTGAAAAGGATGACTAGACAGACATTTGGGAAGGGTTTTTCTGTTGAATTTTAAAGAAATAGGAAGGGGAGAGGCCCCAATTGTTGTAAGTGTGAGAATATTCAAGGATCATGGATGAGCTGATGAAAGTCCTCAGCAGTAACTGGGTGTATAATCTGATTCTTATGGTAGAAGTGATTAAAGAAAGAGAGAAGAACCCAAGGGGTGGATCTTGGGTTGGGAGGAGGTATGAGAGGCTCAGGTCCCACTTGGACGAAGGGGTCCTTGAAGGCAGGAGTAGCTCTCCAGCCCTTGTTGCCAGGGCAGGAATGACTCATGCGTGACCTACCTTTCTAATATAGCTAGGGAAGTGTTTGGAGCAGCTGCTGAGGATTTCTCAGTGTCAACAATGAAGGACACAGAAATTATCAAAAATAATTGTTACATATGTCTCCACACTTTTGATCCACTAAAACATCGTCTCTCATTTTCCAATGTTCTTAGTCTTCTTATAGAATTATGCTTCACCAAACATATTTTATTTCTTTTAAAAGGATTTGTAGGTGGGGGCTGTGGAGGACTTAAACATGCACCAGAACTCAGAAAACATGTCACTTGGAAGAAAATCCTGAGGAAGTACTCGAAAGACATATTTTTCCTTTCCTCCCTCCTTCCTTTATTCCATCTTTCCTTTACTAAGTCAGATGTTATACTTAGTTCCAGGGATATAAAATTGGAGGGCATCACTCTTAAACTAAAGAACATATAGTCTCAAGAAGAGTCAGAAAAGAATACAATAACTATAGTCTTTGGAATGAATAAGAACTGAGTCTTCTGTCTGTGGGAGTCAGAAGAGCCTTTATTAATTTTATTTATTTATTTTTAGACTCTATTTATTTGAAAGAGCAAGAGAGAGCATGAGAGGTGAGGAGAGAAAGGGAAAGGGGATACGGAGGAGCAGACTCTGATTCCAGGACTCCAGGTTCACAGCCTGAGCCAAAGGCAGATGTTTAACCGACTGAGTCACCCAGGCACCCCACAAAAACCCTTTGTAGATAAGCTAATCTCTTAGCTAAGAATTAAAGTCTGTGCAAGAGTAAGCCGGGGAGTGAAGAAGTAAGTGCCCATTTAGAATGAGAAAGAACACTTGCACTTAAGGATCACCTTTATGTATTTTATATATGACAACTAGAGGTATAGTCGTAAAACTTGGCTTGGCCTCTTCAGGGAAATATAAAGCGTTCAGCTGAGCTAGAGTCTAAAGGGCTGAAGGGAACATGGAAACTTGGCTGCATTTTTAGATGGAGATTCGTTCATGAAGGGCCTTGCATGCCATGTGAAGAACGCCAGATGCATTCCGGCTGGTGATGATGTTGAAGACCGAGTAAAGCCGATAAAGTAAGGGGCTAGTAGGCCAGTGAGAAGGGATTGCATTTTTGTCTAGAGAATGGATGCTGAGGGTCTGCGCTGAAGTAGAAGCAACAAGGAAGGAAAGCAGTAGCTGAATCAGATGAACACATGTATTAGCTATGTGTGCCCCTGTGATGTGTCCTATCTCCCCTCAGCCCTGAAGGACAGTTTCTCTCTGCTACGAGTGCTGCTGGCTAACAGCCCTCTTTGTGGATTGCCTTGGCCAGAGAGACACCTCTCTGCCCTCCCCATCACTCAAAGGCATGCCCTTTCTTAGGGCGACCCATGCACACTGACACTGTTGCAGGGAAAGTGGGTACAAGACCTGGTCCCCTCGCCTCAACTTCAGGAGTTTCTAATGGCCATCAAGGCTTCAAGGCTCCTCGTGGCTCAGCTAAGACTTTTGTCAAGGTTGCAGGACAGCCCAGCTTTATCCTCAGCCTATCCTCCTTCTTTCTTTCCGCGATAACACTTTCTAATGGCCCACTGAACATTAACCTCTTCTGCAAAGTCTGCTTTCTAGAAAACCAAATCCATGACAATATGGATTATAGAAATCACAGATTTGTAAATGGACTTAATGTGAGAGCTTATGGAAAGAGGAATCTAGAATGATGGTTCCAGTCACTGAGAAGCAATATAGTGTTTGAAGCCAGAATGGGTGCCTGCAGTGTTAGGGGATGAGAAATACAGCAATAAATTACTTGAGTTTGAACTGTGGAGCATCCAGCTGGAGGTATCCAGGAGACTGGTAAGTCCACTAGTTTGGAGCTTATGAAAGAAATTGTCATGATCACAAATGGGAAGGTTAAGGAAGAATATTTATACTAAGCGAAAAAAGAAGGCAGAAGGAAAGTCCTATGAAAATCTACTGGAAATGGCTAGAAAATAATTAAAGGGAATAGTTAATAGCGTATGAGAGAATTATTATTATAGATGAGATTTTGGTGAAGTGTATATAGAAAGCAGGGAACAAAATTCTAGAAAACTGACTTTTAATTTTTTTTTTAATTTCGAAAACTGACTTTTTAAAGGGAAAGCAGATGAGATAGAACTCATACAGGAGATTGAAAAAAAAAGCGTGACATTCTTTTCAGATCAGAACAGGTAGAAAATGAAATAAGTTGCATTCTCTGGGTGAACTGTCACCGAGTCGGGGATTCTTTTGTTGAAATAATTGAGGCTCATGGGGTATGAAGACAAAGCACATCAGAAAGTCTTCAATTTATTTCTTAGGCAGGTTTTACATCAGGCTATAGCAGCCCTTGATTGAGTATTTTTGTGCCTGGAGTTCACTGGCTCCCAGGAGGGTCCCCTCTGCAGGGGAGCAGGGGGCTTATTCCAATACCTTGAGAGAAAAGGAATCTCCAAGCTCTGAGCTTTGGCTCCATGCTGGGGAGCAGGCAATTTTTTTTGGAATCCAGTACATCTAGATAATGACATAGTCTCTCTGCTCCCACAGGTTAAGATTATTCTCAGCAGAGATCCGAGTGTGGGGCAGTAGATGAAAGATATCTTTTATAGATCACAGTCTCTAGTACTTGACACACTTCACTTTCTGAGTCAGATTTAAATAGTAATTAAATTTACTTAGCGTGAAGTTTTAGAAAACAAGGTAGTCAGTTTGTGCCTGGTATAAAAGCACCCAAATACAGAGTTGAACAGTGCCCAGCTCTTGGAGGAACCAGGACTGAGAAGGGGACAGCAAGATAAAGGGACCATCAGAAGGAACAGAATGGAGTGGAACATGTTGCAAAGTGGGCAAAGAAGAGGCAAAAGAACGATGACAAGCCACATCCTGTTGGAGCTCATAAGAAATGCTCTTACTGAAAACCATGGTGGTCTTGGCAAATGTCAGGTTCATTCTCCTAGAAGGACACTACTGAGCTAGCCCCACTAGAATAGAGAAGGAGGGTCAGTCGGCAGGGGAGATAGGTTCAGTCCAGCCTGTGGTTTCCATCACCGTATGGCCTGGGGACATTGACCCAACATGGCCACAGCTCAGATTGAGGCTCACACGGTGTAGAACTACTCAGACCCCTCTAAGTCCCCATGTCCCACATGGAGGAAGCCTTCTGTGTGGTCCGAGCAAATGTGCCTGCTTTCTGTATGGGGAGCAGGTGACCAATAAGCACTGTGTGAATCGCTGCTGGCACAGAAGTAGAGAGCTGTCTGGTTGGGAATGGCAGTCCCTACAGACAGGGAGAATTTCTCCAGGTCCGTTCGAGAAGCACTGTACCCATTGGAGACCTCTCCTTCATTAATATAATTGACACCAAAGGAGTAGGAGATCAGCCGTAGCCCCATTCCCGGATCTTGTCGATACCAGTACATATAGTTATGACTCTTAATCTGAGAACACTCCAGTGAAATGTTCTTTCCTTTCTTTATAATCCCATTCCGGGGGGTCTGGGTAATGCCAGCATCCATGGAACCTGTGGGGGAAACAAGACAGAAACTGGAGACAGAGCCCAGGAAGGGTCCTCCAGCTACAGGCTGAGGGGAGAAGCTTCAGCCAAGAGCTGGAAAATGTAAGGCAGGGTTTCCCCACGCTTCCCAAACTCACCTGTTCCCAAGAGACAAAAGGCCACACAGCAGAGGAGCAAGAAGCCCATGGTAGGGAAAGGCAGGATGGAGGCGTTTCCAACTCTGAGTGCTGGGGAAACAGGGCATGGATATAGGAAATGGGAAAAATTCAGTCAGCGATGTCCCTCACAGCTTACTTGGCCTCTGAGAAAGATACACCCACACCTCTGTCCCCCCAGAGCCTAACCTTCACTCACTTATTACTCAGGAAGGTGGTGCCTTGGTTTACTATGCGTCCTACCAAATGCGCAGAAACTCTTTAACTTGCTCCTCTTCTCTTCCTGGTTCTTCTCTGCCACCCACTGGGTGGTAGTCTCTCCTCCCCTTCCCACGCCTCTCCTATTACAGGTGCTCCAGGGCACACCCCCACCCCAGATGAATAAGCTATGGAGTAAATTCAGAATCATCTCAAAGAAAGGGAAGCTAGTCCCAGTGGAATGTTGTGACTGTAACATTTCTTTTTTTTTCTGCATTTATTCATTTTTGTCTAATCCGGGTCTAGGTAAGCTATGCTATTTGAATATATTCACCATAAAGTTTGAAAGTTTTGTTTTGTTTTGTCTTTTCTTGGGGGCCAGCACGGCTACCTTTGTTCCAAATTTCCACTGTTCTTTGATGGATGCTGCTTTTCTGGTCAATGTTTCCTGGGCACATACCTTTACTGAAAATATGGGCTAATTGTAGGAAGGTATTCTCTTAATGTGGGTGTGTATTTCAAAGAAATACTTAATATCTTCTCTTTTATTTTGAATGAACTGAAAATAGTTCATTAAAGAGGTGATTTTAGCATAACACAGATTGTTGCTGACTTTAGGAGGAAAATCTTCAGTATTTCAATGCAACAAAGTATAAATACAGCACAACAGCAAAGACAGTGAGAAACATTGGTGTCATAAGTCAGTCTTCTTTGCCCTTTAGGTCTGTGCTTTTCCTGACTTTTCCTCATCCATGAATATACCATTGCCTCCTACACTAATCAATCTGGCCATATATCTCATTGGGAAAGTCTTCTTCTTAATAATTTCTCTTTCAATTGGGAAAATTTCCAGCATATATAAAGAAGATATATAATAATATAATGAGCTTCCATGTCCCTACATAACCTGGCTTCAGTAATTACCAACTCATGGCTTCTCTTGTTCATTTCTCACTATTTTCTCTCTCTCCTCTTATTTTGCACACTCATTGCTTTGTTCTGGCACATTTTTATAGCCAGTGTACACCTTCTATATGACATTCCAGTGTTCTCTCCTTTTTTTCTCTTTCTGGACAGAATTGTTCATTAGTCCTACCAGTAGAGACTTGGATTTTTTTTTACAGTAAATTGCTTATCCAGGGGCTTGATTCATACAACAGGATAATTTTAAGAAAGATTGTCATCTCTGAGTTTGCCCTTAATTGGAAAAACATGGCCCTACTTTGCAGTTCTTAAAGAAAACATGCTGTTTTGCTGCCCCCTGGTGTAGGCAGTGACTGGAGTGGAAGAGAGATTTGGGAGGTATCAACTATTATCAGGGTCCGTCTGTTGAGGTCTGGTGGAGTCCTACAGTACAAGTCTGTAGATGCGTGGCAAGGACAGGAGAAGCATACCTTGTCCTAGGAGCAGAATCTACGCCCGAGGAGGAGTGAGCGACCATTATCAGAGGAAGGAACGGAAGAGATATGTAATTGGATGGGCATAGAATTGAAAAAGATGCTCCCATTTCTGGACAACCCAGAAAGACCTTGATGGCATGAACCAGTACTCCTCCTCCAGGATGGCTCATATGGTTCTCAAATTTTTATTTAAATTCAGTTGATTAACATATAGTGTATTATTAGTTTCAGAGGTAGAATTTAGTGATTCATCAGTTGCATATAGCACCCAGTGCACATTCCATCACATGCCCTCCTTAATGCCCATCACCCAGTTACTTTATCCCCTCTCCATTTCTCCTCCAGAAACCTCAGTTTATTTCCTAGAGTTAAGGGTCTCTTATGGTTTGTCTCTGATTTTATCTTATTTTATTTTTCCCAAATCTTATTTACAAACCACTTCTTTGACCCATCCCCCACCACAGGCAGAGCACAGACTGCCCAGTCTCCACCCCCCCACCCCCCCAAATCCTGCTTTTTACCATGTATTGTGTGTTCGTGGGTGTGATCCTAGGGATATCGAAAGCTCTCTTCTCATTTGTGAATTATTGAACTGTATGACACATATCCTCAGGCACAAAAGATGTTTATTGCTGGTTAGTGCTTTCTGGGTCATAAGAAAAATCTCACAAAGATGTTTTTATGTTTTCTTCTAGAAGATTTCTAATTATAGCTTTTATACTTAGGTCCATGACCCATCTCAAATTGACCTTTGTTTCTGGTATGAGGTATTAGTAAAGTACGTTTCTTTTCACATGATCATCCAGTTGTTCCAACAGTATTTGTTGAGAAAACTGCTATCTTGATGCATTGAAATTTCCAACCCACAAACATGATTATTAATCTTTCCATTTTTAGTATTTTCTTTAATTTCCCTTTGTGATGTTTTGTAGTTCTTCACTGAACATCTTCTGCTGAATCTATTCCTGTTATCGATAGTATTGTATATGATACTGTCTCCTGAAGTTTATTTTTCCATTGTTTGCAACTAGGATGAAAACACTTGGTTTTAAAAAATAAAAATACTTTATTTATTTGCTTAAGAGCAAGAGAGAGAGCATGAGCAGGGGGCAGGGACAGAAGGAGAGAGAGAAGCATGTTCCCTGCTGAGCTGAGAGCCCATCATAGGGCTTGACCCCAGAACCCTGGAATCATGACCTGGGCCAAAGGCAGACAGACAATTCACGGACTGAGCGACCCAAGTACCCCTTGGTTTGTTTTATATTGACCATGCATCTCATCTTACTAACTTCACTAATTAGTTCTAGTTGTTGTTCATTGATTCCTTAATGTTTTTAATATAAACAACCATGTCATCTGAAAATAGTCATAATTTTATGTCTTCCTTTACAATATTTAGGATTTTTCTCTTTTTCTTTTTCTTTTCTTTTTTTGGCTTGTCTCACACTGGTTGAGACCTCCAATCCAATGCTGAAGGAAAGTGGTGACAGAAAACATCATGCTTTATTCTCAACCTTAGGAGGAAAGTGTTCAGTATTAACCATTAAACATGATGTTTGTTGCATTCTTTGTTGATAGCCTCAAGCAGGTTGAGAAGCCTCTTCTTTTATCAGTTTGATCAAAGGAAAACTCATTTTGAACAAGTAGTGGATTTTGTCAAAAATTTTCTCAGCATCTATTTATATGGTCAAATGATTATTCTTCATTATTCTGCTAATAATTCTCCTGTGAGAAACCTACTTGGTCGTAATGCGTTACCACTACACATGGATATACACATACACACACACACACATAGCTATGCAGATATATCTGGATTTGATTTGTTAATATTTTGAAAAGTAGTTTTTCCATCTATGGTCATAAAAATATTGTTTTGTCATTCTTTGTCAGAGTTTGGTGTCAGGTTTTTGCTAGCTTCACATAATGAGTTGAGTTTAGAAAATGAGTGCCTCTTATTTTCTAAAAAAGTTTCTGTAAAGTTGGCACTATTTTTTTTTCTCCTTAGATGTTTGACAGAGTTCACCAGGAAAGGAATCTGGGTCTAGAGTTTTTTTGGAGGGAATGTTTTTGATAAGTGATTCAATTTCTTCACATTTCTAATTTCATCTTGAACCAGTTTGGT
The DNA here is from genome assembly GCF_011100685.1 of Canis lupus familiaris. Lineage (NCBI taxonomy): Eukaryota > Metazoa > Chordata > Mammalia > Carnivora > Canidae > Canis > Canis lupus. The sequence goes on from NC_049237.1 coordinate 6,614,380, forward strand.
AAGTTTGTATTTTTCAAATCATTTCATCTGCTTGTAGAATTTATTGGCTTGTACTTATTTATGATATTGTATTATTTTCATGTCTATTGTATTTATAGAGATATTCTCTTTTTCATCATTGATATGATAATTTGTGCGTTTCCCCCTTTTGTCTTGACTGCAGTGAGTTAATCACTTCTGTCAATTGATCAAATTATAAACACGTTTTCCTCTAATATTTTTAATAATCACTTAAAATTCCTTGTTTTGGGATGCCCGGGTGGCTCAGTGGTTGGGCACCTGCCTCAGGTTGTGATCCCAGAATTCCGGGATCGAGTCCCTCATCGGGCTCACTTCGAGGAGCTGCTTCTCTCTCTGCTTGTGTCTCTGCCTCTCTTTCTCAGTCTGTGTCTCTCATGAATAAATAAATAAATCTTAAAAGTTCCTTGTCTGAAATTTCCAGCATCTATGTTACTTCAAGGATTCCATTGCCCACTTCTTTGCTACATGTTGGGTGATATTTTCCCATTCTCTCTGCATCTGGTACTTTTTCAGTGCACGAAAATGTACATTGTTGAGGGTCTAGATTTCCTTCCCTCCTCCCTCTCTCTCTCTCTCTCTCTCTTTCTTTCTGCCTTTATTTATAGAGCACTGTGCTATTTTTCTCTAAAAGGCAGTTTACTTATTGGCAAATCAGCCAGATCCCTTGGAGGCTTGTTGAACTTTGTTAAGGCAGCCGTAGAGTGGTTCTTACTCCAGGACAGAGGTGACTTCCCTCTTGAGGTGTGACCCCTCCCCACTTGGGGTGCCAAGTGTATTTCCAGGGGGCTTAGGAAGGTGTCCCCACTCTGGTTGGTCAGGATTCATATGTCCCCCCAAGACTTTGTGGCCGCAAGGACCTCCATTCCTGCTCTCTGTCAGGCTTCATGGAGGCTCTATATGTATCTGCTGTTCAGTGTTTGACCCCCGTGCAATATTGGGAGCAATTTTTCTGCAAAGCATCCTTCTCTACAGTGGCTTCGTCCTACAAACATCAACCACTTCCACGGCCCTGAACTCTGCTCTCTGCCTCCCCACCGCATTGAGACCACTTGCTCTGTTTGGGTGGGTTCCATGCTCTTATGCTACAGTGTAGAAGCCGTTCCAAGGCAGAGACCTGGGACAAACCCTCTTTTCCTCTTCCCTCTTCTCTGTGATGGAAACCCTCTATTGCCTGCTATCTAATGTTGGAACTGTCGCCTTAAAAACTTCCATCCAGATTTATAGAACCTTATCGATGTAGGCAAGTATAATAACAGCTATCCGTTATGACTTGAAGCCAAATTCCTGTTATTCTTTTTATAATTATATAATTATGATGATGTTTATTGCACTTTTAAGGTTCTGATCTTCATTGTCAAGCTGACACAATTGGAAGTAATTTATAGGAGTAACCTTCTGACAGGGCTTTTGATCAAATTGGATAACATAATTTGTTTTTTAACTGTTCTTAAACACCTTTTCACAAGGATTATTTCTTTATAAATTTACATGAAATTTTTCCTACTCATAATTTCTCATTCTCTGTTAAATTATTGGTTTGATTCTCTTCTTAAGTTAGTCTCTCCATCTTTATGGCAAATGCTTATGGTTTTCTGGGTATTACTGAAATTTGCTTCCCTAAATTATTCCCCAGGAATTTGTTTTAATTTGTCCAGTGAAATATCTCTCCCTACCGAGCATATAACATTCTCATATTTTTTTGCAAAAACACAATCTATTTGCCATAACTATACACATTCTTTGAATATAATTTTCATGGCTCTCTTTTTCACTCTTCTCTTTCCCCAGAGACTAAAATTCCATGTAATGCAATGAAAAATTTCCCAATCCTTTTATGTCTGTCCCAATCCTTTTATGAATTAAAATGTTGGAATTGATATGAATCAGCTGTCATATCAAGAGCTCAATGAAGGGACATCTGGGTGGCTCAGTGGTTGGGCATCTTCTTTTGGCTCAGGTCCTGGGATCGAGTTCCACATCGGGATCCCCACAGGGAGCCTGCTCCTCCCCCTGCCTGTGTCTCTGTCTCTGTCTCTCCCTTTCTGTGTCTCTCATGAATAAATAAATTTTTTTTTTTTAAAAAAAGAAACTCAAAAAAAAAAAAAGAGCTCAATGAAATTGGTGATTGTCTGGGATGGCATTTGGCCCTAAAATAGATAATATGAGGACAAATGATAAGTCTTGAAGAAAAACGTGTGAATTTTTACTGTTCCTTGCTATAATCAGTCAGCAGAATCCAGTTAGAAAAAAAGAAGAAGGAAAATTAATTTGGTTTACTCCAGGGACCAAAAAGCATAGTTGAATGGAGTGAAGAATTTTCTCAGAATTTCTGGATGAAAGAAGGTTATTAATGGGTGGTAAGTAGTCTGGGGTACAGTGGTGGTTGGAAACATTTCTTCACTACACAAGGATATGAGTAATAATGAGGAAGACAACACTCTGGATGCCTAGGGAACTGGAATTGGGAGAATGGAGATGTCATTCATGTCATGGACATAACAGGCACCTGCTCAGAAGAGAGACCAACTGTTTCTCTTCACATCTACTGTTTCTTTGATGTTTGGGATGGGGATACACTGTATAGGGACTTCAACTTTATTCTAAAATTTAAAAAGGACTGATATCTAGCAAGGAGCTCCTATAAACATTGAGGAAAATACAGAACTTTCACTAGAGAAGTGGCCTAAGAATACCAGTAGACTATTTTGAGAACAGAAATCGAAGGTCAATATCTTATGAAGAGGTAGTCAAACTCATTAGCGATCAGAAAAAAAAATGCAAATGAGAGAGGGAAGGAGAGATCATCTTCCAGCTTTCTAGATCATTGCCAATTGATAGTATAGGAGTATAAAGTAACCTCTTTGTCTCTTTCTTTTAAGTTATTTGCTTTTATTTATTTTTCTTAAATTATCATCTGCATTGTTAGGGTAAACACTGATGGTCTTCTAAGAGAAACGGGGTGGAAGAGACTGGAATTCTCTTTCCACTTCCAGACTTGCAACATCTGGAAAATGGATAACATCATATGAGGGTAAGGGGATATAGGAAGCTTTATGCCCTTTTAAGTGATTATTTGAGACTCATACAGCAATTCTGAGGGGCCCTCTGGTGGTATCTAGATGCATAAAATAGCATATACAAATGGTACTCCATGTCTCAAGAGTCATGATTCTGGGCATGTAATCCTATAAAATGATTATACAGGTCCAGGAAGGGATATGTGCAAGCATACTCAAAGTTGTAATGAAATGGGAGGAAAATTTGGTATGTTCCTGGAGAAGTGGGCATGGAGCATTGTGCATCACTTAGAAATGACCGACCACATGCACATACAGAAAAAGGAAGCATTTCACTGACTTGAGCTAAGTGGGAAAATCTGGAAGGCAGGATTGTATGCATAATAAAGTAAGATTTGTATGATTTGAAATACATACATGCATATATACATGGTAAGGGTTGAATGTTCCAGGAAAAACTTCATGGCTGGATCGTGAACAGGCTATTGTTTCCTTTGGATTTAACCCCAGGTTTAGAAAGAGCTGAGCTGTATTGACTTAATATAATTTTCATAATCATCATCTTTCCCTATCAATGTATTTTTCTTTTTTTAAGATTTTATTCATTTATGAGAGAGAGAGTGTATGTGTGAGTGAGAGAGCATGAGCAGAGGGAGAGGGAAAAGCAGGCTCCCCACTGAGCAGGAGCCCGATGTGGGCCTCGATCCCAGGACCCTGAGATCATGACCTGAGCTGAAGGCAGACGCTTAGCTGACTGAGCCAACCAGGTGCTCCTATCAAAGCATTTTTCATTTTATCTACTACCCAGTTTTTATTCAAAGTTTAACAGCTTTTTGAGAAAGATCCTTTAATATGGATTCAAACTCAATTTCTAACTCGGGACTGGGCATTGCTTTTGATGATTCATTATCTAATTATCTTTTCATATAACAACAGGTCCCTTTTGTCATGGTTGTTTTTTTGATTCTGAGACTAGTTACTGCTTTGCAGAATATTTCACCTTCTTGATATTTCTGATATATTTTAGCTAGTTCATTTATCATGAGGTAATCTCTCATTTTCTTCTCTGATTTTTCTATCAACTCATATTTTAAGTGGTTCTTTTTCATTATCTATTTTTAGCTTACTTTCTTCTTCCTTCCTCCCACCCCATTCCAGGGAAGTCATGTTAACAGCTCAGTTTGTATCTTTCCATAAGTTTCTCTTTCTTCGTTCAGTTCTTCAATGAAGTTAAACGACACTGATACTGATTATATAATTGGATAACACACCGATAAAATGAGCACTTGAACAAATAATCCAACTCAGGAAATAAAATATTGCCAGAGTCTTTGAAATCTCTTTTTTTTTTTCTCCAGATCTCATGATCCCTCTATTCTATCTAATCTAATTACTCCCTTACTAGACCATTAGCTTCTTGGAGAAAGGTTCTGTTTCTCTTCAATTTTGTATCTTTTGCATTTGGAAAGGTGGCAGGACACAGTAACATCTCAAGAAAAGATACAGATAAATGTAAAAGGATTAAAAGAATGGAAGTCCAAGAAGTAAAGTGTATCCCCTGGGTCTGTCCTCCTGAGTGCTTTATCAAGAATCCAGAGAGTGCAGGGAAGGATATTTAGCAGAGGGGCCTTAAAAAAAATTAAAACAGAAGTTGTAGTGAAGGCTGCAGGGCTGGAGCGAGTTTGTGTGCAGGTGGCCGGTGGCCACGCTCCGCTGTGGAGCGCTACCAGAACAGAGGTAGGCACCTGTCTGGTTGGTGTGCACCAACCTCACAGTGAGAGGAAACAGCCCCTTCTCCTCTCGGGAAGCATTGTAGCCTTCAGTTATATGTCCTCTCTGAACATCTTTTTCAAAAGTTGAGAGGTAAATCAGCCGCAGACCTTGTCCTGGGTCCTGCCGGTACCAGTACATGGCATGGTATTTCAAGTTCTGTTTGCACTCCAGGGACTCCTGTCCAGCCTTAGTGAGCAGGAATGCTGGCCTCTGGCAGATTTCAGCATATGTGGGTCCTGGAGGTGGTGGTAAGGATACAAAGGCTGGGGATCACGTCCAGAGGGGAGCCCACTGCTGTTGTAAGAAGTTATCACAGGGGGGGTCTGCACACCTGAGTCAGTAATTTGCTGACTATGTGTTGAACTCACCTGTTCCCAGGAGACAAAAGGCCACATAGCAGAGGGCCCAGCTGCCCATGGTGGGGTCAGAGCTTTTCTGAAGGTCTAGACACAGATTCTGAGAGAGGCCCAGGGAGGGGAGTAGGATGTAGGGCTCCCCCGCCTCAGTCTGTAGAAGTTGCCACTGTTATAACATGACTGTTGCAGCTCGTTTTGCAGATGGGGATACTCAGGCTCAGAGAGATCAAGTCACCTGTGTCTTCTCTTCTGCTCTTTGTATCCCTTCCAAATGGACAAGTCCCCACATGGTGAGGAGACCAGATTCTCCATCTCCTGGTCAGAGTCACAGTATGCCATGTGTCTGTGCACTCAGCATGATAAGAGAGAGGAAGAGAAATGCCTACAATTTTCAGAATCTATTGCATATCCATCAACTGCTCTGTTCCCACCAATACTGCTCCAAATACAGGAACATGTCCAAATGTTTTGTTGTTATAAAATGGAGTCAGTTCTCTCCGTCTTCTGAATTTATTGTAGTTGATACAGTAGAGATTGGGAATAGGCTTCTCGAGTGATTTTGGCAACAGCAAAGGGTTCTAAGCCCACCCTTTCCTAGTGCCATGGATTAGAGCCTGGCCTTGAGTCCTGGTCCTGCCATGTAGCAGCAGCATAAACATGGACAATTCTCTTAACTTCCCTTTGACTTTATTTTCTCATAGGTAAAATGGGTATAATGAATATCTACTTCAAAAGTTGTTAACTTTATATAAATAAGGAATTTAGAACCGTTCTTCATACAGAAGAAGTACCATATGTGTGTTTTCTGAATTATTATTTTCTAGACCTGGTATTCTAATCCATGGGATTTGTGGAGGTAATACTATGCAAAGAAAATCAGACATTTGCTGACACAGAATTGTGTTAGCTTACTAACATGTCATTTTCCAGCACTGAGTTGAAATTTATACAGTGAATTTTAAATCTGTTGCATAATATAGTTTCTTCTTGAGAGTTTTAAAAATAAATAATTATAGGTTAGCTATTTAACAAATGTTATTTTGGTAGATAAATGTTTGCTTTATTTTTATGTTCTGAGGTCATCTGTAATAAAAGACAATTTTTTATGATGAAACTTGTGGTTGGAATGGGGTGGTTTAGGACCTGTTTTGCTGCTTTAGAAGAGATATGCTTCATACTGCAGTACATGGAAGGAAATGGTATGACGTTCACATATTCCCAGAAATAGTTGGCCTACATGTGCAATCTTGGATTTGTCAGAAGTGTTCTCATTAAAAAACAAAAAAAAAAAAAACCAAAAAAACCCCCAAAAAACAGAAAAAATGTGAACCCCTTCTTTAGACTGATTTGCAGATCTAAGGTCGACTATAACAGATACTTAACTATGATTGCATTCTAGTCCTGGGAACATGATACAGTTTCTATAATCTATCTTTCTATAAGATATCTTCAATATCGGTTACCTTGATCCTCCTTCTCTTCCTCTTCATTTTTATGTCTTCTTCTTCTTCTTCTTCTTCTTCTTCTTCTTCTTCTTCTTCTTCTTCTTCTTCTTCTTCTTCTTCTCCTTTCTTTTTCTTCTTCTTTTTTAATAGGCTCCGCACCCAGCATGGAGCCCAACACGGGGCTTGAACTCATGACCCTGAGATCAAGACCTGAGCTGAGATCATGAGTCCTCGCTTAACCAATGGAGCCACCAGACACTCCCATGTATACGTGGTTCTTGAAAGGCATTAGTGGAATAGAAAATGACAGGGACACAGCGTGATAGAGATATCCTTTCTTGCATGAAAAACTTGAGGCTTAATGCTCAGGAACTCTGCAACCAGAAATAAGATCTCCAAAATGGAAGAGCAGAAAGATCTCCACAGTATATACTTTTAAATAACCTCTTACAATAGCAAGGGTTATGAATTCAGAGATCCTAGTGAATGATATGAATGATAATATGTATTCTCTTCTTGTAGATGGAATTTAGATCATTCTAGTGGGCTCGAGATACTTGGTGCATGCCTTGTTAAGCAGTGTCTTGTTTCAAAGGTAGCTCTAAGGAGTCAGCAATGAAAAAGTTTATATTGTTAAACATCTTTTCCCATATTGGGAAATATTCCACAGTCTGTTCCCATTCCATGCCTCCAATGAGGTAATGCTTCATCTGGAATGCTTACATATTTTCTTTTTTTTTTTTTAAAGATTTTATTTATTTATTCATGAGAGACACACACACACACACAGAGAGAGAGAGGCAGAGACACGGGCAGAGGGAGAAGCAGGCTCCCTGCAGGGAGCTGGATGCAGGACTCTATCCCAGGACCCTGAGATCACAACCTGAGCCAAAGGCAGACACTCAACAGCTGAGCCACCCAGGTGCTCCCTACATATTTTCAAAACAGGCACTAAAAGTATAAACCAAGAAAATAACAAAAATGTTTACCTAGAAGGGGAAAGAGGAAATAGGGTAAAGCAAAGAAATAGGGAACAAGAAAAGATGTGGCATTTTTGCCTAAATATTATTTAATTATATTACTTATTTTAATTATATTAACTATTATCATATTTTATATATTATATATGAAATAAAATTATTAAATTATAACTATTATTTAGTTATTTAATTATATATAATAGCATATTATATATTATATTAAATAATATTATTTAAGTGTAATGAGCTATTTAATTATTTTAATTACATTAAAAGTAAGCAGTCTAAGCAATCCACTCAAAAGGAAGAGATGGCTGCTCTGGATACCGAAAGCTAAGAACACCAAATCAATTAGGCAGGAGGATGAGGAGAAAGGTAATTCTGTGTTGCAGGACCAAGGACCCCACGAAATGGCCCAGGGGAGGAGCAAGAAAAAGCTCCCTGCCCCAACACGCACTCCAAGTCACGTGCTGCAGGTCAAACACTTCACTCCTTGCTTATTCCCATCAGCAAAAAGTACCTGGTCTCCCAGGGACCTCTGCAGAATTTTCACAGCTTTTACCAGTATGTTCGGTTTAGTGTGTTTTCACCGAGAGCAGAGCAGGACTGACCTTGGCTGGTTCACATAGGAGGTGAGGTGGACATCGTGAGCTCACAGGCACTTGCTGGAGAAGGCTGTCTGTGGGTGAGGGTAGTTCCAAGTGATGCACTCACCCTGAGACATCAGTTGAGAGATGTGAAGACTGAATTGATTGGGCCCATGTGAGATCTTGGCAGAAGATATGTCAATAAATAAGGTTCTTATGACAATAAGAAGCACATTCTTAATACCTTTCTTAAAGCAAATAGGAAAAACTCCACAAAATATGTAGGAGACATGGGGAGCAGGGAAGGTTCCCCATCCATCTTGACTGTCATGCTGGTCACGTGGGTGTAAACATTTGTCAGAATGCATGGAAATAAATACTTGAAATGGATGCACTTTATGGCTTGTACATTATGTCCCAATAAAGTCGTTTTTAAAGGTTGCATGACTGTATTTTCTGGAGGGAGGGGTTTGCTGAGTTTCCTGCCATGTTTCTAGGGCAGGGACAGCTGTGAGGAGCAGTCACAAAACCCTAGCTTGGGGGCGCCTGGGTGGCTCAGCAGTTGAGGTTGAGCATCTGCCTTCAGCCCAGGGTGTGATCCTGGAGACCAGGGGTCAAGTCCCACGTTGGGGTCCCGGTGCAGGGAGCCTGCTTCTCCCTCTGCCTGTGTCTCTGCCTCTCTCTCTCTCTTTCTCTTTCTCTCTCTCTCTCTGTCCCTCATGAATAAATAAATAAAATCTTTAAAAAAATTCCACCAGATTCATGAAAAGAAAAGGAATCCTGGGTCCTTCCTTTGCCAGATATCCTGCAAAGGGGGGCACCTAAGCCCCCTTTATACCTTTGTTCCCCTTCCTTGGGTTTCTGTTCCCATCACTGTTTGAAACATCCATTTCTGCTCACCTAGAGGTGCTGTCTGCACATTTTTCCTTCTGGTTCGTGCTCCTCCACAGTGCGTTTCTGTTGGTTCCCAAGTCCCTAGTCTACCACGGATTTCCTGAGCGGGGTTCAGGACGCGTTTGTGTTCTAAGAAAACCTAGCATTCAGCACTATGCATTGGCTGCTGGCACAGAAATACAGGGCCCAGTCCCCTGGCTCCGTGGAGTTGATTTCTAGGCTGCAGGGCAAGTTCTTGGGGCATGTAGCTGAAAATCAGCGATTGAACATTTCTCCCTTATCAACAATCTCTTCATTCTGTAAGTAAGCCAGAAACTTGAACTCTTCTCCCAGCTTTTGGTGATACCAATACACACAATTATGTCCTTTTACAGGGACACAATGCAACTTTGCTCCCTGTTCCTTCCCTTTGACCAGGTGTCCGGGACTCTGGGTGACCTCAGTGTCCATGCAGCCTGTGGGAGGAAGACACAGAGACTGCAGAAAAGCCTAGGAGGCAGCCTGAGACTGCAGCCAGAGGACCAAGTTCTGAAACTAGAACCCACCACGTTCACAGCAGGAGCTTTCCTGCTCCCCAGAAAAAAAGGGCCACAAGGCAGAGAAGTCTGAAGCACACGGTTGGCTTGGGGGGAAAAGAAGTGGCAAGGGCCTTGCCTGTAAGGCTCCCCTGTCCCCATCAGCCACCTCCTTATGATGTGATCACTTGCCATTGCCTTCACAGTCACTGTGGGTGTAAGAGAAGAAGATTTCATAGCATGTGGGAGCCAGGGGGGGTGGAGGTGGGCGGGGAGAGCTGGTGAAGGCCACCAGGGTGCGTTTCAACATGCTCTTATTTTCTTTTTCCCAGACTCTACTCTTTTGCTATTTTTTATGAAGTCACTTACACATTATTCATTTCTTGGCTTCTTTAACTTGTCAATTTGCCTTCTCCCCCTGTCCCTTTCCTCTCAGGCCATGAATCATAGAGCCTGGGGTTTATCAATCCATAGTTTTACCGCACTTATGAAATCACAGAGCAGTTATTTTATGTTAAAAAAAATGTTGAGCTATTCAAAACAGTATCTGTGACAAATGCACAATGCATCTAGGGAAACAACAGAATGACCATTCTGCCAGAAGCAATCAGCTTAGGAGATGGGTTATGACTGGGGATTTAAGCCTCCGTGTTATTCTTTCAAATATCATTGTTCTTTACCACATCCAGGTATCCATCGCCCTGAGGTTTATATTTTTATTCTCCTGCTTTTCATTATATTTGTAGTACTTACGTAAGATCCATACGTTATAGATTATTTAATGTTGTACATCTTTGCAAATTATCTAAAGGGGATCGTTTTGTTCATATTTATTTTCTGTGAAACGTGCTCTTTTTCCATTCAGTGTTACATCTGTGATATTAATTCATGTCGATGCACATGATTTTAGAGAATTCATTTTCACTAACATGTAGCATTCTATGTACTCACTCTAATTTATTATCCATTCTCGAATTAATGTTTTCTCTAGGTTCTTATGCCACTACAAGCACTAATGCCTTCTTGTACATTTTTCTGCATATATAAGTGCAAGATTTCCTCTATACCTGGGAGTGTGGAGATTGAGCGGGAGGGTGTTTCATGTCAACTGTACATAATGTGGCCAGATGCTTTCCGGATTAGTTCAGCCAAATAAATTGTCCCATCAACAAGTTTGTGTTTTCAAATGCTCCACATCTGAGACCTAAAAAATTGTTCATATCCTTTTAATTTTGTCAGGTTAAAATGTGTCTCACTGTAGTTTCAGTTTGCATTTTCCCGATTGCTAAGGAGGGTGAATATATTTTTCACATTTAGAGGCTAATAGTGTTTTCTGTAAATGGCCCTTTGCCCGTATTTCTTTTAGCGTGGCTAATTATTATTTATTTGTAACAGTTCTTTGTATATTCCAGAAACCAAACCTTTGTCAGCTATATGTGTTGTTAATATCTCTCCAATCTGTGGCTTATGTTTTCATTCTTTTTGTGATTTCTTTTTGTTGTTGAATTTCTTAACTTAGTGGAGTTCATCATTCTTTTATTTTGGGTGTGCATTTTTATTTTTTTTAATAGAAAATGCTCCCATAGCTTAAGCTCATAAAGATATACTTCCATGTTATTGAATATTTAGAATCTTTCATTTAAGTGTTTAATCCCTTTACTTAAGATTTTATTTATTTATAAATAAGATGTCCAAGGGAGCATGAGAAGGGGGAAGGGAGAGGGAGAAGCAGACTCTCCACTGAGCAGGGATCCTGATGTAAAGCTGGATCCCCGGCCCCTGGATCCTGACCTGAGCTGAAGGCAGACACTTTACTGACTGAGCCACCCAAGTGCCCCAAAGATTTAATCCATTTAGAATTTATTTTTACTTATTCTTTGAGGAAGGTTTCAATTTGCCTTGCCTTCTATGGACAACCACATACAGCAGAATAACTTACTGAACTTACTGTGTATTACATCATTCCCTTATACATCCAGTGATGGTTGTCATATATTAGATGCCTTAGATGCATGGCACTATTTTTAATCTTAGCATTATTTTCCATTTGTCTCTTTGTTTATGCCTTTTTCCATTATCTTAAGTTATAAAATAATTGCACGATAGGTAGGGTGCTCTTTTGTGATTTTAATTAGTGCTGCATTGAATACAGAGGAAATTGCACAAACTGGAATATTTGTACTTTTAGGTTTACTCATTCATTTTCATGGCATGTTTTTACACTTATCAGATTTTTAAGAAATTGTTTATTCCTTAAATTTTAATAATTTTTTGTATCAAGGTGTTGCTTGTAATTTAATAGATTTGTTCTTAACTGTTTTATATTTTATGTTACTATTTATAAATGGTCTCTCTCTTTAAAAATATAGCTTTTAACTCACTAGTTTATGGAAAAAACTGACTTTTTATGTTAATTTTGAATTCAGAAAACTTAAAATTTACTAGATTTTGTGATTAATAATACAATGATTCTTTAGATTCCTTTAGGTTTATATGTATGTATGTATCTTTTAGAGAGAGAGAGAGAGAGTGCCAGTGGGGTACGGAGGGAGAGAGAGAATCTTAAGCAGACCCCATGTGCCCAGCATGGAGCCTGACAAGGGGCTGATCTCGCCCCCCAGAGATCATGACATGAACTGAAATCAAGAGTTAGATGCTTAACCCACTGAGCCACCCAGGGACCCCTCGCTCTTCTTTTAAACTGATCATCTGTGGATATCACATTTTCCTCTTCCTTTCTCATTATCATCCAATTTTTCTTGTTCCACTGGCTGGAGATTCAGCATAATATTGCTTAGAAACGATGATGGCATTTATTTGCTTATTTACCAATTGTGTATGCATTGGACATCTATAGAAACCAAATATGTGGTAAATGCTGTTGGGTTCCACTATTTCAAGGATCTATGAGCATCCCAAGAAATGCTCCAAAAATGCTGTAATTCATTCTCCCAACCAGCACCTAAAATATTTCACCTGAGGAACCCAAAGTATCCAACAACTCAGAACACGGAAGATCTATGCTTGCTCTTTATGTGCCAGAGGTATTTTACAGAAAGATCCGCATCACCTCTTAGTGGTCAAAGGGAGCAAATTCACCAGATGCCCTCTGATACTGCCGCCACCTGCCCTGAGGTGAGTGAGAGGGTTCCCAGTTCCATGTTGCGATGGAGCAGCCAGGAACCTCAAGTATCAGAGCCCGACTAGGAAACAAGCAGCCTTCCTGTGGTATGTGCCTCCATACCACATAGACGTGTTATTAGTAGTATAATTCCCTTCTCAACCATTTCTAGCCACCATTCAAGGTGAGCATGTTCCTTAAATTTCTGCCCTAGGTTCTCTACAATTCTCTTCGTATATTCCATCATCAAGGGATCATGCTTTTTCATTCTTGTTGAATGTCCTGAATTTTCAGCTCTCTCCAATCTCACCTTGTATTCACCCCCTTCTTTCCTCTTTGCTCATGCCACCTTACTACCGACACCTTTCACTGAACACACCAATTTCTTTCCTGCCTGAAAAATGTTGCACTGGATCTTCCAGCCATGCCAGTCAGTTCATTATCCCCAGTCCCACTTAATTAACTCCAGGTCATCTTTAGGATGTCATCTTAAACATGACTTCCTCTAGGAACTTGCTCTGGCACCCTATTAGGTCTTCTTGTGTCATAGGCAGAGGCAGCTCTGTCCACACAATATGCTCCTCCGCCTGACTGATACAAGGGCAGAGATACCAGACCTCAACAAATATTTTTTTCCCATGACTTTGAAACTTTTAGAGACCTAGAGACAGAAGGTAGTGGTTTCTGAGGCTTTTTATGCCTTTCTTTCAGAAAGAATATGTATGAGCTCCTGTTGCTTAGGAACACGGGGCTAGAGTTTCTGTTCTCATTAAACTGTGGTCAATTGTCTCTTTTCTCATCCCTCTGAGCTCATCTGGCATCCAGGCAACCAATTCCCTTTAATATGTAAGTTAGTGTTTTAGAGACCCTTTCCCCCAGTATCAGATTTACTTTCCGCTTACTTATTTTTAACAGCTTTATTGAGATAAAATTGCAGAATATGTGCAGAAAAATTCACATATTCACATATTTGGTGAATAGAGTTCGGTGAGTTTAGAGATAGGTGTGCCTCCATGAAATCATTCCCACAAACCAACAGACATATCTGTCACCTCCAAAAGTTTCCTTGTGTCCCCTGTTATGTTTTTGTGGCAAGAGCACTTAACATGAGACTTATCCTCTTAACCAAATTTGAAGAGCACAACACAGTATTGTTAACTGTAGGCACTACGGTGTACCGCTACGTTGTAGAGCAGATCTCAAGCAAGTCTTCATCTTGCATAACTGAATTTTTTTACCAATCCAACAAATCCCATTTCCTTCCCATAGATCTTGGCAATTCTACTTTCTGCTTCTATGACTTTGACTCCTTTGGCTACTTCATCTAAGTGGGATCATACTTTATTCGTATCTCTGTGACTGGCTTATTTCACCTAGCACGTTCTCCAGCTTCATCCATGTTGTTGTAAATGGCAGGATTTTCTTCTTTCTTAAGGCTCAAAAATGTTCTATGTATATACCACATTTTCTTTATCCATTTATCTACTAATGGACATTTGAGTTGTTTCCATATTTTGGCTGTTGTGAGTAATGTAACGAACATGGGAGTCCAGACACCTCTTAAGGTCCTGCCTTCAATTATTTTAGGTATATATCCAGAAGTGGGATTGCTGGTAGTTCTATTTTTTTTAAATTTTTTTGTGGAGCCTCCATATTGCTTTCCATAGCAGCTATACCACCAATTATGTACAAGGGTTCCAATTTCTTCGCATCCTCATCAATATTTATCTTTTGTTCTTTAATAATAGTCATGTGAAATGATAGCTCATTTTGGTTTTGATTTGCATTTTCCTGATGATGAGTGGTCTTGAACACCTCTTTATATAACTGTTGTCAATTTACATGTCTTCTTTCCATGAAATGTTTATTCAAGTCCTTTGGCAATTTTTAAATCATGTTATTATTTTTTTTATTTGCTACTGAGTCGTAGGAGTTTCTTACATATTTTTAGATATTAACATCTTATCAGATATGTGGTTTGCAATCATTTTCTCCAATTCCATACAATAATTAGAGTATGGTACTGGCATAAAGACAGATACGTAGACCAGTGTAACAGAATAGAGAGACCAGCAATAAACCCACTCATACATGGTCAACTGGCCAACTGGTGCCATAATGGGAAAGGACAGTTTCTTCAATAAATGGTGTCGGGAAAACTGGATATCCATGTGCAAATGATTGAAAATGGATCCCTATCTTGTACCATGCATAAAAATAAATTCAAAATTAATCAAAGATTTAAACATAAGACCTGAAACTATAAAACTTCTAAAAAGAAAACACAGGAGAAACATTTGTCTATGATGGTCCTGGCTATGATTTTTTATCACCCTAAAAGCACTGACAACAAAAGCAAAAATAGACAAGGGGGAAACATGAGAATAAAATGTTTGTTTTCCTTTTAAACAGTGAATTGGAGGTTTTATACCACTGAGAAACTTAAAACTAAGATTTTCTACTGGCCTTTCAGTTTCTATCCAAGGCATGGTAACATTCCCTTGTTGCCTCTCCTGGTTTCAGCCCTCTGCTTGTAAGGGGGAGTATTTCAAAGGTCTGAGCCATCCCTACCCCCACCCCTTTGGGGACAGTGAACCCAGAGGATTTACTCACAATCAAGTAACTTTTTAAAAGGTGGATGTTATTTTGATTGTTTTCATGAACATTTTGGGAGCAAGGAAAAAATGATAAAGACATCAACTAATCATAATTTTATTAGTTATTTGAAGTGTTGTTTTTAAAAGGATTGTGTTTATTTATTCATGAGAGACACAGAGAGAGGCAGAGACATAGGCAGAGGGAGAAGCAGGCGCCCTGTGGGAAACCCGATAAGAGATTTGATCCCAGTAACCCGGGATCCCGACCTACGCCAAAGGCAGATAGACGCTCAACCACTGAGACGCTCACCCAGCTGCCCCTAGAGAGTATTTTTAATTGACTATTGGTCAGTCAGAAGTAGTCAGAGGGCTTTCCATATTCCAGAATGGAAAAAACAGCCAAAGGGGTAGGAGGCTGCGATAGAGCCCATCAAATGCTTACTGTGGATGCCTGAGTTAGGGTATATACTGGAGCAGCAGGAATGGGACTCCCATAAACTACTCCTGGAAATTCTTTTTGTGCCATGTTGCATTGCAGTGCCAGCTGACTCACAACCTTGCAGATCTCTCATGTGTGAGGTAAAAAGTAGACACACAGAATAGGAGTATCCAAGGATAGGAGAGACATAAATTAGGACCCTGACTTCCTAGAAACCTGTGGAATTCCTCCTTTGATGTGTGTTGGGCAGTCAGGAAAAAACCTAGGTCTTACAATTTTTAGCTCAGGGGTATTTCCATGGCAGTGGACCACTTTATAGGGCCCAGCTCATTCCCACATGAGCTTTCTTCATGGAAAGAAGACATGTAAATAGACAACAGTTATACAGAAAGGTGCTCAAGACCACTGGGTGTAGTTCTCAAACACCCAACCTTCTCCACACTCTGTGCTCAGATGTTTTCTCTCTCCTTCCCTCCCTCTCTACCTCCCTCCCTTTCTCACTCCCTCTCTCCAACCCTCTCTCTCTGTCTCTGACACACACAGATGTATCAAACAGGGAAGCTGTGGTTTCCTCTCCCCAGCCTCACTCCCCAGCGCCTCCAGGGTTCGGGTTCAGGGTGGTGGGAACCAGGGGGCTGGGACTGGGGTTCTTGTCTGGGTCTCTCATCTCTGTTCCAGGCTGTGTGACTAGCACCACAGAAGTAGAGGCCGCTGTCTCCAGGACCTGAACTCGTCACCATCAGGGAGGAAAACGTGAGGTTTGGGTGGTTAACAGGGAACTTGGCTGCAGGGAACCCCTGCTCGTGTGTAGCACTGTTGCCCACGTTAGAGGTCACCATAAGGGTAAGGCCCTGCTTCGGGAGCTGGCGATACCAAAACACGGTTGTGGCTTGAAGGTCCACTGTTTGACACTGGATCTGCACGGTGGCTCCGCTCTTACAGATCATTGTGCTGGGCGCCTGGAAGACGAGGGCACCGAGTCCAGAGCCTGTCCAAACAGAGGTCTAAGAGGTGACGGAGGCCAAGAGAACTGTCACATGAGACCACAGCATGAAACTCACAGCCACACTCCCTCTTCCTTCTCCCAGCTCTCAGAGATTCCTGCCTTTTGGTGAAATCTTCCTGCTAGACGCCCTAGGACCATGATCACCCATCTCCCCTGCCTGATGACTTCTCACCTGACCCTTCATCCCTCCAGAGAGTGGGGATGTCCCCTCTCGTTTTGCTCTGCATAAAAAAAAAAAAAAATCCACTTCACTCATGCCAGTACACACACACACACACTTGCCAAACGACTCAGATAATAAGGTTCTCACTGGGCCCCAGGAGCAGCAGAAGCATCAGCATCTTCAGGTGATGGCCTCATACCATACCTCTCTCAAGATAGATATGACCACGCTCTTCCTTCTCTCTTTCTCCACCCCTAGAAGGATGGACCACGGTTTACATAATCCTGAAGATGCCTCAGTCCACCCCCTGGTGGTGACTTTTTTTTTTTTTTTTTTTGCCAGGGGTACAGGATCCGTGCTCTATGAAAGAGCCACACAGACGTGGTTGAAAGGGGCCTCAGATGTTCTAATTCTACTCCTAACTTTATAAAACACTAAAACCCAGATCACTGAAATGACTTAAACAAGTTCCTTGGGTTTATTCAAGAAAAAGACTATATGTTTGCATAGCAAATGGAATAACAGTCAGTCCTTTATCTCTGTAACGTATCCTCAAAGTAATGGAAACAACTCATGATTGTTAATCACTAGGACTGTGAGTGAGCCTCAGAAATCCTGGGCTCTAAGCTCAATGTTTCTCATACTGATAACAAGGACAAGTTCTCATCTTCTAAATGAAGTATTTATTTCACAACTGCCTCATGCCGGTCTCCCTCATATTGACAGACCTAATACCACACATGGCTATTTATCATAGTCTGTAAGTCTCAGTGTACATTACTGTGGAGGCTAGGAGGATAATTTGTTTACAGCTCTTTTATTGAATGTACCTGCAATGTATTATTTCTCCACAACATTATGACACATATATGGGATGAAGTCTCTGGAAGCCCCTAGAGCAAAAGAAAATCTTTCTACTCCTTTGAGGACCATTAGCCATCAAGTATACATATACCTATGGTGTTTTAAATTCAGAGTCAACTAAGGAAAAAATACATTTCCTAGAACTTTCTTTGTGGTATAGCTCTTGATTAGAGTTGACCTCAAGAAAAATATTTGCAAATGAAGCAGCTGTTGCCATGCTCCAAAGTGATCATCAGTCTAAGACAGTGAGGAATGAGATCAGTAGTACCATTTATTATATTATGGTAGCTACTCCTCAAAGATGGCACTCAGATGAACCACCATACTTACCAGCATTCACATTCCTCCAAGGATCAGGGCTGACTTGCATGTGGTGGAAGGGGCACTGTATGATTTTCATATGTACTCTTATAGATTCCACCTGGGTCTCTTGAACGCTTACTCTTGGGGAAGCCAGCCAGTATGTAATAATTTGAACTACCCTGAGGCCACCATGTTGTAAGGAAACCCACCTAACTGTGTTGAAGGGCTATGTGGAGAAAGAGAGATATGCAGGCCTGGTCTAGAGCTGTCCTGGTCACCCCAGGTGAGGTATCAGATATGTGTATAAAGAAGCCATCTTGGATATCCAGCCCAGGTGAGCCTTCAGATATCTTCAGCCTTGGTGACTATCTGTTTGTCACTTCATGAGAGACCCCAAGAGGAAACTGCCTAACAGAGCCCATTCAAACCACAGAACCATGGCAGAGAATACATTTTTATTGTTAGCCATTAGGGATGGTGGTGTTTCTAAGCTTTTAAAGGGAGACTTAAAATACATATAATAGACTGCACAAATCTTAAGTGTAAAGTTTAGTGAATTTTCAGAAATGAATGCACCTAGATCAAGATAGAGGACATTTTCAGAACCCCAGACTCCTCCCTCATGCTTCTCTCCCAGTAAATTAAAAATGCCTCCACATGCATCCATTGCTCTAACTTCATACAGTATGTACCTTTGTGTCTGGCTTCTTTGTTCAACATCATGTCTATGAGGTTCACCCATGATTTTGCAAATAATATTTGATTTTTTTTTGCTATATTTTATTCTACTCTACAAATGTAACACTATTTGTCTATTGCATTGTTGATGGACATTTGAGTGTTTTCCATTTGGGGTCATCATGAATAAAGTTGTTGTGATATTATTTTTCTCACATATCTTTTCCTATTTCCTTAGAATCCTGAAATATCCCCTGAGTTTGCATACAACTAGCAAATTGGTTTTCTGGTTTGTCTAATTTATTACTGATTGCTTCCATTGTAATCTTAAATTCAGAAATTATTTTTACTGTAGCTAAGAAATATGATAGCTCTTTGACTATATTTTTCTATAAATTATTCTTCTTCATTAATAGATACAATGACTCCTCAAAGCTTGCTAAGGAACAATTTAGTGATATTTTGACTTTTTGGATTTTCATTTCATACAATGACTCTTAACAACTTGGCCACTGGAATGGGGGTTATTATGAAACTTGACAGCTGGGACACCTGGGTGGCTCAGTGGTTGAGCGTCTGCCTTTGGCTCAGGATGTGATCCCGGGATCCAGTATTGAGTCCCACATCAGGCTCCTTGCATGGAGCCTGCTTCTCCCTCTGCCTAGGTCTCTCTCTCTCTCTCTCATTCTCTCTCTCTCTCTCTCTTTCTGTGTCTCTCATTAATAAATAAAATCTTAAAAAAAAAAAGAAACCACAGCTAAAAGGTTCTTTCTAGAATCAAGATCACTCTGAAAAGGAAAGTAAATGGTTCAATTGTTTTAGAACAGAGGCTTAAAAATCATGTAAAGTCTATATTCTTTGTTTCATAAGTTCATCAACCAACAAGAGGAAGTCTGTACCCTTTAAGTTATGTCTAAGATAATAAAAATGAAATTGTCTGTCTCCTACTGTGCTCTCCTTCATTTCTTCTCTCTCACTGGACAGATAGCCTCACCCCATCCCATAACCTCTGGAATATGGCTTGTACCAGGTAGCAGAGAACTCTAGGGACTGTGTCTCCCACTGGTCCATGACTGCAGCAGCTGGCTCAGGAAATGATTGATCTGGAGGTATCAATGAACATGCTCTGGACAAAGTAAAGCATCTTAGATCCATCCCATTTCTGATGGTTTCTTTACTATATCAGAGGACATTAATTGCAATGAGGTCTAGTGCTCATCATACTACATTTAAGCGTTGTAATTCCTATTCATAAGCTAGTGTCTCTTTCCTATTTCTGTTTTTCAGTACTTTGGTCTCTGTGTGAGTCAAGCTTCCATAGAATATATGGGAGAAGAAATCCAAAGCTAACAATTCAGAAAAGAATCCAAATAAAATGCACAAAGCCCAGACTTCTATGTAATGGTCAGGGACTCCTCGTGTTTTCCCAGAATTATTTGTCCTGGAAGACACAGAGCCATGCAGGAGAACAGGCTGAGGTTCTTAAATGTTTCCAAGAATATTTAAAAAATATATTTAATCCAGCATTTTTAGTTGTATGCAATGGGAGGGATAATCTGAATAATATAGACTGTCATTCATTTCTGCAAGCAGAATTATGTGACCAAATAAATATTTTTAAACAAATGAAGTCCCAAGAATTAACATCACTTGCCTTAATTTGATAGATAGGTGTCAGACCACAAAAGGAGAAACCACACAGAAAAATAAGCATTTGTAAAATAATGCTGATCCTCTGCTGATTAATCATGCACATGTTTCTCTCAAGCCCAACTCTCCCTCCTAAGCACCAAGCCAGCCTACTGGGTATTTATTTTTCTTTTTTGTTTTCCCAGTTTTTAGTTATTTTTAGTAATCTCTACACCAAATATAGGGCTTGAATTTACACCCCAAGATCAAGAGTCTCATGTTCTTCCAACTGACTGAGCCAGCCAGGTGCCCCCCCTACTAGGTATTTCAATGCAAGTATCCAAGGAAGGTTCCCTAGAACTAGAAACTCAGTTGTGTTCAATACCCTCACTCTACTCATTTTTCTAAATCATCTTCTGTTGCCATATTCTGGGGGTGGAGGTGACCATCTTCATTCATAATTTTATTTCATCACTCCCTCCTTAAGGCTGTATCACTGTGGGTTCTTGTCCACTTGGTGAAATCTGATTCATCATTTGAGTTTCATTGTGTGGTTTTGCCTTCTTTTGAAGCCCTTCCTGATGTCACCAGACAAAACCAGCCATGTTATCTCCTAGAGCCCACTGACGTCTCTGATTAAGTATATATTATATGAAACTTCATCACAATATTTGTCTCCTACACATTTTTGTCCCTGCTTGGCTTTTAGTATTCTGAAGGAAGGGGCCATTTTCTGTTCATTTTAGTTTTCCAGTATTTGGTAAGAAGAGCTAGGATGTAAAATTAATATTTTTTTCTTTTGTCTATTCTTTTTCCTCCCCCTCCTCTACCCTCTCCTCTTCCTCCTCTACCCTCTCCTCTTCCTCCACTCTCTCCTTCTCCTCCTTCACCCCTCCTTCTGCTTCATTCACTCCCCACCTCCTCCTGCTTCCTCCTCCACCCTTTCCTCCTCCTCCCCCTTCCTCTTCTCCTCTTTCTGTCTCTATCTCTCTCTGATGTAGATATAGATGTAATTCTTAAAACTAACTTAGTGGATGGCCGAGGTGTAATGCCATTCCACAAAGCACGTTGATGGCAGCGGCTGCTTTGGGTGTCTGGTTGAGGTAGAGGAAAAGTCCTGCCACCTGGTGGGAACTCAGGGCTTGAGACCCATTTCTGCATAGAGAGGAGGTGGCTGGGCTTCACTGTGTCTCTACCACTGGCACAGAGATATAGAGCTGTCTAGTTCTTTTGCACCGATGTCATGGTGAGAGAGAAGAATGCCTTCTTCATCCGAGAGGCACTGTAGCCTTCAGGTATGTCTCCTTTCTGAGCATCATTTTCTACCAGCGAGTAGTAGATCAGTCTCAGCCCTTGCCCTGGGTCTTGTCGGTACCAGTACATAGAGTCATGATTAAAATCCTGTTCACATTCCAGAGTCACACCTCGTCCTTCCTCTCTGAACAAATATTTGGGGGTCTGAGTGATTCCACCACTTGCTGTTCCTATGGAAGAAAGAGAGGCTCTAGAAACACAGCGTGGGAAGGTGCTTACTGCTGCTGTCATGGGAGAAAAGGCTTAGGTTTGGAGCTTCACACCCTTGGGACAGGAATTTTTTCCACGACCCCAGGACTCACCTGCTCCGAGGAGACAAAGGGCCACACAGCAGATCACCTGGTTACCCATAATGGGAAGGGTGGGTTCCTTGCAGCTCTAAGCACCTCCTGGAAGACAAATAAGGAAAGAAACTTAGCTCTGGGGATCCCCTGGCTTTATATGCAGAATTTGTCAGAAGGCTGGAATGGATAGTTGGAAAGGACCCCAGAGATATTCCAGACAGGCTCCCTCACTTTGCAGAGAAAGAGGCGGACAGGGGAGCTGAAGCTCCTGCACCCCCGTGGGCCTCCCTCTCCCCAAACTGCTTCCACCTGGGCTGAGTGGGCAGGTGGCCCCAGGGCTGCAGGCCACAGTCTCTCTCTGATTGGCCCCTGCTTTTACCATCCCAGTTACTGTATGCTTCCATTACTCTGGGAGCTCTGCAGACACTGGTCAGACAAGAACCTAGAATTCATTTTTCATCCCACAGCTGGGGCACATAGCACCCCACTCTCATCCATCCTGCATGCATGGCAAGCTCTGGCTTTCATTGGACCCCTTCTCCCTGGCTGGTTAGACTTCTCTCTGTCATTTTCGTTTGCTTGCATGTCCCCATGCCTTTCTTCAATTCCCACACTTATTTACCATTTGAGTTTTTCTAACTTGGGTATCTTTTCACATATTCTCTAGTTCTTAGATAATTTTGTCCTTTTCTTTCTTTTCTTCTCTGAGCTTAATCAACTTTTTCTTTCATTTGTCTCCGAACTTCTGGTTACAGGTGGGTTATCCTATCTTAAGCTGCTTGCTTGAGTGTATTGAGTTCTGTCTGGAGTGTAGACTCACATTTTCTCCTGACTCATGATCATTTTGGGGGAGAGTCTGTGAAAAATGTGTGTGTGTGTGTGTGTGTGTGTGTATAGTTTTCTCTATTCTGTATATTTTACTTTCTTCTTACTCATTTTCATGATGTTGGGGTGTTTTACACTATGCCCAGCTTAATGGCATCTGTTTTCACTGTTGTGGCAAAGCCCAGGTTGGTTTGGTTGGTTTGGTTGGTTTGGTGGTCTGGTTGGTTGGCATTCATGATGGGGGTGGCGTAGGTCCCCTTAGTTTGTGACTCTCTTGTTTTGGGGAAAAACTGCAGGTTCTCTTAGACACTTTTTCTTCTTTTTCCCCTTCAGTACCAAATTGCAAAATGACCCTTTTTCCTTTCTTTTTTCTTTTCCTCCCTCAGAAGTTATACTCTTGGAAGACTACATTCCTGATCCTTCACATGGAGTGTGCTGTGGAAGCTTCCTGAAGTCCTGCTCGGGGATATTCTTCTAAGGGTGTCTCCCCACCTCCCAACTGGCACCCAGCCACTGCCCTCCTCCACCCTAGCAGGGAGAGGAGGGCCAGAGCATGTGAAATAATTTCAAAATATCAAAAGGCAGAAACAGAAAACATAGTAAAGTGACATGATTTCTACCCCATCCTGGTGAGGGCCCACTTCCTTGGCACATATACATTTGAAGTGACTTTGCATTCACTTGCCTTTTGATTTTCTGAAATTGTCCCATCAAAGCAAGTGATAATAAACACTTTTCTGTAAGTTGCCAATGTTTGTTGACTGATGAGAATTTTAAAAAATCACTGAGATAACAAAAAGTTGAACTTTCTTTCTTTCTTTCTTTCTTTCTTTTTTTCTTTCTTTCCTTTCTTCCTTTCTTTCTTTTTCTTTCCTTTTCTTTCTCTCTAGTAAGCTTCATGCCCAGCCTGGAGCACAATGCAGGGCTTGAACTCAGGACCTTGAGATCAAGACCTGAGCTGAGATCAAGAGTCGTATGCTTAACCAACTGAGCCACCCAGAAGCCCCCAGGTGATATGTTTCACATTAAAAATGCTTGGGGACCACATCTTTCTCCTAAATTCCAGACAAATCTATCCAACTCTATTTCCACCACCTCTGGGGATCTTGTAGCAGTTCTTAATCCTGGCATCCATACATGCCTGTACAAGCACTAAGCGAGGCACAAAGCCAGGATTGTTCCAGAAAGAATAAGAGGCAGCACAGGGTGGTATAAAAAGCACAACTATATGAGCTAGACAAACCTGGGTTTGTACTCTTCCTCTCATTCTCTTTCTCTCTCTTTCTTTGAGTTTGAGAAAAGAAAATGAATTCCTGGAATTGTATTTGCTTTTACTCACATTGAAAATGAAGAAAATATTTCCTTTGCTTGATTATCTTAGATGATTAAATGAAACTCTACATTTAAAGCATGCCAGAGAGCTCCCTGCTGGGAGCCTGCTTCTCCCTCTGCCTATGTCTCTGTCTCTCTCTCTCTCTGTGTCTTTCATAAATAAATTAAAAAAATAAATCTTTAAAGCATGCCATAGAAAACTTGAAATAGAGTATGAAGTGAAGAAAAGAGGACCTTTCCTCAATAAATATTTTACCTGACAAATTGTATCTAATTTATTTTAAAAGATTTTATTTACTTATTCATGAGAGACACACAGAGAGAGGCAGAGACACAGGCAGAGGAAGTAGGCTCTCTGAAGGGAGCCCAATGTGGGACACTATCCTTGGACCCTGGGATCATGACCTCAGCCAAAGGCAGATGCTCAACAACTGAGCCACCCAGGTGCCCCAAATTATGCCCAGTTTTTTACGAAAAAAAAACTTTACCTTTTTCTGCTGACAGTGTTAGTTACTGAGGCTGGGTTGGGTTATTCCTTGATATATTTGCACAGCCCTCCCCTATTTCCATACTCACCCTGCCAAATTCTTTCTAGCTTAATTTGTTCGCTAATCAAACGATGTGCCCCCCTCCCTTCCCCAGCCCACGGCTGTTTCTGAGGTGGGGCATGGAGGACGTTTGTGCATTGACAGGATGGGACTCTGCATTGATGTGGCTTCGGTGCTGGCACAGAAGTACACTGCAGAGTCTCCCAACTCTGCCGGCTGGATCTTTAAGATGCTAAGTCCGTCTTCGGAAAATTCAGTAGAAAAGCGTTTCTTTGGCATTCCTGACTGGTCTAAGATAGTTTCTTTCTGGAGGTAAATCATGAATTTCAGACCTTCCCCCAGGAACTGCTGATACCAATAAAAATAACTGTGTCCTTTCTCGGGGCTGCATGTCAGTATTGCCTCTTGTCCTGTCCTTCTCACCAGGTGTCTCGGATTCTGGGTGACGCCAGCATTTGTGGAACCTCAGAGGAGAAGAGATTACATGAGATAGAGTCATAGTGTAGCAACCCAAGGTGAGTTTAAATATCTTTCAAGATATCTGCGTTCGTGTAAAAATTCGCATACACGTTGCTCTTCACTCCATGATATGATCATTTGTTTTCATTTAAATGACAATACCTTTTGGAAAATCTTTGGGCAACATGAAGGTCCAGGGCCTACAGAGCCACAGACAAAGCCTGGTGATGCTGATCTGTTAGCCGGGAACTCACCTGTCCCCAGGAGCCAGATGACCACCCAGCAGAGGAGACTGGTGCCCATGGCAGAGATGACATGAAGAGGACCCATAGGTAGAGCCCAAGAGAGGTGCTCACTAGACCTCAAAGCCACCTCCTCTGAGGCGGGTCTTCCTGTGAGGTCAACATTTCAGGGGCTCCTGTTGTCTCTAGGTTCTTCTTATACATCAGTTGAATGACACATCTCTTTTTCTTTCCTGTAAACACACTCTGGCTCGTATGTGTTACTACACGAACAGTGTTGTGCAGGTATGGAGAGTGACAAGTACCTTCACAGTTGGTCCTAGCTTTCTGAGACATTTGTTTTTTCCACTCCCCTCTCTACTCTTTCTTTGTTTTTTATTTTATTTTATTTTATTATTTTATTTTATTTTATTTATTTTATTTTATTTTATTTATTTTATTTTATTTTATTTTATTTTATTTTTATTGGTTCATATCATCTTCCCATTTTCTCTTGTTGAGTAGAGCAGTGAGAAGGTGTGAGGTCTAGGTACACACACTGAGAAACATGGAAGTCGGAACCAGGGTTGCTGGTGAAAAAATTAGAGACAGGATATGATTCGATTCTGTTTCCTTGTTTCTTCCTCCTCCTCAGCTAAGCAATGATTTCAAACATCTTGAGGGAAACTTATTTTGTGTTTTATAACTCACTTGTCTCATCTTTTGTTATTCTACATGAATTTTGGATGTGAGTAATTCAAAGAAGAGATAATAATATTATCTCTTAGTAATTATTATTATTCTTTGAATAATAATTCAAAGAAGAGCCATTAGAAAAACTGCAAACTTTCCCTCTCACCCTGTGTCCACAATTTTATTTATCTGTCTGCATTAGTCTATTTGTTTTCTCATATATTTTTAGAGGTTGAAAGAGCATGCATACTTGAGTGGGGGAGGGGCAGAGAGGGAAAGAGAGAATCTCAAGCAGGCTCCATGCTCAGTGCAGGGCTTGATCTCATGACCCAAGATCATGACCTGAGCTGATATCAAGAGTCAGAATGTTTAACTGAGCCATCCTACACTGTTCTCTTTAATCATGGGTGGGGTACCTATATTTGAGAGATCTTCCTTCCACTCTTCTGTCTTTCCTAACCTATAGCATTGAATAAAAATTATGTGAGAGCCTCCTTTGTTCTAGTTATAGTGAAAGGAAGATACAAGGAAGACTAAGGTACGGTCCCACTCTACTAGAAATTATAGGTTCCCTGGGAGATATAATCTAAATACCTAGGATACTCCAGGCTTTGAGTAAAAGCTAAGATCATGTTAATTTTTAGTATCCAAATAACAGTGGCTCATGGCCTTCTCTTATCAATAGCAGGATCCTAAGGCCTGTCTGAAAGAGTCTCTATTATTTTGGGAGGTATTTAGCAGGCTCCCGGAGTGTACATTTTAATCAAAATGCAGCTGCCATTACCACTTAGAATCATCTCAGTTATTTCTCCTAGAGATACTCTAGTTGTTCACCAATGTTAGGGATGAAAATGCCCATCACGGAGCACTCAGGCCCGGCCAGAATGGACTCTTCCCAGATGCTGTTAGACACACGAATCCACTAGGGCAGTGCTGGAGTTTACACAGATGTGGGGAATGAGTTGTCTCCTCCTCATCACTGAGGTGTCCTTGTTATTTAGCGCCCAAAACAACTTCTGCTTATGTGCGGAATCTCACCAAGGAATTTGTGAATGGTTCCATCAGCTCAGATCACCAGTCTTCCCTCTCTCTCTGGGCTCAAACCCAATAGAAGGGGTTAGATACAGGGTAGGTACCTTACTGTTCCTTTTGTTCTCTCCTGTTCATTACTACATGTTCCAAACCAAACCTCTTCCCCCTGGTCTTAACTGCCGATTAATCAGGGTGACTGGGTGACGGGCACGGAGGGGGGCACTTGACAGGATGAGCACTGGGTGTTATACTAGGTGTTGGCAAATCGAACTCCAATAAAAAAATATACAAAAAAAAAATCAGCATGACAAATGTCAATAGGTGCAAGCAAAGAATTGTGTGTTTGAATGGGAGTTAAAAGGTAGTGAAGGCTGATGGTGAGGATATGGTCTACGCTGACAGTGCTAACATCCCAACTTGCCTGCTCAAAAGGCTGTGGGACGATTCCTACAATGTACGTAACTGCCTTTGCTACCTGGAACTTACCCGGTCAAGTTTCCACTTTCAGACATTCATACTAGCTCTTCTGACAAAACTAAAGGTATGTATCTTCCCTGCATTTTGAGCATGCAAAGGCTAAAGATTCATCCCAATGGCTCAAGCCTTAGGATATAGCCTTACCTTCCCCTCATTCCCTCTAAATTAAAGCCCTCATAATGTGTGCCCACCCTTCAACTGAAAGAACACTACTCAACAGGGTAAAAATTGGCTAAACCACAGTCAGATCAATAACACAATTTAAATTGAGAAATACTGAGTAAATTTAGGAGATAAGCAGAATAGAAAATATTTAGTTCCACTTCTCTGTCTCCAAGCAAGTAAATTATTGCCTTAGACACGATGTCAAACACTTTTGGATTTCCTTTCGACTGTTATTAGCATTATAAACTTCAGAGTGGCTAAGAGACTAGATATTAAATGTTTTCACCCCACAGAAAGAAATAATAATTATGTAATGTGACAGAAGTATTAAATAATACAATAGCAGTAACCATATTGTGATATACGAATGTATCAAATCAACACAATGTACATCTTAAGCTTATGTAATGCTATATGTCAATTATATCCCATTTAAAACCTGTTTTATTGAGGGGATCCCTAGATGGCTCAGCGGTTTGGCGCCTGCCTTTGGCTCAGGGCCTGATCCTGGAGTCCCGGGATGGAGTCCCACATCTGGCTCCCTGCAGGGAGCCTGCTTCTCCCTCTGCCTGTGTCTCTGCCCCTCTCTATGTGTCTCTCATAAATAAATAAATAAATAAATAAAATCTTTAAAAAAAATTTTAAAAAGCAGTTTTATTGAGGTTTAATTGACATAAAAATAGACTGCATACATTTAAAGAGTTTTGATGTGTGTATGCAGGTAGGGAACCATCCCCACAGTCAAGATAGCGAACACATCCATCACCCATAAAGTTTCTTTCTGTCATGTTGTAAAGCCTTCCCTCCCAACACTTTCCACACCTATCCCATCCCTAGGCAACCACTGATTTTCTTTCTGTCAAAATAGATCAGCTTGCATTTTCTAGATTTTCCTATAAATAGAATAAAGTTGTATGCATTTGTTTGTGCCTGGCTTATTTCCATTACTGTAATTATTTTGAGGCTTTTTATGTTATAATGCACATCAACATTAAGTTAACTTCTTAGGCCACTTAAGGAGTGTATTTTCCTGAGAAGTTTATAAAATGTTTTATATTTTTAGATGACTGACAAGTTCGTCAATAAAATTGATACACAATACAAATTATACAACCCATTCCTCTATTCACAAGGGTATCTCTTGAAAATAGGCTGGGGGCTCCTGGGTGACTCAGATGGTTAAGCCTCTTTGCCTTCTGCTCAGGTCATGATCCCAGGCTTCTGGGATGGAGCCCCGCATAGGGCTCCTGGCTCAGCGGGGACTCTGCTTCTCCCTTTCTCTCTGCCTCTCCCTCTGCTCATGCTCTCTCTCTCTCTGTATCTCTCTGCGTCACATGAATAAATACGAATATTACAAAGAAAATAGGCTCAATTTTTCTGAAATTCAAGTTACAATATTTGAATCTTTTTAAGTTAAGCTTCCAGATCCCTTTTTTAAATTGAGATAATAATTTATGTACATAAAATTCGCCATTTCAAAGTGTACATTTCAGTAGGTTTTAGTATTTATAAACATGTGCAAAAAAAAATACCATATAGTTCTAGAGCATTGTCATCATCCCAAAAGAAAGTCTGTACCAATTAGAAGTCACTCTGCATTCACTCCTTCTGCAGCCCTTGGCAACCATTACTCTATGTTTTATCCCTGATGTTTGCCTATTCTGGATTTTTATATAAATGGAATCATATACTATGTGCCTTTTTGTGCCTGGCTTCTTTTGCTTAACATATTTTTTTCAAGCTTCTTTTATTTTATAGCATGTATCAGAATTTCATTCCCTTTTATGACTGAATAATATTCCATTATAGGAATACACTACACCTTGTTAATTCACCAGTTGATGAACATTTTAATTCTTTCCCTTTTTTTTTTTGGCTATTATGAATAACATCCAAATAAGGGACTTGTATTGAGAATATTTGGAGAATTTTCAAGGTTTTCTATAAATATATTCTGGATGCAAGTCCCTTGTGAGGTATATGACTTGCAAACATTTATATTATTTTGGGGGATGACTTTACCTTTCTTGAGAGTGTCCTTTGAAGCTCAAATACTTTTTAAGTTTGGAGAAGTCCAGTTGATCTTTGTTGCCCATGTTTTGATGTAATATTTAAGAAATCATTGACTATCTTCCGTGGTCGTAAAGATTTACACCTGTGTTTTCTTCCAAGAATTTTATACTTTTAGCTCTTACATTTATGTCTTTAATCAATGTTGAGTTAATTTTTGTATATGGTATGAGAAGGCCTGCAAATTCATTCTTCTGCACATGAGTATCCAGTTTTCTCAGCACCATTGGTTAAAAAGTCTGTTCTTTCTCAATTTAATGGTTCTGGCACTCTTATCTAAAATCAGTTCCCCATAAAGGTATGGGTTTATCTGAGGACTCTCAACTTTGTTCCATTGATCTATTTGTATTCTCTTCCAGTACAAAACTGTCTCCATTTCTTAGTTTCATAGTAAGTTTTGAAATGGGAAAGTATGATTTGTCTAATATTTTTCTTCCTTTTAAAAATGTGTTGGCTAATTTTGGTGACCTAAACTTTCATATGAATTTTAGCATTGACTTGTTAATTTCTGAGGGAGGAAAGATAGCTGGAATTTTAGAATTTGATAGGAATTTAGTTGAATCTGTGGATCAATTTGGGGAGTTTTGCCATCTCAAAAGTATTAAGTCTTTCAATCCATGATCATAGGATATCTTTCCATTTATTTAGGTCTTTAATTTCTTTCAAGCCATGTTTTGCACTTTTCAGTGTACAACTTTTTCATTTCTTTTGTTAAATTTATGCCTAGATATTTTATTATTTTGATGCATTGTCTCCTTGAGAAACTCTAATTGGCATTATATACCCCTTCATAGTAAAAGTGGAAATACAGATTAGCTTTTACTCCTCCAGGACAGTATTCTTGCTATACATAACAAGATTTAGGTAAGCAGGGGCAGTTAATAAGGCAAAACCGTTAGTGAAAATAAAGTAGATTAGATTGGTTTTTAAATCTGATAGCGCCCTCTGCTGGGGAGGAAAAAGCTGATGTGTGCCTCGGCATGGATGTCTTAGTAGGTGTGCGCATGCATTTGCACAGGCGTGTGTGTGTGTGTGCGTGTGTGTGTGCGCGCGCGCGTGCGCGCGCGCCTTGGAGTGTGGGGTGGCAGGGAGTGAGGCCACTGGCCATGGAAAGAGGAGAAAGGAGTTTCTTTTAGTTATAAGAATATCCATGTGGATGCCTCAAGCGTTCCTCAATTTCAAAATGACCTTTTGTTGAAGACTCTCTTTCATCTTCCATCCCTGGATATGTTGGCCGTCTTGGTATTCTTGGAATCCAAGGGTATCTTCATGGCTTTCACCTCCTTCACCACTCACAAGAGATAAGTGTTAAAATTCTGTCCATTTTCTATCTCAAGAGTCCAGTTAGATACCATTCTTGGGCAGTCGTCAAGAGTCCAATGTTGGTAAGAATCCTGCTGAGATACTTAGCCAGAATTTCCTACCCTCAATATCTGAATATTCTTGATAAAAGACCACATCCCTGTTTCTGACAGCTCTCCTGCTGGGGCGAGGTCTGATCATCCTGGCGTGCCTTCAGCAAGAGTCTTGCTAGGTCGGTGTAGCCAGAATCACCCTTCACCCTGCTGTCTCCTCTTGGTAATTATCCATCCACTTCCACCTCTCTGCTTCTTGGCTATGAACTCCCACTTTTCCTGTTTAGAGTTGGAGTTGAGCCCAATCTGTCTCCCTACCGGGGAGTACTCCACTGCTGCAGTTCCCCTGAGTGAAGTCCGCCTTAACAAGTGTCTGAATGAGATTTTCTTTGACAAAATTCACTACAATAGTAATAAACAATTTACTTTGAACAGAGAGATGCTATGGTTTATGTCATAATATACAATGGCTTTCTTAGTTTACTGTCTGAACCAGGACCCTTTAATGTATGAAAGAGTGTGCTATTAATAATTTTCCCAGGACAACAGTCCTAAACCAGGGCTGCCATGGTAAAAAGAGCATTTGACTGCTCTATGTGGTTGACTCTGATGCACTCCTTTAATTACTGCCATCTGGCAACAGTGGGGAGATTGCAGGAAATATATACCATTTTCTTTGACATGACCACATTTCAAGTCTGCGCCAATGCTAAGGCACACAGGAATGATCTAGAATGTCCCTGCCAACCAGATCTTCCCTGGATCTGTGTTATCTACATTTACAGTTTGCTCAGTTATTGCCAGATGGTAGCGAAGTGTCTTCCATTGCAATCTCTGGTGGTCACACGTGTGGGAAAATGGAGATGTATCCTGAGTCATCCTCATGTCAAATCTTAGAGAACAAATTGTGCAAATTTCTAATTTTAAAGAGGAGAATATTGAGTCATAGAGGGTGAGGGCACTTGCCAACATCCTACAGCTAAAAAAAAAAA
Organism: Canis lupus familiaris; assembly: GCF_011100685.1. Classification (NCBI taxonomy): domain Eukaryota; kingdom Metazoa; phylum Chordata; class Mammalia; order Carnivora; family Canidae; genus Canis; species Canis lupus. The sequence goes on from NC_049237.1 coordinate 6,646,535, forward strand.
AAAGCCAGAGTTTGGATTAGGAAGCAGGTGTCTTGACTCCAATTCCACTATCTTTGGATCTTACATCTCAAGAGAGAGAAGAGAACCATGGAGTTTGTGGAATCATAGAGTCAAACTCCATGCTGCCCTGGATTTGAGACTTGAATTTCCTGAAAGTTTCTGAATGGGGAATACTACCCAGTGTTTCTCCTGCTTCTTTCCCCTTGAGACAGTTGTGGTTGCTGTTCCCTCACAGTTATTCCCATTGAATCACTGCTCTTGAGAGATGGTCAGTCATGTGAAGGTGGCAGATCTGTGATAAAAGGACTATAATAAACCTGTAGTGGTCAACATCCCGTTGTTTCACAAACATGGAAGTCATTGGCCTCTGTGGAGGGAAAGAGTCCACAGAGGGGTCTTGTTTGGGATAAAATCAGTAGGAATTTCTTACAGTTTTGGTAAGATAATATCAATATCAGATCTCTGTAGTCAGAAAATCCGGGGGGGGGGTGCTTTCTTTCTAAACTTGGAGTCCATAGACTACCCAATTCTACTCCATCTTTTAGGAGTCTCAGAAGCCCATGTCCCAAAACACACCACCCTATAATTTAAGAGCTAATTTATAGTCTTGCCCTCTCCTGCTTGCAGCTGGAGCCACAATTATCAATCCACTTCTTTCTTTCTTCTGAGGCAGAAGACTGGGAAGTGGCCTTTTCAAATGTCTCCCTGGAGCTCAGGGGAGAGGAGAGGAGCCAGTGAGTTTGCACAACGGAAGAAACTGGCTCAGTTGCATTGTGCCAATGCCACCAGTATGGAGCTCACAACTGAGTCTCCCAGCTCTGCAGGATGGGTCTTATAGTAGAATATATTCCATTAGGTCTTTCATCTGAGAGTGTGAGGCCACAGTCTCTGGGAATACCCAAAGCCTCAGGACACTTTCCACAGGAATGGGGGATCCTTGGTCCAAACGCATGACCTCATGTTCATCTTGTCATATAGGTGATGTAAAAGGGCTCCAAACCCACTGAGCATTCTTAGGAAATGTGAGGTTTAAGGAAAACACAGAGGATGTGGAAAAAGGGAAAAGAGTGAGGATAACAGGAGCAAGAAGATGGTGGGACACTGTACTAGAGTGCTATTTTACCAATCTTAGAGAAATTGGCAGAAGTTCTCAAACTTTAGCATGACAAGGTTAGGTGTATTCCTGTAACCCATTTCCAGAAATTCTAACTCTGAAATTCTGACCCTGTCCTAGAATATATCTTTTTATCCTGTCCCTCAGGTGATACTGAGGAAGGAAGTTATTTCAGACAACAGTTTAAATCTCTTCCAAGTGGAGATCTTTAAGAGGCCAAACTAACAAAAAAGAAGACCATTGAGTGCAATACATTAGAACGTTAAAATTTAAGGAACACGAAGAATGTCCGTAGGAATGTGAATAACTAGTAGATAGATTTAAGTTCTGGAAACTACATTTACAAAAAAGAATAGATGGGAAATAAGAAACCTAATTGAAAATGAGGTGAGTGAAGCCCAGGGAAGAGAAGTTCCAGCGTTTGGGGTATAGTCAATATTGTCAAATGCTTTGAAGAGATCAAGGAAGCAGAGAAAAGAGCAGCCTTTGGCCCACCAAGTTCAGAATCTTAAGATTTAGGAGAATAGTTTCATAAGAATGGAAATATTCCATGAAAAAGCTGAAGATGGCACCCAAAGGAATGATTCCTCTGTAATGAAAATGAAAGTGTGGGCCACTAATTGTGCTTTATTACTCGTAGAGGAACAGAAATGGACACTAAGGAGGGTCTCACTTTTGAATGCTGGAAAAGGAACCTGAAATAAAAAGCCATAACATTGGGTAGACCAGGAACGTGAGAGCTTCTGTTTCAAGTGGTGACAATGAAATTTTGCCTGAGAAATGAAGTAAATTTGGATTTCTGGGGGTAAGACAACCAGGTTCAGCTTATATTGAAATAAGAGCAGAAGTGACTTAAGAGAATATATGAACTTCTCTAAAGCTGAATGGTGGGTGGTGTAGAATTGAACAGGGTTCTTTTAAAGTATTTTTTTTAAGATTTATTTATTCATCTCAGAGAGAGAAGGGGGATGGACAGAGGGAAGGGGAGAGACAGATAATCCTGGTGAGCACAAGCCTGACATGGGGCTTGATCTCACGACCCCAAGATCATGACCCAAGCTGAAATCAAGAGTCAGACACTCAACCGACTGAGCCACTCAGGCGCCCCAAAATAAGCAGTTTTATAAACAGGATGGATCATCACATTTTAACCAAGGTATTTTGAATTCTGTATCTGTTCTATGTGATTGCGGTGACCTCCCTGGGTAGAGCTAATGCAGCAATACCTCCTTTACCTCTGCTGATGTTGAATGCATTGTCCCCCATTATAATTTGGATCAAATACCAGAGGATTTTTCAATTGTCTGCACATCAGTTTTCAACCGTCTTCATATCAAGTATTTTTCCACTGAGTACACATTAATCTGTCTCCTCCCTCAGCTCCATAGAAACTAATTAGTGACTTAGTGGGGTGTGAAGTTGTCACACTGGAAATTAACATGCTTTCTGTATTACCTGGATTTAACTCCTTGAAAAGAAATTACCCAGAGTCTTCATTTGGTCTGACATTGTTCTGAAAACTAAGGATCTCAATCCCCTTTTTAATTCCTTCCTTTTTCCTATGTTCTCTGTATCTGGTACTCCTCCCCTCTGAGAGATACTATTGGGTGTCCTGGCCCCCTAACTAGAGAATTCCTGTCTGAAATCCGTGATCTGTAAGGTCAAAGTGACAGGCGTCCAGCTGCCATGCTGTTTGAAATAACCTGATGCCCTTGGCTAAAGTTGAATTTGCCAAGAGTATGTTCTTGAATAAAATAGGATTGCACTGTTTCCTGTTTTCTGGATTTGTGATCTTACACGAGAAAATGTCAAGTTGGCCCTTCGCAACATGGCTGGAGGACCAACATTTGAATGTATAATCTTTGGCTTGCTATGAGATCCAAAAACTGGAAAATACAATTTATTATAATGGGAAGAACAATGAAGCCTACAAGGTGGAAAGAGAAATAAGAGCTGTCAAATCAGTCATGTCACGGTTCCAGGACATTCCACTTTGTTCCTGAGAAATTCCTGCCTTCTAGTGTTGGGGTTCTATGGGACATACACTGAGCCTTGCAATATATTCCCATTTGGCTTAAGCTAACTCTAGTTAGTTTCTGTTATTTCCTTCTAACCTAGTATGCCAGCTGCTTCCTGAGCCAGGCCCAGGATGTTTGTGTATTAAGATTTACTAATATTTAACACTGTGGATTCACTGCTGGCACAAAAATACACGGCTGAATCCTGCAGCTCTGTACGCTCGATCTCTAGGCTACAGGGTGAGTTTTTTGGACAGAAGGCTAAAAATCTCTGCGTGGGCATCCCTGTTTTATCAAAGACAGCGTTATCCTGGAAAGAAATCAAGAACTTGAACTCTTTTGCTGGGATCTGCTGATACCAGAAAACATAACTATGTCCTTTTATTGGGACACATTCCATTTTTGCTTTTTGTCCTTTCCCTTTGACCAGATGTCCTGGAGTCTGCATGACTTTTGCATTGAGGGTGCCTGGGGAGAAAGCAGACAGAAGTTAGAGGCTTAGCCCCTGAAGGAGTCTGGTGACAGGGATAAGAGACTCAGAGTTGGGAGCTGACAATTCCAGAATGGGAGCTTACCTGTACTCAGGAGCCAGAGGACCAAGGAGCAGATGAACACTGGGCACATGGCAGCATTACAGAAAGAATAGGGTCAGGTGGCTTTCTCTGAGGCTTTTTTCACCCCCTGTAACCAGCTACTCTGTGACGTCATCACTTCCCCAAACCCAGTAGTCTTTGGTGTGCTGCTCTGTACAAGTAAAAAACCAAAAGATTAGAATATATGAAACAACTTGTACTCAAACATTAGAAAACAGGCAATGCAGGACTGTGATTATTCTAAAGTAAGAAAAAAAGAATGTCCACACAAGGTGAGGGGGAGACACAGAGGCTGGCACGTTTTCCTAGTTGAGAAGACAGAGGTTATAAGTGAGAGGGAACACAGAAGCTGGAATCTGTGAGGGAGACCACCAGGGAGATGGAACCTACACACAGAACCCCAGAAATATTCAGAGCGATCATGATGAAGTTTTGTCTGAACAGGAATTTGTGTCTGTGTGGGATGAAACTTTAAAATACACTAGAGACAAACCACAGAAAAAAGATTCACCCGCATGCCCAGAGTAGCCATGGCTTTGTCAATGAGACAAAATGACCCTTGAGCAAGTGATGGTAAATGACAGCCCAGGGCTGGCACCTGTTTGCGTACAGTTTTACTGGGGTGAAAAGCCCTCTGGAATGGCAACACAAGGAGATCAGAGGGGAAAAAAACCTAACTGCTGGACATTTAGAAACAATCATTTCAAGTCTCTGAAAGTTGCCCCCCAAAATATACAGCAAATGAAGAAACACTTATTCAAGAAAATCTAAATCTCAATAGGAGCAGTAAGGCTCTGGGGCATTTGAATCATGCCTCCCTGCCTCTTGCATCACCTCTAAGCTCAGTGAGATGGAAACTCTACTCCTTCCACAGTGGATGTGGTTGAGGACTCAGCTAAATGCCCTGCATGACTGACCCAAGCTTGGCATCTACTTCTTGGAGGGCCTGAAATAATGCTTCTCTTCCTTAGGTGAGTTCGGGGCCTCAGTAGGGGTCACAGTCAGTAGTAAGCTCTAGTGAAGGAACCGTCAATTCCAGAAAATAGCTGGTGCTATTTATAGCTGGTCCTGGATTGTCACAGAGGTGCTTCCCTTACAAGATGTCTTTATTTGGCTGCTGGGAAGTGAAAGCCCCAAGCATAAATGGGAGAGAGCAGAGGAGGTTGCAGTTGCAACGAGAAACAAGCCACTCCTTCCTGTACAAATGGGATCGTGTGGCACCCTTCCTTCTGTGACTGGATCAGGTCCCTCAGCAGAATGCCCTTGAGGTCATCCATGTCATCACATGTGGCAGGACTTCCTTCTTTTTCAAGACTAAATAACATACCTGTGGATGTGTACACCATATTAGGCAAAATTTTAACAGGGTAGATCTCATGTTAGGTGTTCTGGCCAAAATAAAGTAAAACAAAATAAAATAAAATAAAGACACTGCTCACTCTTGCTCCCCAACTCTCTTTAAACTCCCAGAGCATCCAACACTGTGCTCTTCTGTTTGTTTTCCAACTTCTTCCATCAGATGCTCCTGAGATTTTAATTTCCTCCTTCCCTAGGTGTGTCCTCACACTCTGCGTGACCCTACCTGCTAGAGAACGAGGCCGTTCTCTACTGCTCTGCGCAGCTACAGCCAATCACACTCCCTTCCACATCTTCCTCCCTCTCTGAGGATAAGGATCAGATCAGTCACATGAATCAGCAGAGCATCTCTATCTTCAGCCCCGGGCCTCATGTTTCTTCTGGGCCTGAAATGAAGTGAGTCTTTGCTCTTAATTTCTCTCCTCCCTTTATTCAAGAGGATGTTGGGTGTTTTACATCATCTGAAGAGGCTCTAAACTGCCCCCCTGGTTGAATTCTTTTGCCATTTGTCTCAAGGTGCATCAATTTCCTAAACGTGGTCATGGAGTTGTGGCTCCATGATCCACAAGAAAGGAGGGGAAGGGAGGGGCCCCAGAGACATCTAGCCCCAATATCTCATTTTACAGTAGAAGATTTTGAAACATAGGTGGAAGCATAGAGACACTGCTTTCATCATTTGTGAGGAAAAGGGTATGGGCGTGTGGTGAGCAAAAGATAGAAAAAGCAGACCAGTGTAGTGATGGTGGGTGGCCCAGATGACAGCGTTTAGCTTCTCTGAACTTTACTTAATTACCAAATCAGATCTTGGGTAGTACTTCTCGGCCTCTTGATTAAAGAGTTGGACTCATGTGATGTTGTTGATCACTATACAAGGAGAAGTGATGAACCACTGCTTAGTAGGAACATCTACGTGTTCTTCAGAATTAAAATGAAGACACGGTTCCATCCTCTGAAGCAGGCACCCCACAGCCAGCAGATGCCGGTCCTTTCCTGAACTGATGATACCTGTGTTCATTCAATTGGCCATCATAAATAGTTCAGTCTCTTAAAGGCCATAAGATAAAAACTTCCTTTTAGAAAGCTGTTCTAATACATTCCAGAAACTCTTTTTGTTTCAAACCAGCGGCAGTACTTGATTTTTCTTATTAATATTAAAAATGTGGGGCAAACTCTAGTAATTTTAATATATCTTTTAAAGCACCACATCTAGTTTGGGATATGTACCCTATCTGTGTGCCACTTAAATGGTTCACAGGCAAATTTATATCATGCAATATAGTTAAATACACTGTGAATAATGCATGCGCCAGGCAGTTCATTCATCTTCACATCTGGCACCCTTTTTTGGCAGCTCTAATTTTCCCTACTTGACAAGAAAGCCGTGAAACCTCAGCAAGGCCTCTGAGAGCACTTTCCTCCCCTCAGAGCAAGGATTCATGAGAGCGGGCCCACCTCTGGTCTGGGTGGGCTGGCCCTTTATCATATTTCCAGGTCTCCAACTTACATTAAAACAAAAACCGACTAAAAGGAACTTCCTATTTCTGTACTAAAGAGAATAGAATGGGTGACTAAGGCTATCCTGGGAAAATACCACAAACTGAACGGCAGGTGAGTGTGACCACTTTTCCGCTCTTGGCGGTTTTTGTAGGTTTTTGCCCAACTTCTGTCTAAATGATGTGATGACAGCCGTAAACCCACTATTGTTGGGTTTCTACTACTGTTGTAACATCAGAGCTGGGGGATGGTCTAGAGAAGGATCTTGGATCTGGGAAATGCAGAGGTTTGTGCACAGGGGAGACATAACACTGTAGCTCCGTGTCTTTACTGCTGGCACAGAGGTACACTGCTGAGTCCCCCAAGCCTGGTGAGCGGATGCTAAGAGAACAGAGAGAATTGCTGAGCCGGCTGGGTTGGAAGTTATCAGAGGTGTCTGTTTCTTTGGTAAGCTCTGTATCATAGTAGTAGAGCAGCAGCTTTGGTGCTTGTCTCAGCTTCTGTTGGTACCAGTACATGGTATCATGATTCAGGTTCTGAGAACAGTTCAGAGTCACTGGTTTTCCCACCTTAGTAACCTGGTATCTTGGGCTCTGGATGACCATGGCACCCATGTGACCTGTGGAGAGAGAAAGAAAATTTAGAGGCAGAATCAAGGAGCCTCTTATTGACGCCATAAAAGAAAGGTACAACTGAAGACAATATCGTTTTACTCAAAGATTTCCTTTCTGACCAAAACTCACCTGCTCCAAGGAGACAGAAGGCCACACAGTGGAGGAGCCCGGGACCCATGGCAGGGCCACAATAGGAACGGGGCATCTGTCTGTTCCAGATGCTGATCTCTGGGTAGAGAGATGGGGGTTCAGGATCCCCGGTCCCTGATAGGTAGATCTGCCTGTGATGACAATCTGCTGTTGGCTTCACCAAGGCAAGGGTCACTCTTTGTTGGGTATTACACCCAGCTTCCGGCTTGGCAGCAGAACCTGGGCTTTGCCGATCACGTGAGCGGTAGAGGTGGTGTCACCTCATATTGCCTCTCTTCCTATATCTGCCCCATGTTCATCCAGGCCTCTTTATCTCACTCCTCATTTCTTATACCCTATATGGCAGGTCAGAGGTTCCTCAACACAGGAAGAGCTTTTGCTAAAGTAGCATTTACAAACCTGTTAAGATAGTGTGTTTGTGTCTTGCTCTCTACATCACAGATGAGTGATGATGGCTGCAAACTATCCCCACCTTAATACAGAATTCAAGCCTGAAATCCCTCTATTTATACCCACACTTCAGAGGATCAAGGACACTCTCTACAACTTCCAGCTATCAGTGACACCACAATGCCTCCTTGTGGCCAGTAGAAAAATGTGTAGAAGCCTCCTTCCTGCAGTCCTTGTATTTCCAATTCAGACTTTGGAACTCAGGGTACTCACCAGGCTCTGCCTGGGTTTCCTTCCTGGGCCCCATCATGCCCCCCACCACCACCTCCAGGTAGCAAGGTGGATGCTCTGCCTGGTTGTTTCCAATCTCTTGCAGATTGCCATCGTTTGTTGCCTGATTCATAATGTTTTGAAAACTGTTGTTTCATGTACTATGTCTGTTTGTTTTAGCTGTTTCAAGCAAGAAGTTAAATTAGGTTCCTGTGAATCTGTCTTGGTTGGAAGCATAAGTTCACTCCAGGGCCATATTGAATTTCTTACTGTTGGGTCCCTAAGAGTTTCAATGGTTATAGACCTTTTTGTCAGTTTCTTTGCATGTGGTTTCCATTTCATACAAGAAGGGTAACATTTTATTCCACAAGCATATAAGGCACAGTCCAGAATTTCCATTTCTCTCTGTTAACTTTTCCCTTTTTATCTAACACATAAAGGCCTGACCAAACACCCAATTTTCTGACTGCATTTCAGGGTCTTCGTATTGTAGCAACTTTTAGTCTGTAAAGTCTGTGACCATTTGGAGGCTCCAGGATGAATGCAGATGTCATTATAGGTCCTGTGTCATCTCTATCATATGGGCACTGAAAAGCCAGCCGCAGTTGTGAGGCCTAGGTCTGGCCTGAAACCTGGGAGGTCCCTATAGCATTGGCTCTTCCTTGCTCTGCCTGTAAATTCTCTTTTTTAAATTCTAACTACTAAATTTCTTTTTCTTTTTTGATTACCTATACATTGTGTAGGAGGTGAGGGGTATTTCAAATTTAGAAAAAAATGGACTACCCTCTTCCTGTTCTTCCTCTGTAGCTTCATCCCAAATAATCAGGGGTACATTTTACAACTTCCTCCTTCCTTGTATAAACACGTACAACTTAAATAAGGACTTTTACTGATTTAATTTTTCTTTTATTTTTTTAAAAAAGGTTTATTTATCTATTTGAGAGAGAGCAAGCATGAGTGGGGAAAGTGGCAGAGAGAGAGATAATCCTAAGCAGACTCCTTGCTGAATGGGGAGCCAACACGGGGCACCATCTCATGACCCTGAAATCATGACCGAAGCCAGAATCAAGAGCCAGACGCTTAACTGACCAGGGGCCCCTACTGATTTAATTTGTCTTAAAAAAACCTTATATACTATACATTATTATGTTAATTATGTTCCTCTTGACAGTTTTTCTTAATCATCCCTGCAAAATAAAAGATGAATATACCTGTTTGGTTTTCTTTTAACCTCCTTGTGCCTGTGAAGTGAAGCGTAATACACATAAATGAGATCAGATCATACATTCTAGGAACATATAAGTTTTTTTGATGCTTTTGTAGTCATCAAAAGCTTAACTGTGGTTGGGGGCACCTGTGTGGCTCAGTTGGTTAAGCATCTGGCCCTTGATCTCAGCTCAGGTCTTGATCTCAGGGTCATGAGTTCAAGCCCTGCATTGGGCTCCACACCCAGGGTGGAGTTTAACTTTAAAAAAAAAAAAAAGTTTAACTATGATTGATGGATGAAACTAACAAGCAATAAAAAAACACCAATTCTTTTAATAAAAGAAAAGTTTATAGGCCTCCTATGTTCAGATGCTTTACAGACCTCAAGACACAGTCTATAATTGTAATGCTCCTTGGTGAGAGTAAGGAAGCTTTTAGAATCTCTGTGCCACTCAAAGAGGCAGAGAGCAGACATCATTCCCACAACCCCTTCCCCAGGTATGAAAAGTATTAATACAGTAGAAGGAGGAGAAGAAAAGTAAAGTATAAGGTATTACAGTTCCTAATGGTGTTGAAGAGTTGCTGTAGGGTAGCACCAGGGATGAAGGACAGGAGGTTGTAGAAGAGAATAGTATGCTTGAGAGAGTGATTCTGGAGGTGGTTCAAACTATTTGTGATTACGAGTCTAGAATATAAAGAGTGGATGTGAGTATCTGAGATTGGAGGAAATGATCGTTGAAGTGAACAAATGGAGAAACTGAGAAGCCCAGTATCATCTAGGTGTTGCAAGCCATCCAAGATGTTAGGAGTTTTAAGGTAAGAGAGACAAGAAATGCTTGAGAACCAACAATGAAAAGCAAAAGGGACATGAGTGCAATAAAGGTCACTCACAGAAACAAAAAATACCAGTAAGAGGAACTAAATTCCCTACCACTCAATTTCCACTGGGGAGTCAAGATCTGGGAATGGAAAATATAGCATTATGACAGATTTGTGGTTATAGGGCAGTATTCACATGATCTTGAATTTCCAGTGAAACTTAAAACACAGACCTCTTAGAGCTAAATGCCACTGAAGCCTTCTGACTGTATTATAATCTTATAGGCATGTGGGCTGCCATTGGAATGGCATGAAAAATAAAACTATGGAATTTGAGAACTATCACAACCAGAATGAATTGCAAGTTAATGTCTATGAATTTCAGGCAAAATCCAGAGAAGAGTATGTGGTCCTGAATCCGAGAAGGATATGCCCAGAGAAGCCAGGATGTACATTTGGGAAGTACTTTGAGGGGAGGCATCATTTAGGAACTCCATGTTTTTATGATTCAGGCAGATGGCAGTGGATCCACAGCTTGTGAACAGCTGACATAGCATCAGACTGCAGTAACTATGATGCTTATACTGAAGAGGCAGGCCCCTAGTTGGATGAGGACAGAACAAAACTCAAGTATTTCTAAAGGGTACAGAAACATCCAAAGAAAAGATTATGTGGATCTACCATATTGCTTTCCTACTCTTATGGTTCTTTGCATGTGTGCTGTGGAAATAATAAAGTGGAATATTGCCTGTAAGTTGATATTACTTATATTAAAAATGAATCTTGGGGCACTTGTGTGTCTCAGTTGGTCAAGTGTCTTCCTTCAGCTCAGGTCATGATCTCAGGGTCTTGGGATGGAGCCTTTTGTCGGGCTTCCCACTCACTGGGGAGTCTGCTTCTCCCTCTCCTTTTACCCTCCCCCCAATTCATGCCTGCTTGCTCTCTCTCTCAAACAAATGAATGAATGAATGAATAAATAAATAAATAAATAAATAAATAAATAAATAGGAGTGTCAAATGGTGTAGCCACTTAACTCATCTTAGGAGGTCACCTACTATATGATTCCATTTATAAAACAGTCTCAAAATGAAAACATTCTTAATCATCCCTGCAAAATAAAAGATGAATACATGAAAACATTATAGATATAAAGAATAGACCAGTGGTTCCTAGGTGTGTGTGTGTGTGTGTGTGTGTGTGTGTGAGACATCATCATCATAAAGGGAGACTTTGTGGTGTTGTAACAGGCCTGTATCTTGACAGTGATGGTGGTCATATGAACCTACACATGTGGCAGAAATGACTTAGAACTGCTTCCCCACTCAGGGCCAATGTAACTTCACGGTCTTGGTCTTGATAACTTGAGTATGATTATGTAAGATGTAACTATTGGTAGAAACTGGATAATGGGTACCCAGACCCCTTTGTTCTACTGTGCAACTTCTTAAGAACCCATAATGACTTTTTTAAATGAAAAAATTTAAAAATAAGATGTGGAAAATAATTTTGCTACAATTAAGGAAGACTGTTATAGAAAACTGACAAGAAGAAGGGTTGGAAGAAATGGGAAGGGCTGAGTGGGTCTGTAGAGACAATTACACCCTCTGGGTAACCATTTTTATGAAGGTGAGAGAAAGCACTGACCACTAACGGAAGAGAACCAAGGCTACGTGACAGCACAGTTTTGAGTTTCCTTAATTACCTGAAAGCCCAGTGGGTGACATTCACCTTCAGTCTTGGACTCAATCACCCTCTATGAGAATATGTGAGAAATGCTAGAAACCATCCCCTTATTGTCTTCCTACCAAAAATTTTCTACTGTGATACTTGAGAAGTATCTATTCGTGCCTTCCCTAGAGACAAGGAGAACACCAGACCCACGTCCTTTTGCTGGCGGAGGAAAAGCTATGAAAGACTACTGAGGACAGCTGGGGGCTGGAGGGAGAAGGGGAAGCTTCCGGGTTTCTGCACAGGGAAGGGGTGTCTCTGCAGTACTGTGTCTACACTGCTGGCACACAGGTACGTGGCTGAGTCCCCAGGTTCTATTGGCTGGATCTTCAGGATGGAGAATAATTTGTCAGGCATCTCTGCTGAGAACCGTTCCTTGGGCATCCCCGAGTAATCCACAGGAGATTGATTGTTGAAGTAAATCAGCAGCTTCCATCCCTGCCCTGAAGTCTGTCTGTGCCAGAAGAGGACCACATGACCAGAAATAGGCTCACATCCCAGAGTTACTCCTTGTCCCATCGTTGTCACCTTGTGCATGGGTATCTGGATGACTCCAGCGTCTGTGAACTCTGTGGAAGGGGACAGAATTTGAGGATGGAATAAAGAATATAACTGGAATCCTAACTGGAAATATCTAAAAACGCAGATTGGTTATTTCTGGGGACTCACCTCTTCCCAGGAGGCAAAGGGTCACACAGCAGAGGAGCCTGGTGGCCATGGGAGAGCTGCCAGGAGGAGACTTCACCCAGATGAGGCCCTTCTGGGCATGAGCAGAGAGGAGGGGTGATTAGTCCTTTGCAGTTCCAAAGGTGGAGAGTGACCCAACAGTGATAACGCTCTCTGTCACTGCTCATGGGACCTCCTTCCAAAGGCGAGCATTAATTCTCTACAGAAGATTGACTAGACTAGATAGTAACTACTCCAGGATGTGGTTGGCTCATTCAGAACACCTTCCTCAGTTGTACCTGTCGCAGTCCTGGGCCTCCAGCACTCTGCCCTCCTGATGCATCACGGATCCACTGGCTGCTGGACATTTCCACTTGGGTGTGCCCACAGCACCACAAATTCTGACATCAATATATTACTTTAAAATCCCAAGACTTTTGTTATTCCTGTCACAGGCAATCTCTATCTCCCAGACACAAAATCAAAATAATTCCTTGCTTAGTTAGGGCTTTGCTTCAGATGCCTCCCAGAAACATTTTGACTTGGCCACTGTGCTCTTTGGGAAGGGACTTGAATGGAAGCCCTGGGAAGAGAGGATTGTTGAAGATGTTATTCCTAGCAAAGGCGAGAGACCAAAGCCCTAGTGCTGCATGACCCCCTGCTAGCCCACAGCACAGCACTTCCTGTAGTTCCGCATTTCTACACGTTGGGGTCCCATTTCACTCCCCTGCTGTGAAGCTCAAAATGGCATTCATCCTTCAGGCGCTGGTATGGGTTGTTTATGGTAAATGAGAGCTTTAGCTCTCCTTGAAGATCCACAATAAAGTGCTCCCCAGTTAATCTTAATTTTCTCAAGCCTAGCAAAGTTCTAAAAGGTTCTCCAATGATCAACACCTGAATCTCTTCCTCTACTAAGGCAACTCATACTCACAGGCTCTTGCTGGAGGCAGGGCTTGGAATCTAGGAAGCAACCCGGTTCTTGGGGTATGAATAGTAATAAGATTTCTGTCTGTAGAGAAGACGGAACACATTAGTGCCAGGTCTCCATAGTTGGTGCAGAGCTACGCTCCTCTGACTTCCCCAAACGAGAGTCTGTGAAGGTTACAGAGCAAGGTATGATTAGCCACTTGGAAGTGATGATAGTAATGCTTTAATAGTAGAGAATCAGCGGTGCTCACTCCCTGGTCCTGTGTTTACCTATTTCAGGGCAGCATCTTGCATCTTTCTGAAAGTTTTTCAGAAGGCAGGGCTGCATACAGGGCTGAAGAGGCCCAATATTAACAAAAATGCATGGAAGGCACCCTGAGATCAGGGCATAGCGTTCCAGCAGGGATCTCCTTACCTCTGTCAAGGATCTATCTCCTCTAGGATATACAAGGTCATAAAATAGGGAAGCTGTGAGCTTGTAACAAGTTCAGAAAGTGAGTGGGCTAACTCCTTAGTGCTCTGATCTTTAGCAGAGAGAAAAGTCAGACTTAAAGTCATTCTAGGCCCTGGTGCTGTTAATGTATTTATGGACTTCTGAAGATTCAGAGCCGCTCAGACTTAGAACACAGTCTGGCTGTTCTCAGGACACTGCCTTAACCCCCTGCCCAACCTCATCCCCCTCAGGAGGAAGGGGCCAGGTTGGGATTCCAACAGCCTCTCTGATGGTCCTGGCATGGTAGCTATTTTGTTTTGCTTCTTCTTTTTTTTAAAGGCCATAAATTCTTGTTTTATTTTTTAAATTTTTTTTTTATAAATTTATTTTGTATTGGTGTTCAATTTACCAACATATAGAATAACACTCAGTGCTCATCCCGTCAAGCGCCCACCTCAGTGCCTGCCACCCAGTCACCCCCACCCCCCGCCTACCTCCCCTTCCACCACCCCTAGTTCGTTTCCCAGAGTTAGGAGTCCTTCATGTTCTGTCTCCCTTTCTGATATTTCCCACTCATTTTTTTTCATTTTTTTTTCATTTTTCTGATATTTCCCACTCATTTTTTCTCCTTTCCCCTTTTTGTTTTGCTTCTATCAGGACACACAGTTTTATCCAAGCAGCCCCTCATCCCCACATCCTGTGTTGGCTCAGAAGTGCCCACAGAGCATAAACAGATGGCCTTGGGGGCTCATTTCCTAAATTTTCTCAGTAACTTAGCAGAAAGCTGGCTCAGTGATGTCTATTAATTTAGAGAACAAAAGATCCTGTTTTCTATCAAGGCACTTCTTTTATCAGGAAGGGGCTTCCATTATTATGTAGAAATGTGCCCTGCCCTGCCCTCCTCTCCCAGTGCGGAGCAGGGCCCCATTCCGTAGAAAATTGGCCACAATCTTTGCAGTCTACCTTTGACTCACTTAAACACACACCTCTGTGGGTTCATGACACTTAGGTTGGGGGACAGAGGGGATGGGAATCATGTGTGTTTGTTTCCTTCTCAACGTGTCCGTTTTTCCCATGAATCAAATACACAAAACTGTTTTAGTTTGGACTATATGGTGCTACTGTGGTGTGTATATGCAGCCTCTTTGCCTGGCAACCATTCTGGGCTTGCCCGCAGTTCCATTCTCTCTATTGGTCTTAACCCATTTGCACAAGAATAGAAGCCTTTGGGTGCTTCCCTTCTCTCTCTAACACTCAGGGTCTGCAAATCAGGGTCACAATTCAGCCACTAAGCTAGAGCTTCTCGCTAAGACCAACTCTCCCAGCCCTTCCCCAGAGCCACTGAATCGAGGTGGAATCACAATGCCTCCTAGTGGCCAGCAGGACAGGGTCACTAGAAATGAGCCTCTCTTGTCAGGACCCAAAGCACCCTATACAGGGATACCAGGGCAGAGGGGAGTTATAGCTATTGGTACTTCAGGGGTTCAAAAATAATAACCCCTATTTCTAATATTGAAAACATTTGAGAGAGAAAGATTGAAGTCAGAGAAACTAAAAGCCAAATGGCAGCTTTGGTGCTGGTAAAGGTGTTGCTGAAAGGTGCAGCTCCGTGGGCTCACTAGCATTCCTCTGAACTGAATGGCCAACCCCTCTGACTTCCCTACTGAGTAGAGTCTGCCTACTAATTTTATTGTAATTTTGAGGCAGGAGAACAGGAAGTGTTTTCCCCACAGGCAGACAAAGACAAAGCTATGGACTGGAGGGTGGGATCTGAGCTGTAATAATGACTGGAACTGAAATTTTAGATTTCATGTTTGCATCCTGATCCAAGTCATTAATCTTTCTAATACAGTCTTGATGTTATCTCTGTGATCCTCCCTAGCAAGAGATGTAAGATTAACAACTTCTGGGTCTTCTAAGACAAGCACTATTAAACAAACATTATATATGTTCAATTTCTTCTGCTGAGTAATCCCATCTACAAGATATTCTCATTGTTTTGTCTGCTTCCCCTATAATATGCCCCATTTTTCCTAAGCTGTTCCTAAGATTCATAATTGTATAAATATATTTATATATTGGAGCTGTTATAGGCACACTCCTTTACAGCACAGGCTATAGCTGACACTCAGAATAATTTAAGTATTTTCCATGGATCTTTCCAGGCATTCTCTTGTCAAAACTGTCCAGATCGTATGTAACCATTCTTACAGGTGTGGTTCTGAAGGCTATTCTCATCTTTTGGGGCGGTGTTCCAAATGGAATGAGTCCTCTGAGATCCTGCACGATTTCCTCTATTAGGCTTCTTTGGATCCAGTTATCGGAACTGCCTTAGTATCAAGAAAACATCTCTCTTCTCTAATAACTCCTTTGGGAGCAGCTGAAACCAAATGCCCTTCCTTTTCCCTTTCAATCTGTCTTTCCTGGCCCTCAGGATCCCCTTTTCCTCTCACATGAGAATACAAAATCTCCTAAGATTTTAGCACTTCTTCCAAGGAAATCTCTTTCTTCCTCCGGTTGAGTCAATCTGTATTTTTGATTTTGTAAATGGTTAAAAAGAATCTGGTCCCAAATTTCTTGTATTTGAATCCTCTTTCCATCATGTCTCAGCTGTATGACTTTTGGAAAATTACATACATTTCTTATTCAATTTCCTTGTCTGTAGCATGGACTACTATTTGGATAGCTTTGGCTTGTAGCGGAATGCTGAACATATAGTAAGAACCCTATAAGAACTTTCTACTGTATATAGTCTTTCTTTGTTCCTATCCTGATGGCAAAGAGGAAGGACACATGTAATATTTCATCCATGCTCTTAGCACCTGAAACTCACTGTGACATTTTGTTCCAGCCACAAAAGCTCTTTTATTTGTCCTCTAAGCTTTTGCAATAATTACGTTGATTGATTTTGGGTCTTCGTGTATACATGATCTAACTTCTTTCTCCCTGAGAGTCTTCCTAATTACTTTTTCTTCAAGAAAGAGGGTCTGGCCAGTTTATGCTTGCTATCACATACAATAAATTATTTTGCTCGGGGAGTTCACCCATACTGATAGTTCATATTCTCTGGCTTTCAAGAAGAGTCTTGGAAATATAAATTCTCCCATGACAAGCCACGTAATTAGACTATTTCAATAGGTATGTTCTTGTTGTCTGAAAGACTCAGTATTAGACTTGACCTTGTATTTTTAATCTCTTAACAGTAAATGGGAAGTTTTTCAGCAACCAGGATCTCAGAAATATCTGGACAAGAGTAGCTACCATTTTATAACTTTCTGTATAATAGAGAGCCCAAGCCTGCAGCTGTGTCATCCAAAATACATATTCTGGCCTTGAATTGAGGAGTAGAGATGGGAAGAAGTCTATTACTAAACCCAAATAAATCTGTTAGATGTTAGAAACGAATAATTCAAACAATCTGCATGGCAGATTAAAGTGACTTATCCTTTCTACATGTGAAGCCAAGTAGATCTCTACATTACATTTTTGGGAAAGAACTGTTGTTGAATTTATAATTACATGTGCAAGAATTTCCAAGGATAGGTGAATTGGTCTCAGTAAAAGCCAATGACCACAGTTGGGTATGACTCAAAGACACTAGAAACAGTTCATAAGATTTGAAATATAAGCAGGAACTGCAGAGATCATGATTTGTTCAACTCTTAATGAGGCATAACTCTGATCACTGACACTGAACACAGTGTAACATTTAGCCACTTAGTTTTAGACTATTTAAATAGATATAAATTATGGCAAATAAAGTTACGTTTCTCTTTACCACCCTCTTTGGTTCTTTCTTTCCCTCTGTGATATAGCCATTATTTTGGGATCAATGAATCTCTCTTTTGATTTTACACTTTTTTTTTTTTGCATATAGGTTTTATTCAAAACCACAGTCAAAATACACGGCTGTAGGTATTGAAAGATTTTATGAATTTTTCATGGATTAATTGATCTCTAAAAAAAAAAAAAAAAAAAAACACCAAGAAAGAGGAGGCACTTCTAATGATTATTCATGCTTAAAGATGAGAAAATTGAAATGGTGAGAGATGAAGTAATTGTGCCCACAATGACATACTTAATAAATGTATAAACTGTCTGTGTGATGACTAAGTCACCGAGCCTGATGATAGAATGCATGGTGGGGAGAAGTGAATGGGAAGGAAGAAGTAAGTGCAATTCTGAAGGGTCATATTTTGACTCCATATGTGTCAAGGAGCCAGGTTTTAGAGCAGGTAACGGAAATGGTCTGGAAGCAGCAAGAAAGAGCCAGAAGGTCAAAGAACACACTGAAATCAGACACAAAAGCAGATTCTGTCTCAGTGTAAACATGATAGAAACTGAATTCAATCTTTCACTGTTTCCATCTTGAAAGTGAGGACTCCAGAATGGCCAAAGGTAGGATGATAACAAGTGGAATTTGGCTGTATGGCACAACTCATTTAACATGAATTTCCTTGGGCAGTCAGCATGGAGGTGTCTCTGTGCCAGTTGCCAGAGATGCCCTAATAAGGGCTGAGAAGGGATCAGTATATAAGTTTGTAGAAGAGAGTCATTATAAACATTCAGAATGGATTGCAGAATGGAATGGAAGTTCCTAGCATAAATCGAAAATTTATGAAAAATAGGAAAATATAGGTTCAGGACATATGTCAAGAGGAAAGAGGGCAAAATAAATGTGTCTAGGTCTGCACACTTCTAGATATTCAGTGTGCAGTCTGTATTTATTGTTCAAGAGCAGGCAACTGAGGTGGCCCCATCAGCACTCCAGCTGGCACTCAGCTGTCTACCCTCAGTGAGACCAGGGCTCTCCTTGGGCAGGACAGAGACTAATAATAAACCCCAAGATTCCAGGAGCAGGAGCTTGTATTAAATTGCCTGCTTCAGGGATGACTGGGTGGCTCAGTGGTTGAGCGTCTACCTTTGGCTCAGGGCATGATCCCGGGGTCCTGGGATCGACTCCCGCATCGGGTTCCCCATGGGGGGCCTGATTCTCTCTCTGCCTGTGTCTCTGCCTCTCTCTGTGTGTCTCTCATGAATAAATAAACACAATATTTAAAGAGTAAACTGTCTGCTTCATCCGAATTTGAGATGCTTTTCGGACGTAATGAAAAGGCCCCACATAAATGTTATGTTATATTAATGTTAGAAAAGAATGTCCACCATCACAGTGAAGAGGCTTCTGTTACATTCAGGAAAATTTGTGGTGGGCAGGGAAATTCTGTTAACACCTAATGTTGGAAGAGGATGAAGAGTTCTGAAGACACCCGTTATCAGGAGAGTGTACCATTCAGATGGGGATGGCAAATGCAGGAAGGCAAGAAGATCTACAGGGTAGATCATTAAAGTTTCTCTACATGTGTGGTGAGTTCTGAGCTCACAACTTGTCAAGAATCCCTGAAACCCATTTCCTATGTCATTTCCTACATAAGATTTTCTATGTTGAGACCTTAGCATTTTCTGTCCTGTCAGACCCCCAGACCCACTCATTTCTCTGGGTGAAGCAGCAGGAAAGACCTTTACTCAGGACAGCTGGGGGCTAGAGGGAGAAGGGGAAGCTTCAGGGTTTCTGCACAGGGAAAGGGTTGCTCTGCAGTGTTGTGTCTACCCTGCTGCCACATAGGTACGTGGCTGAGTCCCTGGGTTCTGTTGGCTGGATCTTCAGGATGGAGAATGAATCATCAGGCATCTCTGCTGAGAACCGTTCCTTGGGCATCCCCGAGTCATCCATAAGAGCTTTATTGCTGAAGTAAATCAGCAGCTTTGGTTCCTTCCCTGAGGTCTGTCTGTACCAGAAAAGGGTATAATGGCCAGAAGTAAGCTCTCATCCCAGAGTTACTTCTTGTCCCATCGTTGTCACCTTGCGCCTGGGTGTCTGGATGACTTCAGTATTTGTGGACACTGTGGAGGGGGACAGAATTTGAGGAAAGAATTTTAAAAATATTGGAGTCACAACAGGGAATCCCAGAATGAGAATGCTAAATATTCCGGGGACTCATCTACCCCTACGAGACAAAAGACTCCTAGAAGACAGAGGGCTGGGGTGCCCATGGTAGATATAGAACAGCTGAGACCAGGGTCCTTGTGAGCATGAGCAGAGGTGTGAGTTTGGGACAATCTATATCCATTAGATGTATTCTCAGTGACATCACCAAATGGGCAACCACCCCCAACTCAAAGCTCCCTTCAGAAGAGGCTGCATCTCTGAGACATGAATCAGGCACAACTGAACCCAATTACAGTTGACCTGAGTTACATATTTATACATCCAGACTTTCCTCTCAAGTTTATTTTGATATTATCAATCCATAATGCTTTCTCTATACAATCTCTTATCCAGAGTCTGCTAACTGTTCCACGTAAACCTAAACTCCAAGTATTTAGAGATAACTTCATTGTCTCCCTTCAAGCCAGCTTTTTTGCAAGCTCTGGTACTCCCCACAGTGGTGACTACAAGCTCCTGGTCATTGACACATGCTCAAAACCATGCATCAGTTAGGAATTGGGCTCTGAGCTCTCCAGGAAAAACAAGAATACCAACTGTATTGTTAGGGCTCCAGGGGCTGAGCTGATGCCCTGAGAACTGATTCGGCTTGAAAGCTCTTACTTGCAGTGAAAAACCTTTCTGAGGTTATTTATCTGTGAGTTCTATTAAATCCTCAAAGCCCGTAGGATAAAATCTCCCACATTTCTCTATCTCCACCATGAAATAAGCGGGGGACTTTTTTTAAAGATTATTTATTTATTCATGAGAGACACACAGAGAGAGAGGCAGAGAGACAAGGCAGAGGGAGAAGTAGGCTCCATGCAGGGAGCCCGATGCGGGACTTGATCCTGGGACCCCGGGACCACACTCTGAGCTGAAGGCAGACACTCAACCACCAAGCCAACCAGGCATCCCCAGTGGGGGATTTTTTTGTTCTTAAAGACTCGCAAATAAAATTCTCTAGAGTTGATTTAAATATTATTCTTACTCCTAGAAAAACTCATTGTTTTTAAATCAATAGCCCTGAGCCTTTCTCTCTAAAATTAGGGGTCTGATGTCACAAACCCACTTCCACTCATGGTAGGGGTTATGGAGAACAGAGAGAAGCCTGCATTTTGGGTTGGTCAATTAAGTTGTTATTCAAGAAAAAGGACCAGTTCAAGTCCATATTTTGTTATTATCATAGACATACTGCTGAATCCTCTGAACCTAAGAACCAAATGCTAATTTTATTTTTTTAAGACTTTATTTATTTATTTCAGAGAGAGAAAGAGAGAGTATGAGCAGGAGGAGGGGTAGAGGGAGAAGCAGGGAGCCCCTACTCGGGGCTCCATCCCAGGACCTTGCGATGATAGCCTGAGCCAAAGGCAGATGCTTAACTGACAGAGCCACCCACGCACCCTGACACATGGTAATTTTAAAGAGCAGATACTTTACAGACTGAATTATGTTACCTGAAATACCTGTTTCCTTGTGGGGTCTTTCGGTTTCTACTGGATCCAGAGTGTAAAACTCTGGCCCTTATTCTGTTTTCAGAACGATCATTGTTTATTCCCTCCTTGTTACCATGTACTTAGGTGTGGTAGACAGAATGATGGCTCCCCAAATATGTCCATTTCTCATCCCTGGAAATGCATGTATTATATTACATAACAAGGGGGAATGAAAGTTCCAAATGCAATTAAGGCTGTGGATCAGCTTACCTTAATATAGGGAGTGTATACTGAAATTTTCAGGTGGGCCCAATATAATCCCAAGGGTCCTAACATGTGGAAGAAGGAAGGAAGAAGAATCAGAGTCAGAGTGATACAGCAGAACAGGCTCGACCAGTCATTGCTTGCTTGGAAGATGGAAGGAGGCTATGAGCCAAGGAATGGTGGTGGCCTAGAGGCTGAAAAAGGCAAGAAAACAGAGCGTCACTATAGCCTCTAGAACCCTGCTGACACCTTGATTTTTAACCCAGTTAGATCCATTTTGGGCTTCTGACTTTCAAAACCACGAGATAACAAATCTATATTCTTTTAAGCCACAAAACATGTGGTAATTTGTCAGAGCAGCAATAGGAACTGAATATATTACAGTATCCATGGGACTCAGGCAGAAGAGGCAGTAGCTGGACTCAAAAGAAGGTGGCAGTGGGGAGACTGATACACAATCACATAGAAAGAACTTGAAGTCAGGCCAAGGGAACTCCAGGCAAAACCTTCTTATCTCTTATCCCCAGCCATCATCTGCTTCCTGGGGGTACATGGGAGTCTGGAGCAAATGGCAACATCAAAAAAGTACATTGCGGCATCTTCTTGGTAAGAAAAAAAAAAAAAAAGATGGTGGGGAGAAATTCTGTTGTTCTGGTCCACCCCAGTCCCTGCTCGGAAAGTGGATTTGCCTCTGGTGTCTCTATGATTGCCAGCTCCATGGGGCCAGGGTGCCTCTGATGTGGTCCAGGGTAGCATCTGCAAGTCTCCCCGCTTGACCCTCTGTAGAACCACAGAGCAGATGGGCTGGCGGGGGACTGGTTTGGGTCAGACTTGCTAAGACTTCTCTGACACACAGCTTTTCCCAGCCCAGAACGTGCAAGCCTCACCATCCCCAGCTCCGTGAGCCCTCACACCTTCAGCCAACCACTGCAAACATACCTGCCATTCAGAGTTCGATTCAGAGCAAAAGCATCTCCACAAAGCAGAGGAAGAAGTCTTGGTCCTTAATTCTTTCCTTCTCAGGCATCTGCAGCTCCCTGAATCTAAACCCAGTGCCATGGTCTAACCCTCAAGCCCTCCTTCTAGGGAGCTTGTTCAGCCCCTCTGGACTCTAGATGACAGCCCAGCCATAGCGCTCCCTCGTGGCCAATGGGAAGAAACAGCGCCTATGTGCTCTTGTCAGGACGTTAATGGGAGTTGTGCTTTGTTTTATTGAATACAAGGGGGTACAGGTTTATGATTTGTTAGTATTAGAAGGTCAACAACTAATGTTGTCTTACTGTGGCCTAAGATGGAACCGAGAGTTAGACGTTGGAGCCACGCCTTTGGTCATGATAATGTCCTTTTTGATACTGGTAAATAATGGGGCTTAGATGTGAAACCCAATGGGCTGGCTGACACTATACTGAGTCAGAACTTAACTCATTTTCTCACTCCTCAAAACTGCAGTCCATCTCACATGAAAAAGAAAGTTCTCCCCTAATCGTAGTGCATGTTGAGAAAACACCAAGGGATCAATCTCTCCTCTAGGTACCTGGAGGAAGGCATGAAGTTGAAAAGAGATTAAAGAAAGGTGGAGAAATTAATAAGATCAGTTATTTCCCTTCCCATAGAGAAAATTATATAAGGAATAGGAAGGTTGAAATAGGAGTATTACCCTAGGGAAGTCTCCCAAAATGGGGAATGTGGAATAAAGTGTCATCCCAGGAGGCTGGGTTTACATGGGGAAGATGGAGCCACTTGTCAGTGATTCTCTTCATTCCAACGACTGCTCCTTGGGTGCACTCACGAAAAACAGCTCAAATGTGTCACGACAGTACAGCAATTAAATGAATTCCAAGTCCATTCTGTGCTCCCTGGTCAAGTATAAATATTCCTTCCATATTTTATTTCCCATCCTGCCATATGGTACAATGCATGCCAGAAGGTATGGGATAAAAGTAAAAAAGAACATAAAAATACTCCAGTAATACTCCAATAATAAATACTCCGATAATGAAATGACAACAAATGTCTCCATTTGATTATAAATATCCTTTACATTCAAAAAAATTCTCCAGTTGAAATTAAAGTTTAAGTATAATATCTCTAAGCCATTTAAGTTAAATACAAAAAAATTATAGACTAAGAATCGACCATTAATAAATTTTGATTTAAAATTCCAAATAGGGTGGCTTGGGTGGCTTAGTCAGTTAAGTGTTTGTCTTTGGCTCAGGTCATGACCTCAGGGTCCTGGGATGGAGCCGCATGTCGGGTTCCCTGCTCAATGGAAAGCCTGCTTCTTTCTCTGCTCCCACCCCCACTCATACTCTCTTCTTCAAATAACTAAATAAAAATCTTTGAAAAAAAATTCCAACTAAAATTCCTTGACCTCAATCCCTGTAATTACAAATAAGAGGACTCAAATCAATCTTTCTGTCGTTATCCAAATAGTTGAGTACGATAACAACATCAACAACCTCAGTTCATTAATGTCCCAAAAATGTTGTGTAAGACACAAGGCTGGAATCTCAGAGAAGGTGAGTAGTTGGAGAGGGGAGCATAACAGTCTCTTTGCCTTTGGGGGCTTTTGTCTACTGTAACTTAGGACTCACGAGGCTGACTCACCGACCAGGGGGACAAAAATCAAAGTCCAGAATGTACCAAATGTGGAGCATGAACAGACTCAATATGAAGATGAGCTAGAGATAAATTTGTTCTCTAAGTGATCTAGGCCACCACAAGCCTTGAATCCTGATGCAGGTAGCCCCAGGTTGTTTGTGCCCCCATACACTTGGCAGAAGAAAAATGAAATTCTCTCTGGAGGAAGAGCCATCCATCCTAGACAAAAATTTATTTCTACAAACCTAGTGTCTGGCACAAAGCCAAAGATAATCAGATTCATAGGGAAAAATGCAAACGCCATGAAAATACAAACACCATGACTGGGAAGCAGCAGAAAAAGAAAATCGACAAAAATAGCCCCACAAAGATGTCAGATGTGAAAATTTTCAGACAGACTCTGAAACAACTCTATTTCTTATCTACGAAGAGACAAAAGACAATCTTGGAAAATGTTGTTAGGGTAATAGTAACTATAAAGTATAGCAAATGAACAAAGAAAAAGATAAACAAACAAACAAAAAAACAGATCCTTAAATACAGAGAAAAAACCGATGGTCATCAGAGTGGAGGTGGGTGAGGGGATGGGGAATTAGGTGATGGGGATCAAGAGCATACTTATGGTGATGAGCATTGAGTAATGTATAGAATTCTTGAATCACTCACTATATTATGCACCGGAAAGTAATATGACCCTGTACGTTAATTTGACTGGAGATCTATACCTATATCTATATAACAGAAGATTAGAAAAGATATCTATGTCTATATAGATATTTTGGCACAGAGATGGTGGAGAGTTGGATTCATCAATGACTGAGATGTCATCCAATAAACTGGATGAAGATACGGGCAGAGCAGTTGAGGAGCTATGCAATAGATAAGTGAACAAAAATTATGACTTGCTTCTTGGTTGGATAAAGAAGGACGTAAAGTCACAGGGGCTGAAAGGCAGTGACAGTGTTTTCAGGCAAATCTCAGCAAGCTGCTAACCAATAGTTCAGAAGGATAGCCACTCTTATCTTACGGAATCCAACAGAATTTATAGTGGAGGATACGGATCCCAACACAAAGGGTGTTAATTGGAGAGTTAATTGGAGGGCATAAGTGGATTGGGGGCAACTGATTGTTTCAGAAGTTCTTACTAAGGAATATTTAATGCATGAGGGAGCTATTTTGCTCTACTAAGGCAGCCAGCTGGAGATGCCCTGGAAGTCTCTGAGCTGGCTACAATGCTGAACTGTGTTGGTTACTTTGAAGAGTTAGACCACTCTGGAGAAAGAATTCATTTTGTTTTGTTTTGTTTAAGATTTTATTTATTTATTTGAGAGGGAGAAGGGTGAGGGGGGAGAGAGTGCATGTGTAGAGCAGGGGGAGGGGCAAAGGGAAAAGGAGCAGCAGACTCCCGGCTGAGCAGGGAGCCCAACATGGGACTCAATCCCAGGACCTTGAGATCATGACCTGAGCCGAAGGCAGATGCTTAACCCCCTGAACCACCCAGGTGCCCCAGAAAGAATTCATTTTGAGCTAAGATTTGGGACTGGATGCCAGCCCCCATTTGTGTGTATTCCTTTGAAGTCGGAAAAGGACTGAATAAAACAGCAGAAATGATCACCACCATCATCATTAACAACCTCAGGAGAAGGGGGGGAAATGTTCCCCAAACACATACTGTGTGGAGACATTGATGCAGAAAACTTCCTCCAGCAGAGGAGAAGCTGGAGAGCAATTCAAATCATTTAGATGGTGATAAGAACCACAGAGGGATAGCCTGCTGTTAGCTGCTCTTGAAGAACTGCCATCTGTATTATTAAAGTTTATTGTAGATGTTTTGTGATCGCATATTTTTATAGGGGAACAGCCATCACTGACCCCTGGGGCCTGAGTGTGTGACTAGTCTCTTCTGGTTTGGGATCCTTGAGTTATCACCAAGAAGTGCTTCTAAACACTGAGTCATAATTATTTTCCAACAACATTTTCGGTCCTCAGGTTTCAAGAAATACGCCATGTCTTCCCTTTATATGAATCATAGCTTATCTCTGCAGACGCACTTCTATCCCCTTGTATAATGAGGGAGAAAGTAAGGCCTCTGGTTAGAGCTTCTGTGAGCTGAACAGAGAGGAGAATCATGTTTTATGTGAGGAAAGGAAGTGCCTCTGTGACGCGGTGGTTAAGTTACTGGCACAGAAGCCCACAACCGAGTCCCCCAGCTCAGCAGGCTGGATCTTGAGAGTAGAGTCTACTCCTTTGGGCCTCTCTGCAGAAAATCAACTCTTAAGCAGTTGTGGATCATCTAATGTGGCCTCATTCTCAAACTGAATCGGGAGATCCAGGCCCTGTCCTGGGTCTGTCGATACCAGCAAAGGGTTCTGTGGCCAGAAATAAGATGACACCACAGAGCCATGGCCTGTTCTTTTTCTGTGATCTGGGAAACTGGGTGATTCCACCTTCTATGAGTTCTGTGGGGAGAAAAGACAGAATTTGAAAATGGAAAAAAAGAAAAAGGAATAATCACTGGAAAGATAAAATGCAGAGATCTGAGTGTTCTAAGGAGCCACCTACCTCGAGAAGACAGAAGGCCAACCAAGCAGAAGAGCCAGGTGCCCATGGCAGGTTCAGGAGAGGGGTGGGAGGTTCAGGTTGGAGTCCTTGTGAACATGAGCAGAGGAGGAGGGGCATCCCTTTGTCCCCACCAGGCAGTTCCTGTCATGACGTCACTGTCTCTGCAAATGCCCAGACTTAGAAACCAAGGTTATAAACTAAACTGTATCTAGAAGTTTATTTAACATATCTGTAGACTGTGTGTATGTTCATCTCAGTGTCTTCACTCATTGTGCCAGGGTGCGAGTGATGTGACTGACCACCACGTCTCTGCTTCCTTCCCACCACCTTCTAATTCCTCTGGATGTTTCTACTTGGATGTGTCAAAGACAACTCAGATGTGAACTATAAACTAAGGACGTCTCTGTGTTTCCTGTAATCGTCCTTCTCTTTGAACACTTCTCTTTCATCAGGCTCTCCATTCTCCCAGTCACATGAGTTCTGACAAGATGGAGGCCAGGGAAATTGCCACAGCATTATCCTAGAAGCACATGGAATTAACTGATGCACTCAAAAGTAAAGGGATGAAATGATCCCTGGGTATAGATTTAAGTTGGGAGCTTTTATTCTATCTGAAGATCAAATACTAGCTTTTTCCTTGCTTGCCCCAATCTCCATGGTTGCTTTATGTACCAAGGTCTTCATCATGGGGCTTCCTGTACTTCTAGGACATTAGTTAATATCTTGAATCTTAACTGGAAAGGCTGGAGAACTCTCTTATCCCTGAAAATACCAGGGTGGATACAATAACAATAAATATAAAATAGGACAAGCCTTCTGGAATCTTTTTTTTTTTTTTTTTTTTTGCCTTCTGGAATCTTAAAAAGCTTCTTCTAGTTTAACTTACAATTAAATTCAGTGGTTCACATCTGGCTTTCTCCTTTTTTTTTTTTTTTTTTTAATGGGGCAACATTAGGTATAAACACACTTCCTTCCCACATCTAAGTGGTGACCTAGGAAGAACTAAAGGATCGGAGAAAGTCCTGCTAGTTGGTATGAAAGAACAAAAGAGAAAACGTGTGTCCAGAGAAGTGAAAACAGTATAGTCATGTGCTCAGATATATCCCGCTGAGTCTCAGAAACTTAGGCCTTACGTATCAGGGTTATCCACTAAAGACCCAGAGATGGAGAATTACCAGAACCACCTGTGTGCCTCATCAGTTGTCTCTTGTCTCTCACTGAGTAAAAAAGCAATTGGCCTAACCTAAATTTATGTGGGCACCAATTAATAACTTTCCAATATGGAAAGTTTCTTCATATCAAGATGTCGCTACTTATCCCAACCTATGACCAGGAGTTAAAAGTACTGAGTGACAACACCATTCAGGTGGATGGAGACTGAGAAGCTGCAGAAGAAGCCTGTCGCACTGCATATGCCTGCCTGAAATTGAGGCCTGCCAGTTTCAGGAAAGGCACTCCCCATGTGTTCCCAGGCCTCACCTGCCTTGTGGGCAGCCCAAATGATGAAATCCATGACCACGAGAAAATCCATGTCAGGGCAGGAATGGGGCGTCTTGCTACTCAAGGAGGTGGGTGCTGCAATTCTAGAAAATCTGATCCTTGTTAAGGATATTTGCAGTGTTACTATCAGCCATTTGAGACAAGCCTTGACAAGGTCTAGAATTATCTACCCTCCTTCCCTACATTCCCCTTACATCACCCTGTGCGGTGTCTAGGACACACAACTAGAATGGGTTGGATTTTGGGTACAGGGCATAACTAAAGCTTCTCTGATGCTCTCCCAAAGCAGCTCCTCTCTATTTGCATGGGCCTCTGAGTATACTGGCTGGCTCATGCCTCTTTGCTGTCTATACCGCATGCAGGCTCAGTGATTTGCTATGGTTCAGTGTCCATTGCTGAACAGAAGCCACTTGCACCAATGAAGGAAGAAAAGTCTCTGTTTAATACCTCACATGCCACTGGCCACTCACATCTGCAAACCAGCAAGCTGTTGGATGAAGCCATATTTTTCCTTTCTCAACCTCTCAGCAGAATTAAGCCCCACTTCAAAAGTTTCTGCTTCTCCATCCAACCCTTGGTGTGCCTTCTGATGGCCAAAGGTTCAGGGTCACTGGGCTGAGGCCCTTCATCTGTGGCTCAGGGAGGCTAGTGGAACTTCTACACCACATGCATTAGAATCAAGCTAGTATTGGACAGAGCTCATGATGGACGGTGCTCATGAAGGATGGTACTCATGAGGGTAAATCCTCTCAGCTCCATCTGATCCTCTTGCCCCCTCCTCATTAGGCAGATGTACGCTGTTCAACCACAACTTGGGGAGACACTTCTTTTCCTCTGTTCACAGTCAAGTCAGCTTCCCGCTTTGTGAGTTTTTTACTAATTTTTAGGGAAACGTTCCATCTCTCTCTTGACGCAGAGAAAATGGTCCTATTTGCTGAAAGACCTCTTGGTATTCACTGCCGGTTAAATTTTGTACTCATCTTCAGAAATACAGAGCTGTTTTGTCCTCAAACTATGAACTGTCTTTTCAATTTTAGCCTGCCTCCTGTGGGGAAAATCCACTATAAGGCATGAAGAGGTCTTTTCATATACACTTGTTTTATGGTAACTATGGGATATCTGAGAGATTAAAAATAAATATGATAAATACCACCATCACACTGAAACAATGCCAACATTATGGGATTTTAAGATTTTTCTTTCTACTTTTCACCCACGAGAAAGCTGAAAGAATAGTAAAAAAGAACAGAATAATAAATGGCACATCTGTACACCAATTGCTGACAATTTTATAATATTTGCTTTATCTCTTTGTATACATTTTACCTTTAACTTCTGGAACATTTTATCCTTAACAATTCAATTGGTCTTTTCTATAGAAGAGGGCATTCTCCTACATAATCACAAATGTCAGCATTACAATCAAAACAATATTATTATCTAACATATACTTCACTTTCAACTTCCTTCAGCTGTCCTAAACATGTCCTTTATAGATTCTGACTTTTTCTCTGGGAAAGAATCAAAGGTCATGCATTTCACTTGGTTGTCAGGTCTCTTTAGTCACTTTAAAAATAGGCATCTCTGCCATTAATGTATCTCTTTAACAGTTTTCATGATCTTGATTTTTTGAAGAGCCTGGGCCCCCTGACAGGTAAAACAGCTCACAATCTGAATTCCTACACTACTACAGGTTCAATATCTTGGCAAGTATATGCTATAGGTGATGTGTAGATGATGCTCCTAGGACTTTCCCTGCCCTGGATCTGGAAGAAGCAATTTCTGCCCTGTTCCTTCTACTGAGGAATAACATTTAGAAATCAAATACTCTGCAACAGGTTTGCTCATTGGTACTGAAGCACAACCTGTAAGGAAAATAAAACAATTAGTTGGCTTTTTGAATGGTTTCCTAAACCCTTCCATGAATAGAATTAAGAACTACATCATCTTTAAAATCATAGGTTCATACTGATATCTCCAAATCAGAACAGATTTCTTCCTCATCTTCCCTTTTTTTTTTAAATTTTATTTATTTATTCATGAGAGACAGAGAGAGGCAGAGACATAGGCAGAGGGAGAAGCAAGTTCCTCACAGGGAGCCTGTTATGGGACTCAATCCCAAAACCCCGGGGATCATGACCTAAGCCAAAGGCAGATGCGCAACTACTGAGCCACCCAGGCACCCCCTGTTTGTTTATATTATTATTATTATTATTATTATTATTATTATTATTATCTCCCTTCTCTTAGTAAGAATCCTGGTTCTCTAGAATATCAGTACATTTACTCATTTGTCTCTTCTACAGTATATTATAAACGTTTCAAAAGTACTACACACACTCAAAACATTATTGGCAACAAATCTCCCACATGAACTTCATTCCTCAATCTCATTACAGTGTAACACTACTAAAATATAAATACAAAGAGAAACCCTGAAAGGTGACCAGACAAAAAAAGATATTCCTTCCAAAGAAGACTTACAAATGGCCAATAAGTGCATGAAAAGATGCTTATCACCACTAGCCATTAGGGAAATGCAAATCAAAACCACACTGAGATTCTACTTCACACTCACTAGGATGATTATCTAGGGAGAAGGAGAAGGAGGAGGAGGAGGGAGAGAAAATGAGTGTTGGTGAGGATGTAGGGAAGTTGGAACCTTTATACATTGCAGATGAGAATGTAAGATGGTGCAGCTTCTGAGAAAAACTGGTTGACAGTTCCTCAAAAAGATAAACATAGAATTGCCATATGACCCAGTTATTCCACCTCTGGGCATATGCCCCAGGGAATTGAAAACAGGAACTCGGGATGCCTGGGTGGCTCAGTGGTTGAGCATCTGCCTTCAGCTCGGCATGATCCTGGAATGCCTGGATCAAGTCCCACATCAGGCTCTGCGTGGAGCCTGCTTCTCCCACTGCCTACGTCTCTGCCTCTCTCCCTCTCTCTCTCTCTCTCTCTCTGTCTCTCATGAATGAATAAATAAAATCTTAAAAAGAAAAAAAAAAAGAAAACAGGAACTCAAACAAATAATGTAGACCAATGTTCATCACAGATTTATTTGCCACGGCCAAAAGGTGGAAACATCCCAGATGTCCACCAACCGCTGAATGCATGTACAAATGTGATCTATCCATACAATAGGATATTATTTGGTGGTAAAAAGGAATGTTCTGATCCACGCTACAACATGGATGAACCTTGAAAGCATTATGCTCAGTTAAAAAACCCAGACACAGAAGGAAGAATATGGCATTTTTATGGGGCAAATTCATAAAGGCAGAAACTGGACTACAGATTACAAGGGCCTAGTAGCGGGGAGAGGTGAATAAGGAATTATTGCTGAATGAGTACAGAGTTTCTGTTTGAGGTGATAAAAATGTTTTGGGAATAGATAGTGCTAGCCACTGCACAATATTGCAAATGGACTTAGTGTAGTGTAAGACAGTTTCCACTATTCTGTATTTTTTCTTAAATTTAAGGCAGTTATTCTTTTGAAAATTTCCCCATCTGGTAAGTTTGAGATCATAACTTATTTCAGTTTGCAATACTTTGATTCTAAATAAGTTTGAGAATCTATCCCTGTGTAGGGGTAATTCATGCTTGCTCTTCTGTGAGTTACCTAGATTACGTATTGCCATTTTTTAGGTTTTCTTTCTCATTAAGTAATGAGAATTCTTTATTCCTTCTAGGTTCCAGTAGACCCAGGTCAGCTATGTACCAGAAAATAGGCTAGATCTTAAAATCTCAATGACTTAACCCTATGAAGTTCAATTTCCCATGACCACAGAGCCCAGTGTGGCATGAACAGCTTTCTTTAGCAGTTGTCCCCCAAATTATGATCCAGGAGCCAGGTTGCTCCCCTAATATACTTAGGTAATCTATAACTTGTACTTTCCAAGTTCACCACAGCATGGGCAAGAGAGTTGAAGGTTATCTGTGCAGAAAGCAGCTAACACAGCCTGAGACTGCTGTGCTCAGAAAGGCTGCTTGCAAGATGGGCCATTGGCTGGCATCTGGGCACTTGGCTGGTAAAGTTATCTGTGCCCATACCAACTTTTCCCAACTAAGAAGGATGATTCACTTTGTCTAGACTGTGAGTGCAAACACATAGTTCATGCTGAACCCCAGATTTCCTTCTGGAAAACTACATTTTTAGTATGTGGTGGGCTGTGGGTGCCTATATGAAGAGCCCAATAAAGACTTGGCTAGTAAGTCCCTAAGGGGTTCCTGTGGTAGAAACACTACCCATGTTGCTGCCTCGTCTTGTTGGGGGGAAGTGTGAGCTCTGTGTGACCCCTCCAAGGAGGAAGAGAGCATCGGGAAGTGTGTCTGTGGATTCCTTCAGACTCCACCTGTGTCTTTCCTCCTTGTGATCTGCAACTGAATATTTACTGTGGCACTAATAACTCTTAGCCTTGACTACAACTATATGCATCTCCAAACATGGGTGTATACTTGGGGACCCCCAACACGGTGCCACAGGATGTTTAACAAGTCAAGGCTTGGAATTGACTTAGATAATTTTTATACACATCCCATTGTTCAGAACTCAGCCGTAGGTCTCAAATCCTGTAACTGCAAGTGAGGCTGGGAATTGCGGAGGAGCCACAGGGACTTGTTAGAGCAGGAATGGTGTCTGTCACACTGATTCTTTATCATTTGTTTGCACTTGTCGAATCTTTTCCAGTCTGTGGTTTACCTTTTCATTTTTATGGTGTGTTTTGATGTAGAAGAGTTTCATGCAACTGAAACATACACTTTTCTTTGTGGTTTATGTTCTTCTGTATCTCTACTTAAAAAAAAATCCTTCCTCAAATAAATGCCTAAAAATATTTTTCTTAATTTCTTCTAGTAAAATTTAAGTTTTACTTTTCACAATTAAAAGTAGACCTGAAATAGATTTTCATATGGGGGATGAAGTAGAGATCCAGAAATAAGAGGGAGGGGCATATGCTTAGTGAAGAAATAGCCTGTAAGAAAAGATTCCAAGGGAGGAAAGAACATGATACATATAAGGAAATAAGTGAACACGTGTGAGTGTGGCTGAGGCAGAGAGAGCCAGAGGAGACTGTGTAGGGTGATGGTGGAGAGACAGGGGGAGGGCAAACATTATAGGACCTTGTAGGGCTATTGCCTCACAGAAGAAAGGCAGCCAGGAGCAGAGACCATATGAATGAAGGTCTATGAGTTGTAAGTTGAAGGGTAGAAGAGGGTGCAGAAAGGAATAAAGAAGTCACTGAAATCCAGCCGGGAGAGAAGAATGTGGGGGCTTTGAGATTATCGAGGGAATCTTCTGATAGCTCAACTAAAGGTGCATTTTCCTTTCTGCGAGCAGGATGAGAGACTGGCAAATGAGGGAACTAGTGAGCTGAAGATATTGGGGTGATGTCCAGTCAGGCTGAGACTGGTGTGGGGATGGGCGTCAACCCTGAGGGTCACATTGCCCACTGCTGTAAGGCTCCCATGCTGGCAAGAGCTCTGTGACTCCTGTGGAGGCAGGGGCTTCTTGGGGCTAGGGCCGGACCTCATGAGTGCAAGGCAGCTCAGTCTACCTACCCTTTATGTATGAAGAGGAGGCAGCTGTGCAGTGCTGTGGAGTAACTGTCGGCACAGAAGTACACAGATGTCTGGGAGGAGGTAACAGAGTCCAGTAGGAGGGGGAAATCCATCTTGTTTGATCTAGAGACTGTGTATCCATTGGAGAGGTCTCCTTTTTCAGTGCTGTTAATACCATTTGAATAATAGATCAGCCTCGGCCCATGTCCCAGGTCATGTCGATACCAGTACATATAGTCATAGTTGTCTGTCTGGTGACATCTCAGAGTCACCCTCTTTCCTGTCCCTGTGACCTTGTATCTTGGGCTCTGGATAATTCCAGCATCCATGTATCCTGTAATAGAGAGTGACACAGACTAGTGTTGTCATCTCAAGAGGAAGGCTTGTGTTGAGGTGTTGTGAATTGCAGGGAAGGAAGCCCGCCTGTACCCACCTGCCCACAGGACACAAAGAGCCATGCCAAAGAAGACGCCGGTGGCCATTTCAGGTGATGGGCTGAGTGTCATGTGTTCTAGTTTTGTTTGGAGGAAATAGAACTTAGGCTCTCAGGCACTCAGTGACATCACTGTCCTTGACAAATGCTTGAGGTGCAGAGCTAACCTGCCACACCCCTTCCCCAGAGGAATGAATCCTTCATCTATACAAAGTTGAATGTCTCAGAATGGGGAGAATTTGTTAGTCTGCTTTTTGAAGGAGCCTAAGAGGTGTATTGCTTCTCCTCTACTTTTTAGTAAGGAAACTTGTTCCTCTATAAATAATGATACAATTCCTTGTTTGCATAGTTTTAACAATTTTTCATAATATTTCTGTAGACTAAGAAATATTGTTATGATGTTCCTGGTACTTTTGTGACTTCTCTGCTCAAAATTTGCTTTCAAATACCTTTTAGTTTTTCTCTTTGCCTTAACTCCTGATAATTGGATGTCAGCCTACAGTCATTTTCTTGTTTAAAATAACCATGTCCAGAAAGTTTTCAAAGTCTCGAGGTCAGGGTCATTGGACTTTGAAGAATGATTTTATGTTGTCTCACAATGCATTCAGTTATGGGAGCCCTGCCATCTATGTCCAGGTCTTTATGCTCTCATGAGGAAGATTCTGTCCTTTGTTTCAGATGAGGCCACGGAGCACTGGGCCCCTTTAGTTCCCTGACTCTGCTCTCCGAAAAAAAAGGAGGAAGCTCATTAGCAACATGGATGAGATTTTCATCCACGGGTACATATGTCTGATGCCTCCAGGGTCACAGGGTAATGTTTTGTCTCCATTCAGAAGGTCTTGCACCCACCAAATGGGTGAATACTGGTTGAATCATACATTTGCTATAGCATAAAACTTACAGTTGGTCAATATCCGTACATACTGTTATTTCCTATGTAGGTCATAACTCAGTGGGAAGCTTCTCTATTTCTGTGGCTGCATTCTACTCTTCATGGGTAATTCCTACAGTCACACAACAGTGAGAAAAGACATGGAATCAGAAATTGGACACAAGGAGTACCACACAGAAAGGTTTGTGGCTGGCACCTGGCAAACCCAGGAAGGACTTTCCCCTTACACCCAGGACTCACTTAGTCCCAGGAAACTAAGAACCACAGAGCAAAGAAGCCTACTTCCCATGGCTGTGTCAGTACAAGAACAAAGAGGAGGAGGAGTTAGCTAGGACTCACATTCTTTGGGGTAGGGTACACGGGATCCCAGAGATCTGAGGATTGTTCTCATAATAAAGTATGATCTACCCAGAGTATCAGTATTCTCACTGATACCTAATTTCTTTAGGGAGATAAGCATTTTCTGGGAATGTTTCTTTTTTAAACTTCTTTTTAAGTTAATTATTGAGTCACAAATTTATCACAAAATTTCCTAAAAACATAGACCTCATCTTGAAGCTTTGTCTGTTTTTGGTTGTTTTGTTGCACTTGTGTTTCCCAAACATGTAGAACACTTCCTACACGTGGTGAACAGTGAAGGGTGGGTTGGCCATAAAGTCAATGAAGAATAACTTCAGGCCTTTCTCATTTGCACAGGACTTTTCCAATATTTAAAAAAAAATTTTTTTTCTATTACCTTTTTCAAAAAACTCCCTAAAATTATATAAGGGTTAGGCTCCATAAAACCCTGGATCTGCTCTGCACATGTATTCAAAAAGTGTTTGTTGAATTAATGAAGAAAGTCCAGGCAAACTCTACGTTTGTAAACATAACCCTAGTCTGTTCAGTTACAAATAGGTTTGGGGCATTAAGGGAACAGAGAGCCACATGAGTCTGTCGGGAATTCAAAATAAATCAAAATGAACTGGGAAAAGGTTCATTCATATATGTTATTATAAGACCTTGAAAGGATGGATGGTAATACGAATGAAAGAAAAATGGTGATCTCTTCCAAAGAGAAGCGCCTTCGGATGGTCACTTCATTCCATCACTGTCAGAGAGCAGGGAGGGTGAAACAGGGAAGGAGAGAACCAGGATAAAGGAGCAATATTGAGGACATGCTGGGGCAACAGGAGAGGGTTCCACTGGGATCTTCTGAAAAGCCCATGAAATGCTTCCTTGAATGGTCCCCCTGAATGCAGACACTGGAGGTTTCGTGTCTTGGCACCTGTTCCACTGAGAGCACTAGCACCCCTGCAGCTCTGGCCACAGGGCTCCTCTGATGTCACAGATGGCCCTGGGACAGAAAGCCCAGGGATGTGGGCGTGCATATGAGGGGTGCTGTCAACATGAGGTGAACGGCGGTGGACTTGCATGAACATACTGGCCACAGCAGTGGAGGCTGAAATCAGAAGTGGGACAGAAGACACTTTCTAGAAACTCTGTCATGATGGACTCTCGTGAATGAAACTGTCCCGTCTTTTATCAGATCTTTTGTGTGATCACCAATCGCACCCAAGCCATACTGTTCTGGAAGCACCCACTTTCTTGCATATCAGACTTAATATCAAACAGAAAGTGCTGCCATAGGCCTCATTTTCACCTTCCCTTAAGAGGCAACTCTTTGCAATTAACTTCACGTAATAAATTAGCAGATGACTGTAATTACACTTCAGATGACTTTGTGTCTGGAATGTAGGCGAGTCGGGCAAAAGTAATCCGTGCCTGCCTTTGATCCCAGAATTGCACCCAGTAAATAATTGTGCTAGACCAGAGACTTATCAAAGGTAACAGGGGAACTAAGACTTCTTGAGCCTATACTTTGTGTCAGGCAGTTTGTTTTATTTTTCTTGTATAATATTTCTGTAAGACACATGTTATCGGCCTTAGTTTACAAGTGGGAAAACCAAGCCAGATATTTTCCAGGTCACTGGTCCAAGGCAGGTCAGAATATGAATAGATTGAAACCTTGGAAGTCCTCTTCAGTAGGTAGCAACCCTGTGCAAATGACTGTATCAGGGCCAGTGTTTCTGGAAGGCACTTTTGGGTCAGTATTCCAGTTGCGCAGATGTCTCCCTCTACCAAAATGCAGAAGCGTAGCAGTTAAGTCAGTGTGGCCTAGGTTTGAGTGCCAGTCCAATATCTGTGAGCTGGGCCCCCTTCAGCAAATGACCTACACTCTAGCCACTGGTATTTTCACCTGCAGTGTGGATAAATTGTCCTGTCTCATGTGGGTCTCAAGAAAATTAACTGAAATAATGCACTTAAGTACGTGCCACAGAGAAAAATGAGCAATAAATAAGTGAATTTTCTATAACTTCAAATAAAAGGAATAGGATTAAAACAGTGTGTGTTCGCCAATAAACTTGTACCTGCCACCTGTAAATGGCTATGCCACACATTTATTAGCTGTGGCTCTCTGCTGTTTTCTGCAGTGACTGGCCTGGGCAAGAAGTAACAATTGCAGCTTTTCTGATAGAAAGTGCTAGACATGTGAGTGAGCTGCAGCCTCCAAGGACCCTTCCTCCTCTAGAACTTCTTATGGTTTAGAAGCACTATTCCCTGTATTAACTCCCATTCTGCTTGAGATTCCTGGAGGGCCCCTGTTTCCTTGGCTGAATCCTCTGATAGACT
Source organism: Canis lupus familiaris (assembly GCF_011100685.1). Classification (NCBI taxonomy): domain Eukaryota; kingdom Metazoa; phylum Chordata; class Mammalia; order Carnivora; family Canidae; genus Canis; species Canis lupus. The sequence goes on from NC_049237.1 coordinate 6,684,220, forward strand.
AGAAACTCCCTAATCACTTAGCTCCTGTATTGGGGGCTACCTTGGCCCCATCCTAGTGGAACTATGATGGAACAAACACACATTCTCTGGCTTGAAGCTAGTCCTAGGAGTGGGCAGGCAGTAGCTATAGAAACCCAACTCCAGCGGGGTGCCTGGGTGGCTCAGGGGTTGAGCATTTGCCTTCTGCTCAAGGCATGATCCCACTCCAGGGATCCAAGTCCCATAGGGAGCCTGCTTCTCCCTCTGTCTGTCTCTGCCTCTCTCTGTGTCTCTCATGAACAAATAAATAAAATTAAAAAAAAAAAAAAAGAGAAGAAACCCCCACACCATGATGTGAGCCCTCCCCACCACAGCCAGTACTGAAATGGAAGACAGTGGTCTGCTACATCTTACTGCCCAAGGCCCAGATAACACCATGCAATTTTAAGGAAATATTGGTTTCGGAGGCATGGAGACTTGGATTCGACTCCTGCCTCTGAGACTTTAAATACGAAATCTTTGGAAAGTCCATGAACTACTACTGTTTCTTATCTGTAACATGGCATACTGAGAGCTTCCTCATCTGTAAAATGGACATGCTATGTCTATCTTGCATTACAGTTACACTTACACTGTAGCACAGCACAGGAGCTCTTGCCATCAGCTAGGGATTTCGAGAATATTCAGTGAATCTGGGGCTCACATGTTCAGGGGTGCTCTGGCTGAGCTCAGCAAGGCAGAGGGTTAGAAAAGAAACTAAATGCATCCCTGGAACTTGGCTAAGAACACCCCCCCCCCTTATATCCTCAGCTGGGACAGGAAAGTTTGAGTACAGAAAGCCAGTCACACCGCAGGGCTGTGCCAAGCTGCTGGCACAGAGATACAGGGCTGAGTCTCCCAGCTCCAGGGGGTTCATCTCCAGCTGGGAGCTGGCGTCACTGAACTGCTGTGCTGAGAATCGTGCGGAGACGTCTCCTTTGTCTCTCTGCTCCTGTCTATAATACTCAAAGAGGAACTGGGGGCCCTGTCCCGGGGCCTGCTTGTACCAGCGCACAGTGTTGTGTCCAGAGACGAGATGGCATTCCAGAAGAGCCTTCCCCCCGCTGCCTTTGATTAGGTGTCTGGGGGTCTGGATGACTCCAGCACCCACTGGACCTGTGGAAGAAGGAGACAGCAGCTCATAACCTGGTCTAGGGAGGAATTTGAGATTCCAGCAGCGTTTCAAGCGATGTCCCACCTGAGCTCAGGACTCACCTGTCCACAGGAGACAGAGGGCCACACAGCAGAGCAGCTGGGCACCCCAGGCAGACCCAGGCAGGACAGGGCCCGGCATCTTCCTACTCGGGGCTCTGGTCTCCTCTCTCATCTCTGTTTGGAGGGCTTGCCTGTGACGTCAGTGTTCTGACATCACTGTCCTTTTAGGCTCTTGCAGGCACCTTGCACTCCCTGAATAGGCTCAGCTGCTGCAGGCTGTCCTCCATTCTGTCCAGCTGTCTGCTGGGCAGGTACGGCTGGCCATGCCAGCTAGGCCAGGTAGGGTTGGGCCAGGTAGCGTTGGGCCAGGGTCCCCTACAGCTTCTCTATTTTCCTCTGCGTTCCTCTCTCTCTGCCCCTGGCTTGGGTTATTCAGGCTGCCCCACTGAAGCCTCCTCACACTGTTCCAAGAAAGGCCTTTGCAGCAAGAAACGAGTTCATGGCAAACACACCTGAGCATCAGTTAATATGAGGCTGTGATCGGCCCTTCATGGGCCAGCGCTGATTGATCAACAATCTCCTTGAAGCCAGGACCAAGGAAGGCAAGCCTGCTTCTCCTTCACCCTCCCTGTCGCCCAGATGCGCCGTCAGCGGCCGCTCGGTGGACCCAAAGCGCCCTCAGGTGGCCCAAGCAGGCCAAGTACTGTCTACCTTGGGCACCAGGATCCACCAGGGCAGCACAGCTCTGGGTGACCTGATGTCCACCTGTGCCAAGCTCACTCTGTGTATGAACTCAGGTTCATGAGGGAACCATGAAGCAAACATTTTTCCAATAAAAGAATACATATTCTGAATCCCATTGATTAGTGTTCTAGGAAAGGGGATACCAGCCAGTCATTAGATGCAGCTGCCACAGGGAAGGGATAGGACTTTGGGCAAAGTGCTCCTTCCACCCTGAGGGATTGAATGCTGACCGTTCACCTCCCTCTGTGTGCTCCTATTTCGACCTCAGCCCAGCATTTGCCTGGTCACATCTGTGCTTTGGGCACAGGACCCGTGGGGTGCGGGTTGAGGCAGTCACATTTATGTCCCCAAAGCTGTTTGAATTCACAGTTCAGAGCTACAAGGGATGAAACGGTGCCTCTGGTGAGTACTGATCTAAGCTGGGATCTTCTATTAATTCTGCGGCTGAAAAACAGAATTTCTTCTATCACTTCATTAATCTCCCTACTGCTTTTTGTCCCTGGCTCCTTATCTTGGTGCCTCTGGTATTTCCAAGTGACTTCTAAAATAAATAAATGCTCCAAACCTCCCTTTGAGAAGGAGTCAGACCATGTTACCCTTATCATCCTGGTGGAAGGTGTGCACACCTGTGCACACACAGTAGAGATGGAGGTGGGGTAGGAACCCACCCTTGGGGCCCCTAAAAGGCTGCATTGAGACTAGACTGCTCCTTTGCATTCCTGGCATAACTTTCAAAGCCTTATCAGCCACCCCCCTCCAATAAGGAAAAATACTCCAATCCTCCCAAACCAAGATAAAATGCCCCCGAGCTGTGATGCAGGACAACTGGCCTGCTGTTGGCCCCTGGGAATCTCCCTGAGTGCTGAGTGATCCATCAGGGTGTCCCACCAAACATCCACTGTGGCCTTCATCGGTACCTCCAGCTTTCTTTCTCTCTTCCTCATCAAACGTCACAAGGAAAAGGATAGTGAAGACGTTGACTTCACCTTCAATATAAATGTTCCCATTTTCCAACCACTTAAAAGGCAAACAGATCAGAATGAGCCTGGATTTTAATTAACATTGTTCTCCTCTACATCTTACATGCTTGAAGGGACCATTTCCTTGCCTTTCCCCCTTCCCTCATTTTAACAATCGCTTCTCACAGATTCCCCTTCCTCAGTTTATTCACATCTGTGTCTCTGCTGCCTCTTGTGACAAAATGATTTTCTCAAAGGTCAGCTCTCTGGGGCCAGGCCACCAACCAACTGCCTTCTAGGGCATCTCTATGGCCAGTGTCATACCTTTACCTCCAGTGGTTACAGGACACACATAGACCCTCCTAGCTCTGGCGTCTGGTCTGACAACCTCTTCCTCCCAGTGACCTTCTGCTTCCTGCACCTTCCGCACAGACATGAACAAACTGGCATTTATAGTCTGGCTCCACCATATATTAGTTCTAGTCCATGCGCAAGGCCATCAACCCTTCCGAAACTGAGCCTCCTCACCTGTACAGTGGTACATTGTATACTTCACAATGTGCTATGAGGAGTAACTGAGAGATTGCATAGTCCTAAGTGGGTGTAGGGAGTGCCCACCCCTTCCTCCTTCCCCATCTAGTCATGAAAGGGGGCATGGCTGGAGCTCCCAGACCTCCAAGACTGAGTGATGGAAGCGCCCTACTCATCCCCCAAGGAGCTGGAGTCTGAAGATGTAGGAACACAAAGAGGCTGTCCAGTCATTTTGGGGAAGACAAGTCAGGAAAGGAATAACATAGTGATGATAGAGTATCAACGCACCTGTCACCACATTGTGCAATATGAAGCATCAAATAGGAGCAAGTGAGGTCTGCATCTACCAACCTGGACAAATAAAATGCAAAGCAGATTAAGTGGGAGAAGTATGTGTGCGGCAGTTAATGTGCACAGGCCATCCCAGTTTTTGCAGGTGTATTTGGGTGGACAGGTGTGCATGAGTCCGGGGAAGAGGGCTGGTAGAAAATACACAAGAATGTTAATATTGATAACCTACCTGAGACAGGGACGGACAGAAGTGTGTTTGGAAAGGGGAGAGGATTATTAATGTTTAACATGTTTTTATTTATTTATTTATTTGAGAGAGAGATTTTATTTATTTATTTGAGAGAGAGAGAGAGAGCACAGAGGGAGAGGGAGAATCAGACTGCCCGCTGAGCAGGGAGCCAACTCGGGGCTCGATCCCAAGACCCTGGGATCATGACCTGAGCCCAAAGCAGACAGTCAACCCATTAAGCCACCCAATCCTTAACATCTTCTTTCATACATTATTGATTTTTTTTTTTTTTACTACAAAACATAGCTTAACCACATGACAGCTTTAGGTTCAGACTCTTGATTAAATTGCAGGATGTGTGGCATCTTAAATGGGCAATGTCCAGAGAGGTGCGAGTCAAGGAACAATTATAAATGCCCCCCCTTTTCTTTAGTATGCCAAGAGGAAACGGTCACATAAAAGAGCACAAGCTCCCGGTGCACCTGACGGACGTCTCCCTGGTGAGGCGGGTGAGCAGTGACGTCTGCACCTTTGATGTTGCTTTTAGCTGGTGCTGAGAATTAACAGGGCTTCTGTCCCTGACACTTTGGGGCAAGGGGAGTTCCTGCCTGACTCCTCAGTACAGAATGCGCTTTGAAAAGGAAGGAACACCTCTAGTGCCTGTATTTCCAAACTCAGCAAAAATATGTTAATTTTCACAGGCTGGAGATGCCTTTTGTTTCTCATTCAAGCAGCCGCATGATTACAAGGCAGCCCCACTGATTGTGAGGTTACCCCAAAGTTCGTCAACAGGTCACAGCCTGTTCTCCAATAAGTTCTTGGCCTATGAGTGGGAAGCGCCGCTGTCCCTAGGGAAGAGGTTCTGACTTCTAGTCTTTGTAAGGTTTGACTCTTTGAAATAAGTAGTCTATTTCTGGTCTTCACTGCCTCAGGAGATGAAACTGCATTAGACTTTAAAGCATTGATGTGAATCATTCAGGCGAAACTTGGGTTTCGATCTGTCCTTGGGCCATTCTAGGCATACGTTTGTTTGATTATTTCCATCCTGAAGGACTCTCACAATCCTTCAAGGACTAAGACATGGCCTCTTTCTGTAAATGGAGCCCCTGATGTGGCCTCACCAGGTACCTGGGTGGTCTTCCTTCTGCTGTTGGCAGATGGGGATGAAAGACATCAACACCCCCCACAGGACTGGGCTTTACAGTCTGGAGACTTTCTGAGAGGCTTTCCAGTAAAGAGTCACACGGGGTTGTGCATGATGACAGCTGAATACTGTGAGCTTTGAGCACTTGGGATAAGGGGGTTGACCCAGTAACCCTGCAAGCAGTGCTTCCCTGACAGAGTGCTGGTGAAGGGGAGATCTATGTTTTGTTGGGGAGGAGGAGGACACTCGTGGGGAATGAGAGGAGTGGAGGCCAGTGTGGCTGAGGCAGAAATGAGGGCACAGAAGCACAGAAGGACAGCCAGGAGCAGACAGGACAGGACAAAGGCTCATGGCTGAGACAAAGGTGGCCTGGGGTAGAGGGACTCATCCAAGCCTAGTGGGACTGGGAATCTAGACCTGTGGTGTCAGATCGGAGTGTCTCCTTTCAAACGGTCCTCCCTTTCTGAAGCAGCCGGGTGAGCGGAATTGCTCTGCAAATCCAGAGCTGTGATAGCTCCCATGGCAGAGCCATGGGAGGGGCCTGAAGAGAAGGTCGGACCCCCATGCTGGGAAGTCCAGGAGAGGCCACTCTGGGGCAATGTCCTCCCTGCCTGGGGACAAGCCCACCTGTGTCTACTGTGGGTCTCTCTGTGCATCTACTGTGGGCCTCTCTGTGCAGGGGAGGTGACTATGGGGTACCGGCTGGAGTCAGAGGACACAGAGGTCAGGGACACAGTGTCAGACCAGAGGACAACATCTTTGGCTGTGACAGAAAGTCACAGGCCCATCAGGGATTTCTCCTTTGTGTGTGAGGTACTACATCAGCTTAGCCGGGTTTGGGGTCCTATCGACACCTATACATATGGCCATGGACAGCGGTCATGAGCATTTCAGTGTCCCCTTCTGTCCTGTTCTTATTATCTTGGGATCTGGAGAGTTCCAGCATCCATGGCATCTGTGATCAAGAGAAGCCAAAGCTGGAGATAGGATCCAAGAGGGAATCCATCAAGGTTGACATGAAGTAAAGGCTTAGGATAGGGCTTGGTGTGCCCAGAAAAGGGCTTTGGAGGGTTCCCCTGCCTCAGGAGACAAAGGATGGCAGAGCAGAGGAGCCTGGTGGCCATGCAGAGTCAGGACAGAACAGGACATAGAGGGAGTGCTTCTCCAGCTTGGGCGTTGGGGAAGTAGGTCTTACCCTTGACTACCCTCCAAATCCAGTCATAGACCTTCACTCATATGGTGTCTGCTCCTGGCTGTCTTTTTTCTGTGAGGCAATAGCCCTACAAGGCCCTATAATGTTTGCCCTCCCCCTCTCTCTCCACCATCACCCTGCACAGTCTCCCCCGGCTCTCTCTGCCCCAGCCACACTCACGCACGTTCACTCATTTCCTTGTGCCTGCAGTGTTCTTTTCCTTGCTTGGAATCTTTTTTTATTCTGTTCCAAACATATGTCCCTTCTTCTTATTCCTAGATCTCTACTCCATTCCTCCCATGGAAAGATATTCCAGGTACATTTATTCTTTCTCATGCAAAGGAAAATTTTAATTTTACTGGGATAAATTCAGGAAAATATTTTTAGGCATTCATCGAAGGGAGAGTTTTTTAGTTGAGACACAAAGTTGCATTACATTAAACCCTCATATGGCAAAGCACACCGTAAAAATGAAAACGTAAGTCACAGACTAGGAAAAGACATGAGGAATGTGTACAGATGACGATCAATCAGTGTGGAATTATATGTTCCTCACAGTTGCCATGGATGGTGCACGAACTTTCCACTGCCACCCAGCTGGACCGCAGGAGGGCCTGTGGTGCCCGGGGTCTCCAGCTACTGACCCCGACACCCAGGCTACTGGTGGGTGAAGGGCACATGGGGGAAGCCCAGACTTGAGAAACACAGACAAATTTGCTTCCCAGGTCTGCTTCTTCTAGACCACGAGACACGGGGGAAATGACTTGGTGTCTCTACACTCTTTCAATCAACAAAGAGGGTATAGGACTATTTGACCCGGCTGACTGTTGCAAAGCGTTAAAACATGCAATATATACAAAGAATCTAGCACACATGGAGGGCCAGTTGCCACTCCTGGTGTCACCCAGGACTTGACAGGCACAGGGTGATGCAGGCACAGACCTGGGAACACCCAGTGTGGGGACAGATGTGGAAACACCCACATCTGTGTGCCTGTGAGCCTGGCTTTTGCTAGCGGGTGGTGCTCTGAGCTCAGCTGGACAGGACATGTCTTTGAGACAGCTGAAAACCTCCCCTTGCAGGAGAGAAACCTCCATGGAAGCCTGCCCACTCTCTCACCGTTAGAGCAAAGCAGGGAGGCTTGTGCACAGAACGCTGGTGGCCCTGCAGGGCTGTGCCAAGCTGCTGGCACAGAGATAGGCAGCCGAGTCCGACGGCTCCAAGGAGATCACATGCAGCTCAGAGTCATAGTCACTGAACTGCTGCCCTGAGAATCGATCCGAGATGTTTCCTTTTGTTCTTTGTGTATGTTCATAAGAGGGCCTGACCCAGGGCCTGTTGATACCAAGATACACTGAGGTGCCCAGAGACCGGGGAACATCTGTGTTACTCGTTGTCCTCTTGCTTTGATCAGGTGTTGTGGAGTTTGGGTGACTCCAGCCTCCACTGGGCCTGGGGAATTCAGACATAAAATGAGTGTGGGAGAGAGCCTGAAGGCTGACCCAGAAGGTAAAGTGGAGGAGTCAGGAGTCAGCAAGCTCAGAAGATCCATGTTGTCCTTGCCCACAGGACTCACCTGCTCCCAGGAGACAAAGCAACAGCCAGCAGAGGAGCCCGGAGCCCCTGGCACAGCAGGGGTGGGCAGCACCATGCCTCTTGCACTCAGGGTTCTAGGTTCTAGTCCTCTTGGGTAAGAGCTGAGCTCTCAGGTTCCCCTTTCCAGGCTGGAAGATTATTCTGCTGCGGCGCTGCCCTGTTGGCATCACCACGCAGACAGCACCGCCCTGCACACCAGACTCCCCTCCCGGTCTGCAGTCAGGAGGGCTGGCTTGGGGTGAGGTCCAGGCCCACGCAGCTGCACTGATGTTTCCCTGAGGTCAGCCACCTCTGCTTCACCCGCGCCCACCTCAACCAGGCTGCTCGCTTACCTCCCCTGCTTGGGCTGGAGCTCGCCCACCAGTGCATCCCTGTTTCCCCTCTGCTTGCGTGTCCTCCAGTCCCCTCTCAGATGTTCGGTTCACACCAAACTTTGTCTTTACGTTTTCCTTTTCCCAGCAGCATTCCCCAGCCCCCGTCCTGAGTGGCTGGTGCTGTAGAGTCACCAAGATTCAATCCACCTGATGGGATCCAAAGGGGCCTGGGTTGCCTATAAATTACTACAGGTGCAGATTCCCCAGAAACTGTTCCAGGACTTTATTGGCCTACAGCACAGGCTTGGCCAGCTCAGGGTTTCCTGTCCTCAAGCCCAGCCCGGATAAAATATTCTGGATAGTTTATGTCTACCCCTCCAGACCCACCCTGTCCTGAGAGGCTGACCTCCCTGGGTGATATTAACTGGGGTCCTTTTTCCTCTATCTTGCAGTTGAGTGTAGCTCATAGGAGAAATCACGGGAGAGAAGAGGCAAGGTTAGCAACTCTTCTGGTTTGCAAGATCTATTCCCTCGGTTCCCTTCTCGGGGCTACATTTCATAGTCCCTACTTTTCCCTGCCAAAGGCCACAGGACCAACAGGCAGCAGTGTCCCATAGCTACAGCACCCAAGTGCCCAGGGACCCACACTTCTCATCCACTCAGGCCAGTTGTCTTAGGGAATAAGAGCCACTCACTTACGCCAGCCCTAGGATGCTTCTTCCTTTCCTGGCTTCCTGGCTTCCCTTACCCTGCACACCTGTGTGCTATAGACATAGCAAGGGAAAATGAGGCACAGGGACTGTATTTTGACTTAAAAAAAGGAACAAAAGCCCAAACATTCTGCAATTAGTGGTAACAGAAGTTCGAACATTCTGCAATTAGCAGTAACAAAAGCCCTAACAGTCTGCAATTAGCATTGCTGAGATAGTCAGCAGAAGTGTTGAGAAATATGAACGTGAAAATAAACAGTGTGACTTGGGGACAGAGAATGCAAAGAAGATACAGGAAGAATGACGATACTCCTCACCTCCTGTCACCTAGTGAAGTTCAAGGCAGGGCAGTTTTTCACCTGCATGCTGGACCACACAATGCTCCCTGGGGATCCTTCCTTGGGACCCTCACTCCGACTTCCCCAGTGGCTGTGTCCCTCACTGCCCGGGTAGCCACAATCTCCTTTGATTTCAGCGGCAAGAAGGGAAGCAGGCAAATGTTAAGGTGAGTGAGCAAAGTTTTAAATATTAGAAAGAATGTAAATATTTGAAAGCTAGCAGGAGCACTGACATCTCAAGGCAGGGATATAAAGGCAGGTGAGGTTAGCAACCACGGATTTACCATGATACCAGTTGGTGCAGGTGTATGGCTCATTCGGATGGCGCTCAGCTGTTACTGTGAACAAGAGACGTCCATGCACTCCGTCTGGCTTGGTTTCTGTGATGTAAGGGCAACCTACGAAGATCGTGGTGGAAGAGTGAGGAAGGTTTGTAAAGTTGTGTCAAAAGGATGTAACATCATTGACTCTACCCTAGCATGAGGTAATGACAGTTTGGAAGGACTCTGGGGAATAGGAAGAAAGGATCCTTACCAATGGATAAGGTCAAGGAACGGGTGTAGTAGGATAAGAAGCTACTATCCACTACTATCCTAGTTTTTCATCCTGCAGATGAAAAACTGCCCTGCCCCTACTATCTGGGGAGATAGTAGGATGATTAATTTGTGATTTTGGAGGTGGAGCATTTTCAGCTAATGCCAAAGAGCAAGGAATGGGGCAGCCACAGGAGAGCAGAGCAAGAAATAGAAAGGAAAGACTCGTCTTGGGGGTAGGCAAACATGCTTTAGACAGGACGCAAAAGGCACAAGATGTAAAAGAATAAAGTGATAAATGAGACTTTGCAAACACGTGCAACTCTAGCTCATCCAAAGGCCACATAAGGAAAGCGCAAGGGCAAGCCACCAAGGGAGGACAGACTCTGCATATTTAATGGTCCAAACACTCCTCCCTAGGCATAAAAATGTGTCCTACAAATCAATGTCATAAAGACAACCCATTTTTTTTTTTAATGAACAGATTTAAAAGCAGGGCTTTTGCAAGAGAAAACAGGAAGATAGAAATGGCCAACAACAAACGTCGCCATCACACAATAGTGAAATGCAAAGGAGAGCCCATTGCAGTCTCCACAGAATGGCTAACAATAAAAAGACGGAGGTCACCAAATGTTGGTGAGAATGGGGAGCCAGGGGGACCCCGTCTCTCAGTATTGTAAATTGGCCACTTTGGAAAACTGTTCAACTGTTTCTAATGAAGTCAAACATGCATCTACCCTACGAATCAGCAATTTCACTTTTCTGCCTACATCTGAGGGAAATAAATGTCTTTACTCATGATTACTTGTACAAGAATGTCCTGAGATTACTTGTACAAGAATGTTCCGAGCAGCTTTATCCGTAGTGGTTGAAAACTGGTACAACCCCAATATCCACCCGTGAGAGAATGGATAAATAAATCCCGATATATTTATGCAGTGGAATATCACGCAGTCATCAGAAAGAATAAGCTACTGATAAACACAACAACTTGAGTACATTTCAAAAATATTCATTTTTGAGAGAAAGAAGTCAATTGAAAAAGAGCATTTACTATATGGTTCCATTTATATGAATGTCGAGCTCAGAACTGTCAAAAAGATGAGTTTTTGGAAACAGTAGGGGTAGTGCACTTGAGGACGCAGACAGTAGCAAGGATGAAGACAGGAGAGAGCTCGGTTAGGTCTGTGAAAATTGAATACAAAAGGAGACCAGCTTTGAAAATCCAGACAAAACCCATCCGGTCAGACAAACGAAGCTTAATTTAGCTTATTTTGCAAGACCATCACAACCTCAGCCATTTATTGTTTATTCCTCTGGAAATCATAAGCAAAAATTTCCCTGGAGTGATCTGAGGTAACCCCAGACCAACTAACTCCCTATTATTTAAGAAAATTCCAACATTCTCAGTTTTCTATAACTCAGGCATTTATGGGAAATCAGTCTCTCAGTCTTCACATATTGTTTCTCTGAGGGCACTTGCATGAGATTTTCCATTTTATATCCTCCTGGTTCCATTTTAGATTGAAATCCTTTCACAACATGTTCAAGTATAGACCAAACTATGGTGATAAAAATCAAAAAAAGTGGTTAGCTCTGGGAAAGAAATTGATTGGAAATGCGCACAAGGAAAGCTTCTTAGGTGATGGAAATGTTATTAATCTTGATTTTGGTCATGGCTGCACCAGTGTAGACATCTGTGAAAGTTTACCAAGCTGTACGCGTATCATGCATTTGAGTTATTTTACTATTAATTGTACTTTAATAAGGTGCTACTGAAGCATATACGAGTGAATTCCCTAAAGATGAAAAGCATATACAATTTTATGTTTGCATTCCACACAGTCCAATCTGGAAATGAATCACAAACAAATAAGAGAAGACAAGGACACTCACAGAGGTGAGATGCTGAGGATGTGAGGTGTTCCCTAAGACTGAAACATAAGCATCCAGGTTTGGCACCCAAATAAACTGAACTAACAAGTTTACTAAAAAACAGCTGAGGATTAATGGCTGAGTTTTGGAGGTCAAATGATTTTTTAAAAAATCCTCCAATGCTTTCGACGTCATTACATGAATCCTGAACTCCTGTAAACTCCATGGTTTGGCAAAATAGTCATTTATCAGTTTTACCATTCAGCATCTCATTAGGCTTTCAGCAGATTGGCCAATCCATGAATTGATTTTTTTTTTTTTTTTTTTGCCAGGCGAGCAGCCTGCGCCCCTCTCTGTGAGCAGGCCCTGGATGAGCCAGAAGCACCCTTGCAGGCTCATGTGTGTACAAGGGCAGCACATGATCTCATAGGCTGTGTGGCTCATGCATGGGGTTCGCACATCCTGTAAAACCCAACTATGGACGCCCAGTCTTGGAGCGAATGGATCCCAAGCTGGGCAATGTTGCTTTTGGGTTCGGACTTCTATTTATAAGGAGCCAAGGAAGGAAATGGGCTGTGGGGTGATTAAAATTATTGTCTAATATCATTTTGTAATTTTTTATAAGAAAAAAGCTGAGGAGCTCACAGATTTCAATCCAAGCCAAAGGGATGGTAAGAAATTGGTCCTTGCCTTAATCTACCCTCCCTATCCTCAGAAGATTCAAAACATGGCCCTACAACCATAGGTAAAGACTTCGTTTGTAGTATTTTTGGCTATAATGCTGCTATTTGATGCATCTACTAACATTTCCCTTAACCGGCTTGTTTACTCGTGTGCTTTATAACTTGTTATTAAAAGGTTTTCCTTCAGAGAATTTTTTGCAGGGTGTGCAGTGGTTTTGACCCCAAGGCAACTTTATGTAATAGTTTTAGATCTGAAGAATCCCAGACCATTCAGGGAGTTAAAAGCTGCTTAGCTGCTTTTCTGCTTTGTTCCTCTCCATTGAAAAGAAAGTGAAATACAGGGTGCCTGGGTGGCTCAGTCAGTTAAACGTCTACCTTCATCTCAGGGTCCTGGGATTGAGCCTGCAGAGCGGGGAGCCTGCTGCTCCGCCTGCTTGTGCTCTCTGTCAAATAAATTAATAAAATCTTTAAAAATAAAGATAAAAAAAGAGAAATAGAAATTTCATGTTAGATGCTACTTGTTCCTCTGCTTTACTCAATTACCAGAATATCCCAGAGTGAGTGCAGTAACATTAGGTGCTATTTGCGTGTACTTTCACACCCCTTTGCACAATGATAGCACACGGTTCACACTGAGGATCACCCTGTACGAGGCCCTTCAACCTGAGAACCCATTGCCAGCAAATCAGGTGGAAGCCTCAGTAAGAACAGGTTCTTCCCCCTCCTGAGCAGGGGCTTAAGAATGAAGATCTTTCATGCTTGTGGCTGAGCTTTCGGTGCAGAGCGCAGCTGGCTGAGCAGAGCTGTGGGTAAACTGCTGGCGCAGAGGTACAGCGAGGTCTGGTTGGTGCAGGCTGACTCTAGGGTCAGGGGAAATCCTCCTTCACATTTCGGGAGACGTTGTACCCTTCTGCGACATCCCCTTTGGCAGTGCTCCTGACATCACTTGAATGATGGATAAGCCTCAGCCCCTGTCCTGAGTCCTGTCGATACCAGAACATTGCAAAATGGTTCATATCCTGAGAACATTCCAGGATCATCTTGGTTCCTCTTGGTATAATACGGTGTCTTGGCATCTGGGTGATCACAGCATCGATGGGGCCTGTTGGAGAGGCAGACAGAGGGTAAAGGCAAGACTTAAGGAGTAACCTGAATCTGCAAAAGAACGGAAAAGGCTTGGAGCTGTGACTTTGCAAAACCTTGGCACAGGTGTCCAGCTGAGTCCAGCACTCGCCTGCTCCCAGGAGACAAAGAGTCACACAGAAGAGGTTAAGGCTCATGGCAGAGGCAGGCGAGAAGGGGCCTGTCCCAGCTAAATGCTTTCATCCACAGGACCGAGAGAGGGAGTTTGGAAGCCCTTCTCCGAGGGATTGGTGAGTCTCCCTGGAAGGTCGCCGCCTCCTGCCCCTGCAGACTCCCTGGCCCAGGGTCCCTTCCCACTCTGCTCAGGCAGGGTCAGCTACTCCTCTCTCAGACATTGCTTAGCGAGGCCTTCAGGGGAGATGGGGTGTGGCTGCAGTGCACTGAGTTCAGGGTGCACCCCACCCTTTTAGTTTCCCATATTCCTCTGAGACAGTTGCTCCTCTGTCTGCACCTGCCCCTGGCATCAAGGCTGCCTTGCCCCAATCCTTCAACTGTGGAGCTCATTGCTGTTTAGAGGGACCTCCCACCTCTTCCATAGCTGTAGGTAGCCTAACAATAGCTGAAAACCTCTTCCACATCTGCCAGATACTGGATCCCCGCCTGTTTTTCTTAACCCTTTCCCTCCCTTGGTTGCTCTCCCCGACTTCCCTCAGAGCCCCTTTGAATGTCAGTGGCATCACAGTGCCATCTCGTGGCCAATGACTGCAGTTTCACAACTGTTTCGTCTGCAGTGGCCCCAGGGATGCTGAGAAGTGTCTGCAGACCCAGTAGGGAGAATATTCCAGAAGCAGCATCCTACAAATTTTATGCTCAACCTCCTGAAATCCGAATCCCAACACCAACACCCAACCCTAAATCAATTCCTTTGAGTTCCCATGCTTACTCCCCCACTCTCCTCCTACCACATATCTGGCAGTTAAATCTAATTGGAATCTTCTCCCTTAAATCTATCTCCTGAAAGAGAGAGGGACAGAATGGGAGGAATGGAGGAAAATAGTATTTAGTCTAAAAATCGGGAAAAAAATTACAGGAGACTGAAGTGTAAGGAGGTTCTTTTATCTCTGTTACTGGAGGTAAACAAAAATGCCCCCTTTTGCCACCAATGGGTAATCAATAGTACCTCCAAAATACAGATCCACAGAAGACGACGAGTACAATAAGATTACCTTCAGGATGTGGTCGGGCCCAGGATGTCTCAATAAAAAGTAAAATTGGAATACCAGAAAAATACAGGACATCTTATAAGACAATAAGCAATCATGGAAGATGCAATATCTAATAGGAAAAACAAGGATGGATGGAATTAAGACGAGCAAGGGACAGTCTACATTAAATGGAGTTTGTACAATGTGCATCTGCTCATTTAGGCAGCAGGGAGGGAAGGTAGCATTATCAGGAAGCTGGATTTGCCGGGGTCATGTGGAGAAAAGAGGCAAAATTGGAAACAAGGTCTAGGAAAGAAGTCCCCAGAATGGCATTCCAAAGATAAGGAACTCCCAACTGTAACCGAGACTTTCTCACTTTCTCAGGAACAGGGAAGCAGAGCAAGCAGTGCTGTGCTGATGCCACAATCAAAGTAAGACCAGGGGTACCTGGATGGCTCAGTTGGCTAAGTGTCCAATTTTTTATTTTGGCTCAGGTCATGATCTCAGGGTTGTGAGACTGAGCACCACATCGGGCTCTTCACTAGGAGTACAGCCTGCTTAAGATTCTCTTTCCCCCTCTCCCTCTTTAAAAAAATAATAAAATAATAAATAAATTAGAAAAAAAATAAGACCAGGAAAACTCCCTTCCACAGACACTCATTCTCTGGGAAAAAGAGATTTGGTGCCCTGAGCCCACCACAATTTCCGAGAACTAGAGTTGGGATGACTATAACCCCCTTACCAGCGAGGCAAGGCTCAGAGCATCTCCATCATTGCTGAGTCCGTGACTTCTGTCCCAGTCTTGGACCCCTGGACTGCCTCTTAGGACACCCAGAAACCCGTGATCCAAGATCCCGTGAGCTCTGAGCACGGCTTTAGGGTTCATAGATCCAAACCACAGCTTCACCCACAGGCGAGTGGAAGATGGTATTACTGCATTATTATTTATATTTATGACAAGTAACATATAACAATATATAATGTAGCAAATAAAACAAAGAAAAAGGAATAGGGGCATTATTATGAAGAAAATATCCTGTCTTCTCGAATCAATTCAAGGAAATGATTTCAACTCAAGAGTCTAGCGCATCAAAGAAAAAAAAACACACCGTTTCTAGAAATCGGATTCACTCTGGGCATCAGGCTGAAGCTGGGGAAGCCGTTCAAGTGTGCTGCAGGCTCATTACCAGGACCACGGTGCTGGGAAAATGGCAACAAATAGTGACAATGAGCCACCCAAAAGGGGCAGAGGAAATGAGGTCTTATCTTTGGTAGGGAGCTCGTCCCCTCACCACCACCAATGTAGTAAAGGCCTGAACTTCAAATAGCAAGACAGGCTTGCTGCTACGTGGCCGAAAGGACAGAAGAGGCTCTAGAGGGAAAAATATTCCTGAACTGGCTCTGGGACTCCTGGAACCCAAGGAGCCAGAAGGGTTTCATCCACCGACATTTATTTTATTTTATTTTTTTTCCGACATTTATTTTCATTGAGCGAGTTTATCTTGTGTCTCTTTCTACCCACAGGACAGCTGATGTCCCACTTCTTTCCACTGGGGACTAGAGAGCCTGTTTAGGGGCACCAGCCACAGCAAGGAGAGGGGAGTCTGAGGTTTGTAAAGAGGAAGGAGGTGACTGTGCCCCACTGTGGTGAGACTGCTGGCACAGAGGTACACAGCCGAGTCCCTCTGCTCTGCACGCTGGATCTGCAGAGTGGATCTGGTCCCCTTGGGCCTCTTGGCAGAGAACCGAGTCTTGTCCAGCCCTGACTCGTCCATTGCCTCTTCGTTTTGGAAGTAAACCAGAAACTCCGGGCCCTGCCCCATGGTCTGTCGGTACCAGTAAAGGACAACATGCCCAGAAATGGGATCACAGGTGAAAGATACATTCTGGCCCCTCTTCGTGACCCTGTGCCTGGGGGATTGGGAGACTCCGGGTTCTGCGTGACCTGTGGGGACAGAAGCTGAACACAGTGAGGAGGAAACAGATTGTACTCATTGCACAGAACCACGGCTCACAGTCACAGGCCCACATTCCCTGAGACTGCTTGGCATTCTGAGGACTCACCTGCCCCCAAGAGACAGAGGGTCACACAGCAGAGGAGCCTGGGGCCCATGGTGGAGCCAGGGCTGGCCTGGGAGGTTTGCCGGGTTGAGGTTCTCGTGAGCATGAGCAGAGGAAGAGGGAGGTCCCTCATCCCTACAAGGTGGTTCTCATAGTGACGTCACCACCTCTATCAATCCCCATGACTTCAAGGAACACAATTTACATTATAACATATTTGGATGACTAACTTAAATATTTATAAGCTCCTTTCTTAAGAGATTCAATGCCTAGGTTGTCCCTTTCAGCTCCAGTGCCGTCTGGATGCAGTGGTCTCACACAGCGTGTGAAGTTTATCTTCTCCTTCACCCATCCTCACCTCGGTCTGCTGGGTGTTGTCACCGAGATGTGTCCACAGCACCTGTAATTCAAGGGACCAAAGGGGGAATTCATTGTTTCATCTGCAAGTCAGGATCTCAATTATTTTTTCACCATCCCCTCCATTCTCCCAGTGACACACACCCAACATTATCCATTTCTTAGGCAAGAGTAGGCCCTGGGGTGGGTGGTGGTGGTGGTGGTGGCTCAATTTCGCCCTAGAAGTCTCTTGAGTGCACTGCCATATTGAGGGATGCAGGGATGAAGCGATGCCCTGAGAAACTATTTGAGTTGGCAGCTCCTCTTCCTTCTGTAGTTGGCAAGGACCTGTGTCCCCTCAATATTATGTCCCCACAGCCCAGAGCAAGGCCTCAGGCCAGAATAAGTCACCAGGCATTAAAAATTAGATTCCTGGGACACCTGGGTGCCTCAGTGGTTGAGCGTCTGCCTTCGGCTCAGGCCGTGATCCCGGAGTTCTGGGATCAAGTCCTACATCAGGCTCCCTGTGAGGACCCTGCTGCTCCCTCTGCCTATGTTTCTGCTTTCTCCCTGTGTCTCTCATGAATAAATAAATAAAATCTTTAAAAAATAAAAAAATAATAAAAATTAGATTCTTTTTAGCTGATTTATGGAAGTCTACTCAACCTTATTGACCTGCAAAACAGTGATGTGTAGCGTGGAATAATAAACTTAACTGTCCTTGAAACCTAAGAAGTTGTGTTATAGTTCATTTATTTCTCCCTTTGACTGCGAGCAGAGCTTCTAATTGTTCTATAGCCATCAATGTCTGGCCACTTTTATCAGTAGGTCAACTGGAGTTGCATGGATCCTTTCCATCAGAGAGAGAACAGGAGCAGAGAGGACTGGGTGAGTGGGAGCAAGGTGCTGGGGTCAAAGAGGATCCTGTGGCTCGGTGGCTCTGCTTCTTGCTCAAAAAATCAGCAGAGTGCCCTCCTAACGGGGTGTAGGGGGGGGAAGGCATTCATAGGTATGCAGTAAGTACCTGCTTCACAACTTCACCACTCTCACCCAAGTGCTATAATTGCTCATCTCATTCTTGTGACTGAATGTCAGGGGTCTGGGTGACTGTCCAAGGAGCCTGCAGGTGAAGGAGACATTCCTAAATCTACCTGGGAAATGATAGTCAAAGCAAAGCGGACTCAGGGATAAAATATCTTTCCATGTTCCTGGAATTGTTTCTGAGATAAAAAGAATAAGTGTGTACAAAATTACGGAAGCCACAGTAGGATTGGGCCAGCACTGGCCATCCCCACCTCCTTGACTTGGGGCCTGGTCCTAGGACACTGAGCTCTGCTCAAGGTTGTTATAGCTCATAAAATGTGTTGGAGAGCTTCCTTTCTCGATTCTCTAGAATAGTTCATATAACATTGAAATTGTCGATTATTTGACCAGTTGGTAAAATTCAACTGTGAAACTACCTGTGCCTGATGTTTCAGGAGGTGGGTAGACGTTAGCTATTGATGAGATTACACTAATATTTCATACATCCTCATTTCTTTCTAATCTTTTATTTATTTATTTATTTATTTATTTATTTATTTATCTTTCTAATTTAATGGCAATTTTCACAGTATTCTTCTACAGTTTGGGCTTTGTTCTATTTTTAGCTATTCTTTCTTTTTGATGTTTAATGTTATTTTCACCACCCATCTTTCCTCGTCAGTCCTGCCTAAAGTATTTATTTTATTAGTTTCCAAAATAGTGTCTGTCATTGTTGGATCTTATGAAGATATTTTGCTTTTGGTTTCACCCATTTTTCTTCTTTATCTTTATGATTTTACTTCCTTTACTTTTAGAGGAAGAGTATTCTATACTCATCCTATGTCCTCAGCCTGACATTTAGATTATTACTTTTTGAACTTGTAAGTCCTTTGCATCTATAAATTTCCCTCTAAGTATAGCCTTTGTATTCTCCATGTCTCTTGTTTCTAAACATTTTAAAATTCCTATTTAGATTTCTGGTAAAATCTCAGCATTTATTTAGAATTATATTTTTACAAAAAAAATAAAAATAAAAGAATTATATTTTTATATTTGTAAACATGAGTCGTTGTTGTTTTATGAAGGCTACCTTTTTTTTTTCTTTTCGTCTTCAATGTATTATTGTCAGAGAAGGTGGTCTTTTTGATGCCAATACTTTAAAACTGATTGAGAGAAAAGTCTGCAGTCAGGACTGGAAAATCTAGAACAGAGACGTGCCATCTGTGTCCGCCACCTACCTGGGAAACAGGTGTACCCAGAAGTGGCCAGCCACTCAGGGGTACCTGGAACAGGAGCGAGAGTGGGAATCAGCCATTACAAAAAGGAAGAATCCATGTCCAGTTCAAGGAAATAGCCTTGGACTTCCCTGAGATGGGAAGGCGGAGATAAGATCCTAGCATCTTGACAGGAACAGAGAGGACCAGCAAGCTATGCAATATGGGTTCAGAGGTGAGGAGAGGACAGACCCATTAGGGCCTTGTAGGGGGACTAACCCCGTGGGATAGGCTGGCAGGGGCAGAGTCCATACCAGGGCATTAGAGGGAGATGCAGCTGATGTCCCAGGGAGAGACAGGGGGTCTAGATGTATCTGATTTAACAATACATTGTTAGTAATACATTGCATTGTTCATACAACACAAACAATTTCCATCCTGGAGGCTCAGACTCAGGCCATTGACTAGAACAGTCAGAGCTGGAGGGCATCTGCCCAGCTAGAGCCACAGCCGCAGAGCACAGACAGAGCAAAGGTGGAGACATAGCTACCTGATGCCTCGGCAGGTCTGGGCCAGGCTGAGAGTGCCCTGGAGATAGGTCTCAGCACACATAGAGGTTCACACGGAGTGCATGGGCCACTCACGGCTCCTGGGCTCCTAGGCTCTTGGACCTGGGAGTGTGCAGAGGGCTCCACTGACTTCCAGGGTGTGGGGCCTCCCCTTCCATTTTTTGTGTGGAGAGGAGGCAGCTGTGCAGCGCTGTGGCCACACTGCCGGCACAGAAGGACACAGATGTCTGGGAGTGAGTTGTAGACCCAGCTTGAGAAGGAAGCTCCTTGGATTTGACCTAGAGACACTGCATCCATCGGGGACGTCTCCTTTTGCAGAGGTACCAGCACTCACTGAGTAATGGATCAGCTTCAGCCCATGTCCATGGTCTTGTCGATACCAGTACATAATGTTGTGGTTCATATCCTGGTCACATTCCAGGGGCACGCTCTGTCCTGTCCCCAGGATCTGAAATTTGAGGGTCAGCATTCAGCGGCCCTGTAGAGAAGGAGATCAAGCTGATATCACACATACAACGGAAAGGCTTAGGGCTGGGACCTTGAGATTTTCACCTAGGAAAGGGATCCTGCCCAGGACCTGCCTGCCTGCAGACGACAAAAACCCACATAGCACAGGGGACTGACACTCATGACAGGAGCAGGGCAGTCAGAGGGGTCTTCTGGATCTGTGTGCTGATGAGCAGGGAAGGCGGCCCTCCAGGAAGTCGTTCTGAGATGTCATTCTTCCTGCCTGGACCTGGAGCCAACCCTCGCAAGGTGCCACACCCCTTCCCCAGAAGGTACAATAGAAAAATCAAGGCACAAGTGAACAGCTTAGGATGGGAAGAAAGGACTTGTCTGAATTGACACAACTCTTACAAGTCAATCTTCACCTTTTCGTAAAACAATCTGTAACCTTATGTACATTTTATTTCTGTGACATAATTCTTCATCAACACACTGGTTTTGTGTATCTCTATAGTTCGGAATTGGGGGAAAAAATCCTCAGGGCTTCCTGATGCCTTTTATGAATTGTAAATCCCAAATATTCCTTCAAGTATCTGTTTCCATTTTGCTTCACTAACCACCGTCCTGTTAAAATCCTTCCAGCTACAGTTCTCCTGGTATCTGGTTTCTAAACCTCAAGAGCAAGCTCAATTCTTGAGGACCTGTTTTGCTCTGCTTCTTATCAATTCACTAATAGGACACCTGCCAAATATAGCCAGAGCGACTTCATGCTCACAAGAGCTCTTGCTTCCCACGTTTGGGGTGAGATAGCAGCAAGCAGAAGCACCTCACACCCGTGATTGACCTTTCTCTATGGCTAGATGATGTCTGCTCCGCGGTGCAGAGGATACATTGAGAGGACGCATTGACACGCATTCAGATGCGTCAGGGACTGTGGAAAGGTAGCAGCCTCCAGGGTAAGTGCACAGTGGTCTGTTTGTGTTTGTTTTTGTTTTTGAGACATCCATTCCATGGGGAATATCTTCTTGTGAAGAGTGGCTGTCATTCCTTAAGTAATAAAGACAAGGAAGCTCAGAAACTGTATCCTGTAGCCCATAGTCCCATGCTTAGAAGGAAGCCCACACCGACTTCCATGCTCTGCTGTTGTGATCTTCAAATTCTTAATAACATTTGAACCAGGGGCTCTGTAAACCATGTAGCTGGTGCTGGGTACGTGATTTTGTGTTTTGTATCTGATGCCACCTCCAGGTGTGCTGGTTTCCCTTTAGCACGACCATATGTCTGGGCCCTTTGTGAATCAGCTTCTTTGGGGCCCAGGAGAGGACACAGAACCCAAAGCTGGAACTCAAGGGGAGCCTGATGTTATAGCCACAATGTCAAGCCTTGAGTTGGGGCCTGGCAGGCCCAGAAGTGGGCTTCACATCTGTGCCTGGGACTTTGCTGGTCTAGGAGACAGAAGACCATACCATCCAGGGCAATGGTGGCAGGTGAGGCCAGAACAAAAGGGGTATTTTCCAGTTCAAGGCTCATGTTCTGAGGGCTCGACACGGTCCAGGGAACCCTTCTCCCAACATGGAATGATTGCTCAATGATGTCACCATTGCTTATGGTCTGCTCAGCTTCAGCACACAGTGTGTGAACATGAAGCCCAACTTTGTATGCATCTGATAGGAACACAAAATAATTTCCTTGGAGATGATGACTTTTTGTCAAAACTTCATTATAAAATAATTTGAATGAATGGGTTCAGGAGAAAATAAGTGAAATAAAATGAGTAAATAAATTTCGTTTTAAGATTTTATTTATTCATGAGATACACACACACACACACACACAGAGAGAGAGAGAGAGAGAGAGAGGCAGAGACAAAGGCAGAGGGAGAAGCAGGCTCCATGCAGAAGCCTGATGTGGGACTCGATCCCGGGTCTCCAGGATCACTCTCTGAGCTGAAGGTGGCACTAAACGACTGAGCCACCCAGGTTGCCCGAGTAGATAAATTTTATAGAAACAGCTTCAAGCATCTCAAAAGAGCTTTTGATGATCATTTTATCAAACCATCTATCTATAGATAGAATTGTCCCTAACATGGATCATGTATTTCATGTGATTTCAAGCTCCCTTTAACTATAGAACTTTCTAGAAGCACCACCTTCTCTTAAATATATTTAGATGTGTACTAAAGAGAAATTGTTTTAATGGGCAGAGACTTTATTATTTTTTTAAATATTTTATTTATTAATTTGAGAGAGATAAAGAGAGCACTAGCTAGTGAGGGGAGAGGCAGAGGGAGAGGGAAAGAAAGAAGCAGATGCCTGGTTGAGCAGGGAGCCCGATGTGGGGCTTGAACTCAGGACTCTAGGATCATGACCTGAGCCAAAAGCAGCCAAAAAACTATTGATAGGATCATTTAAAGTGTGTAATTCTTATGGTATATCATTAAAATGTTAATAAAATTGATGTTAAAATGCCTAAGAAGGGATGTTACATGCTCTGGTTAATCTCCTAAGATTCATTGGGCATAAATATTTCCATTTCTGTGATAGCTGTAGGAGTGTAAAATGTGTCCATACCTACCTTTGTTCATAGGAAATGGTGGAAAAAACTATCAGACATTATCAAAAGGAATCATGATATCCAGATTCTTATTATGTGCTAGGTAGGTACTTTATGCTTATTAAATTTTTACACAGCCCTTAGAGTTGGTATGATGGCTGATTTTTACGTGTTAATTTGACCAGGCCACAGATATGTGGCTAAACATCATTCTGGGTGCTCCTGAGGGGGTGTTTTTGGGTGCGATTAACATTTAAATAGGTAGATTTTAACATTAGGTGAGAATAACATTTTAATCAATAAAGTAAAGCAGGGGGCAGCCCGGGTGGTGCAGCGGTTTAGCACCGCCTGCAGCTCAGGTCGTGATCCTGGGGACCCTGGATCGAATCCCATGTCAGGCTCCCTACATGGAGCCTGCTTCTCCCTCTGCCTGTGCCTCTGCCCCCCACCCCCCTGTGTGTCTCTGTAAATAAATAAATAAAATATTTTAAAAAATTTTTAAAAAATAAAGCAGGTTGCTTTCCATAATGTGGGTGGGCCTCATCGAATCAGTTGAAGACCTGAATAGAACCAAAAGATGGATTCCGCCCCAGGTAAGAGAGAACTGTCCAGCTGATGGCCTTTGAACTTGAACATGGGCTCTCCCTGGGTCTCCAGCACCACCAGCCCAGCTTACAGATATTGGACTTATTGGCCTCCACAACTATGCGAATTGATTCTCTAAAATAAATAAATTATGTGTGTGTGTGTGTGTGTGTGTGTGTGTGTGTGTGTGTAATCTGTTTTGCTTCTCCGGTGTACTCCAAGCGATACCGATGGATATTTACGCTCATTTTATATGTGAAAATTCTTAGCCCATCATGTCAAGTAACTGATCTCAGGTCTTGACTAACAGGTTGTGTTGGAACTGGAGCCAGAGCCAGATCTACACGGTACCTAGTTGGGAGTCTTTCTCCACCCCACTTTCTCCCACATAAACTGATCTCTGCAACAATTTCATTAGAGCCAGGCAGGCTAGGACGTGGAGCAACATTCTGGTTTTGAGGGTGGGCGTCTCCATGGACATGCACGATAGCATAGAGATGTAAACACAGTGCTCAAGAGTCCGTTAGACCGGCTTTGAACCCCGTTTCTGCATCCGACCAGCTATTTGATTTGGTCAAGTTCTCTAACTTCAAGGCAAATCCCCTCATCTTTAAAATGAGAGCAGAAACCGTATTTGTCTCTTAGACTTTTTTTTTTCTTCTGATAATTAATGGAAATTTTGCAAGTAAAGGACTTTTATTTGGCCTGTGGTAAGTTGTCAATACATGATAGTGTTATTTTCTTCCATGAGTCTCTACCCGCAGCAGGGCTGAACCGTGTCTGTTCATTAACATATTCAGCACTTGCAGTTTTGTGAGTCACCTGCTCTCATGGGACAGATGGGTCCAATAGAAATCGTCAAATATTTAAGCTAAATATTATACGTTTACTACAGCAGATCTTAAAACTCTCAAAGACAAGAACTGTACTGAATTGCACTTTCTATTTTATGCGATACAGTATTTTATACAGAGGAAGGGACCCAAAACCAGAGAGTAAAAGAGACTAGGAAATAATAATGAGTATCCATGGTTCTTTTCCTCACCATAGATTGCAGCATATGCAGGAACCCAGAATTTTTTCCTTGCAAACATCCCATTCCCTTTGCCGTGCAGCTGGAAGAAAACAGCTCGAAGAACACTGCCCTTTTCTCTCTTTATTTATTTATTTATTGATTGATTGATTTTTGTTGTTGTTGTTGTTACAGTGGAGGATCAATGGCTATTCTTCACCTTGAAGTCATATTCCTTGAAGCTGTCAGGGAAGAGGTTATGATAATCACATATGGTGCATGATCTCTCCTGCTCTGCTAATCTGGACTGGAGAAGGGAAACCAGATGAGGGGATGACAGTTTGATGTGGGGGGGTGGGGTGGGGAACACAGGTGTCATGGGACAGAACTGTTCCTTGCTCTGCTGGTTATGAAATATGAGACCGGGGAAAGCTGCTTCCCCTCATGTACGTAAACAGGTAAAATAATACTTCTCTTGCATGATTTCTGTGAGCATTAGGACATGCCACACACGAAGGCCGCAGGAGGAGCATCTGGGAGAGGCCGTCTGCTTTACCTGGGCCCGGGCCACTGTGGTTGGCACCGCCACCCTCGCCATCACTTCCTGAGCTGGAGGGGTGGAAGGTTTTTGTGCAGAAGCCTGCCGATCGTGCAGGGCTGTGCCAAGCTGCTGGCACAGAGATATAGGGCTGAGTCTCCTGGCTCCAGGGAGTTCATCTCCAGCTGGGAGCTGTAGTTACTGAACTGCTGCACTGAGAATCTTGCCGGGATGTCTCCTTTGTCTCTCTCTTCCCTATTGTAATACTGAATGAGAAACCGGGGACCCTGGCCCAGGGCCTGTTGGTACCAGTACACAGATAGGTGTCCAGAGATAAGGGAACATCTCAGGGTCACTGTCTGTCCTCTTGCTTTGATCATGTGTCTTGGAGTTTGGATGACCTCAGACTCCACGGGGCCTGCTGGGGAGGAGAGAGAAAGGAGCTGAGGGTAGAGCATGGGAGGAAGCCTCCAGCAGCAGCCATCACCAGCAAGCCTGTATCGCAGGGGTGGCAAATGCATATCAGGCTTTCTCACAGCGCCTGCAACTCACCGGCTCCCAGGAGACAAAGGGCCACACAGCAGAGAAGCCTGGAGCCCATGGCAGCCCTGGGAAGCTGATAGCCTCCCCGCTCGGGGCTGGGGTCTGCTGGGGTGAGCAGTTTCAGGTGCTGAACCTCCCATTTCCCTGATAGGACTACTTGCCTATGATGTCACCACTGTGTCTGCGGGCTACCTTCTGGTCTAGTACCAAAGGCTACTTTGCCAGGACTCAGGATCCGCTACTCTCCGCACTATTCCTTGTCCTGCCCAGTGCCTCCACAAGGGGTGAGTGCAAGGTGAGCATGTCCTAATATTCACCTAATATTTCCCTCTGCCTGCCCCTGCCTGACTCTAATTACCTGGCCCTTGGGGCTCCACTTCCCTTCCAGGCACAGAGAGTATCTCCTTGGTGCATTCTGAGGTTCAAGGCGTGTCCTCTTCTTGGCCAGCGAGGAGCCCGTGTTAGCTCCATGTGTCCCAGGACCCACTCAGTGAACTCAAACCGCCTGATGCAAGCAGGTAGCCAAGAATTCCTTTCCAATGTTCTCTCCTGGGCCACTGTCTCAAACCCTCTGTGGGGACACCTTGCCCTAATGTGGGGGCACAGTTCCTCCATGTGGCTGATGGCTCGCAGTCTCACGGATGCACACCTTCTATCTAAATCAAGGACAAACCCGCCGCCCCTCCCACATGCTTTCTCCTGCTTCCCCAGCCCGGCTGATTAAGGAGTAATCTTCAAATCCACCCTTAGCCTGCGAAGGCAAAAGATTATCTGAACCAACATTTTGATTATGAAGGAAATAATTGCTTCCCCATTGCAATTAGTATGCTATAATGAAAGAGGCAAGTCAGAATAATATGAGCCATAAAAATAAACACTCTGATGATCTCATGTGGATCCAGCCTGGAAACACTATATTCCATACGTCCCCCTGATTAACCAGATCCATGTGTTTCCAGAT
Source organism: Canis lupus familiaris (assembly GCF_011100685.1). Lineage (NCBI taxonomy): Eukaryota > Metazoa > Chordata > Mammalia > Carnivora > Canidae > Canis > Canis lupus. The sequence continues at coordinate 6,710,662 of NC_049237.1, forward strand.
TTTGTATATAAATTAATAATTACCAAATTTTAAATAGCACATCTTATAAATAGGGTTTCTCTATTTTACCTATTTACTTTTGAACTTACAAAACCATAAATAAACCCTGTCAGCTATAGTCACTGTAGGTCCAGTTGGGCCTGACGTTCACAACCATTACACAGACGTACTGTGAGTCCTATGCTGTGACCCAATGCCTCTTCATAAAGTCCATCCAGAGAGAAGCTATTCCTATTTTGTGTGTCTCCACAAGAAAAACACACTCACATGCATACACATGCATACACACGTGCACACACATGTATGCACACAATTACCCTTTAATTGGCAAGGATGTCAAGGTTTTATTACCAAGCACAGCAATTTTTCTTTATCTCTTTCTCAGATTCATTTCCAAGAAGCACCCTTGATGATGGCAAGAGATGTTTCTAAGGATGTAGTGGTAGCTGGTGAAGGAAAATTCTTTACCAGATCATGATACCAGTAACTGTGACTGTAACATAATTTTCTGTTCCAAAAACAACATTAGCATATTTCGGCTGTAGATTCCATTAGGCTACTTTACAGTACTGGTCGTCAGTCCTGGCTATGAAAACAAAACTGCTCAGAATATTGCAGAAGTCGGAGGGAGAGCCAAGATTACCTTACATCCCAGGTAAGAGGAGATCCCTGTAAAGGAAAACATTTCGTGATTAATAATATTCCAAGGTCAAGGTTCTATGTGGGTGGTCATTCATTCATTCATTTCACAATGTCAAAGAATATCAAGTATACACTTGGCTTTTCCTATGGAAATAAAGAGAGCAACATTGCTATTATGAACTTAATTTTGTCCCCCCCCCCAAATTCATACATTGAATGTGACTATAACCCTCAATGTGAGGGTATCTGGAGGTAAGATCTTTAGGGAGGCAGTTAGGCTAAATGAGGTAGTGAGTGTGGGACCAAGAGGACTGATGTCCTAATGAAGAGGAAGAGGCACCAGAGAACCCTTTCTCTGTCCTCACACAAGCACATAGCGAGAAAGCAATTGCCTGTAAGCCAGGAATAACAGAGCACTCCCCCAAATTAACCCGACGGCCCCTTGATCTTGGACTTCCAACCTGCAGGACTGTGAGAAAATACATATCTATTGTTTGAGCATTCCCAGTCTGTGGTATTTTGTTAGAGCAGCCTGAGCAGACTATTAATGTCATGGAATGTCTGGGTGAGAAGCAATGTATGAGCCAGTCCCTGAAAGATGACTGCTATCTGGCCATGTTTGGGCAGCAGAGAAGGGCCCAGAGAATAGCAGATGCAGATGCAGAGGATTTAAAAGAGCGATTTGGTCACAGAGAACGAGGCATCCAGAGACTGCCAAGAAGTGACGTTCTGAAGCTAATAGCAGCTGGGCGATGACGTGTGGAAAGCTATTCCAGGGAAGCAGAACTGATCTTGGGGGGAACTGGAGAGCCTTTGCCTGTTTCTGATCAGGGGAGGCATGCCCGCCTCTGCTGGGGTACGGCAAGCCAGGGATGAGAAGTCCAGAAGGCAGGTCAGAATCAGCTCCAGGGTTCTCAGGGGACGTCTTGGTTCCCAGGAGCCTGTCCTTGCCTGGGGCCCACACAGGGTGATGTGGTTGCTGTAAGGCCTCGCTTTGTATTTTCCGGGTATTGGAGACTCAGAGGAGTGAGAAAAGAGATTACATGACCAATAACATAGTTTTGTTTTGTTTTGTTTTGTTTTTTTTAAGATTTTATTTATTTATTCATGAGAGACACAGAGAGACACAGGCAGAGGGAGAAGCAGGCTCCATGCAGGGAGCCCAACACGGGACTTAATCCCAGGTCTCTGGGATCATGCCCTGGGCTGAAGACGGCCCCAAACCGCTGACCCACCCGGGCTGCCCAGTAACATAGTTTTTCATAATTTTGTAGCTCTATCTCTATTCTCAACCATCCATAATCGTATTTTCTCATCTAGACTTTCCCTAAAATCTCAATTTTTTTTTCTCCCTGTATTCTATAAAACAAATCTCTGGAACTCTACCTTTTAGCTACATATTTATCAAGCAATTCTGATCCCCAAATGAATTCTCCCTCCCGAAAACAGGGTGCCAGCTATGAAATTGCAAATTGCTCCTTTAGGCTTGCAGTATAGAGTGGCAGGCCAGGAAGGTAATTTTTTCTTTTTTTCAGGAAGGTAATTTTGAAGTGAGCCTCTGGATGCAGCAGCAGCAGCAGCAGCAGCAGCCTCTGAAGGGAGCCTGCTGTCCTGTTGACCTTGAGTGGGAGAGGAGCCAGAGGCTGCCCTTGGCAGGACCCGAAACCCTTTCTCTTTCCCGCCTCCCAGGTCTGCAGCCCTGAGGCTGCTCCACGCTCGGGCAGGAAGGTGTGCGCACGGAACGCTGGTGACCCTGCAGGGCTGCGCCCGGCTGTGGGCACAGAGACCACAGCCGAGTCCAGTGTCCAGGAAGTTCAGAGTGATAGTCACTGAACTGCTGCATTGAGGATTAATCCAAGGAAGTGGCCTTTTGCTCTCTGTAACTCATGGAAATAAGCTGGGGGCCCTGCCCCAGGGCCTGTTGGTATCAAGACACACTGGGCTGCCCAGAGATTGGGGAATGTCTCGGTGTCACTTGCTGTCCTCCTGCTTGGATCAGGTGTCTTGGTGTTTGGGTGACTCCAGCCTTCACTGGGCCTGGGAGAGAAGAACACAGGGGTTGGGGAAAGAACATGAGACAGATCCTGACAGTGCCATGGATTCGGGTGCCATCAGGCTTAGAACAGAGATGTCCCCGCCTGTTTCAAGGACATACTTGCTCCCAGGAGACAGAGGTCCACACAGCAGGGGAGACTGTAGCCCATGGCAGGTAGGGGAGCACTGGCCAAGTTCCTTCCTGCTCAGGGGTCTGGTCCTGTGAGAGCTGAAGACCTGGGCATCCCTTCTCTGGAGTTGAGGCAAAAATGTCACTGCTCTGCTGTCACTGTCTTTCCTGGTTCCCATGAACCTGGCCTCTCTTGCCAGCTCCCTGGCTAGCCTGATGCAGGAGCCCTGTTTTGTCCTGCAAAACCTTTTATGTAACTGCAGGGAGCAGGGCTGGATGGACGGTCCAGGCTGCCTAGGTTTAGGCCACATGCCTTTGTGCACAGCTTCTGTGCGTTTCCTTCCAGGTGTTCCTCTCCCTGTCCCTGTCCCTGCCCGGAGCATGCTGTGTGCCCCCTCCCAGGACCACCCTTCATTTCCCCTTGCAAGCTCTGAAAGACTCCCTAATCCCAGACCTGAAGTTCTAGCACCCTAATGGGACAGCACCACCGCAAATTACTGTTTACAGCTTTAAGCCTTGGAGTGCATAAAAGCAGCAAACAAGGCTATTCTTTAACCCTCCAGGTCCCAGGTGGCTGGCTCCGGCCCCTTGCTCTGTCCTAGCAACTTTTGGAACTCAGCAGTTCCACAATGCCCCATGTGACATATTGGGCAGTAATCGAGGTACTGCCTTTGCTGTGATCCGAAAGTCTTAGGGTGTATTTGAATTAGGGACTCTTTTACCCTTTGCCTACTGCACTATTTTTGCTTTCTTCCTCCACCCCCAGCAGATTAAAAAAAAAAAAAAAGACAAAAGGCAGCCCTAGCTGCATAGAAATAAAAATAAAGGTGACTGGAGGGATGGTTGTGCTTTGGAAAAAATTCTGAGTCAGTTTAGCCTGAGTTAGGGGGTGTTGCTTAAGGAGGAACCGTGACAGAGATTACAGGGAGAGACAGCCTTTCTTATCGCAGATGGACTCCCAGGGAGCTTTGGATGACTAATAATTAATTAACGGAAGTTGGTTTTGCTCTGATGATTCCAAACAGTTTGCTCAGGACAGATCAATCAGACACGTCTATTTGCAAGGTGCCTGCTAATCAGCTCACCCCAAATAAGGAAAATAATACTGTTACCTTACTGCTAGAGAATTTCTTTCTTTCTTTCTTTTTTAAAAGATTTTATTTTTAAGTAGTTTCTACACCCAATGTGAGACTGGAACTCACACCCTGAAGGTCAAGAGTCTCTCACTCCACCAACTCAGCCAGCCAGGTGCCCCTAGAGAACTTGTTTCTTTCTCTTCTAACTTTTTAGAAACCTTCTTTTTGCTTCCATTCACTGATAATAGAATGCCCACTCCCCATATAGGAGAAGATGTGTGTATGTGATTAAATTGATCTAAGCTTTCTTCATGGTCCACGTAGGAAATAAAATATTCTTACCCTCTGTACAGAATGCTAGGAAGGAGAAGCCAGTCTGGATTAATGTGAAGTTTAAAAATAAATAAATAAACAGAGGAATTTGGGAAAACAGAATCTGAAGATTTGAATTCCTAAATCAGTTAATTTCCACCCAGTTGCTACTTCTGACTTTGTTTACTTCCAATGTAAATTTTTAAAAATATTTACATTTGACTTAAGAGCTATTAAATTTCGAATAGCACTATTTATAGGGTGAATATAGATATTCTAATATAATGTATCTCTTGACTTTCTAAATCCAAAGGCAAACAATCTCATCAAATACCACTGAGAAGAGAGCCCTGATACATTTGCATCTGACATTGACGGTCACCAGCTCTGGTGCCAATGAGCTATGATCAGTGACCCCTTTTAAAGATGCCACCCAGAGGAGGAAAATGCTACTCAGAGTGAATCTTCGTGGATATAAACCAGATAAAATTATCTCAAGCCCAGATGGCAATGTTCTTTAACTGAATACTTTTTATGAATTTGTGCATATGTAACTCATTAAAACCTTTTATAACAGCAGCTGATGTGTCTCACGGAGTTTCTGACGGTAGATAAGGAGAAACTTCTACAGAAATACATATAAATACAAACAGTATAAGTCACACTAGGAAAATATAATTTTTTTGCTTTAAGGAATTCCTGGAATTTTTTGATTCAATTAGATAAAATTTCTGGATTGCCAATCAATCCTTAATTATAAATACAACCAGAATATGTAAGATTGCTTTAGAAGTACCTGAGAACCTATGATAAATAGCCATTCTATTTCAGACAAGAGGAACCCAGCAGGTACTATAAAGATTGGTCCTCTATACTTTTAACATTGCAAAGCAGCAGCATCTCCTGTCTTTTCCCCGGGGGAACCTTATGAGGCAAGAAGCAAATATGAATACTAGAGATCAACCAAAAACTAAGAGAATATTCTGGAAGGACTGAGCCATTTTGGGTTGGACTCTAAAAGAAAGATATCCAACTGGCCAATGTACGTCCCCAGAATCGGAGTTGTTGGACAGTATGAACCAAGAATTTAAAACAAGTATGACAAATAATGAAGATCTGCAATATAAACAAGAAAGTAAAAGATGTCAAGCACATAAGAATGCATAGGGCCAATTTATTGGAGATCTTAACAGTAACATACCTAGCATATTTTACATTGGCATTTCCAACTGTTTTATTATGGGGAAGAATATTCATGTCATCTGACCCTCTAAGAGAAGCCAACGCCTCATATAAACACTAGGAGTTTTCATCCAGTAGGAACTAATAAGAATTATTACTTTCCTAAAATAATGACTTATCCTCAGGGGCTTTTTTTCCTGCTTTCTTAAAAACAAGACTTCAGCTAATAAATTTGTAATCTAGGTAAGACCTGGGAAATTCTCTCTTCTGTAAAAACTAGGTGGAATTTCCTAGAGCTTTCAAAATTGTGGAAATCCCAAGTCCAGATTTCTGATCACTCCCATGGACGATTGTTTTCTCCTGGCCTTCTCTAACCCTAGCACTCCAACTGGCCATGAAGCAGAGACTTTTTTTACTCCAACAATAAGATCATGCACATCAGGGGATCCCTGGGTGGCTCAGCGGTTTAGTGCTTGCCTTTGGCCTAGGGTGTGATCCTGGAGACCCGGGATTGAGTCCCATGTTGGGCTCCTTGCATGGAGCCTGCTTCTCCCTCCTCCTGTGTCTTTGCCCCTCTCTCTCTCTATGTCTATCATGAATACATTTTTAAAAAATCTTTAAGAAAATCATGCACATCAATAATTACAAAGTTTCATAGAATCCACTGAAGATTTGAGGAAGTGCTGCAGAGGATTCATACAGTACAGAATGCAGATCTTCACCATTTCCCTCCCATCTTTAATCATGACAGCCCCTTCCAAGACTTTCCAGGGTCTCAGGTTCTTCTGCCTGCATTATATAGAACCATGCCCTTGGGGTTTTCCTTCTATTTCTAGCAGTTACATTAAAATAATCCCATCACGGGGTGCCTGAGTGGCTCGGTCAGCTGAGGTTGTGATCTCAGGGTCCTGGGATAGAGCTCCTGTGCTCTTGGGCTCCTTGCTCAGTGGGGAGTCTGCTTCTCCCTCTCCCTCTGCCTCTCCTCTGCTCATGCTCTCTCACTCTCTCTTTCTCATAAATAAATAAATAAATAAATAAATAAATAAATAAATAAATAAATAAAATATTTTGTAGAATATTCCCATCGACAGTATTCTGAGAATACTGAAATGGGGTGCAAGCTATTAGGACACTAAAATCTTAGTTTTTCTACATTCAAAATTATGGCTAACCAACCTTTCTTTCTTGAATGGAACTCATCTTTATTCAAAGATCATCTTTTCTAAGTTTTAATTTACAGTGTTTTTTATTTTTATTGTGATTCAATGTGTATAACATAAAACTTAGCACTTTCAAGTCTACAGTGCAGGGGCATTAATTACATTCACATTCTGGTGACACCATCACCACCATCCCTGTCTAGAACCCTCTCTTCTTCCCCATCCAGAACTCTATATTCATCAAACACTACTTCTTCCCCCTCCCCTATCCAAGCCCAGGAACCACCCCATTGCCTGCCCATACTATTTTCCTCAGTGGCTGTACTATTTTATGGTCCTCTCAGCAGTGCAAATAAAGTCCCATATCTTCACCACCTCATCAACACTTCTTTTGTTTTCCCCTTCAATGTTTTACCCATGCTACGTGGTATGATGCTCTTGAATGTTTGAAGTGAATGGGAAGGCAGAGTGAGGTTCTCTTTTATTTTTACTGTGGTTGCTATTTTAAAAGTGCTACTTTTCAAAACTCAAATCTCAAGTCAACATTGGTCTCCAAAATGTTGGCAAGTAGTTACCATCTGTAAAATCTACTCGTTGAGAAACCGCTGTACTTGAAGACTAGTAGACAGTCTTCCTCACATGGACTGGATATTAGAAAACAAAATTCTAGCCTCAGTATCACTAGAGGTGGTAAGGACCAGGTGAATTGGATGATGACGTGGAGGCAAGTCTTTATGAAGTGAGCACAGGGCGTGCACTAACCCCTGACAACCTCAGGGCTCGCCTGGAGGGTGCTTCCACAAGGGGTAAAGAGCACCAACTGAAATTCAACAAGAGGCCTGTTTAAAATTCACAGCTGGTGGGTGAGAGGGGGCCAGAAAGGACTCTTGCACTTTGTTCTGGTTAGAGCAGGGACCTCAGGCATGAGAGGCCACCTGTTCTTTCCGAGCTGAGTGGCTGTGGTGGTGAGGTATTGTGGAATCACAGACTGGCACAGAAGTACAGAGAGGACTGGTTGGTGCTGGTTGACTTCAAAGTCAAGGGGGAAATCCTCTATATGTTTTTGAGATATGTACACTTCAAGCACATCTTTTTTGGCCATAAGTTCAGAACTGACTAATGAATCAGACTCAAGAGTTCAGGGTATGGTCTCATTGACACCAGTACTTTGCAAAAATGGTTCATTTCCTAAGAATGTTCAAAGAGCAGCTTCTTTTCCATTTTTATGTTAAGGATCTTGGTATCTGAGCATCCGTGGGTTCCATCAGAGAGGCAAATGTAAGCTAAGATAGATACAGGTAAACAACAGTGGTCTTAATGAAGGAATGGCTAGGATCTGGAATTGAGAAGCCCATATCAGGAGTTTCCTTCTGTTTCCTGGACTCATCCACTCCCAAGAGACAAAAGGCCACTAAACTGAGAAACCTGGTAGCCATGGCAGATCAGGGAGTGAGGGAGATCCCCCAGGGGAATACTCTGGTGTTCTTAGGGAAGAGCTGGTACTCTGAGCCTCTTCATCAGCCAATAGCTAGGTTTTCCTAGGATGCCAATCTTCCTACAGGTTTTTAAAGCCCAGAATCCCCTCTTATTTGGCTCAAAATCTGTCATTTTTCCTTTCTTTATTTTCTCTACAATAGGGTATTGCTTGGTGGAACTGAGTCCAGGGAATAGGCTAAGACTCTCGCTTCTCTGATCTTTCTTTGAGAGTAATACTCCTCTGCATATGCTTCTGCTGGGTATCCAGTATGCTCAAACTCCCTCTCTGTTTACATTTCTTTTCAGTTTTTAGGGACTTCCCACCTCCTATAGAAAACCATATTAGTGCTAAAAAGACTCCAAATGGAGTCATTTATCCCCAGACAGCAAACCAAGACTTAACTAAAGTTAAGTGCCCATTTACAGTCTGAAATGTCCTGGTCCCCATGAGGGAAGTCATCTGCATGATAAAGACCCTGCTATCCCTTACATCCCTCCCCTACTCACCACCCCCACCCCCTGCAAAGAAGATGTCCTATCTTCTGCCATGTTTTAACTGGATTATTTGTGGTTCAGTGTGAGTTGTATAAGTTCTTTATATATTTTGGATACTAACCCTTCATTGGTTATGTCATTTGCAAATATCTTCTTTCATTCAGTAGATAGCCTTTTAGTTTTGTTGGTTGTTTATTTCATGGTGCAAAACACCAACACTAATTCAAAGGGATGCATGCACCCGTGTGATTATTTGCATGTTCTCTCCATGGTGTTTCTGTCTTACCCACCCCAGCACACTCTAGAGGACCTGGCCACTTTCTGGCACGAAGGAGAGTTCTCAGAATCAGGCTGAGCCTTTATTCTTAAATGACCTTGCAACTGATTCTTCCTCTGACACCCATGGGGTCCCTGTGGTGCACCAACCATACTTTCCATCTCTTGAGGTAGGATATTGTCTGTCCAAAGAATAGGTGAACCAGTTAGTCAATGAATGAATAAGTAGATGTATAACCAATATGATATACTTAACTAGCCTCAAACATTAATACTAATTGGTCTTTCTAATTGAACATTTGAAGTCTACCTGCCTTATTTATAAGAAATAGAGTGTCTTCCTCATAAAGCTTTCCCTGTATCATCCCTTCAGCTGATTGTTGAAGAACCCTTGGGCCTTGGCTCCCCAAATTCAGTCCTTTACAGGTTCCTTGGTAGCCTCATCTGGTCACTCATTTGGCCATACGTGTCCCATTCATGGGGACCACAACTATATTCTGTGGTGCCCAACAATATTTCCTCAATACCATAGCCCCAGATACCTCTCCCTGTGCAACATTTCCTATTCTGAAAATTAAAGTTAACTTCTGGGTCACCTGGGAGGCACAGTCAGTTGAGCATCAGACTCTTTATCTCAGCTCAGGTCTTTTTTTTCTTTTTAAGATTTTATTTATTTATTTGAGAGAGAGGGAGAGAGAGAGAATCTCAGGCAAGCCAACTCCCTGCTGAGCAGGAAGCCTGACGTGGGACTTGATCTCAGAATGGTGAGTTCAAGTCCTGCATTGAGCTCTACATTGGGAGTGGAGCCTGTTTCAAAAAAAAGAAAAGTTAACTTCTGACCTAAGTTTCTGGGAAGGTGCTGTGGCCCCGCCCCGTTGGGCAGGAAGGGCTGCTGAAAGGCTGGGAGCAGAGAAGCCTCAAGCTTGTGCAAGGGGAAGAAGCTCCTCTGCAAGGCTGTGACTGAGCTGTTGGCACAGGGGTGTACGGCTGAGTTCCCCAGCAGCGCAGGCTGGGGCCTCAGAGTATGGTCTGTCAGGCAACTCAGCTGAGAATGGACTCTCCAAAAAAGTCAGCCTTCTCTGAGGGAAGGTTGTTATCGATGGAAATCACTAATTCCACTGCCCTTTCTGGGATGTGTCAGTAGTACCAGAAGAAGTACAAGCGACCAGAAATGGGGTCAGGCCTCAGAACCATGCTCTGTCCCCATCTCTGTGATATGGTAGCTATATTGTTGGGCTATACTGTTGGGCGGACTGCAGGTTCCATGTGTCCTGTGGCAGGAGATGGAGGCCAGAAAGAGAATAAGTGGAAGTTCAGAACTTGTCTTAGACAAACAGGGTAGGACAGGAAGGTCCCCACTCTCTCAGGACTCATCTGCTCCCAGGAGACCAAAGACCTCCCAGGAAAAGAGTCTGCTGTCCGGGGCAGGGGCAGGGGCAGGGGGAGGGGAGGGCTCTCCCAGAGGGGCATCTGGTCACAGTCCTGGGAGGTACCCGCAGATTCAAGAGCACCCCCACAGGCCTGAGTGGGAAGCCTTAGTACCACCATACACATGTGATGCCCAGGGCTCAACCCATTGCCTGCATTGGAGTGGGCAGGCCCGCAGGCCCCAAGACAAATACTGCAGCTGTAGAAGCACCCTTGGAGAAGAAGAGCTTCAGGCCAGCGAGGCCAAGGATGATGATCTGAGCAGACTGGCAGGATCCGATCTCCTCTTTCACAGACACATGGAGCTACAGCCCAGAGGCACTGACTCTCTGACTTACAGTTTTGAGCCTGAAGATTTAATACTCGGACCCAGAGAAGAGTGATATGAATCTGAGGAGGAAAGTGTTGTCCTCAGTGGACAGAACTGATGGAGCCACAGGGTGAGGGAAGGAGGTGTTCTGGAAAAAGACTGAGCCTGTTTGGAGCTGGGACAGGGGCTGAGGTCCAGGGTCTCACTGGGGTGGAAGGAATAGTCAGAGGAAGGTGCCTGTGGGCAGGGGTCATGGCAGCACTGCTGTGGCCAGAGTGTAAAGTGGCCCCTGAAACATTCCCCAGGGCCATGTGCCTCCTGGAGGCTGCTTGGAGCAACTGGGGCTGGACCCTCTGGCTTGCATGCAGCTGGGCTCAGACTGGAAGAAGGCTGAGCCAGGCCCCAGGCTGTGGGTGTCTGCACTGGGCACTCAGCACTGCTGCAGCCACTGAGTGGACAACATAATGTTCTGGGATCTCTGCCTGGGGATGAGAGCTAGTCAGGAGGTGTTGAGCTAGTCTTCGTTGTCCCCAGGGCCACCTGTTAGACCCAGGAGGTTTGTGCACAGGGAGAGGTTGGCTGTGTGGGGCTGTGTTTCTTTGCTAGCACAGAGATACAAGGCAGAGTCATTGGGCTCCAGGGCATCCATGTGAAGGTAGAACCTGGAGCTGTCTGGGCACTCAGGTGAGAAGCGACCAGAAGCAGTCTCATTTTCAACGAGTACCTTGTAACTGTAGGCAAACATGAGCTTTGGTGGCTTCTGAGTGCTCTGTTGATACCAGTACACAGCATTATGTCCCAGATGTTGTTCACACTTGAGGGTCACTCTCCTCCCTGTCTCTGTTAACAGGTGTTTGGGGGTCTGGGTAATTCCAGTGTCCATGGGGACTGTTGAAAGAAAGGTCAAAATCAGACAAAGTCCAGAAAGAACAGTGTTGCTGTGGCCACAAGGACTATGTTTTGGTCCAGGGCAGCCCCTGGAACGTGAGACTCACCTGCTCCCAGTAGACAGAGAGCCACAGAGCACAGCAGCCTGCAGCCCATGTCAGAGAGGTTGTGGGCATCATCTAGCTAGGGTGTCCTGGGGAAGGGGCTGGGCTCTGGTCTCCTGGGCTTTGGTTGGTGATTTGCCTGTGATGTCACTGTCCCTGTCATTTTCACCAGCCCCAGAGGATATTTCTTCTTCCCCTTTCACACCTTTTGTAGATTCTGATAGAAGGTGAATTCAAACTGACTGGGCTGAGCTATTCCTCTGCCAGTTGCTCTCATGCTATTAGTTTCTGTCCTCCTTATCCAGATTCTCTCTCCACCCCCGTTCCTTCTAAGGCCCTGCTCAAAGGGCACTGTTCAAGGGAGAGACTATATCTGCTTCAAGGGAGCTCCTTCCTTCCATTTCAACTGTGTAGACATCACCTAAAATGTCGTTTTCTTCAGGATCTAAGCCCCACTGAGCCCTTTTGTCCATATCTGTGGAAAGGGGACTTCGAAGAGAGTGCTTCCACTTGGAGCCAGTGCCCTCCATTAAAATAGGCAGGACTGTGCTGCCAGCGAAGAGCCAGGCACTGGGAAGGGTGGTTGAGGGGACAAGGGATCATCCAACCTCCACCCCAGTACTGAGGGTAAAATGCATGACTGGGCTTAGAGCAAACAAGATGCTCAAGGAGAGCAACACAAGTCATCCATGTAAAACAAAGGAAAATCAATTTATTTATTTATTTATTTTAATAAATTTATTTTTTTTTGGTGTTCAATTTGTCAACATATAGAATAACACCCAGTGCTCATCCCGTCAAGTGCCCACCTCAGTGCCTGTCACCCAGTCACCCTCACTCCCCGCCCACCTTTCCTCCCACCACCCCTAGTTCATAGTGAAAGGGAATAAAGGGGAAAGGAGAAAAAATAAGTGGGAAATATCAGAAAAGGAGACAGAACATGAAAGACTCCTAACTCTGGGAAACGAACTAGGAAAATCAATTTAAAAATGATTTACATTTACTATCTTTGAGGAATCTGCAACCAATGCTCCCACTGAACCTAAGGATGAAGCTCCAATGCCCTGCTTCCCTCAACAATCTTTCTACTATTCACTCTTCCCACCACTCACCCCAGCCTTAGAGTTTCAAAAGAGCCCCAGCGCCTCCTTTTGGGCAAGGCAGCAGTTATCCCAGTTTGCAGACTTCTTACCAGCCCAATGGTATCAGTTTAAAGGATGCCTATTCCTCATTCAACAGAAGAGAGGACAGGGGATGAGGGTCAGTGGCTCTGTGAGGGGTACAAGATGTATGCAGGTGTGAAAAGGAAGGAAGCATCTGAAACAAAACAAGAGGCAGCAACATGGCCTTTCATCCATTTACCTAGGACATTAGGCCTCTACTCATTTTTCTAATGTAATAAAGTTTAAGTATTTTCAGGGTGGCCACTAAAACAAAAAAAGTAAAGGTATAGAAATTAGAATTTAAGCAAAGGAATTGATATTCTTCCCCTGAATGAGTTGGGTATCTAATGGACCTCCAATTCACTAAATCTGGAGATAATCCCATTTATAGACAAGAATCCAATACTAACTGTAGTGGAAAGGCTAGGATTGTTACTAATATGCTAGACATCCATTGTAGCAAAGAGTCACTTATCTGTTCTATAAGGAAAGAGCAGAATATGAATAAATAAAAATTGTTTTGCATGGTTTGACTTCCAAAATTAGAGTTCTAAGGATTGCAAATAACAATTTAATATAAACCGATACCTGGAACACTAAGGGGAAGTGAAAGGCTCAGTTGCCCTAAGAATAATAATTAACATAAGCCTTTCCCAAAGCAAGGGGTAGAGGTGAAAGGCTGAAAGGTGAGTTTAAGTGACCTGAATTAGGGATGTGCCCGTGGAAGGAAAATGATGTAAGGACAACCCGAATCACGGGAGAAACACTGAAGAGGTACAGTGGGAAACAGGTAAGGAAATTGATATAAACAATGTCTGTATATAATAATAATAATGGCAAATGTGGCTTGAAGATCCCAAGAAAGCTTGGGTTTGGGGCACAGAGTCCTGAAAAGGAAACCTTAGAGTGAGTGTAAGGAACTCCTCTCTTCTTGGCCACATCCTGATGGGCATGCACAGCGTGGGAGTCCAGAAGGTGAGAGAAGACAGGTTCTACCAGGCTGGAGAGCAGAGCAGAGACTTCAGAAGACGTGGAGCTGGAAGCCACTGGCATTCAGACCCAGCTAGGATGAGAAACAGTGGTGAACGTGCTGTGATTCTCCACTGAGACCCCTAAAAGGCCATGCATTAGTAATAATGACACATGCCAGGGCTCCCTAAAGAATCTTTTAGGCGTCTCCTCATTGATTATTCCATCCCCACACTCTCACTCTTTGATCTGTACTGTACCAAGGCTGTTGTACCAAATTCCAATGTGCTGATGTTACCTGGCTTGAGGTAGGACCCATGACTAGCTACTGCCTTGAGATTCGTGTCCAGAGTCCTTTGAAGGTCTATAATATCCTCCATCACCTGGGTACGGCATGAGCGGCAGGAATCTTCAAGATGCCACTGGATCTGAATTGGAAAGAGAGGCCCTGGTCATCCTTCTGGAAAGGAGGGAGTCTGCAGAGCACAAGCCTACCCCTGCTGGTGCTTATCCTCAACATTTTCTTTCCAGTTCACCTGTTGCCAGAACTTTCATGCTTCTTCAAAGAGATTTCTATCCAGCAAACTCGGTGATGATCTGAATATCCTTACAATCTTAGATATTTTTATCTTCATCTGCTTTTCCTCTTTAGGCTGATAAGTAGAATTATGTAAGGATTCTCAGAGCATAACTGTAGATCTGCCCCATCAAGGATGTGGGCAGCCTGTACTAGAGATAAGAAACTCCAGTCAGGGAGCTCACTGGGAGTGAAAGGGGCCTCAGGGTCAGGTGAACATGTAGTCCTGGTGTACTGTTGCCTGGCTGAGCCAGGGGGTTTGTGCACAGGGAGGTAGTGACTTTGCAGGGCTGTGTCTTGGCTGCTGGCACAGAAATACACAGCAGAGTCTCCTGTCTCCAGAGAGTTGACATGAAGGTTTAAATGAGCTTTGTCAGATGTCTCAGGTGAGAAACGACCTGAAACTGATTCATTTAGAATGAGTTCCTTATTGTTGTAGATAAACATAACGTTCAGCAGTTGCTTGAGGTCTTGCTAATACCAGTACATAGCATCATGGCCCAGATTTTGTTCACATTGCTAAAAAGCAAGAGAAGACTGAGGTGTGAGAAGCTTGTAGGATGTCACAGGGACTGACTGGTCTGGGTAATAGCGTTTGCGTTTAGGGACTGCCACCTAGGAGAGAGTTCCAGTAAGACCTAAGCACAAGCTCAAGTAGGAGCGGGGATTGACTGAAAATGCCACAAAAGGACTTTTTTGGGGGAGGGGGTGGAAATGTTTCAGAACTGGCTTGTGGTGGTAGTTAAGTAGTGCATAAGTATATTTAAACTCACTGAGTTGTACATTTGAAACGGGTAAGTATTATGTCATGCAAATCACACTTTAGTAAAGTAAAAATACTCTGCAAGTTTCATTTGGTACCTAAATGATCACATACTAGGAGGAAAGTTGAACAGACATCAATAAACCTGAAGTTTAGTTTAAATTCAACTCACTTACCAACCAGATTCAGAACACTTGCCCCTACCAAGATATCATAGTGTAAGCAAAAAGGAATCTTCTCTATAAAAGAATACATGATCCGTAATCTTCATCTCCTCTCTAAAATTTTTCATATAAAATATCCAGCATTCAAACACATATCATCTGTTGTTGAGGGGACAGGATGACATGGCCAAAACCAAAAGGGAAACATAAGAAACAGACCCAAAATGATTCAGATGGAGTTTTCAGACACTGACATGGAAATAACTGTTATTAATATGTTCTACAAAGTGGCCGACAAAATGGAGAATTTTAGTAAACAACTGAAAACCATAGTAAATACTTAAGTGGAGATTGTAGAACCGAAATACACAAAACACCTACGATTAAGGTAAATCTGTATGGTTTTAAAAGCAGAACCAATAGAGTTGAAATGAGTAGGTAAGTGGAAGATAAGTCAGATGGAAATATCTAGGCCAAATCATGTACAGAAAGAAAAAGCGTGGAACATGTGAAAAATTAGAATGTTAATTGGGCCATTTTTATAGATAAGTGGTTGCTCCTCAATCTACAACTTTCAAGGGACTTTGAGACAACTACGAAAGCTTCATCCATCAGTTCTCATCCTCCTGATTCAGAATTGTCTCATAGAACAATAACTTCTGATGTTTCTGGCTGTGCATGTCTAAGTTTCAAGAGGCCTATTTGAGGGTCTCAATCACGGCCACAGAGTATACAGGAAGGAAGCTAAATACATGGACCATGTTTAAGAGGAGGTTCAATCTTTATTGAATGGGTGGAGGTGGTGCATGAATTAGTTGTGGCTGGAATCAGTGTAGGGCCAAGATGATAGGATACAAGTGATACAAAAGAGGCACTGGATACAGTCCACTCCTTGCTTTGCTTCAAGTCCAAATACCAAGGTCTTCAGGTGGTGGCCAGCTGCAATCCCTCCAAGCACAGGTTTAGGGCTGTGGGGGTGCTGTACTCAAAGCGATAACTGATGTTTATTATCTCCTTCATCACCAATTATATAATTTCTCCAACTTTGCTTAGCACTTTAGTGTTCTAAGTCATTTGCTTGTTGAGATGATCTAGACATTCATCTCTGTGGGTTTCAGTCCCCTTAGGTGCCTCTATTGTCAGACTAGGATGGTTGCAACTGCAAAATTGTCATTATCACCAGGAATTTAGGCACCAAGTGATGCTTGAATTAGTTCCCTGAATTCCAGGTAGAACTTTTCCCATTTCCACTGTGTAGCAGAAACTCTATCTCCTCATGATAATAAGATAAATACCTCCATCCTTACAACTGGATCGGAGTAAAAGGGGCCCCTAATGACCAGGTATTCTCATACTTCAGGTTCACTGGAATCTTTACCATGTCCCGTGGTGGAAGCATCCACCATGCGCCTCCCTCTACTGAGGAATCACAACCTCTTATCTAGGGACTTTTAGTACAGGAAAATGATGTTTGAAATTAAAACTGGGTCACTGGGAGCTGTGAGGAGGATACCCATCCTAATCCCACCAATGGCTTCTGGACTCATGGATTGTGACCATAGTCCCATATTTTAGGTGTTTGTTCAGTCATAGCACATCCTAGAGCATATGACCCCAGCTCCACAGGTATCAGTTCTGAGCAGCCCCTTAGCCAAAATTATAGTACATTCTTTTTTCATTCATAAAGACAGATGCATCTGAGAGATCCGTATGTGTAAAGAAATTGGACCTCATGGTTATAAACCCATGATTTCATTTCCTTAGCACTAAAATGGGATCCTTTAGTCTGAAAATTTCTGAGACCTCAAATCAGTGAGACAGTCATTCTCTACCCCTTAATGGTGGTGCTGCCATGGATGTAATTGAGTAAATGAATATTTCCTGTGTCTGTGTGATAAGCTCTGCTCAAGACTTTTCCCCTCCAATCAATGCTTGATCTCATTCTGACTTATTATAAGGAAATCCATTCTTTTGTTTTGAAGTCTTCCCTCTACCTTTCTTGTTCCAACTCATCAAAAACACCGGGGTTTTATTCAAAAGCAAGACAGTGACTCTGACAGCCCCATGTCAAGTTTGGGGGACTGATCCATTCCTGTTCCCTTCTAGATGCTGTTTGGGTTTTGCTGCTAAATTCTGATCCCGCAATCCCAGCCTTATTCTGATGATTCTCTTACTGGTCTAGACCACTGTTAGCCTGAAGTGGGGTCCCAATAATGGACTCTATCTTTGCTGTTCCCTTAACATTCTCACGCCAAGTAATGCATAAGGGACTTACTGGGAAGACATCACTGACAATTCAGGCCCTTGTGTTGACTTGCATATCCTCCTTAAGATTTATCTTGGAAGTACTCTATACATTTATACAAATATCAAAGTCATTCCTTGGTAATCACTTCTCCATTCTATGAATTAAAATGATTTATTTCTAAGCTACCCAAACAACGCAAAACAAAATCCAAGATACAGAAGGAGGTAAAGAGAGAACCTAGGTCACTTGATGGTGGCTTCCTGGGAAGCAACTCTCCCAACTTTGGAGCCCACAATAACCCGAGAGTATATATGAAGATACTGCAAAACATGCGCCCTGGTCAGTCATGCCAGAGATATCCTCTTTTGGTGGTTTAAATTCAGACATGTGTATTTAGAGACGGCTGAAAAATCAAGTCCAGTCGGAAAGGAATCTGGGAGCTAGAAAGAGGCAGAAGTATGAGGGTTTGTGTGCAGGCTGTAGGTGTCTTGGCAAGCCTGTGGCTACACTGCTGGCCCAGAGGTACATGGTTGAGTCTCCCAGCTCTGTGGCTGGATCTCCAGAGTGGACAATGATGCATCAGGATTATCCAGCTGAGAATTGATCCTTGAATATTTAGGACTTCTCCAAGAGAGTATCCTTGTAGAATAAAATTAGAAACTCCACTTTCTGCCCCAGCATCTGCCTCTACCAATGGAGGTATAAGTGACCAGAGATGGGGTCACACGTCAGGATAACTCTCATCCCCCAATCTGTGACCAGGTGGCTGGGAATTTGTTTGACTTCAGGTTCTGTGTGTCCTGTGGGAGGAAAAAGAAGCCAGAGATTGAATAAGGAAATGATTTAGAAGAGCCTCAGGTAAGTCCAAGATGAGAAATTCCCAAGGATTCACCTGCTTGCAAGACACTAAATATAATCCAATACAAGAACCAGATATCCATGGCAGAGTCAGGGCAGGAATGAGTGTTCTCCTAGCTCAGGCCTCTGCACCCCATGGATTCCTGCTACACCCACTGGGGCGCCCCCTACAGGAGAGAGGAGGGAGCCTCTGTGTCAGTGCAGGCATCTGACTCCCCAGGACACAGGGGTCTGCTCAGCCCATGGTGTCTGCTAGCCTGTGCAGGATGGAGGACCATGGCAAGGGGCAATGCCAGAAATCATGGGGTTCGGCAAGGACAGCCCCAAGGATGCAGTCCTGCTCTGAAATGTCAGGGGCCCTTCCAGTCTTATTGCCTATTGTGAGCAACAATCCTGGGGCAGAGGACTCTGTGGCTGATAATGCAGGATGTGAAGACCTGAAGAATTAGGATGAGAGTGACAGAAGGAAAGAAAATAAGGCCTGAAGGTGTCACAGCTGAGAGGAAGAGAAGCTCTTGGGGAGCTCAGTCCCGGGACATGTAGCAGACAATGACCTGGAAAGAATGATCCAAATCTGGGGAGGAAACAATTGTCTTCAGGGGTAGGAACTGACTGAGCTGGGTGGTGAGGGGAGGAGGTGTTCTGGAAAAGGGCTCAGCCTGTTTGGAGCTGGGACAGGGGCTGAGGTCCAGGGTCTCACTGGGGTGGAAGGAATAGTCAGAGGAAGGTGCCTGTGGGCAGGGGTCATGGCAGCACTGCTGTGTCCAGAGTGTAAAGTGGCCCCTGAAACATTCCCCAGGGCCATGTGCCTCCTGGAGGCTGCTTGGAGCAACTGGAGCTGGACCCTCTGGCTTGCATGCAGCTGGGCACAGACTGGAAGAAGGCTGAGCCAGGCCCCAGGCTGTGGGTGTCTGCACTGGGCACTCAGCACTGCAGCGACCCCTGAGTACACAGCCTGCATGAGGTTCTGGGATCTCTGTCTGGGGCCCTACAGGAGATGTTGAGCTAGTTTTGGTTGCCCAAGGGCCCCCCTGCTAGACCCAGGATGTTTGTGCACGGGGAGAGGTTGGCTGTGTGGGGCTGTGTCCCTGCTGCTAGCACAGAGATACAAGGCAGAGTCATCAGGCTCCAGGGCGTCCACGTGAAGGTAGAGCCTGGAGCTGTCTGGGCACTCAGGTGAGAAGCGACCGGAGGCAGTCTCATTCTCAATGAGTTCCTTATATCTGTAGGCAAACATAAGCTTCGGTGGCTTCTGACCGCTCTGCTGATACCAGTACACAGCATCATGTC
Organism: Canis lupus familiaris; assembly: GCF_011100685.1. Lineage (NCBI taxonomy): Eukaryota > Metazoa > Chordata > Mammalia > Carnivora > Canidae > Canis > Canis lupus. The sequence continues at coordinate 6,730,207 of NC_049237.1, forward strand.
CCAGATGTTGTTCACAGTTGAGGGTCACTCTCCTCCCAGGCCCTGTTACCAGGTGTTTGGGGGTCTGGGTAATTCCAGTGTCCATGGGGACTGTTGAAAGAAAGGAACAAAATCAGACAAAGCCCCGAAAGAAGAGTGTTGATGCAACCAAAGGGACACTGCTTGAGGTCCCAAGGCAACATCTGGAACGTGAGACTCACCTGCTCCCAGTAGACAGAGAGCCACAGAGCACAGCAGCCTGCAGCCCATGTCAGAGAGGTTGTGGGCATCATCTAGCTAGGGTGTCCTGGGGAAGGGGCTGGGCTCTGGTCTCCTGGGCTTTGGTTGGTGATTTGCCTGTGATGTCACTGTCCCTGTCCTTTTCACCAGCCCCAGAGGATATTTCTTCTTCCCCTTTCATACCTTTTGTAGATTCTGAGAGAAGGTGAATTCAAATGGACTGGGCTGAGCTATTCCTCTACCAGTTGCTCTCATGCTATTAGCTGCTTTCCTCATTATACAGACTCTCCATCCCCTCATCATTCCAACAGGCAGATTAAAGGACTCTGCTAAGGGACAGCCTAATTCACTCAAGGCCCTCCTGACTTCCCTGTTCAGTCCTGCAGACTTCACCCAAAACGTTGTTTCCCTCAGGGTCTAAGCTCCCTTGATCCCTTCTGTGCATATCAGTGGAAAGGGGAATTGGAGGGCTGTACTTCCTTCTGAGGTAGTACTGCCAGCAAGGACCAGGCACTGGGAAGGGGGGCTGAGGGGACAAGGGATCAGCCAACCCCCACGCCAGTACTGAAGGTATAGTACTTGCCTGTGCTTAGAGCAAACAGGATGCTCAAGGTGAACAACACAAGTTATCTGTGTAGGACCAAGGGGAATCAATTTGAAAATTATTATCGTTTAGTATCTTTGAGGAATCTGCAACCAATCCCCCCCACCCTAGACCTAAAAATGGAGCCTCAATGCCATGCTTCACTCCACAATCCTTCCATTATTCACTCCCCTGCCCTCCCCTCCCCCTACCTCTGCATTTTCAAAAGAGCCACATTGTCTCCTTGGGGCCAAGGTCGCATATTTCCCGATTGCAGGCTTCTAACCAGCCCCATGGTAGCAGGTGGATCATGCCTATAGTTCATTTTCCAGAGAGGAAGACAGAGGGAGGGGGCAGGGGTCAGTCAGTGGCTCTGTGAGGGGTACAAGATCCCCCGTCCTGTGAAGACGAAAGTGGCTTCTGAAGCAACAAAAAGAGCAATATTGCCGTTCAGCCATATATCTAGGACATTCAGTCTCTACTCATTTTTCTTTTTTTCTACTCATTTTTCTAATAGAATAAAGTTTATCGGATTTTAGCGTAGTCCCTAAAACAAAAATGTAAGGGTAGATGGGTTCCAATTCAAGCAAAGGAGTTGATATTCTCCTCTTGAACAAGTTAGGTAGATAATGGATGTCTGATTCATTACTGGTGGAGATATTTAGTTCTTAGACAAGAACCCAAAATTAATCCTGGAGGAAAGGCTGACATTGTTATTATTACACTTAGCATGCCGGACATGACTGTGGCAAAGAGATACAGATTGGCCATTCTACAAGCATGGAGCTAAAACATGAATAAATATAATTCTACTGTATTGTTTGCCTTCCGCCAAGCAAAGCTCCAATGATACAAAAAAAAAAAAAAAAACAATATATTTAAACTGATATCCTGACCACTAAGTGGAAATTAAAGGCTCAGTTGCCCTGACAACAATAGTTAACAAACCTTTCCCACTCAAGGGGTAGAAGTGAAAGTCTGAAAAGTGCTTTTAAGTCATGTGGATAAGGGATATGCCTATGGACAGAAAATGATGTAAGGGCGACCCGAATCACAGGAAGAAACAGTGAAGAGGTACAATGGGAAACAGGTAAGGAAATTGATATAAACTCTGTCTGTATATAATATTGCCAAATGTGGCTTGAAGATCCCAAGAAGGCTTGGATTTGGGGCACAAAGTCCCGAAAAGGAACTCTAAGCATGAGTGTAAGGAAATCCTCTTTCTTCTTGGCTACTTTCTGATGTTCATGTGCATGCACAGCCTGGGAGTCCAAAGCTGAGAGAGCACAGGTTCTACTGGGCTGGGGAGCTGAGCAGAGATTTCAGAAGATGTCGAGCAAGAAGACATCAGCATCCAGATCCAGTTAGGATGAGAGACGTTGGTGAATGTGCTGTGATTCTGCACTGAGACCCCAAAATTCTATGCCCTAGGAATAATGACCACATGCTAGGGCTCCGTAACAGGGAGGGCAACACTGAAATAAAATCTAGCAAATCCTACAGTGAAACTGCCAGATTGAAACCTAATGTTCTTCAGAAGAGCACAGAGAACCCAGAGCGTCCCACCTATATTGTCCAAAATGCCCCACAGAAACCCTTTATAATCTTCCCTGAAGAATCTTTTAGACGTCTCCTCATTGACTATTCCATCCCCACACTCTCACTCTTCTGATCCATACTGTACCACCATTGTATCAAAAACCAATGTGCTCATGTTACCTGGCTTCGGGTAGGACCCATGACTAGCTACTGCCTTGAGATTCGTGTCCAGAGTCCTTTGAAGGTCTATAATATCCTCCATCACCTGGGTACGGCAGGAGCGGCAGGAATCTTCAAGATGCCACTGGATCTGAATTGGAAAGAGTGGCCCTGGTCATCCTTCTGGAAAGGAGGGAGTCTGCAGAGCACAAGCCTACCCCTCCTGGGGCTTATCCCCAACACATTCTTTCTAGTTCACCTGTTGCCAGAACTTTTATCTTCTCCAAAGAGATTTCTATCCAGCGACTCAGTGATGATCTGAATATTCCTACAATCTTAGATATTTTATCTTTATCTCTTTTTCCTCTTTAGGCTTTTGCTCATCGAATATTTTTAGTGAATAGTGTATTCAGTTATACTGTTTATACCATTGGCATCCAAATGTACAGCAGAGAAATTCAAGGAATGGCTCCTTCCACCATGTAAGATCTTCAGCACATGGGACAAGGTACTTCCTTTTTTCTGAAATTCTGAGTACTTCAGTAAATTTATTGGAAATCCTGAGAACATCAGTGAATTTATTGCTCTAGGTGATAAATGGATTTCTGTGAGACTTGTCAGAGCTTAATTGTAGATCTGCCCCATCAGGGATGTTGGCAGCCTGTACTACAGATTGGAAACTCCATTCAGAGATCTCACGAGGGCATTGGGGGTGGTGGTGAATGGAGCTTAGGTTCATGTGAACATATAGTCCCCACAGCTTCCTGGCTGGGCCAGGGGGTTTGTGCACAGGGGTGTAGTGAGTGTGTAGGGCTGTGTCTTGGCTGCTGGCACAGAAATACACAGCAGAGTCACCTGTCTCCAGGGAGTCGACATGAAGGTTTAAATGAGATTTGTCAGATGTCTCAGGTGAGAAACGACCTGGAACTGATTCATTTAGAATGAGTTCCTTATTGTTGTAGATAAACATAACGTTCAGCAGTTGCTTGAGGTCTTGCTTATACCAGTACATAGCATTATGGCCCAGATTTTGCTCACATTTTAGTAACTTCTTCGATCCCACGTGCGCGATGAGGTATCTTGGAGTCTGGGAAACTGTTGTGTCCAGGGGTGCTGAGAAGGAAAGGAGAAGAATTCAGACCAGTGCCAGATGGCAGGCTCTTGCTGGCCACATGATGAACAGGCTGAGGGACGCATCATAGCATCACGCCAGCTGGACCAAGGACTCACCTGCTCCCAGGAGGCAGAGGACCATACAGCAGAGGAACCCGGAGCCCATGGTGGAGACAGGCACAGTCTGGTCCTCAGTGGTAAGAAGTAGGCGGCAGTTCTCCACTGCCCTGACAGGTGCGCTGCCTGTGATGTCACAGCCCAGAATGACTTCCCCATGCTGGGCCTCTCCTCTTCCTTCATTTCCTGCCCTTGTGCCTTTCAAGACATGCTAATTTCTCCTGTTTTCAAAGGAATTTGGAATATCTAGGGATAGTTTGAATGGGACATCTCTTGCCTCAGGAATATATCTCTGCCTCCCTGGGTTTTGGCTGGCCCACATCTGGCCACCTCCTCCCTCCTCCTCGTTTTGGCTCCACTCTCAGATTTGGGCAAGTTTCTCTTTTCTGTATCTTCTCGTCTTTCTCCTCAGTAATGCAGGGAGATCCCTCTCAAATCTTGGTTCCACTGAATCTCTGATGTGTGCTCCGCCGCCCCCCTGGCTACTTCAGTTGTGGACAAAAGAACCACAGTGGGGTCTCCCACAGGCACCAGCTGCAGACAACTAAAATGCATGAAGGAATGTTAGGAGCAAGCTGTGATGATAAGTCCCCTTGAGGGGGACCATACAGCAACCCCATCCCTGTGAAGGTGTTCTCCGTCGGAGGGGCAGTTCAATGTAGTGAGCAGGAGGCAGCTAGGCAATGAGCAGTCCCTGTGGGACAGGAGCAAACAGTTGGAGAGGTGAATGACAGCAAGAGAGTGGGGGAAAACCTGGGCTGAATGACTTTACTGTCCTTGACCTGTCTACAGGTCACCTTCTTTTGTGGTACCAAATTTACACCTAAATGTTTAGCCTAAGGCATCTCAACCTCAGAGATATTGCAGCATTGTTCTGGATAATTCTGTGTTGTGGGCTCTGATAGCAGCATCCATGATCTCTATCCACTACATGCCAGGTGCAATCCCCACCCCCAGCTAGGACAATAAGAGGTCTCTACCATCACCAAATTGCAGCTGTTGACAACCACTGTCCCCTTAATTCATTGTAGCATTCCTCTGCCCTACTCCACCACCTCTTTTAGGCGTTTTAGTAGCACCACGGCTCCTCCTAGTGGTCATCAAGGTACGCTTCTCAGATCTCAGTGCCCTCCAGGGCAGAGTCCAGCACTTAGTAAGCCCAAGTTAGAAAGAGCTTTTGGCATGAGAGCCAAAAACTATGACTTCCACAGGGGAAGCAGGCACACATGCACACGCCCACACCACACCCCATCACACACTCAGTTTAGCAACACTGTCAACTACTTATCAAACTTGTTCAAAAACAGTAGCTTTCCTTTTCTTTTTTTATTTTTTTTCTTAATTGAACACAAAACAGGTGCTTGGGACATTAGTAAGCCAAACAGACACAACCCACATCCTTCCTGGAACTCTAACATGCTTTACCTGTTTTCAGGCAATGAATGCCTGTTTAGTGTTAAAGCACAGGGAAGGCAGTGTTCTCAGGATCATGATGCTTGTATTCTGATAGGAACAAAAAGAAATTCAGATACTACTCTAGGCATATAAAACATACATTATATGGAAGTTAGAAATACAATCAGTAGTAACACGCTCAAAAAACGCTCTTTATATGACTTCCCAATTCCTCATCTCTAAATCAATTTGTTGAAATAATAACTTTCAAAACTCTATCCAGGTTTGGATTGTATGATGCTAACCAACTGCACCCCTAAATGTTTCCTGGGTTAATGGGGCTTATGCAGTTCCCAAGTACCTATTTCAATGTCCTTCTCATGGGAAGCTCTACAATGAAAGAAAGAAGGTAAGGCGGGATAAAGAGATCATGCTCCAGTGACAAAGGATATATCGGAGAAACCACTTTTCCCTGAGAGTTACTGCCAACTTATTGTCAGCAGCTAGGAAGGAAGAGAAAACTGAGGTGAGAAGCTTGGAGGATCTCATATGGACTTACTGGTCTACGTAACATCATTTGTGTTCAGGGACTGCCACCTAGGAGAGAGTTCCAGTGAAGACCCAAGACTTGGGGCTCAAAGTAGGAGCAGGACTGGCTGAAATGAGCACAAAGGAACTTTTTTTGGGGGGGTGGAGGTGTTTCTGAACTGAATTGTGGTGAGGGTTGAGAAGTGCATGAATATATTTAAGCTCACTGAGTTGTACACTTGAAATGGGAAAATATTATGTTATGCAAATTACACTTCATTAAAGTAAAAATACTCTAGAGATTTTGTTTGGAACCTAAGTGATCACATACTTGGAGCAAAGTGAACAGCCATCAAGAACTCGAAGCTTGCCTTCAATCTACTCACTTATCAACCAGATTCTGAAGCCTTTCCTCCACCACGATGCTTCAGTGTAAACAAAAAGGAATCCTCTCTTAAAGAAAAACATTATGCAGAAACTTCCTTCATCTTCTCTCTATAATTTTTCATATATGATATCTGGCATTCAAACCTATATCATCATTTGCTTGAGGACGCTTGATCACATGGCCAATCCAAGAAGGGAAACAGAAGAAACAGACTCAAAATGATTCAGATGGAGTTTTCAGAAACTGACATGAAAATAACTGTTATTAATATATTCAAAGGAGCGCACGACAAAATGGAGAATTTACAAGACCACTGGAAAACATAGTACATATTTAAGTGGAGATTGTAGAACTGCAATACACAAAACACATATGTAAGAATAATCTGTATGGGTTTCAAAGCAGAACAGATACATTTGAAAAGAATAGGTAAAGTGGATGATAAGTCAGATGGAAATAACTAGGCCAAATTGAGTGCAGAAACAAAAAGAATGGAAAATATGAAAATCATGAATATTAATTGGGCCATCATTATACTTGCTCCTCAATCTAGAACTTTCTAGGGACTCTGAGACGTATACAAAAACTTTAACCAGCAGTTCACATCCTCAATTGATTGAAGATTCTCCCATAGAACATTATTTCCCTGACATTTCTGGGCTATGCATGTCTAAGTTTCAAAAAGGCCATTTGAGGGTCTTAACCAAGGCCATAGAGTATATAGGAAGGAAGCTAAATACATATTCCATATTTAGGAGGAGGTTCAATTGATATGGAATGGATCAGTGTCTGCTTGGAGGAGGTGCATGAATTAGTTGTGGGTGGAATCAGTGTGGGGCCAAGATGATAGGAGCGATACAAAAGAAGCACTTGATACACCACCCCTTGCTTTGCTTCAAGTCCAAAAACTAAGGTCTTCAGGTGGTGACCAGCTGCAATCCCTCCAAGCACAGGTTTAGGGCTACAGGTGTGCTGCAAGTACTGTACTCAAGCCATAATTGATGCTTATTATCTCCCTTCATCACCAATTGTAGAATTCTCCAACTTTTTTTTAGCACTTCAGTGGTCTTAGCTGTTTGCTTGATGGAGTGACCCAGACATTCATCTCTGAGGGTTTCAATCCCCTTAGGTTCCTATTTTGTCAAGCCACGATGCTTGCACCTGCAAAAATGTCATTATCACCTGGGATTTAGGGACCAAGGGATGCTTGAATTAGTTTCCTGATATCCAGGTAAACCTTTCCCTTTTCCACTGTGTAGCAGAAACTCATGATAATCACCTCATGATAATCAAGATCAATACCTTTGGGGCAGCCCAGGATGCTCAGTGGGTTAGTACCGCTTTCAGTCCAGGGCCTGATCCTGGAGACCTGGGCTAGAGTCCCACGTCAGGCTCCCTTCATGGAGCCTGCTTCTCCCTCTGCCTGTGTCTCTGTCTGCCTATCTCTTTCTCTCTCTCTCTCTCTCTCTCTGTGTGTGTGTCTCATGAATAAATAAAATCTTTAAAAGAAAAAAAAGATCAATGCCTCTGTACTTAAGTACTGGATCCCAGCAAGAGGAGCCCCAAATGACCAGGCACAGTCATAGTTCTGGTTCACTGGGATCTTTACCATGTCCTGTGCTGGAAGCATCCATCCATCCTCATCCTTGTCCTCACAAACTCTTATTTAAGGACCCTAAAAATACATGAAAATGCAGTTTGAATTTACAACTGGATCATTGGGAGCCTTGAGGAGAAGGATACCCATCCTAACACTAGTCTATGGCTTCTGGAATAATGGATTGTTTCCATAGTGGCATATTTCACTCATTTGTTCAAATCATAGCACATCCTAGAGGATATGTCCCCAGTCTACAGGTGTCATATCTGAGCCAGCCCCTTAGCCAAAGTTTTACTAGATCCTTGTTTCATTCTTTAAGGTCAGATGCTTCTGAGAGATGCAGTATGCAAAAAGAAACTGGACCTCATAGTTAGAAACCCATGATTTCATTTCCTTAGCACTAAAATGTGTGTTTTAGTCTGCTATTTGTATAAGAACTAAAATCAGTAAGACAGTCATTCTCTAACACTTGATCATGGTTCTGGCATGGATGCAATTAAGTGAATATTTCATGTGTCTATGATTGATAGGATCTGATCACACGCTTTGCCTTCCTTTTCATTGCTTTAGCTCATCCTGACTGATTATGAGGAAATCCACTCTTTTATTTGAAGACTTCCTTCTACCTTTCTAGCTCCAACGCATCCAAAACACTGGGGTCTTATTCAAAACTGAGACAGTGAATCTGGCTGCCCCATGTCAAGTTCAGGGTGACAGGTTCATTCCTGTTCTCTTCTCTTCTGTTTGGTTCTTGCTGCTGAATTCTGATGCTGCCCTCCAAGCTTTACTTGGTGATTTTCTGGCGGGTCTAGACCTCTGTTGGCCTTGAAGTGGTGTCCCAATATAGGACTCTATCATTACTGTTCCCTTAACTCATTCTTACACGAGTTAATGCATCAGGTACTTTGGAAAAGACTCACTGATAATTCAGGCCTCTGTGTAGACTTGCATGTCCTTCTGAGGATTTATCATTGGAAATCCTCTATATTGTCATGCAAATACCAAAAGCCTTGCTTGGTTATCATTTCTCCATTCTATGAATTACAATGACTAACTTCTAAGCTACTAACACAATACAAAACAAAATCCAAGATGTAGAAGGAGGTAAAGAGAGAACCTACATCATGTCATGGTGTCTTCCTGGTTATCAGCTCTCCCATCTTTGGAGCCCACAGTAATTTCCTATAGTATCCATAAAGATTCAGCCAAATATGCGCCCTGGCCAGTCCTGCCAGAAATATCCTACATTGGTAAGTTAAATTCATACTTCTGTGTATTTAGAGATGGCTGAAAAATCAAGTCCAGTCGGAAAGGGATCTGGGAGCTAGAAAGAGGCAGAAGTATGAGGGTCTGTGTGCAGGCTGTAGGTGTCTTGGTACGGCTGTGGCTACACTGCTGGCCCAGAGGTACATGGCTGAGTCTCCCAGCTCTGTGGCTGGATCTCCAGAGTGGACAATGATGCATCAGGATTTCCAGCTGAGAATCGATCCTTGAATATTTAGGACTTCTCCAAGAGAGTATCCCTGTAGAATAAAATTAGAAACTCCACTTTCTGCCCCAACATCTGCCTCTACCAATGGAGGTATAAGTGACCAGAAATGGGGTCACACGTCAGGATAACTCTCATCCACCTCTCTGTGACCAGGTGGCTGGGAATTTGTTTGACTTCAGGTACTATGTGTTCTGTGGGAGGAGAGAGAAGCCAGAGATTGAATAAGGAAATGATTTAGAAGAGCCTCAGGTAAGTCCAAGATGAGAAATTCCCAAGGATTCACTTGCTTGCAAGAGACTAAAAATTTCCCAACACAAGAGCCAGATATCCATGGCAGAGTCAGGGCAGGAATGAGTGTTCTCCTAGCTCAGGCCTCTGCACCCCATGGATTCCTGCTACACCCACTGGGGCGCCCCCTACAGGAGAGAGGAGGGAGCCTCTGTGTCAGTGCAGGCATCTGACTCCCCAGGACACAGGGGTCTGCTCAGCCCATGGTGTCTGCTAGCCTGTGCAGGATGGAGGACCATGGCAAGGGGCAATGCCAGAAATCCTGGGGTTCGGCAAGGACAGCCCCAAGGATGCAGTCCTGCTCTGAAATGTCAGGGGCCCTTCCAGTCTTATTGCCTGTTGTGAGCAACAATCCTGGGGCAGAGGACTCTGTGGCTGATAATGCAGGATGTGAAGACCTGAAGAATTAGGATGAGAGTGACAGAAGAAAAAGGAATTAGGCCTGAAGGCGTCACAGCTGAGAGGAAGAGAAGCTCTTGTGGAGCTCAGTCCTGGGACATGTAGCAGACAATGACTTGGAAAGAATGACCCAACCCTGGGGAGGAAACAATTGTCCTCAGAGGTAGGAACTGACTGAGCTAGGTGGTGAGGGGAGGAGGTGTTCTGGAAAAGGGCTCAGCCTGTTTGGAGCTGGGACAGGGGCTGAGGTTCAGGGTCTCACTGGGGTGGAAGGAATAGTTAGAGGAAGGTGCCTGTGGGCAGGGGTCATGGCAGCACTGCTGTGTCCAGAGTGTAAAGTGGCCCCTGAAACATTCCCCAGGGCCATGTGCCTCCTGGAGGCTGCTTGGAGCAACTGGAGCTGGACCCTCTGGCTTGCATGCAGCTGGGCACAGACTGGAAGAAGGTTGAGCCAGGCCCTAGGCTGTGGGTGTCTGTGCTGGGCACTCAGCACTGCAGGGACCCCTGAGTGCACAGGTTGCATGAGGTTCTGGGATCTCTGTCTGGGGCCCTACAGGAGATGTTGAGCTAGTTTTGGTTGCCCAAGGGCCCCCCTGCTAGACCCAGGATGTTTGTGCACGGGGAGAGGTTGGCTGTGTGGGGCTGTGTCCCTGCTGCTAGCACAGAGATACAAGGCAGAGTCATTGGGCTCCAGGGCGTCCACGTGAAGGTAGAGCCTGGAGCTGTCTGGGCACTCAGGTGAGAAGCGACCGGAGGCAGTCTCATTCTCAATGAGTTCCTTATATCTGTAGGCAAACATGAGCTTCGGTGGCTTCTGACCGCTCTGCTGATACCAGTACACCTCATCATGTCCCAGATGTTGTTCACAGTTGAGGGTCACTCTCCTCCCAGGCCCTGTTACCAGGTGTTTGGGGGTCTGGGCAATTCCAGTGTCCATGGGGACTGTTGAAAGAAAGGGACAAAATCAGACAAAGCCCAGAAAGAAGAGTGTTGATGCAACCAAAGGGACACTGCTTGAGGTCCCAAGGCAACATCTGGAACGTGAGACTCACCTGCTCCCAGTAGACAGAGAGCCACAGAGCACAGCAGCCTGCAGCCCATGTCAGAGAGGTTGTGGGCATCATCCAGCTAGGGTGTCCTGGGGAAGGGGCTGGGCTCTGATCTCCTGGGCTTTGGTTGGTGATTTGCCTGTGATGTCACTGTCCCTGTCCTTTTCACCAGCCCCAGAGGATATTTCTTCTTCCCTCTTCCATACCTTTTGCAGATTCTAATCGAAGGTGAATTCAAAGTGACTGTGTTGAGCTGTCCGTCTACTAGTTGCTCTCATGCTATTAGCTGCTGTCCTGATTACAGGACCCTGTCTCCATTCCCCATCATTCCAAGATCCACATCAAAGGACACTGTTCAAGGGAGAGACCTTTATTCTTTAATCAGGCTCCTTTCTTCCCTTTCAGTTGTGCAGTCATTATCTAAAAGGTTGTTTCCCTCAGGGTCTAAGCTCCATGGAGCCATTTTGCCCATATCTGTGGAGTGGGGAATTGGAAGGGAGTGCTTCCATTTGGGGCTCGTGCCCTCCATTCAAAAAACCTGAGTGTGCTGCCATCCCGGAGCCAGGTACTGGGAAGGGTGGCTGAGGGGACAAGGGATCAGCCAACCTCGACCCCAGTGCTGAGGGTAAAGTGCTTGGCTGGGCTTAGACCAAACAGGATTTTCAAGAGGAGCAATACAAGTCATCTGTGTAGGACCAAACGGAAACAATATGAAAATGATTTTTATTTAGTATATTTGATGAATCGGCAACCTATGCTCCCACTTGACCTAAAGATGGAGCCCCTAATGCCCAGCTTTCCTCCTCAGTTCTTCCACTATTAGCTCCCATTCCCTCCCATCACCCCCACCTCAGTTTTCAAAGGAGCCACATCGCCTCCTTGTGACCAAGGCACCATATTTCCCAGATTGCAGCCCTATGGTAGCAATATAGAGGATGCCTGTTCTCTCATTCACCAGAGGAAAGGACAGGTGGGGATTGGTGGGGGTCAGTGGCTCCATGAGGAGTACAAGATGTACGCAGCTCCGAATAGGAAAGAAGCATCTAAATTAACAAAAAAAAGTCAGCAATATTGCCATTCATGCATATACCTAGGACAATCAGTCTCTATTCATTTTTCTAATGTAATAAAGTTTATCAGGATTTCAGTGTAGCCCCTAAAACAAAAAAAGGCAGGGTATATGGGTTGGAATTTAAGCAAAGCAGTTGGTTTCTCCTCCTGACCAGGTAAGGTATATAATGAACCCCAAAATCACTAAAGCTGGAGATATTCAATTCTTACACAGGATCCTAAAAGTAACCCTAGTGGAAAAGCTAGGATTATACCTATTATGCTGGACTCCACTGTAGCAAAGAGATGCTTTCTGGCCCTTCCACAAGGAAAGAGCAGAAACTTGAGTAAATAAAATTTTATTGTATTGTTAGGCTTCCAAAAAGCAAAATTCCAACAATTGCAAAATATATATATATAATATAAACTGATATCTTGAACAAGAAGAGGAAGTGAAGGCTCAGTTGCACTGAGAATAATACTGAACATAAGCCTTTCCCAAGGCAAGGGGTAGAGGTAGAAGGCTGAAAGGTGAGTTTGAGTTATCTGAATTAGGGATGTGCCCATGGAAGGAAAATGATGTAGGGTCAACCTGAATCACAGGAAGAAACAGCGAAGAGGTACAATGGGAAACAGGTAAGGAAATTGATATAAACAATGTATGTAATAATAATGACAAATGTTGCCTTAAGTGCCAAAGAAGGCTTGGATTTAGGGCACAGGGTCCTGTAAAGGAACTCTAAAAATGATTGTAAAGAAATCCTCTTTCTTCTTGGTTACATCCTGATGTTCACTCACAGCCTGGGAGTCCAAAGCTGAGAGAGGACAGGTTCTACTAGGCTGGGGAGCAGAGCAGAGTTTTCAGGAGACACGCAGCTGGAAACCACTGGCATTCAGACCCAGGTAGGTTGAGAGAATGTGCTGTGACTCCACACTGAGACCCTAAAAATGCCATGCACTAGTAATAATGACCACATGCCATGGCTCCCTAACGGGGAGGGAAACACTGAAATAGAATATAGCAAATCCTACAATAAAACTGCAAGATTGAACCTAATGTTCTTCAAAGAAGAACAAAGACTCCAGGTGTCACTTGTATATTGTCCACAAGCCCCCCAGAAACCTTTTATCATCTATCCTGAAGAATATTTTAGACGCCTCCTCATCGATTATTCCATCCCCACACTCTCACTCTTCTGATCCATACTGTACCACCATTGTATCAAAAACCAATGTGCTCATGTTACCTGGCTTTGGGTAGGACCCACGACTAGCTACTGCCTTGAGATTCGTGTCCAGAGTCCTTTGAAGGTCTATAATATCCTCCATCACCTGGGTACGGCATGAGCGGCAGGAATCTTCAAGATGCCACTGGATCTGAATTGGAAAGAGTGACCCTGGTCATCCTTCTGGAAAGGAGGGAGTCTGCAGAGCACAAGCCTACCCCTCCTGGGGCTTATCCCCAACACATTCTTTCTAGTTCACCTGTTGCCAGAACTTTCATGCTTCTCCAAGAATATTTTATTCAGCAAACTCAGTGATGATCTGAATTTCCTTACATCCTTAGATAGTTTCATCATTACCTCGTTTCCTCCCTAGGATTTTGCTCATCAACTATTTTTAGTGAATTGCGTGTATTCGGTCACAATGTTTGTACCATTGGCACCCAAATGTACAGCAGAGACATTCAAGGAATGGCTCCTTCCACCATGTAAGATCTTTAGCACATGGGACAAAGTCCTTTCTTGTTTCTGAAATCCTGAGTACTTCAGTGAGTTTATTGGAAATCATTAGAACTTCAGTGAATTTATTGCTCCAGCTGATAATTGGAATTCTGGACACTTGTATGACAATAATGGTAGAACTGTCCAATCAGGCATATGAGCAGCCTGTACTACAGACTGGAAATTCTGATACGGGATCTCCTGGGGGGTGAATGGAGCCTCAGGATCAGGTGAACATGTAGCCCCACAGCTTCCTGGCTGGGCCGGGGGGTTTGTGCACAGGGAGGTAGTGACTTTGCAGGGCTGTGTCTAGGCTGCTGGCACAGAAATACACAGCAGAGTCACCTGTCTCCAGGGAGTCGACATGAAGGTTTAAATGAGCTTTGTCAGATGTCTCAGGTGAGAAACGACCTGGAACTGATTCATTTAGATTGAGTCCCTGATTAAAGTAGATAAACATGATCTTCAGCAGTTGCTTGAGGTCTTGCTTATACCAGTACATAGCATTATGGCCCAGATTTTGCTCACATTTTAGTAACTTCTTCGATCCCACGTGCGCGATGAGGTATCTTGGAGTCTGGGAAACTGTTGTGTCCAGGGGTGCTGAGAAGGAAAGGAGAAGAATTCAGACCAGTGCCAGATGGCAGGCTCTTGCTGGCCACATGATGAACAGGCTGAGGGACGCATCATAGCATCACGCCAGCTGGACCAAGGACTCACCTGCTCCCAGGAGGCAGAGGACCATACAGCAGAGGAACCCGGAGCCCATGGTGGAGACAGGCACAGTCTGGTCCTCAGTGGTAAGAAGTAGGCGGCAGTTCTCCACTGCCCTGACAGGTGCGCTGCCTGTGATGTCACAGCCCAGAATGACTTCCCCATGCTGGGCCTCTCCTCTTCCTTCATTTCCTGCCCTTGTGCCTTTCAAGACATGCTAATTTCTCCTGTTTTCAAAGGAATTTGGAATATCTAGGGATAGTTTGAATGGGACATCTCTTGCCTCAGGAATATATCTCTGCCTCCCTGGGTTTTGGCTGGCCCACATCTGGCCACCTCCTCCCTCCTCCTCGTTTTGGCTCCACTCTCAGATTTGGGCAAGTTTCTCTTTTCTGTATCTTCTCGTCTTTCTCCTCAGTAATGCAGGGAGATCCCTCTCAAATCTTGGTTCCACTGAATCTCTGATGTGTGCTCCGCCGCCCCCCTGGCTACTTCAGTTGTGGACAAAAGAACCACAGTGGGGTCTCCCACAGGCACCAGCTGCAGACAACTAAAATGCATGAAGGAATGTTAGGAGCAAGCTGTGATGATAAGTCCCCTTGAGGGGGACCATACAGCAACCCCATCCCTGTGAAGGTGTTCTCCGTCGGAGGGGCAGTTCAATGTAGTGAGCAGGAGGCAGCTAGGCAATGAGCAGTCCCTGTGGGACAGGAGCAAACAGTTGGAGAGGTGAATGACAGCAAGAGAGTGGGGGAAAACCTGGGCTGAATGACTTTACTGTCCTTGACCTGTCTACAGGTCACCTTCTTTTTTGGTACCAAATTTACACCTAAATGTTTAGCCTAAGGCATCTCAACCTCAGAGATATTGCAGCATTGTTCTGGATATATCTGTGTTGTGGACACTGCTTAGCAGCATTGTGGTCTCTATCCACTACCTGCCAGTAGCTCTCCCACCCCAGCTGGGACAACAAGATGTCTCTACCATCACCAAACTGCGCCTGTTGACAACCACTGCCCCTTTATTCATTGGAGACCTATAGCCCCAGGCCACCACCTCTTTCATGGGTTCTGGTGGTGCCATGGCTCCTCCTAGTGGTCGTCAAGGCGCACTTCCCAGATCCCAGTGTCCTGGGCAGGCTCCAGCACTTACTAAGGCCAAGTCAGGAGGAGCTAGGCATGAGAACAAGACACTATTACTGCCACAGAGACAGCAGGCACATATGCTAATACCCACACCCACACCCACACCCACACCCACCACACACACTGTTTGGCATCACTAACTGTCAACTACTGGTCAACTTCTTCAAACACAGGTGTTTTGCTTTCCTTTTTATTTTTTTCTTAGTTGAACACAGAACAGGTGCTTGAGACACAGTAGTGAACCAAACAGAAACAACCACCATCCTTCCAGGAACTCTAACACGCTTTACTTATTTGCTCTCATTGAATAGTTATTTAGTGCAAAGCACAGGGAAGGCAATATTCTCATGCTCATGACGCTTGTATTCTGATAGGAACAAAAAGAATATCACAGACTGCTCTAGGCATATTAAATATAAAAGATATAGAAGTGAGGATATAATCAGTAGTAACACAGTTAAAAACTACCCTATATGACTTCCCACTTGTTCATCTAAAACAATGGGCTGAAATAAATAATTTCCAAGTCTCTCTCCATGTTTAGATTGTATGATGCTAACCAGGGAGACCCCTAGATGATGGCTGGATTAGTGGGGCTTATGCATGCAGTTCCCAAGTACTTACCTCAAGGTCCCTCTCAGCTTATAAGGGAAGCTTTACAAAGAAAACTGGATCGTGGTGATAGTTGAGTAGTACCTAAGTATATTTAAACTCCAAGAGTTGTACACTTGAAATGGGTACTATTTCATGCAGATTACACTTCAGTAAAGTAAAAATACTCCAGACGTTTCATTTGGAACCTAAGTGATCACATACTAGGAGCAAAGGTGAACAGCCATCCACAAAACTGAAGCTTGGTTGAAATCCAACTCATTTTTCAAACAGATTCAGAAGACTTGCCCCCACCAAGATGTCGTAGTATAAGCAAAAAGGAACTATCTCTATAAGATAATACATCATCCAGAGCCGTCATCTTATCTCTAACATTTTTCACTTACAATATCTAGCATTCAAACACAGATCATCTCTGGGCTGGCTCTACAGAGTGGAGAATGATCCATCAGACCTTCCAGCTGAGAACTGATCTCTGAGTGTTTAGACTTCTCAAGAGAGTATCCTTGTAGGATAAAATAAGAAACTCCACTTTCTGCCCCAGCATCTGTCTCTACCAATGGAGGTATAAGTGACCAGAGATGGGGTCACACGTCAGGATAACTCTCATCCACCTCTCTGTGACCAGGTGGCTGGGAGTCTGTTTGACTTCAGGTTCTGTGTGTCCTGTAGAAGGAGAAAGAAGCCAGAGATTGAATAAGGAAATGGTTTAGAAGAGCCTCAGGTAAGTCCAAGATGAGAAATTTCTAAGATTTCAACTGCTTACCAAAGACTAAAAATCTCCCAAGAGCCTGGAATCCATGGCAGAGTCAGGGCAGGAATGAGTGTTCTCCTAGCTCAGGCCTCTGCACCCCATGGATTCCTGCTACACCCACTGGGGCGCCCCCTACAGGAGAGAGGAGGGAGCCTCTGTGTCAGTGCAGGCATCTGACTCCCCAGGACACAGGGGTCTGCTCAGCCCATGGTGTCTGCTAGCCTGTGCAGGATGGAGGACCATGGCAAGGGGCAATGCCAGAAATCCTGGGGTTCGGCAAGGACAGCCCCAAGGATGCAGTCCTGCTCTGAAATGTCAGGGGCCCTTCCAGTCTTATTGCCTGTTGTGAGCAACAATCCTGGGGCAGAGGACTCTGTGGCTGATAATGCAGGATGTGAAGACCTGAAGAATTAGGATGAGAGTGACAGAAGAAAAAGGAATTAGGCCTGAAGGCGTCACAGCTGAGAGGAAGAGAAGCTCTTGTGGAGCTCAGTCCTGGGACATGTAGCAGACAATGACTTGGAAAGAATGACCCAACCCTGGGGAGGAAACAATTGTCCTCAGAGGTAGGAACTGACTGAGCTGGGTGGTGAGGGGAGGAGGTGTTCTGGAAAAGGGCTCAGCCTGTTTGGAGCTGGGACAGGGGCTGAGGTCCAGGGTCTCACTGGGGTGGAAGGAATAGTCAGAGGAAGGTGCCTGTGGGCAGGGGTCATGGCAGCACTGCTGTGTCCAGAGTGTAAAGTGGCCCCTGAAACATTCCCCAGGGCCATGTGCCTCCTGGAGGCTGCTTGGAGCAACTGGAGCTGGACCCTCTGGCTTGCATGCAGCTGGGCACAGACTGGAAGAAGGCTGAGCCAGGCCCCAGGCTGTGGGTGTCTGCGCTGGGCACAGGTTGCATGAGGTTGCATGAGGTTCTGGGATCTCTGTCTGGGGCCCTACAGGAGATGTTGAGCTAGTTTTGGTTGCCCAAGGGCCCCCCTGCTAGACCCAGGATGTTTGTGCACGGGGAGAGGTTGGCTGTGTGGGGCTGTGTCCCTGCTGCTAGCACAGAGATACAAGGCAGAGTCATCAGGCTCCAGGGCGTCCACGTGAAGGTAGAGCCTGGAGCTGTCTGGGCACTCAGGTGAGAAGCGACCGGAGGCAGGCTCATTCTCAATGAGTTCCTTATATCTGTAGGCAAACATGAGCTTCGGTGGCTTCTGAGCCCTCTGCTGATACCAGTACACAGCATCATGTCCCAGATGTTGTTCACAGTTGAGGGTCACTCTCCTCCCAGGCCCTGTTACCAGGTGTTTGGGGGTCTGGGTAATTCCAGTGTCCATGGGGACTGTGGGAGCAAGAAACCAAAGTTACAGTGTTTAGGAAGCAGTACCATGAAAAAAGCCAGAAGCCTGAGGACAGAGATGTCCCAGGAGTTCTCAGGACTCACCTGCCCCCAGGAGACAAAGGACCACCCAGTAGAGGAGCCTGCAGCCCATGACAGCACCTGACTGGAAGGGACTGGAGTCTCTCTGCTCAGATTCCTGTACCGGCACCTGATGAGGATTTGCTGGTGAAGTTCGTGTCCTATTTACTTCCACAGCTCACATTTCCTCTCTCACTTATGCCCTGTACCAGCATCACCAGAGCTGGTCTTGGTCTGGCGTGGCAGGACCAAATGTACCAGGGCAGGTGTGGAAGATTTCCTACGCCCAGCTGCCTCAAGGAGGTTTCTCAGTCAGTTGCTTTTTCTTTTCTTTCTTTCTTTTTTTTTTTTTTGCTAGTAGCTTCCTCCCCCAACTGAGCCTTTCCTTTCTCTTTCTACTTGACAGCACCTCCTCAGCTCAGACATGCATTCCTTCCCTTGGGGTAGATGTCCCTCCACACTGTGTCTCATAGAACCAGGACAATCCCACTCAAGCCTCATCTTGATTTAACTCAGAGATACCACCTTGCTTGGTTTGTGGAGTCTCTCCCTGTCTCCAGCTGTGCTTCATTTTATTTTATTTTTTAAAAAGATTTTATGTATTTATTCATGAGAGACACAGAGAGAGAAGAGGCAGAGACACAGACAGAGGGAGAAGCAGGCTCCATGCAGGGAGCTCGATGTGGGACTTGATCCCGGGACCCCAGGATCACACCCTGAGCCAAAGGCAGATGCCCAACCACCAAGCCACCCCGGTGTCCCAACTGTGCTTAATTTTAAGACATAAGAATTTAATGCCAAGTGGGTAAGAAGCACCCTCAGTGGGTACTGATGAGTTTACAATGTAATATGCTGCAACCTGTACCCCTAGAGAGCATCTCTCTAACCTGGGGTGCCGAGCCTGATCATGGATGGGTCACATACAGAGGAAGCACAGGAGAGTAACGAAAGATCCTAAGGGATGTGAACCCCGGGGGCTGCAGACAGAATGCTATAGAGGTTGGGGAGGTACACCGTGGACTGGGTTTTAGTGTCCAGGTTGTGCACATACCATCTCCCAAGCTGACCCGGGAGCAAACCCAATGCTAGAGTGTTCTCTTCCTTCTTAGGCACCCTGCTTCCCATTGCCTTCCCTTCTCCTCCCAGACTAGCCCCAGAGATTTCAGTGAAGTCACAGCTCCTCCTTAGGGTTCAAAGAGGGACACATTAACCTCCTCTGCACCATCTGTCTCCGTCCTGGGGTGTGGGAGGGGTGGAGGGTGGTGGTGGTGGTGGTGGAAGGGAGCATGGAGTTCAAGGGCTCTGTTAGTTTGTTCACCAAGCATTGGTGAGTAAGGCGATGTTCTCGTCCTTGAAATTCTTCTAGACTCCTAAGAGCAAAGGGACTTGTTTTGAGATAACATGGAGTTTGGAGAGCTTTAGTGTATTCTTTAAGAAAGTTAAAACATAATTGGTTTTTATTCGGCTAAAGCATTTCATCTCCTTGCCTTCTCCTTTCCTCATCCCCGAAACCTGGATCAAGGGAGAGTCTGAAATACTGATCTCCAACCCCCCGTTTAACTCTGAAACAGCATGAGCTGTCAGGATAAGCTTCCACCCAGATGTTTACTGGATGGCCGGGCTACAGAGCTCCACCCCCTTATCAGAATATGGAACACTTTGCAGTTACTTGACCCATAATTGTCAAATGAAGGAATAGATGGACACAATGGAAAGTAGTAAAAGGCCACACGTGAGTCTAACCAACAAAAAAATTATCTCCAAATGTGCTATGATTGGCACTGGCGTATTCGTACTAGTGACTTAAGGAAATCGAGGGCCTGGTGTCAGGACACAAGGCAGAAATTTGAATGATAAATAAATTTGCTTGGCATGAAGCAAACATTTGGTACTAATTTGTATTTTATTTTAAAGATTTTACTTCTTCATTCGTGAGAGACACAGAGAGAGAGGCAGAGACACAGGCAGAGGGAGAAGCAGGCTCCATGCAGGGAGCCCGATGCGGGACTCGATCCCAAGACTCCGGGATCACAACCTGAGCCAAAGGCAGATGCTCAACCACTGAGCCACCCAGGTGTCCTGATACTAACTTGTACTTTAAAGGATAGGTATAATAATTTTCCAACATGCATCAAGCATCCTCCAAAGGAGATTCAGAAGTCGAAAAATCGTTTCTCTTCATAAACCATCCTTGTTGTCAGGGCCCCCATAGTGATGGGTATTTGAGTATTTCCTTACAATACAGCACAAGAATATATTCTAGGCTTATCTTCTTCTTTCCCTGCCTTCATCGTGATATCAGCTGTTTCTCCATAGAGCCCTGGTTCTGTTTATTATCCAAAGAGCCCTGGATAATGGTATTTAGAAAACAAGAGATGGGCACTAGATCTGGGCTTTGGGGGTGCTAGCACTCCCAAGTCATCAGTGGACAGATCCTAGGGGATACACATATGTAGACAGGCACACAAATGCACACATATTAACAGGCATCTTTAATTCTATATCTATCTATGCCTATTGAAAAACCAAGAGTTTACACGAATAATTCCAGTTCCAATTCCAATCTGATAAGGCCCATTCTAGTGTTCTGGCGTCATCCCTTTCTATATTTGCAATTCCCTTGCAATACGGAGAAACTTGGCTCCTGTCATCCTTAATAGGTTTACACATTTGATCCACCTCTTCGCATGTGCCCAATTGCCCGTGGCAATGGCAACCTTCTCTCCCCTGCATGTGTCTGCCTCACCCTGCTTGGGTTCTGACAGCCTGGGCCAGAGAGTCTTCTCCATGTTGGATATCCCCTCACCTCAGTTCAGTTTCTGATACCTGACATGGGGCACGCCCTGCCCGGTATATACCAGGCCACTCTTCTCACCCTACTTGGGTGCCAACGCGCTCTTTCTTGGGAATATCCTCCTCACTTGGTAGAGTCTCTGTCACCTTGTATCAGGCCTCCTTCCTGTGTAGATACAAAGCAATGCGCCAGCTTAGTCCTCAGCTAACAAAGACATTTCACTTCACAGGTGCTTTATAAAATAATATGAGGCACTTCAGATTGGTGGTGGGTAAGGGGGAGGCCTCAGGACTTTGTCTCCCATATATTCTAGATATATGTCTAGATCTAGACAGGGTGATGGATACATAATGCACATGTACTTAACTTGCTTGGGCTTTTCTGAACTTTTTCCCCCCCCTCACTCTGTTCCCCAGGAAGCAATGCCAATTTCTTGTTTCTAAAAGTCCTAGACTTTTCCTTTCTTCTCTCCTATACCAATACGTTATTGTCATGTGTGTACCTGTTTTCCTAATGAATTTGCTCTTTTTAAGGCCACAGGCTATCTTTTTAAAATTTGTTTTAAAAATACTTCTGCATATTGTTCTCTATAATTTTATTTATTTTTATTTTTTTAAAGATTTATTTATTTATTTATGATAGACATAGAGAGAGAGAGAGAGGCAGAGACACAGGAGGAGGGAGAAGCAGGCTCCATGCAGGGAGCCTGACGTGGGGCTCGATCCCAGGACTCCAGGATCGCGCCCTGGGCCAAAGGCAGGCGCCAAGCCTCTGAGCCACCCAAGGATCCCCAATTTTATTTATTTTTAACAGCTTCTTTGGGGTATAATTGATAGACAAAGACCCATACATATTTAATGTGTATAATTTGATAAATGAGGGATATGGAAACACTCATAATAACCATTACCATGTCAAGATAATACATATCTGTTAATCAGTTTCTTTTTCTTCATTCCCGGGAAAGCCTCTTCTTATCCTCCAGTGTTTGCAAAACATGGTAAAGGTGCATTCCTCTGGCATGAGAAAATCGGAGTACCTGAAAGCCCACCGCATGCTTCTCTTGCTAGTTCCTCTCTTGAAGGAGAAGTGGGAGGGCCCTTTGATCATGTGCAGGTGAGCACACGCTCCAATCACCACCCACTCATCTCTCCAGGACCCCAGGCTGCTGAACCACAACCAGATGCTTTCCCTCAGCCTTCAAGAGTGCCTCAAGCCTCAGCTTCCTTAAAGGCTGGCCATCTGCTATGCTCTGGTCACCAAACAGCCATTGACTATAACTCTATAGAAGAGCCCGGTTGCAATGGGTTCTGTGTTGACAGGGGAAATAAAATAATAAAAAACAAAAACACAGGGTATACATCTTTGGTTTTGTGTGTGTGGATATTCTAGATGATGAGACAGAGCCAATATTGAGGTGACACTAACAATATTACTACACAATAGTTCACTGATCATAAAATAATAGCATATAAGCTGTATTCATCGGCACTGGAAGAATTTGTAGAAAAACATTTATCCTTTGGAGACTGCCATAGTTGGAGAAGGTATTTTGAAGGAGAGAAGTTTAACCCAAATCTTTAAGCAACATAGTCTTGTGCCAAGTTTTGTTTTGTTTTGTAAGAAGATGTGGCATATGTGTATATATATATATATATATAATGAAAACCCATATATATATATAGTATATATGGTGTGTGTGTATATATATATACCATATGAAGCACTTAAGATTAGTGGATATGCCATATATATATGGTCCTTATCTTACCATTTGCAAAGATGTGGATGGAACTAGAGGGTATTATGCTAAGTGAAATAAATCAGCTGGAGAAAGACAAATACATTGTGATAGGGGTTAGTAAGGGCTGGACTGACACTTTGGCACGGACGGTGTACTAACAAGGGAGAAAGATGATCCTAAATCATTGTAAAACAACTGGGAGTGGGGAGGGCAACATCAGGACATGAATGGGGATGCGAGCCTTCTGAAGGCCTTGGGGCTGGAATGTACTGTGTGGTTGGCGAGGAGGTGGGAATGAGTGGGAAGGGCCACAGGGAGCTGTACCACGATGAAGGGACTCAAGGAAGACCCACGACTTGGCCGGAATACACATCTTCTGCTTCTGTGATACAACTTAATTCTTCTTTTATGAGGTGTGCTTCTCCACCTGCTCTGGTGAGATAGAAACAGGATCTGGCTGTAAAAGGGAAGACAGAGCAGCGTGGAGAGAATTCTAAGAGACAGGATTTAGTTACATTAACACTTTAACAAAAACCCTTCTAATGTGGATCAAAGATTGTGTTAACTTCTCCTATTTGCCCATGGTTTTCTGTGGGCGTTCATGTTATACATGAGGATATTAATGTGCAAAGACCCCCAAAATAGAAGCTAGCGACAGAATGAAGGTCAGAACTCTGGTTACTAGATCGAAATGTTCTTTCTCAGAATTTTATTGTGTCTCATGCTTTGGTACAAGTTTCTGTCTCTATGATTCTCTTTTTTGTTCTACCTTGTTCTCTATCATTCCGACATCCCAGCCCTAAATCCCCAAACTCCCACTTACTTTCTCCCTAAAACATTATGTGAAGTAAAGGCCATAATAAGCTAGTTCTCTTGAGATTACTAGTTTTATTTCAAGCCACACCTGATCATTGCAACTGAACCATCATACAATGTTAAGTGTGGATATGGGGCATTTAAATAGGTCCTTCCTTATGTTCTCAAGCAGGGTCAAGGACAATCTGACCTACAGCCTGTTTTAGCAAATGAAGGTTTCCTGGGACTTAACTGCCCCCACACATGCATGCGCTGCTTTCATGCTGCAAAAGAGGGCAGTTGTGACAGAGGCTGCTTTGCCTACAGAGCCCGAAACATTTACTCCTGGGCCTTTTGCAGAAAAAGCTAGCTGAGTCTTGCACACAATTTTATGGAGAGAATCATGTGAAGTTAGGATAGAAATGTCCTCATGCCAATGCCATCCTTCATCAGCGTCAAGGAAACCTGTTTCCAGGGTTCAGTTTACCAAGAAAGCACATTTTATTTGTCAACACTGATTTCCTGCCTAATGGCAATGATTAGGAATTCAGGTTAGTATAGACTTGCCAGGCTAGCATCAGGGTTATTATACAAGCACATACTTTGTAACTTGTTCCTTTTTGTAGTCCAACTGCCCTGATTGCTTATTTCAGTGACTTATTATATCTTTTTTCAGAGAGAGGAGTTCTTCTTTAAAAATTTCCCTTCTGGATGCCTGAGTGGGTCAGTTGGTTAAGCATCTGTCTTCCATTCAGGTTGTGATCTTGGGATCCTGGGATCATGTCCCATGTCAGGCTCCCTATTCAGTGGGGAGTCTGACTCTCCCTCTGCCTCTCCCCCTGCATGTGTTCTCTCACTCTCTCTCTATCTAATAAACAAAAAATCTTTAAAGATTTCTCTTCCTGTTGGAATGGTAAAAAAGCCAGTAATGGCCTCAGTTACTAGTATTGTATTAGCCAGGAAAGTCGCTGGAGGAGCTAAGGAAAAAGAAAAACACATTCCATTAAAGAAAAGATCATAAAATTCCCTTCAGAGGCTGTTGACTCTTGCTTCTGCCAATATAAATGTCAATATATTTGCTGGACCCCAACCAGCTCCCAGTTCAGGAACAAGTTTAAATAGTCCTCCAAGGCCACTAAGCCATGTGCATGAGAAAGAGAGGTGACAAATACAGATTCATTAAATATAGACACGTGCTTCAGGGCCACCATGTGTTTGAAGTTAGGAAAAGAAGAATCAGTACCAACTCACTCTGCTGGGCAAAAGGAATGTGGCCATTCCCACACCTAGTACGTGGCTCTTTTCACGGATGTGACTGAGAAAGGAGAATTCCTCCTCCCTCCCCCACACACTGTGGCCTGTCCAGTGTTGATTATAAATAAGAATTCCTCGATGTTATTGAGGATAGAAGTTTTGCACACATAAAGTATGCCTCTTGAAGTGGGAAATTTCAACCCCATTCTCCAGGGGCCAACTTCACAGAACGATTCACAGTATCTCATAAGTAAAAGGTATCTTGTAGGTCCAAGCTCACACATGATCATGCAAGGGTTTTCTTCTTCGGGTTTGTTCACTCACTTTACCTAAATGATGGACATGATGCTTACGTACAGAGACACCTCATGCTGATCCCATATTCCCCTGGCCTCTTCAACATGTTCTCCTAGTCTCTTCCACTTGGTGTATGTTTCTTTTTTGCTTAAAATCCAGATCTACTCCAGATGCCTGGGTGACTCAGTGGTTGAACATCTGTCTTTGGCTCAGGTCGTAATTCCGGGGTCCTGGGATTGAGTCCTATGTCAGGGTCCCCGCGGGGAGCCTGCTTCTCCCTCTGCCTATGTCTCTGCCTCTCTCTGTGTGTCTTTCATGAATAAATGAATAAATACATAAAATATTTTTAAAAGTATCCAGATCTACTCTGCTCCATAGCTCTTTCAAACCTCAGCAGCCACCACAGCCCCCACCATCAGCAATCCTTAGGGTTCCCCACTCATTTTGTCTAGCCCTCTGCCTAATACTAGGGGATGTGTATCTCCAGCCATTTTCAATATGCATTTTCTTTGGTGGCACCATATACTAAAACGACTAGTCTTCAACCTCATTTCAGATAGCGCACAAATGACCATTGTTATTTAAAGAGCTGTATTATTAAATAGCTTATGTTCATTCTAATGCACATTAGGTAAAAATTCACCAGCCAATGAGAAATCTTTGCTTGAGAAAGCAAACTCTTTACAAAAATTGATAACATTGATAAACGTGCAGCCAGAATGGTGGGGGAGAGAGGGAAGACACAAATTATCACAGTCAGAAAAGGAGGAGGTAATGTCACTGCTGCTTCTGCAAATATTAGAAAGCTAACAGGGAAATATGATAAACACCTTTATTCTAACAATCTTGGTGACTTAGAAAAAGTCTATTTAAATATCAAAGGGTCAGTTATATTATAGTCACCGTGTTCAGTGGTTTCCATGCAACATGTAGGAGAGTTATTTGGAAATAAATGAAGTCCAGAAACTATCACTTGGTATTTTCCCCATATCTTTCCCCATATCTCAGGCTGCTGCCTTATATGACTGAAGAATCATCACACTTCCTCCAGAGGGGTCCATGTTCCTTTGTTGCAGGTGTCTATTTGGGAATTTGTAATTGACCCTAGATAATTCTCCTTATCTAGTGACCCTCACAGGAAGAAGGGGTCTAAGTGATTAAGCCTAGAATTCGCCAGGGAGAGCTCCCTAAAACATACAGCAGTACATGAGCCAATAATTGTGGAAATCTTGCTCTAAGATGTGTTTTTCGTATGGGCTAAGATTTCTGATGAGGCTCAGGGAAAGTTCTAGGATGACACAGAATCCTACATCTTCTAACACCTCATCAGGTAGTAGTCAGGATGGAGCATAGTTGGACAGGTTGGAAAGGCTTTCCCTTCTTCATTCTGTGCCTGGTTCTTTCCTCAGTTTCCCTGATTTTTAGGAATCAGTAAAGGGCAGCCCCCTGCCTTATGTGCCATTCATTCGGTGGTTAATGAGTGCCCTAACATTTAAGGCACTTTCCCATGGCTATGGCTTTAGAAGCTTCTTTGCTAATCTTTTCTCCTTAGATCAGTTGTTCCCAGCTGGGAAGGCTTTTGCCCCCAAGAGAATATTTAGCAATGTCTCCAGACATTTTGGTTGTCACAAGTGGGAGGAGGGGCTAGTGATATTTGTAACTAAGGCCCAGGATGCTGATAAATATCCTACAGAGTGCAGGGCAGTTACCCACAACACAGAATTAATTACCTGGTCCAAGTGTCAATTCCGCCTTCAAGTTAATCATCTTTTTACCAACAGAATTTCTAATGTAAAAGCAACAAACTACTTCAGGAGGGATGATTTGCTAAAGCAGCAGTAATATCCTGGTTGGCCAGTCAGGTGTTTGGGAGTAGAATCTGGTTCTATGTAGCTACAGGTTAGTTCTTCCCGACATTCACTTATTCTGGATACGTCTACCATACCTCATTAATTATGAGAACTCCTGGTCAGGAACACATTTCTTAGATCTTTCCAAGAATTCTATCTGTTCCCAAGAGTTATCCTTTAATTTTGTAGAGTTCCGACTGTTCCCCTTAATTATGTTTATGGCACCACAGTGGAGGACACGGCCCCTGAAATAAGGCTGCTTAAGTCTGAACCTTGTGTTGGTCACTGAAGAGTATAAAACGTTGAGCAAAGCATGTAATTTCTCTAAGCTTCACCCTCCCCATCTATAAAATGGTAAAAATTAGAATAATACTTATAAAGCAGTTGGTAAGGATTGACCTGAATTGATGTACATAAATCCCATCCACAGTGCCTGACACAGAGGAGGCCTCCATAACTTCACTTGTATTGTCATTGGCCAAGATTTCCACATTAGTGTGGTGTTCAGAACATGGTGAGCTTATTGAGGGAAGTGTTGTACAGTGATTAAGTGCACAGACTCTAACGCCAGATTTCTTGGGCTGGAATCCTGACCCCGTCGTGTCCTTGCTATGTGATTTTTGGTCAAGTCTCCTGCAATTTTGTGTGCCTCCATTTTCTCATATGTAAAGTAGGGATAGTAATAGGTACCCCTAAGGGTTGTAATGAGGATTACTAAATTGATATATGCCAAGTTTTATATATGTAATATATATATAATAATTTCTAGTAAATGTAAGTTGTTCTTTCACTCTTCTGTCTAGATTGATCCTAGCTTCAATTCAGAACAATTTTTCTTTTCTCAAGGAAACAAGTTATACCTATTAATAATGAAAAGCTAACATGGTTATACAAGACCAAAGATACTACAGAAAAATTATATATTTGTGAGAGAGCTAATTATAATTAAACTTCAAGGGGGTAAGGGTCCCTGGGTGGCTAAGTGGTTGAGCATCTGCCTCTGATTTGGGTACTGGGATCGAGTCCTGAATCAGGCTCCTTTCAGGGAGCCTCCTTCTCCCTCTGCCTATGTCTCTGTCTCTCTCTGTGTGTCTTTTGTAAATAAATAAATAAATAAAATCTTAAAAAAAAAAAAAAACTTCAAGGGGGTAGTGTTCAAGATGGTCCTCAAGATAGAAGTTCATAGTTGAGATGACCAAGTACCTAAGATTTTTGTCTGGGAAACAGGACACCCGTAGCCTTGTTCCATGACTTTACTCCAACTTACTTTTCTATTATTGGGAACAGATAGCACCAGGTGGGTTTATTACTTCCATTCCCATAACCTTCTGGAAAAATAGATAAAAGCTAATGTTTAAATCTGATGCTGAATTATCTTCAATTTGGCACAGAATTGAATTCTAAATTTGGATTAGTAAATCATTTTTCTGGCACTCATGGCCTTGAGTGTCAATGTCAAACCTGGAGATATAAATAGCTGTGAATAAGGAGGTTCACTGCACACCCCAGACCAGATCCAGGGAGCAACCATGAAGACCTTTATCTTCCTCGCTCTACTGGGAGCCACTGGTGAGTCTATGATAATAAGTGAATCTGTTGGTGTCGTGATGTACTTATTTGCACTTTGTACTCTGAAAGACAACAGTGAATGTTGAATGTAATCTCTGGGCTCAAGAAGTTTAAAATATTGAAACAACAGTGTATATAGTAGTCTCATCTTTTCTGTGGCAGATACATCCACCCACAGTGGGTGCCTGAAGCCACAGCCAGTACTGAACCCTATATATATAGTTTTTCATACACACACATATATATGAAACATATATAACATATATATATGTTTAATTTATAAATTAGGAATAGCAAGGGATTAACAACAAAACTAATAATAAAAGAACAATTATAACAATATACTGGAATAAAAGTTATGTGACTATGCTCTTTTCTCTCTCTCAAAATATCTTATTGTACTATACTCATCTTTCTTTCTTTTTAAAGATTTTATTTATTTATTTGAAGGACAGAGAAAGAGAGCATGAGCAGGGGGGAGGGGCAGAGGAGGAGGGAGAAGCAGATGAGCAAGGAGCCTGATGTGGGACTTGAGCCCAGGATCCTGGGATCATGACCTGAGCCCCCAAGCCAAAGGCAGACACTTAACCAACTGAGCCACCCAGGTGCTCCTGTACTCACCTTTCTTGTAATAATGTGAGATGATAAAATGCCTGGATGATGAGATGAAGGGAAGTGAATGACATAGGCATTGTGACATAGTGTTAGGCTAGTAATAAACTTCAGAGGATACATCAGAAAATGGATCATCTGCTTTCCTGATCTGGTTAACCAAGGGTAGCCAAAACCATAAATAAGGGGGGCACCTACTGCTGTATAAATGCCTATACATAATTAAGTCTCACTAGTTGGGGTAAGATTATAGTGAGCAGGAGTAATTAGTGTAGAAAATATAAAGAGGCAGAAATTGCCCTGAACTTCAAAGTAAAATCTATGGAGGAAGAGAGAAAAGGAAATGATAGTTAACATTATGGAAATGTTGTTTTGACCTTTCTAAGCATTTGGAGTTAATAATCAGGAGTTATAATTGGGACTAGTAACTAGTACTAGTAACTAGTAACTAGTAACTAGGGCTCATTGAAGAGGCTATGAGGATCAGAGCCCAAGGCTCTTCTACACCAAAGGGCATTGTCACAG
Organism: Canis lupus familiaris; assembly: GCF_011100685.1. Classification (NCBI taxonomy): domain Eukaryota; kingdom Metazoa; phylum Chordata; class Mammalia; order Carnivora; family Canidae; genus Canis; species Canis lupus. The sequence continues at coordinate 6,759,920 of NC_049237.1, forward strand.
GGATCTTAACAGGTGAAGGTACTTTATTTCTCATGAATAAAACCTAAGGGCTGGATTTTACAACATTTTTGCTAATGAAATTTCTCTGTGTAAAATACCCTATTATTTAATCATCAAAAGAAAGAACAATTTCTATTTTTTGTACTACCAAACTTTATAAAAATCTTACTACTAAACTTTCCCAAATTGGATGGGTATACATTCAATACATTAGTAGATACATCTAGAAATGTCTTTTCCAAAATTACTTTAAAATACTTGAACAATAGGGTGCCTATAATACAATCATAGACTTTGAAGCCATAGAAATCTTAATAAATCAGTAGGAAGACTTCAGAACGCTGAATAAATTGAAAAATGTTGGAAAGATGATTGAGATAAAGGGAAAGGTTGGAAAGCGAAAACCATACAATGTTCTATGAAATTACATCCTGAAAATTTTAGGCGAGAACCAAAAAGAGAAATTAAAGTGCAAAAGTCCAAAACTCCCAATTCCTTCCAGGCTAGAACATTCTTAGGTAGCTTCTAAAAGCTCCCTTTCTGTTACTTTATGAGGTTATCTATCCTATGCCAAACACCATAAATAAACATAAGCATGATTACTGTAAGGCTTTGTTGAACACGTTTGCATGTCTGCTGAGCAAAATTTTGTACAAAAAGGATTATATCCTTAGATAGCAATGTTCAGGGAATTTACTACACAGAGAGTCTCTGATTGAGGTGTGTGTGTGTGTGTGTGTGTGTGCATACATTAAAAAGTGTATTTATCAGGGGATCCCTGGGTGGCGCAGCGGTTTGGCGCCTGCCTTTGGCCCGGGGCGCGATCCTGGAGACCCGGGATCGAATCCCATGTCGGGCTCCCGGTGCATGGAGCCTGCTTCTCCCTCTGCCTATGTCTCTGCCTCTCTCTCTCTCTCTCTCTCTCTCTGTGACTATCATAAATAAATAAAAAAAAAATTTAAAAAAAGTGTATTTATCAAATTTAAGGCATAAATTAAGGATTAGATACTTAGAATAGTACAAGCAGGGTATGTGTTAAAGGTATAGAATAATAAGATTTTGGAAAATATTATGTAAAAATTATGTTATCATCTCCTGATTATGTGTGACCGGAAAGCATTATCTTTCCTAGTTAATCTGTAAAAACTCAGTGGTAAGTAGACATTCCAAGATGGATCTGTTTAATAGATTGTTTCTAACTTTTTCTGGTCAGTTGCTTTCCCCATTGACGATGATGACAAGATCGTCGGGGGCTACACTTGTTCCAGGAATTCCGTCCCCTACCAGGTGTCCTTGAACTCTGGCTACCACTTCTGTGGCGGCTCCCTCATCAACTCCCAGTGGGTGGTGTCCGCGGCTCACTGCTACAAGTCGTAAGTCACCAACATTCACATCCCTGTCCTCACAGATCAACTCATGCCCCAGCCCTGCCAAATCACAAAGGGGGTAAACAGCGCAGTTAGGCTTCAGGGGTGAGCATTCAGATTCTAGGAGCCTCCTCATTTTCTCCAGGCACTGAATGATGATGCATTGAGGAAATTTTACATGGAAAGGTACCTGTGTGTGGAAACACTAGAAGGGGATGGTGTTCGCGCTTGTGCTCCTGATTGGGGTGAACTGGGAAAGGGGCAAAGCTCAAGCTGGTCCTCACAGAATTGTGCATCCTTTAATCCAGCCGAATCCAGGTGCGTCTGGGAGAGTACAACATCGCAGTCTCTGAGGGTGGAGAACAATTCATCAATGCAGCCAAGATCATCCGCCACCCCAGATACAACGCAAACACTATCGATAACGACATCATGCTGATCAAACTGAGCTCTCCTGCCACCCTCAACTCTCGAGTGTCTGCTATCGCTCTGCCAAAATCCTGTCCAGCTGCTGGTACCCAGTGCCTCATCTCTGGCTGGGGAAATACCCAGAGCATCGGGCGTAAGTGTCACCTGGAACAAAAGTGCCAAATCTGAAAATCCGAGAAATGAAAGACATGTTGAGGGTCAGCAAGTCCAAAGTGTCCAAATTGTCAAGCAAGGCAAGGTTCCTTGAGGATAGTTTGGGGCTATATGGAGTCTTAGAAAGATTCCTTTGCCAGAAAACACAACAGAAATGAGCTATGATAAAGATGGCAGATATCCAGTTGAAGTGTGATTAGTGATTTGCAAAGAAGTAGAAGCTGAGGAGAACAGAACAGAGGCTGAGGGATTTGGTACTGTCTAAAAGGTACACCTGCCTGAGAAATAGTCTCTAGATTTGAGATCTGCAGTGCCTGATGCTAGCTAGCATCAGAGAGAATAACTTGTTGATTAAAACTGTTTGGAAGACTTTCCAAGTAAAAGTTGCTCTTCCAAAATAGAAGTTACTGGCAATCTGAGAGAGTGGGTAAGGGGTTGGGGGTCAGGGTGGGGGGCGGAATATTGGGAAGGAAATCTCCACGAATGCTGTGGGTAATATTCTCCCACTTTTACTCTTGCAACCAACAGAAAACTATCCTGATGTCCTGCAGTGTCTGAAGGCTCCCATCCTTTCTGACAGCGTTTGCCGTAATGCATACCCTGGCCAGATCTCCAGCAACATGATGTGTTTGGGCTACATGGAGGGTGGAAAGGACTCTTGCCAGGTTAATTTCTTTGTACTCCTTTTTCTAGCTGAGATTCATGCATTTCCACCATAGTTTCCCTTTCCCAAAACACGGAAAATTGAAAAGCTGTCTCTGGGATGGATTAGAAGTAGGATTTGGGATAAGTGATAAATTTTCTTTTTGAGATATTAATGGCTAGGGTTAAGAGTAAAAAGATAAACAGAAGATGGTGTGCAAACAGAGCACCCAGGTGCCCTCCTGAGGAGGTATATTGTAGAAGGAACCTTTCTGAAAAAGCAGGGCTAGCTGGGCAGCATTGCGCTCACTCACTCAGTCCTCCCTTCCTGGCCCTGCATGCCTGTAACTAAGAAAAGAGCAGACATTTGGAGGTGGGAGGAGAAAGGAGAGGGATGTAGTCAGAGGATGAGGATTGGACTTCCAGGAGAAGGGAAGGTGCTTCCTGGAGAATCAACAACCTGGGGAAATGGACTCAGGGTAATGGAGAAACAATTTTGAGCTTTTCTCCCATCCTGGCGTAGTTGAGAGTTCTTAACTGTCTCTTTCTTCTTGTGCAGGGTGACTCTGGTGGCCCTGTGGTCTGCAACGGAGAGCTCCAGGGCGTTGTCTCCTGGGGTGCCGGCTGTGCTCAAAAAGGCAAACCTGGTGTCTACACCAGGGTCTGCAAATACGTGAGCTGGATTCAGCAGACCATCGCTGCCAACTAAGCATGCGACCTTGTGTACCACTCTATGCGCCATCCCCTGTTGGCCAATTGCATCTTCCAACTATGCTTGAGAACAGTATCTAAATAAAACCATTTTGTTCCACAGCACATGTATCCAAGACCTGTCCTTATTTAGTATTTATGAACTTTCTCTTCAAACCTGCTGCTGAGTAAGAGGGTGGACATAGAACTGAACAATTACAGGAGAATAGAATTGGAGAGGTTATGTGGTTCTTCACTCAGCCTGACCAAAGTAAATTTACTGATCACTTTCTATCTGCTAGGCTGTGTGGTCCCCTGAGGATATAAGCATGGATAAGCTTAGAGGTCACTGTTACCATCACATTTTTTTTTTTTTTTTTGGATGAGACCTCATGTTTTATTCAGTTTATGCTGTTTGTTCAGACACTGTAAAATAATTTCAGAGAACAAAATGTAGTGTTCTAATTGGAAACGAATTGGTTATTCTTTTAAACTCTGCACTGTACCTAAACCCCTGGATGCTTTGTTTTGTTTTGTTTAATTTTTTTTATTAGAGTTCAGTTTGCCAACATATAGCATAACACCCAGTGCTCATCCTGCCAAGTGCCCCCCTCAGTGCCCATCACCCAGTCACCCCAACCCCCTCCCACCTCCCCTTCCATTACCCCTTGTTCATTTCCCAGAGTTAGGAGTCTCTCATTCTTTGTCACCCTCACTGATATTTTCACTCATTTTCTCTGTATCTCAAGCCCAAAAAGATGAGTTAATTCTTGAAGGAAATGACATTGAACTTGTTTCAAACTCAGCTGCTTTGATCCAGCAAGCGACAACTGTTAAAAACAAGGATATCAGAAAATTTTTGGATGGTATCTATGTTTCTGAAAAAGGAACAGTTCAGCAGGCTGATGAATAAGCGCTGAGTTGTCCAGCAACAGAAACAGCAAGATGCCAGATGATTTTTCAGACTTCTTTGTGATACCTTAAGAATGCAATAAAAACTACACTGATAAAAAAAATATTTCTCTTTATTCCCTTTCACTAATTTTTACATTCCCCAAATGAATGAGACCATATAAGGTTTGTCCTTTTCCGATTGACTTATTTCACTCAGCATAATACCCTCCAGTTCCGTCCACGTCGAAGCAAATGGTGGGCATTTGTCGTTTCTAATGGCTGAGGAATATTCCATTGTATACATAGACCACATCTTCTTTATCCATTCATCTGTCAATGGACACCGAGGCTCCTTCCACAGTGTGGCTATTGTGGACATTGCTGCTAGAAACATCGGGGTGCAGGTGTCCCGGCTTTTCACTGCTTCTGTATCTTTGGGGTAAATCCCCAACAGTGCAATTGCTGGGTCATAGGGCAGGTCTATTTTTAACTCTTTGAGGAACCTCCACACAATTTTCCAGAGTGGCTGCACCAGTTCACATTCCCACCAATAGTGCAGGAGGGTTGCCCTTTCTCCACATCCTCTTCAACATTTGTGGTTTCCTGTCTTGTTAATGTTCCCCATTCTCACTGGTGTGAGGTGGGATCTCATTGTGGTTTTGATTTGTATTTCCTTGATGGCTGGTGATGCAGAGCATTTTCTCATGTGCTTGTTGGCCATGTCTATGTCTTCTTCTGTGAGATTTCTTCATGTCTTTTGCCCATTTCATGATTGGATTGTTTCTTTGCTATTGAGTTGAAGAAGTTCTTTATAGATCTTGGATACTAGCTAGCCCTTTATCTGATACGTCATTTGCAAATATCTTCTCTCATTCTGTAGGTTGTCTTTTAGTTTTGTTGACTGTTTCTTTGGCTGCGCAGAAGCTTCTTATCTTGATGAAGTTCCAATAGTTCATTTTTGCTTTTGTTTCTCTTGCCTTCATGGGTGTATTTTGTAAGAAGTTACTGTGGCCAAGTTCAAGAAGGGTGTTGCCTGTGTTCTCCTCTAGGATTTTGATGGAATCTTGTCTCACATTTAGATCTTTCATCCATTTTGAGTTTATCTTTGTGTATGGTGCAAGAGATTAGTCTAGTTTCATTCTTCTGTATCTGGATGTCCAATTTTTCCAGCACCACTTATTGAAGAACCATCACATTTTTGAACAGATGATGACAACAAGGTGCAGAAAGTGGAAATCAACTGCCCGAAGTCATTTGGCTAGCTTATAGTTGGGCAGAGACGAAGCTCCAGCTGTCCTTATTCTTGATGCTTTGCTACTGCTGTAATGACATGGTCTCCCTCTGCAGTCTAATTTATCTGAAACTCTGTGAGGCTAGATAAAGGAAACCACCAGATGGAGAAATTTTTACAAATCACTGATTTTGTGCATCCTTCAAGGTTTTCCTTACCTATATGTTCCAGTTCCCTGAGATCTCTCTTGTTTTCCCACTGAGATTTTATTGCTATAGCAGGCATGGTGTCTTCACGCAATCTGTGCCCCTCTTCCACCACCTATACCCCAAATCCCAGACCAAATAATATACTATTTTGAACTCTAAGAAAAAGAAAGTGCAAATGCAGGTAAGTTTGCAGAAAATCAATCTATTACACTAAGGTCCTAAAAGTCTTGGCTATAGAGTTGGAGTATAAGTCCTGACACATGATTCCTATGCATATCTGGTATGGATCCAGGAAAAAGATATAATGAGCATGAAGACACAGCAGCAGGTGGAGGAGGTTTGAAAGGGGGAAATGTTCGCAGCTTTAGTAATAAGGTGAGGAATTGCTTTAGTCAGTATAAGCTGCTATAACAAAAAAGCCATAGACCAGGTGGCTTAAACCACAAACTGATTTCTCATGGTTCTGGAGGCTGGGAAGTCCAAAATCTGGGTGCCATTGAAATAGTGGGGGCCTACTCCCTGGCTTGTAGACAGTGTCCTTCTCACTGTGTCCTCACATGGAAGGGCTCTAGTCTCCTCTTATAAGGACGCTAATCCCATCACAAGGGCTCCACCTTTATGACCTTATCTAAACCTTGCAAAGGCCCCACCTCCTAATATCATCCCATTTATGGATTAGAGTTTGAGTACATAAATTTGGTGGTGGGACACAAACACGCAGGCCATACCAGGTATCTTGAAAGAGGAAGGTATGGGAAGATATACATCCCATTACCAAATTCCTATTCCTCTGTAACTTTGGATGGCACATGCATAGGGAACAGTCCTGAGCCCTTAATATCATCTTGTCAGTGCCACCAGGATGGAACCCAAATTCCTTAGCCTTGTATTCAAGGCTCTTAAATATTTGGTCATAACTAAGCTGATCTGTCTTATTTCCATGGTTCTCATCAAATTGCTTTTACGTTTTCATACAGCCTAAATTAATTTCATATTTAACTCCTCTTTATTAAAATGGGTAGCTTTAGATCTATCTTAATTAAACATCTCAGGTTTCTCACCAGAAACAAATGAGCTTAAAGATTCTCCTATTTCCTCTGAAATGCTTTTTATTCTACTCCATCACCACCATCAATATACACCTACCCACCTCACCACAAGTAGAGGGCAGATTCAGAGAAGCCACAGGCTCAGTGAGATACACAAAAGATGAGAGATCAGGGCAGGCCCAAAGAAAAGTATGAAGAAAAACAAACAAGTTCTATTTCTTGATACCATTCAATAGTCCCTTTTCAGCCTCTCGTCACTTTCTACCTCTTGTCTTTTTAAAATCTAACTCTTTGTAATTTGTAACTGTATATTAAAATGCAAAATCTGTATGCTCTTTGACCCAACAAAATCATATCTAGGACTCTATCCTATTAAAATATGCTTATAAAAAACAAAAACAAAGTATAAATGGGAATGTAGCATTCAGAAGTTATTCGTTGCAAGGAATACAATATCCAACTCACGTGGTCTTTAAAACTATACTAATAGAAGCTTAGAAATGGGAAAGGCTTCATGGATGTTTTGATTCAGCAATTCAAAAATGTCAAGGACCAATTTATTCCTGTCTTTGCCCCCTGTGCATTACTGTCATTTACTGTCATTACTGCCAGTTTTTCCTAGGGATAAAGCCTTGTGATCAAAATGGCCATTGGAGCCCTGCTCTCCTTTGTCTGTATCCAGGGAAAGAGATAAAGTTGTTCCCAGCAGATCTACAAAGCTTCTTTCCCAGATGCCCCTGGCAGACATCATATTGTGTGTCTTTAACTGATTTTGGTCACTTGCACAAACCTGAGCCAATAATCTAATGGGATTATGTTGATTAATTTACAATTAAGTGACAAGGCATACCATCAGAGCAAAGTGTGGACTTTTTATTCTGCAAGATATTTGGCCTATTTGATATATGTTTGATTAACTGAGTAGTTATAAGGAGAGTTACCAAGAAAAGGAGGATTGGATGTTAAGGAGGCAGTCACAATCCCCACCAGAATAATCTAGTGTACTTACCGATAGAGTATCCACATAATCCTGAAAATCCAGAAACAACTCAAATATCCATTAATAGAGGATTGATTAAACAAATCTGGTGTGTCCTTCAGTGGAGACAATGTAACTATTCTATTCATTTATCCAGCCACTTACTCAACAAATACTTATTGGAGACCTGCAATGTACTGGCCTTGATTTATGTGCTAAAGATACAGCAGAAGAAAACAGTCAAAATCCTACCTTCATGGTATATATATATAGATATATATATATATATATTCTCACTGGGTAAAAAGAAAACAAAAAGAGACTGTAGAATGTAATGCTGATTAATGCAAATGCTACAGTAAAAACAAACTGGATAAAAGTAAAAGGGTGGGTGACTAGAAAGCACAGACCGGCTTCTAAAGTACAGTTGACCTTTGAATAATATGAGGGTTGGGGCATCAACACTCAGCATAATAAAAAATCCTTGCATAACTTATGACTCCCACAAAACTTAACTACTAATAGCCTACTGTTGGCCAGAAGCCTTAGTGATAACATAACAGTTGATTAACACTTATTTGGTATGCTATATGTACCACATACTATGCAGTAAAGTAAAGCAGAGAAAATGTTATTAAGAAAATCACGAGGAAGAGAAATACATTTGCACTTCTGTACTATAAGGTGTCCACATGTAAGTGGACCCATGCAGCTCAAACTCATGTTGTTCAAGGGTCAAAAATACTATCAGAGAAAAACATAAAATGACCTATGAAAACAGGGGTGCCGAGGTGGCTCAGTTGGTTAAGCAACCAACTCTTGATTTCAGTTCAGGTCATGATCTCAGGGTTCTGGGATTAAGCCCTGAGTAGGGCTTAGCGGAGAGTCTCCTTGATGATTCTCTCTCTTCTCTCTACCCCTCCTCCCTCTCATGCTCTCTCTCTCTCTTTCTCTCAAATAAATAAATAAATAAACAAACAAACAAATAAATAAATAAGTCTTTTTTTCTTTAAAAAAAGACCTGTGAAAATAAGTTACAATTTAAAATAAAAAGCCCCTTTGTAGAGTCAGAAGAGATATCTCTCACCAAAATATATTTACTACAAATAAATACCTAATTCATAATTCAGTAAGATCCAGGAAGACATGGTATATTTGGAGCAAAAATAAGGAAATATATAAAGTGATAACAATCTGAGATTAGGAACAACAGCATAGAGGCAAAAGTGTTTTTTTTTCTTGCTATGTCTAATCATAGTAATAGATGAATTTACTTATCTTTTGCTCCTGAAAAGTCTGAGATGGCTCTCAACTGTCAACCTCATGGTTAAGACCTTTTGTACCTATATAAAATAAAGCAATATCTGCACATAGAAACTTAGCTCCTTGAGTAAATGTTTTTTTTCATATAGGATAGATAGGCTTGGTGGAAGTTTACTTCATATTGGTACACTTCATAATCCACTTGTTAGTTTTTCCATTAACAAGAAAAGAATTTCAGCATATGCTCAAGATGAATTTATCTGTGAAACTTTTCTTTAATAAGACAAAAAGAAGCTTCTTTTACCCTAGAAATCTCATTAAATTCATTATTTAAATGTAACTATTCTCATCATTCATCTTTTATGGCAAGTGATTTTAGTACTTGAAATCAAATTTTCAAAGGCCTTTTTTTAAAAAAAGATATTTACTTACTATCTTGGTATTATTTTAGTCTTACTTTTAAGGGTCAATTAAGAAGTTCTGTCTCATTTGAATGGATACAAACAAAAGTATTTAATCTTAGAGTATTCATTTATTCTGAGTAGCTCAGTCCAATCATCGTCTATTTGTACTTCTCAGCTATGGGATCAGCTTAAACATAGTCTTATCATATGATCCAACAATCAAGATAAAAACTTATCTCCACACACAGACCTTCATATGGATATTTATAGCAACTTTTGTTGTTTGATAGATCATTTCTTTTTAGCACTGAATAATATTCCAGCTAGTGGAATGTCCCACAGTTTATTTATCAATACACCTACGGAAGAACATCTCTGTTGCTTCCAAGTTTTGACAACTACAAATAAAATTGCTATAAATATCCATATGAAGGTCTGTGTGTGGAGATAAGTTTTTATCTTGATTGTTGGATCATATGATAAGACTATGTTTAAGCTGATCCCATAGCTGAGAAGAGGTACGGGTGACGGGCACTGAGGGGAGCACTTGACAGGATGAGCACTGGATGTTATTCTGTATGTTGGCAAATTGAACACCAATAAAAAATAAATTTATTATTAAAAAAAGACATTGAGGAAACTTAAATGCATATCACTATGGGACAGAAGCCAAACCGAAAAGGCTATATATTGCATGATTCCAATGATAGGACAATTTGTAAAAGGTACAACCATGGTGTCCATAAAAAGAATAGTAGTTTCCAAGGGTCAGAAGTCAGGGAAAGGATAAATATAAATAGGAAGAGCCCAGAAGATTTTTAGGGCAGTGAAAATACTCTGTATGATACTCTCATGATACATGTCATTTATTATACATTTGTCCAAACCCATGGAATGTACAACACCAAGAGTGAACCCTGTGGTAAACTATGGACTGTGAGTGCTAATAGTGTGTCAGTGTAAGTTTATCGATTGTAACAAATAGACCACTCTGGTGGGGATGTAGGTAATGGAGGAGGCTATGCACTTGTGAGGGTAGGGGGTATATGAGAAATCTCCATTCCTTCCTCTCAATTTTGCTGTGAACGTAAAACTGCTCTTAAAAAAAAAAAAAGTTAAAAAATTATTTACTTTTTTTGTTGACGGCAGATTATAGAGAATGGGCAAAACAAAAAGGCATTGCAAATGCTGGATGTACTAATAGTGGATAACTCTAAGTGGAGTTATAATTAGTGAGTTTTTATTGTTGTTTCATGTTTCTGTTTTTTTCCCCATATTTTTCTCAATAAACATGTAATAGATTTTACAGAGCAGAAATATTATTTGTTTTTAGTGAAATTCCCAGGCTGATTACTTCACAAAGCTAGTCGTAGCCCTTACTACCTTACAAAAGTCTCTTCATGCACACTAATGTCCCAGGAGGAAGGCAGCTAAGAAGGAGTGCAGTGCAGGGCAGGCTGGGACTACTGAGAGGCTCCACCCTCACCCTCCCACATCTGTTCAGAGTCTCACATTTGTCACCAGGTGTCATAAGCAAAATATGGTTACAACTGGAGGGGATAGTCATTTATTTTGGTAGAGAATTGTATTAGACTGGGGACCCCTGAAACCCATGGCACTCAATGATCTCAAATCCCTGACTTTAGGAACAGCATGTTCCAGGACAGTGCTGACCCAAAATACACAATTCTGTGAACCAGAGACATACTGAAGGTTTGCTATTTCTCAGTATTCAGGATGCATTTCTCATTGTTGCAGAGGTAAAAAAAAAAAAAAAAAAAAAAAGTAATCAGCATAATCATCACAACTAGTATTTATTAAGTTTTTTCAATGTGTCACACATTCTTACACGCCTTTACGTAATATTCAGTCCTCACAACTATCCTATGAAATAGGTACAAATATTCCTCCCTACATGAGGCTTAAGAGGTCAACTGTTTTTCTCAGGATAAGACATCTAGTAAGTCCTGAAGCCAGGAATCAAATCCTAGAAGCTGGACTCCAGAGCCCATGCTCTTCACCATTAAGTAGGACTTCACAACAATGTTTGAATATTGGGAAAGAAAGCTATCCTCTGAAGCTTGGAAAATATGGAAATACTATACTCAACTCACATTTACTTCATTTAATAAGCATTTACATAGTACTTCCTATTTGCCATTAGAACTCACTGTCGTAAGCTTTGTAATTAGAACATTTGAACATATCAGTGAGGAGTTCAGATTGAATCAGTAATCCAAAACTCCCAACATTGAAAACCACAGAGCCAGGTGGCTCACTGGCAATTTCTACTGAACATCTTTTTTTTTTTTTAAGATTTTATTTATTTATTTGACACACAGAGAGAAAAAGAATGAGTACAAGCAAGGGGAGCAGCAGGGGGAGAGGGAGAAGCAGGCTCCCTACTGAGCAGGGAGCCCAATGTGGGGCACAGTCCCAGGACCCTGAGATCATGACCTGGGCTGAAGGCAGATGCTTAACTGATTGAACCACCCAGGCACCCTCTACCGAACATTTAACACCCATCCTTCTCAGATTCTTCGAAAAAGTTGAAGAGGAGGGAGCACTTCCAAACTCATTCTATGAGGCCAACATGAGCCTGATACCAAAGCCGGAGAAGGAAGGACACTATAAGAAAACTATAGACTAATATCCCTGATTGAAACCACTATTTGTTTTGTATTTCTGGAAGGGGGGGACAGCCAGGAAGTTGTCATGTAAGGGTAACTTATAAACAGGAGTGCAGTGCATTGAAAAGAGTAATAAATGTCAAAGACAAAAACTGAAGGAGATTGATTTGATTCAGACTACTGTAGTAAGAGCACCCCAGATCAAAGAAGATGTATACACACACACAACACACTCACACACATATAGATACACACACACACACACACACACAATGGAATATACTCAGTCATCAGAAAGGATGAATATCTACCATTTACATCAATGTGGATGGAACTGGAGGATATTACGCTAAGTGAAATAAGTCAATCAGAGAAAAACAATTATCATATAGTTTCGGAATATAAGAAACAGTGCAGAAGACCATAAGGGAAGAAGGGGAAACTGAATGAGGAAAAATCAGAGAGGGAGATAAACCATGAGAGATTCTGAACTCTGGGAAACAAACTAAGGTTGTTGAAGGGGAGGTTGGAGGGGATGGGTTAACTGGGTGATGGGCATTAAGGAGGGCACGTGACATGATAAGCACTGGGTGTTATACACAACTGGCGAATTACTGAAAACTACATCAGAAAATAATGACATACTATATGTTGGAGAATTGAATTTAAATTAAAAAAATAAAGATGCTTTCTACACACACACACAAGAAAAAAAAAAAACAAAGATCAGAGTGTCTCAGCAGGATGGTTTTGCCTTAAGGCTTCTATAAACAAGTTATAGGTGGAGAGATTTGCAGTTGAAAAACTATTGTTTTGCAGTCAGGGGACTTCTCAGTCAGCTGAACAAAAAAAAATGTTTCTCTGTGTTTAGCCAGTTTCAGGGGAAAAAAGAATTCTAAGCTTAGCTAATCATTCATGAGACAAAGAATGGGGAGTTGGAGGCTCTGAGTTGTCACCTCAGCGGGTGCAAGTAAAAGGGGAAAGGTCTGTGTTTGGGGGCATCTGAATGGCTCAGTGGTTGAGCATCGCCTTCAGCTCAGGTTATGATCCCAGAATCCTGGGATCGAATCCCACATCAGGCTCCTCGCATGGAGCCTGCTCTTCCCTCTGCCTCTGTCTCTGCCTCTCTCTCTGTGTCTCTTATGAATAAATAAATAAAATCTTAAAAAAATAAAAAAGGTCTGTGTTTGGTCTTGTCACAGGTAAACCAGGGAGCCATCTAGAGTTTTATGGGAGCCATGAGAAAGAGTGGACAGAGTCCTTAGTAACTTCTGTGTGGAAGGGTAATTCTTTGTGGTAAGCCATTTCCCTGAACACAGAATTCCCAGAGGCTTTTTAACAAGTGAAGGCAGAGAGAGGGGGAACACAGTCACAAAGGGAGGAGGGGACCAACAAAGAAAGGCCATGTCACAGAGAGGGGAGGAAAAATGTCAGCATATCATCAGGACTCCTGAGAAATTTTGGATCAGAAAAGAGGCACCAGGGCCTTGACCTGTTCTGCTCCTTCCTCTTCTGCCCTGCACCAGAGACAGTGCACAGCTGGACCTTATATAACTGGGTTTTGAGCAGCACTAGTCTCAAGACTGCTATAAGATCCTGGCTTCTCCCTCTAAGCCCCAATTAACATTTCTGCCCAGCTGTCCTGACCTAAAGCTGGACTAAAGATTGGGACGGTTTACAGCTTGATCTAACTACTGTGCTCCCTGCAAGATTGCTGCCTACCATGAAGCCCTGTCTCATCTTCACTCTCCTGAGCACAGCTGGTGAGCAGTTGGCCTTGGCCTCCTGGAGAGGGATGGGGTGGTGCACAGGAGAATGGTGGGGGTCTGTCAGAAGGGGAAGCAGGCAGCCACAACTGAAGGGACCAGAAGGGGCAGACATTTCCTTCAATTAACTGTTGAAGGAAACAAAAGGAACTGCTCCCTCTGCTGGCCAATCCCATCAGGGTGCTCTAACAGTCCCTCTGAGGCCTGTGAGCCTGTTGGGATGTATTGCTGTCATGCCCCACTCTCTCCTGAGACACAAGTTTGTGACTCCTTAGACTGCCACGATTCCTGGCCAGCCACACTGCCCTCTGGCAAGGCAGCTGGACCCAGAGGAGTGGTCAGGGAAGACAGGTGGGCTGGATGGACTGGAAGCCATATGGCCCTGCCCCAAGCCTTTCCATCCCTCTCACTGCCAAAGTCAGGTGGTATGTAATTATGACTTCCATGCTTCGTTGGCAAAAGTTAATTAAAAATAATGTTTTGGAAAAAAAAAAGGTTTGAAAGCAATAATTCACACCCCCCCCCCCCATTTTTGTAATACACCACACTGCCAATCAGGGTTTCTGATCAGCCCATAAGCTAGTTTCACAGAATTTTAATATATTTCCATCTCAAGCAAAGACATGTCAATGTCCCTACTGTGTATAGTTTGGGTGACATGTGTGATTTTCTCTGACTTTTAAAAAGATCTTCAAAATAAGTTGTAGTCCCTGGCATTTGAAAACATTAGGTCAGAAAAAAACTACCGTAGCCAACTCTTGCCTTTCATCCTGTTTGACTCTCTTTCCACCTGTGATCCCCATCAATTCTTTAGGAGTCGTTCTGGCCAGAGATTCTAAAGATGATGACCTAAACTTACCAGAAGATTTTACTATTCCTTACATGGTCTACCTGCAGTCCAGCCCAGAGCCCTGTGTGGGGTCTCTCATTCACCCTGAGTGGGTACTGACAGCTGCCCACTGCTCCTCACCGTAAGTATCCCTTTATTCTTGGGAGCTGGGAGGGATCTATTTAAACAAAAGCAGGCCTGGTGGGGCACAGCATCCTAGCAAGTCTTAATGACATCTGAAGAGAACTAGAAGACTCGAGAAGAGAGAAGATCTCCTTCCTAATAGGAAAAATATATCCATTTGGGTGGTTTAAGAGGAGATCAACAGGAAGGTTTCAGGAGACTCTCAAGGAGTATAAATAATATTCATTCATTCAACATATTATTGGGCATTTACTATATTCTAGGAACTGTTTAATGCACTGAGAAAAGAGTAAGGGAACAAGATGGAAATAAGTTTTCTCTCATGAAACTTGCATTCCGGTAGAGGATATAAGCCAAAACAAAAAGCACCCAAAAATAAAACACAAAAAGAGTGGCAAGCTGCAATGAGTAGGAATGAAACCAGGGATCTGCTTTAGTTAGGGTGGTCATGTCAGGCCTCTTTGAGGAGATGAGACCAACAGGAAAGGAAGAAGGCAGCTGAGTGTATAAAGCCTGGGAAACATTCCGGGCAGAGGGGACAGTGTACATAGGGTCCCTAAAGTAGTAAAGATATTTGGGTATTTAGCAAGCTCAAAGAGCAGTGTGGACTGTAGTGAGTAGGCGAATATTCCGAGGATGAGTTGAAGAGTCAAGCAGAAGCCACAGGATGGAGGTAGTAAGAGAAGGACAAGGAAGTGCTGCATAAAATCCTGCTCTCCCTTGTAAATCTGTGTCCCTGCTGTGACTGCATGAGAACGTGCTGTGTGATTGGGACCTATTGAGGAGTCTACAAGGCTCATTTCAAACTCAGAGCTCTCAACCACCTGGTCACTCAAGACCATTTATTCAAACAGCCTGCTCTGCCCATGATAAGAAATACAAAGGACAGACAGCTCGTCCTCTTCAAGAATGGGAATTGGAAAATTTGATGTTCATTTCTCAGCCAGATCTAATGCATGAACTGATTTGGGTAGGAAATGGCACTTATATCTGTGTCATGACTGGACTCCTGGTGATGGAAGTAGATATGTTTGAATGTGTCCAAGAAATAGAATGGAAAATCAAAAATGGGAGTCCTAATAGACTACAAGCCTTGGGGATCAATGATAAAGAAGCCAGCACATCATAAATGTAGTGACATGGGCTTGAGAGAAGCTAGGAGGGATCTAAAAATATCCAGAAATGAAGGGTACAATGCACTTGCTCAAATGCTGCTAGAGACAATGTAGTGCAGGCCCATCTCTATTACTTGTCCGTTCAGATCTTCCAAGTCTTAATAACAATAATAAAACTAGACTGTATCGAGTATGTTCTAGGTTGCAGATACATGTCAGGTTTTATACATACACTGACTCTAGCCCCTAATACAACAACCCCAGAAACTATTAGGACTTTTTGACAAATCAAAGCAGATCACTTCAGTTCTCAGGTCTGAGAGAAAAAAAATTAAGATTATTGGGAAGGTAACTCCTGACATTTGTTGCCATTCTGACCTTTTGTGACCCTGTTCTTCCCCACCTCTCTATCTTTCTTCCAAAGCGTTAAAATCCGCCTGGGAGTTTATCAACCTAGCATCAGAAATAAGAAAGAGCAGATACGGAACTACTCATTGATTATCCCTGCCCCTGAGTTCAAAGCACAGTCTCTGGAGAATGACCTGATGCTGATAAAACTGTCCAAGGCCGCTGTACTCAACAACTACGTGGGGACCATAGCCATATCTATGGAGCCCTTAACATTTAATGATTCCTGCTTTATCCCAACCTGGACTTGGAATCAATTCAAAAATCGTAAGTGTGTGGCTCTGTGTTCTTCATCTTGAGGAACGTTTCGGAGCTGGGAAAATGTAAAGGGATACACTTGAAGGGAACAGTTGCCATGAGGTAATGTTCTTGATCCTACTGGGATTATTGCCAGGACCTTATCCTACCAAGATTAGAAAGCAAGAGATATAACTCAAAGAGACGGATACAGGGCAGCCAATCTGATACCAATGAGTGGAGCAGTCAGTAACTGTTATATCTCTAGAACATTCAAGACACAAGTCCAGGGAACTGAATTCAGATAATGGTGGGGGAACTAGGAGTTCTCACTCTAAAAACAGTATCAAGGCATCCTATGGGATGGTGGTTTACTGTCTCACTGACAGCTGCTGGAAGTCCACCAAGCAATTCATCCAACAGCAGCAGGAAAACCAAAAACAGAACATATGGTGAAGGTGACAGAGGACATTTCCCACCCCCTGCCACAGACAACCCAACATATGTTGATGGTGATTCATTCAAGTGGACCCCGAGAGATGAGGGTAGCTGAGGGAGTTCTTCTACCCAAGAATGCAACTCTTACACCTACTACTTTGCCCGAGAGTCCCCCCTCAGAGGTGGACACCAGGGCATGCCCAGGGGGGTGATTATGACATGCTGTTGGTGTCTCTCTGACCTGACCTACCTCTGAGATAAATTGCCATGGCCCCTGTTGCAGGCACACCTGCCTCCAGCCTCTGAGCTCTGATTGGCATGAGCAGAGAAACTCTGGTCTTTGCAAGAGCATGTCTTACCGAGGACACTTATGAAAAAAGTTGCTTTCTTATGCAATTGTTGGTCGTTGGTGGGTCTTGACTTAATGTGGCTGCTAATAATCCGTCATGCTCTCTTTAGGGATTATCAGAGGATGACGGGGCCACCACGCAATATCTGAAATGAAATGATAAAGCTAAATTTATTGCTGGTTATAGTAGGGAAAAGCAATGCTGAACAGACACCAGTCTCACTGAGCGGAGTAGAGTACTGGCCCTTAACAGGATTTGGGGGGAAGCTTTTTTTTTTTTTTAATAGAGATTGGAGGACTTTCAAAGGCTTAAGGGGGTCGACATCTGTAGAGGCATGGCTGTTGTTCATTGCTTGGCACTTTGAGGTATGTTTATTGCAAGAGGTCTGATTGGCTGACTTTAAAAAGTGACATTTATGGTCTTGATGAAGCTGTGTTCACTGAGGCGATTGTCATGACATTAATCAGGTTTCAACTGTGCACTGATGGCCACAGAACAATCCATCTGTCCTGTAAAAACAAATAAAAAGTGGGAACTTTTATATTCTCAGTATTTGGCAACTTCATTTTTAACTCAGAAGCAACATTCCTGGAAATCTAAATGAATATATTTTCCGAACAAATAGAAATTTATGATTTTTATCCTTGACTTTCAAGTCTTATTCAAAGTAATTACAAAAGTAATTTATCACATTTTGTTTGAAAACAAAATAAAATCATACAAAGGTTTTATCACATGGGTTTTGCATGTCAGAATCACAGTAACAAACTAATTTTGTAAGCTCTTTGCTGCAAGACTTTGAATATTTATTAGGAATTCAATATTTCAAGGGCTTGGTTACTTTCACCTAGCTTATTCTACACATTTCAATTCAACTCCCATAAAAACTTAAAACTGAATATAACTCACCTCCCTTTTTTCTAACTTGACACTTTCTGTTTTAGGACATTAGGTTGGATATACTTCAGAAAAATTCTGCTCTGTAAGCAACACTAGGCTTAATTTGAGCTATCTCTAGTCACTTTTTGGTTCCTTCTTCCTTGCCACTCCCCACTAGAGACTAGAATTATATAACCCCTTGATTAGAAACTTTGCATCCCGAGGTTAACAGTAGAGTAACAATTACAATGAGGGAGATAAACACTATGACTTATAAGGGGGAAATATATATCCATACTTATACACACACACGCATACATTTTTAAACAATCTGTTTCATTAAAAAAGCAGCTTTAGACACATTAAAATAGTTTTTCTCCCTTTATGATTAACTATAAAGAGGTTGATGTAGACGCCAAAAATAAAGGGTTTTTTAGAGACACTGGTTTTGTGTCTGTCTGTTTTCATGGTCCTTTATAATCTTCTTGCGATTTTCAAAGGGTTTCTAAATTAGGAATAAGAAAGGAAGGACAGATCTGATGTCTGATGTAAGGAGAACGTCATGCTCTAAATCTGCTGCTCTGA
This sequence comes from Canis lupus familiaris, assembly GCF_011100685.1. Classification (NCBI taxonomy): domain Eukaryota; kingdom Metazoa; phylum Chordata; class Mammalia; order Carnivora; family Canidae; genus Canis; species Canis lupus. Next base: position 6,778,611 of record NC_049237.1, read on the forward strand.
CATAGATAGAGTTAAGAAACCCTAAGAAGGTTGGAATGTGTTTACAAAGAGGAAGTCATCACAAGAATGTGATAAACAGGGAAACCGTGGACTTCATTTGTCTTTTTTTCCCCCATAGTCAGTGACCCTGACATCCTGACTTGGATAAACCAACATTCTCATCCCTTCAGTGACTGCAGGAATATGATAGGAGAGAGAATGGCAGTAAACATCATGTGTGTGGGACAACCTTTAAGCATCATATCTAAAACCAAGGTATCTTTCTTTTCTTGAGACAGAACGATAGCAAGAGGTCAGTGAAAAGGAGAGGTGATTGTAGAAAATCAAATGGTGCTTATCCAAAAGGCCAAGAGTCCCTCTTTTCTCCCCCCAGGTCTTTGGATTGGTCATTAATTCCCCTTCCCTCATTTTACAGTTCTGAGTAGAACTGTTTGTCTTTTCTCCCCCTGCTTGCACTCAGCTTGGGCTCAAGCTCGAACAAGAGAGGTGAGATCTAAAAAATATATAAAAATAAATGTAATAAAAAGAGAGAGGTGAGATCTAGGTGGATGTGAAGACAGGATTGTTACCTTTCAAGAAAATGAGTCTAGTCCTTTAGATGCCTCTGTGACTATAATAATGCCATATCTTAGGATTTATTCTTTTTCCATGAGGACCAATTAACATTGACCTCCTGTTCCCTCTCTCTAGCCAGAAGTTTCAGCTGCTCCAGCTGTCTGTGGTGGGAGGCTACATGGAATCTTATCCTGGGACAAAGGAAGTGTCACCCTGGGAAGTGAAGGGTTTTTCACAGAAGTTCATCCCTATGCAAGATGGATCATGAAAACCATTACTACCCACTGAGGGTATCCGCTTCTTTGTCCCTCAATGCAACATCTTCATGATTTCTATACTGAATTCACAACTCTCTCAATCTTTCTTGTTCTTGGACAGAATCCAAATAAGAAAACATTCAGTAAAAAAAAAAAAAAAAAAAAAAAAGTGGCACTAAGAATTCAAACTGTGACCCTGATCTTTTTATACGTAAACTGCAAGCATGATGAGAAATGTAGCAGCATACCGGCCATGTGTTCATTCCTTCAAAAAGTATTGGGCTATCAGCTGCTTAGCAGACATTGCATATGCGAGGGATACATGAGAAAATATGACCTGCACTTGGCCATCAAGCAGCCAATTATAACACTTTATGACTACTGTTACAGTGGAGGTGAGCAATAAATTTCAGGAGAGAAGAGAAAAAAAAACATTCCGGGTGTCAGAGCCCGGGGATACTTCACCAAATAGGCAGACAAATTAAGGGAGAATATTGTAAAGCTGAAGAGACAGTTAAGTAAAAGTTAGAAAAGCACAAAAATGTGGCATACTCTGGAGAAAATATATATGCAATAAATAATACTGGAAGGTAGAAAGTAAATGGTCAGTAGAGGAGGAGGCCAGACATGATAAAAGATTATTATTTATAGGTGAGCAAGGGTTAGGTAGTGAAGGACCTGATCTGTTAGGTGAAGAAATTTAGATTTTTAATCTTGTTGGAATCAGAGGGGTGTCGTTAAAACCTCTGCAGTAGAACATCATCAAATTCTTGAATTGGGAGATACCAAAGAAGCAGAACCTATACAGTTTACATGTATTGACTATGAGTAGAAAGAGAAAGAGAAGTGTCTGGAATAATGCCCAAGTCAGAAACTAGGGTAGATTGGGTAGATGGTAGTTCACAAACATAATATGCAGAGAACCTATGTTTTCATGTATAAAGGATCAGAGTACAGTCATGGGTAGGAGAGATGCTGGAGACAAAGATCTGGGTCTTAGATAATGTCTGGGCAATGACAACAGAGGGGTTGTATGGTTATGAGTGGTAGCCACAGACTTCAGGAGAGTTCTGTGCTACTGGGAAGAGCTCTGAGCAATGCTCGGTCCTTCTCTTGCATTGGCCTAGAGTGGGGAGATACATAGCATTTTAGACCCATTAACCAAAGCATCTAAAAATACAGAATTGAGAGGATTCCAAGTCACCCAAAAGCAGGAATCCAGAGTAAGAGGCCATGGAGTTACAAACAGAGGAGGAACAGTGTGATAATGACATCATCTGTTAAAAAGGGAAGGAGGAACAGAAGGGGTCAGTGAGATGAGAGAGAACAATGCCGTGGAAGGAGAAGACTCTACAAAGAGTGAAGTGGTTTGGCATACATTCCATCACATGAGAGAGGTGGCGAACCCATGCATCTATAGAGATTGCAGGGGAGGAGAGGAGGGTTGATTCTGGGGCATTGATATACTCTGTTTTTCCTCCTCTACCAAAGCCAAAAAAAAAAAAAAAAAAGCTGGGTATGACTAAGTCCATAGCTTATCCTGACACATAAAAAAAGAATCGAATCCTCAAATTTGGAAACTAAGGCCATTTAATTCAAATATGCTTCTTCTTTCTTGTAATCCTTGGCCATCCAAAGCACAAGCCCCTCTGTTTGCCTGTCTTCTCCAGCAGCCCGGTTCCTAGTTTCTCCCTGCTTCCTGTGTGTGATTCACTGCCCAACATCCCCTGCCCCCTTTACTGAATCACATTTAGATCATTCCAGAGTTTTTTTTTTTTTTAGGATTTTATTTATTTATTCATGAGAGACAGAGAGAGAGAGGCAGAGACACAGGCAGAGGGAGAAGCAGGCTCCATGCAGGGAGCCTGACGTGGGACTCGATCCCGGGACTCCAGGATCACGCCCTGGGCCAAAGGCAGGCGCTCAACCGCTGAGCCACCCAGGGATCCTCATTCCAGAGTTTTTAATAAAATACTCATCTGATCATTTCTTATAACTCTTAAATTATGTCTTCAACACGTCCTAGAAATCCTACATGTCCCAAGTCACTGTCTGTACAGTTCTCCATAAAGGCCACCTCAAGCATTCTCCTCTCTCCTCTGGCCTTCAGTGCTTCATCTGCAGTGGATGACATCTGGTCTGCGAGTACCTGGAGGTTGAAACCGTCAGCTATAACTTCATTAACTTCCCACTTCCCTCCCTGCAAACATACTTAGTGCTTTTCTTCCTCATTCTTTTCCTGGGAGCAGGACCCTGCTGTCTACAGCTTCTATCTCCACTGTGATGTGGATCACCTCTCCTCTGACTTCCTCATTGACCTGCTTTTTGAGCATCTCTACTACTTTATATTTTTCCACTTCCCCTATCGACTTCTTCCTGTCACCACTGAAGCAGGATAAAGCCTGTTCCGCCTATCATTGGAGCCCAAGGATATGCTTCCTGGATCTGCTCTCTGGTTGCCTCCTGGGTCTTCTTTGTAGGCAGCTCCTACTTAACAATTCCCGAATGATCTGTTCTGTAGGATTCTCCTCAGTCTGTCTTAAAATTCTTTTGCTCTCTCTTTTGAGTCCTCATCCCCTATCTCTTCATTTGGTTAACTTTTACTCATGCTTTAAGCTTCAAACATCACTTCCTCAAGGAGGTCTTCTTCTGACCCTTACATTAGGGTCCTGGCTATGCACGTTTCTACCTCCCTTTCCTTCTCCTGTTTTGACATTCATGATGGCAAGTCTTCTTACACTTATTTCCCCTGCTGGTCTTTATAATCTGTGAGGGCAAGATTTTCATCTCCCTTACCACAAAATCATCAATATCCAATAAAGTGCTAGCACACGGTATGCATTTGTATTGGTTTTCCACTGCTGCATAAAACATTGCCACAAATTGAACAGCTTAAAACAACACGTATTATTTCACACTTTCTGTGAATCAGGAGTCCAATCATAACCTATGCGGGTCCTCTGCTCAGGGTCTAGCAAGGCTTTAAGGTAAGAATTTGCTTCTAAGCTTATTCAGGTTGTGGGCACAATTCATTTCCTTCTGATACCAGATGCTCGCTTTTTGCTGGCTCCTCGCTGAAAGCTGCCCTCGGGTCCTCGAGGCTATCCCTTGTGCAGTGTGGTCATCCATACATAGTTCTTTGTCACTTAGGCTTCCTCAGTGTGGCTGCCTACATCCCCAAGCCAGTGGGAAGAATCTTTCTTGTGCATGTTAGCAAGGTGGATGTGTGTGTGTGTGTGTGTGTGTGTGTGTGTACACGATGTTCAAGTTATGTATTAACATGATTATAAGAATGACATCCCATAATTTTGCCATATTCTATAAGTTCAAAGTTCAGAGGAAGTCAGGGTCTGTCCTGGGCTTAGGATCTGTCTAAAATCTTCAATACAATTTCATCAAATAATACATTTATTGGATCCTTATCTCTCACACAATAAATACTTATGCAAGTCTTATATGTGCAAGGCTTATATAATAAGGCTTTTCATTATATAATTTCTGTTTATCTTTCTACCTGGTTCTTAACACTTCCACTGCAATACGTGGTTGCTGTTCTACAAACACACCATGTTGTTTCATATATTTATGCATTTACAGAAGCCTTTCTCTCTTTTTGAATTATTTTTTCTCTTTTTCTCTCTTTTTTTTTTATGTCAGACAACCTCTTTCCCCTTCTCTAAGACCAAGGTAAAGTATAAGATTTTGGATGTGCCTTCCTTACACACGATATAGACTGAAGTATCTTTAACCTTATGCTCTAAGGCACATCCCTCAATTTTAATATTTTTTCCCACATTAAGAAACAAAACAAATGAGCATAGGGAAAAAAGGAGAGAGAGAGAGAGAGAGAGAGAGAGAGGCAAACCAAGAAGCAGACTCAACTACAGAAAACAAACTGGTGGTTGCAGAGGGGAAGGGATGGGGGAATGGGTGAAATAGGTGATGGGGATTAAGGAGGGCACTTGGTGTGATGAGCACCAGTGGTGTGTGGAGGTATTGAATCAGTATATTGTACTCCTGAAACTAATATTATACTGTATAGTAACTGACTAAAAATTTAAAATGTGCTCCCACATGTTAATATGAAAAATTTTAAACATGCAACAAGGCTGAAAGAATTTTATAGTGTACACCTGTAGCTCCATTACCTGGATTCTATCACCAAGTAACCTATTTTTTAAATTCATATCTTGCATTGATGTGGTATATTTGTTATAGCTGATGAATCAATACTGTTAGTAACTAAAGTCCATAGTTTATGTTAGGGTTTGCTCTTTATGTTATGTAGTATTAGGGATTTGGACAAAGGCATAATGTTATGTATCCGTGACATTGACATGATAATTATAGTATCCTACAGAATAATTTCACTTCTCTAAAATTGACCTGTTCTAACCTGTTCATCCCTGTCCCTACTCCCCAAACTCTGACACCACTCATCTTTTTATTGTCTCTATAGGTTGCTTTTTGAGCATCTCTACTACTTTATATTGTCATTCTAGGTCTATGTCTATATTGTCTAGGTCTATGTCTATATATGTCTATATTGTCTGCCTCCTTATATTGCCTTGTCTACTACTTTAAAATGTCATTCATTGGCACCATTGATATTTTTTGGCTTCAATGCTTAGTCATATGTATTTAAGGATTCTCTATGTCGGGGAATCCTTGGATGGCTCAGCGGTTTAGTGCCACCTTCAGCCCAGGGAGTAATCCTGGAGTCCCGGGATCGAGTCCCACGTCGGGCTCCCTGCATGGAGCCTGCTTCTCCCTCTGCCTGTGTCTCTGCTTCTCTCTCTCTCTCTCATGAATAAATAAATAAAATCTTTAAAAAAAGGATTCTTTATGTCTTTCATCTTTTTTTCTTTCATCTCTTGATAGCTCAATTTTTAAAAAATCATTGAATAATACCTATTCCAGTGTGAATGTACCACACTTTGTTTACTATTTACTTATTTAAGGACATATTGGTTGCTGCCAAAGTTTGGTAGTTATGACTAAAGCTGTTGTAATTATTCATCTGTAAGATTTTGTGGACATAAATTTTCAATTCATTCAGGTCATACCCAGGAGCGCGATTGCTGCCTCATATGGTAAGATTATGTTTAGCTTTGTAAGAAACCACCAAACCATCTCTCAAAGTTGCTGTACATTTTGTATCCCTATCAGCAACAAATGAAAATTCTTGTTATTTTACAACCTCACCAACATTTGGTGTCCTGTGCCTCAAACTTTAGCCATTCTACTAGGTGTGTAGTGGTATCTCATTGTTGCCTTAATTTGTTATTCCCCATTGTACGTTGATAATCTTTTCATATGCTATTTGCCATCCGTACACCCTCGTGTTGTTATGGACTGAACTGTGTCCTCCCAAAATTCCTATGTTGAAGCCCCAAGCCCCAAAGTGACTGTATTTGGAGATAAGTCCTATAAGGAAATAATTTTGGGGAAATGAGGTCATTAGGATGGGGTGCTATTCTGATAGGATTAGTGTCCTTATAAAAAGAGACACAAGAGAGCTGGCTCTTTTTCTCTGTACACATAAATACAGAGGAAGTGCCACATAAGGACACAATGGTCTACAAGCCAGGAAGAAAGCTCTCACCAGAAACTGAATTTTCTGGCACCTTAATCATGGACTTCTAGCTTCTAGAACTGTGAGAAAATAAATGTCTGTTGTTTAAGCCCTGGAGTCTGTGGTATTTTGTTATGGCAGCCTGAGCAGATGGATGCATTTGGGAAGGTACCTGTTCAGAACCCACTTCTTAATTGGGTTGTCATGTTCTTGTTGTTGAGTTTAAAGATTTCCTTATATATTTTGGATCCAGATCATTTAATGGACAATGTGTTTTGCAAATATTTCCACCGAGACAGTGATAGAGGTAGAATTTTAGCTCTGACTACCTTGTTTTAAAATTGCCTACTCAGGAACCTATCATTCCCCCTAGTCTATGGACTCTCTGAAGGCAGAGCAGTGTGTTCACATTTAGGCATCCTCCATAGTGAGCACAGAGCCTAGCACAAGTCAGACATATAATATAGATCATAGGCTGGCTGGTTGAATAAATGAGTGGGTAAATAGTGACATGAAAGGAAAAGCTGATATAACTCAAGGAGGAGGTCAGGGTCAGGCAGAGGGGTCAGGCCAGCACCAGAAGGCTGGGTTATGGTGGCTGGAGACAAATGTCTGTGTCACACAATCAGGGGATAGCATCACACAGATGGGAGGGGTCCCTGTCCTGAAGGTAGTAGTATAGAAAAGGGCCTGATTTCAGAGTTTGACAAAAGGTAGACCAGAGAGGAGGGGGCTGTGGAAATACTGTGAGCTCCAACATCTCTCAGATTAGGTATGTTTTTCCCCTGAAAAAGGAGAGCAAAATGCTGAATTCCAGATCCATTCTCTACTGTGTCAGGGACCAAATCACCTGATCTCCATTCTTGTCCTTCTGACACCTGACACCATCCTCTCTTCTGACCTATAGATACCTCTCCTGGAACTGAATCCTGCCACTGAAAGAATTCAGATGAACTGAACTTCATCCTTTGAAAAGGCTTTTGATATCAATATGAAGTTTATCCTCTTCTGGGCTCTTTTGAACCTATCTGGTGAGTATCTTCACATTTTTCTCTTTCCTTGCCAAAGAGAAATCCTGGAGGAATCATGAAAGATAGACAGACACAGACAGGAGGCACATTCCAGACTACAAGTGTAGAACTGGCTCTCCCTCACCACTGCCATGATCCCCACCAGCTTTCCACCTGTGACACTGCCTGCCTGCCCCATCTCAGCCTGATTGCTTGTATAGTCTTTGAGGAGGCATGTACACCAAAACCCTAATACCAGCCCCACTCCTGAGAAAGACTGTGGCCCGACTCTGGGCCCTTCTAGAAGAGGACTGTTGTGGGCACAAGGGAATGAGAAGTGGAGGCAGGTGTTGAAAACAGAGGTTCAATTGATGGACACAGCAAAGCATTCAATGGTTTTTGGTCTTGTCCTGGCAGGTTTCAGTTACTCAAGCAAAAACCTTAGAAGCATTCATGAAATCTCTTTCTCTCACACCCCACATTCAATCTGTTTGGAAAATTTTTTTGGTTCTATCTTCTAAATATATCCCAAATCCAATCACATCTCACCACCTCCACTGCTCACGATGGCCAAGCCATCATCTTTTGCTTGGATTACCACATGAATCCTCTAACAGGCCTCTCTGCTTTCTACTCCTACACTCAGTATTTCTCCACAAGGAAATGACCATCAGTGCCTTACACAAAACCCTAATGTGGCTTCACAGTCCTTCAGAAGAAAGTCCACAACCTTATGATGCTCTACAAAGCCCTGCATCACTGCTTTGACCTCCATCCTTTCCTGCCCTTCTCTCTCTCCCCTGCCACCTCAGCCACACTGGCCTTTGTGATGCTCCTAAACAAGTCTTAGGACTCTTGCTTCAGCTATTTCCTCCACCTGAATCCAAGTTCCCCAGATATCTGATGGTCTAACTTTCCTATCTTCATTTAATTTGTCATCTCTCATGCTATCTACATGGTCTACCTAAACTAAGGTGTAATATTGCAGAATTCCCCACCACACACACACACACACACACACACACACATCCATCCGGTACTGTCTTTTCCTCTTTCCCTGTTCTACTATTTTTCCCACAGTACCAATCATCATCTAATACACTAGATTATTTACTTATGTATTGTGTCTACTGTTATGGAATGTCTTCTCTCATCAGAATGTATGAGAGCAGGGCTATTTCTCTGCATAGTTCCCTATAAAGCCCAAGCCACCTATAACAAAGCCTGGCACATATGAAGTGCTCATACTTGCTTGTCAAATGAATAAATTATCTCCCTCTCCTCAGATTCCGTGAGCAGGTAGTCTGTTCTTTAAATCACTCTTATATTGTTTTTCCCTGCATTGTTGTAGAGAATAAGGAGTCAGACTAGTAAAAGCATTCTTAAAAAGGTAAAAGCATTAAGTTGCTCATGAGTAGATTTAACATATGTTCCCTGAATTGTAGAAGGTATTTAAGAACATTTGTATTTTTTTTTTGAACATTTGTATTTTAATCTGAAAAATATTTAGTGACAACAAAATGAAAAACACCTTTATCTGTTGAAATTGAGATGTTTCTATCATTTTCTTCATGTTTTTAGAACAAACTAAGCCAGTTTGCAAATTCAGCTTACAGATAAAGGTATTAGAGAGAAAGGTAGGGGAACTTGAGCATATTAAATAATTTTCCTTGTTTTTTTCTAGTGATCCCTGCAAAAATCTCAGAATTTCCTGTATATGTTTCTCTTTCCAGTTGCTCTGGCCTATGATCCAGATTACCAACATGGCACTGCTCCCCCCTACCTGGTCTATTTGAAATCTGATTACTTGCCCTGTGTTGGGGCTCTGGTCCACCCCCTTTGGGTGATCACAGCTGCACATTGCAACTTACCGTGAGTAATAAGCCCCCAGTGCTACTTTGCACTTTAGGTTCTCAGATTGGGCATAGACTCAGATCCCTGTCTGGCTCCATTCTCTAATGAAGTGGGATTTGGGAGGCCTTCTGAGGGTGTTTATTGGTAGAGAAAAAGGCCTATAGGAAGGGGCTAAAAGAGGCCCATGGGAATGGATACATTATCTCTGTCAAGTCTTCTCTCAAACAACTATATTGTTCCAGAAAACTTCGGGTGATATTAGGGATTACAAATCCATCAAATCCTGATGAAAAGGATGTACAAGTTGTTGGCTATGAGAGGATGATCCATCATCCACGCTTCTCAGTTACTGCTATTGAGAATGACCTCATGTTAATCAAGCTGAGAGAAAATATTGAACTCAATGACTATGTGAAAGTGGTCAGTCTGCCTGAAGAACCTGTCCGTGAGGAAGCCATGTGCATGGTCTCCACGTGGGCCTACAATCTATGTGATGACTGTGAGTCACCTCATGATAATCTTTTCTCTCAGAGTATGACACACTCTGTCCCTTCTCTTCTACTCTTACCTTCTGCAATTGTTCCCAAAAAAGACTTCTTTCCAACCTCTTAATTCATCCTTATTATCTCTCCCCCCTTTCCCTGTACTTCCCTGAAGGAGTCACAGATGTAGTTAGTTAAGCATTTAAATTTCTAGAAAATTTTAAAGTAATTCGTTTCATTTAATGCAGAGATGTCTCATATTTACATATAAATTCCAGGAATTTAATCTCTTTTATAAAAAGATAGACACTTGTATCATGAGAAATGGTTAGTCTGCTCATTTCCTGTTGTCCAAGCAGCCATAGTTGTGATTTCTGTGTTTGATCTCCTTTTCTTTTTAAAATTTTTTAAGAGCATAGATCTCTCTCTCTCTCTTTTAAAAGATTTTGTTTATTTATTCATTCATAAGAAGCACAGAGATAGAAGCAGAGGCATAAGCAGAGGGAAAAGCAGGCTCTCTGTGCAGATCCTGATGTGGGACTAGATCCCAGGACCCTGGGATCATGCCTTGAGTTGAAGACAGATGCTCAACCACTGAGCCACCTGGCACCCTCTTTCTTTCTTTCTAGATTATTTATTTATCTATTTGACAGAGAAAGAGAGCAAGCACAAGCATGGGGAGCAGCAAAGGGAGAGGGAGAAGCAGACTCCCCACTGAGCAGGGAGCCCAATGTGGGGCTGGATCCCAGGACCCTGGGATCAAGATCTGAACTGAAGGCAAATGTTTAACTGACTGAGCCACCCAGGCACCCCTCTCTTTTCCTTCCTTCCAGAAGAAGAAATATGTTGAAAAAGAAGGCAACAAAAAGAAGGAGGTTTGTTAGATACTAACTCTTAAGGAAGTTGTACATCTTTCTTTCCCCTAGCCAAGGAGCCCGACTCACCACAGAGCGTGAACATATCCGTAATCTACAGGGATGAGTGCCTCGATGCCTATAAAACCCAAAGGATCCAAGAAAATATGCTGTGTCTGGGCATTGTGCCAGGAAGGAGGCTGCCCTGCAAGGTAATGTACTCTTGATGCCTAGTTTTCCCATTTTATTTCTTGTGTCTTTTGCCAGAAAGATAAGATAACCCTATTTCCCTTTTTATTCTGGCAGGAAGTCACAGCCGCCCCAGCAGTCTGCAATGGGGTACTTCAAGGAATATTGACTTTTTTAGATGGATGTGTTTTGAGAGCTGATGTTGGAATCTACACCAACATCTTTAAATACATGTCCTGGATTAGAAATACAATCAGAGACAACTGAGCTGCCATGGCAGGAATTCTAGATCATGTGACACAACCTGTGCCTATGTCCAGCCTCACAATTAAACCTAAATAGATGCCCTGGGTTGCATCAGGCATGCCTGTCTCACTTCTACCCAACAGAGTGGGTGATTGGTACCTCCCCATACCATGACTATACATGATAATCTTCTTCCCCTTTTGATGAAGATGACAAACTCCATACCCCTTAGGCAGTTGAAGTTTATGAGGTGGGGATTGTGTTCTAACAGAGATCACAGGCTATGGGAAAAAGGCCCACTCAGCCATTTTGGGTAATAAAACCCCTATTACTTGCACTGAATTAACATGTGCTTTTGGCAAGTTACCCATGCTAGAAGGGAAAAGGAAGCCTGACAAAGAGTGAGCTAACTAGAAGCATAGGTGAGGGAAAGAAAAGGTTCTAGGAAGGAGCCTCTAAGAGGTATTGCATAGTTTCCCCTTGCCTATGTAACTATCAAGAACAGCCATAGATCTTGCTCATTCATTTTGCAGGATTCTGGGTAGGGACTTGAGCTATGAGGGGTTAATACAAAAGTGAACTAGGGCATAGGACAAAGCAGATGAAACAGGGAGTCCAGGTCAGATTTTGCCAGCACATGCTTGCCCTTTCTCTTATGCCAGCTGCCACAGAGACTCCATTCTCTCCAACTATTACTCTTATATTTTTCTTCCTTCTTCCCTCTCTTTTCACCTCACCCCTGCAGTTCCAGTTACCACGTGAGAGTTTTAATTGATAGTTACTGAGGATCAAAATCACAGAAACCAAAATGATTTTTAGAGGGTTTTGCCTGTGGCCACTTTGGGTGGACTGTTGAAAACTTACAGTCCAGCGAGCAGACACAGGAGCTCCTCTCAGGAAGCAGAGTGTGCAGCTTGCAGAGTTAAAATGCAACATTTTGTGTTTGGTTTATTAAGGCAATTGTGAGAGCTTCACCTTCATGTGTGTTATTAACTGACATTTTAGCTATGGGATAAACAGATGGTTTTTGCAGGAGAGTACCTCACCCTCTGGGGATGTTTCCCACCTTAAAAATGGTGCTACAATTTCAATAGTTCATCCTGGTATCTTATAAGGCTAGTTGATTCTAGGTGATGAAGCATATGTCAAGGACACCGAATTCCATGGTCATCAGCCTACTGACTCACGACTGTCACTGTACAGTGACTTCCTTGGTTGGAAAATACATTCCTTTGTTGTGGGGTACATAAGGGTTTCAGTTAATTCAAGGATGGTGGTGCTAGAAAGGTGACAAGGGATAGAAAAATCCAAATCTAGACTATATCATTTTTGGTGAGGAAAATAGCTATTCTCTCTGTGTTGAAAAGGGCTGCTGGGGGTACCTGGGGTACATACAGTACTACATCAAGACTATATCAAGGCTGAGATTGGTCATTGACACTGTCACAGTGGATCTGCAGCAATGGTGGTAGCAATGGTGAGACTTGCAGGGAGCCTGAATATGCTCCATCTGGACCCACTATATGTTTATGGAGCCACTAAAAAGCACGAGAGGGAATGAAGAAAGACTTCAGAATAGATCTGCTTATCTCTCTGATTATTAAAGTCTACCGAATCAAAAGCATTTTAGTGAGAGTTCTCATGGGATACAATATTCTCCTTCTCTAAACTCACCCTGAAAAATCCTACTACATAATTTTCCCCTAAATAGCTAATCTCCATTCCCTCCACCTTCCCCCTTCTGATTGCCTGTCAGGGCAGACCACAAGCCATTCCCAAGAAATTCAACTTCAGGGAAGAAAATAACCAGACGTGTTAATTGAATTTCTGTCTCCTGAGAAGAATGAGATTCTTCAGGGCATCCCTCTGAGGGGTTTTATTATCATAATAGTAGACATGCAATCAGTACCAATGTATCAACCAGTGAAGTCTTTCCACCCTCAAGAAACTGTTTATGAAGAAGTCTCTTTGAAGTCACTGTATGGCTTAAGGGAAGATTCCCTGGAGCAATTGCTTGGGCAATTTATTCGGACTTTCGGGGTCTAATTTACCCCTTTGGTCCACTTATACTCTGAGTTGGGGCTGGAATGTTGCTGAGCATACCCCAGTCACTGACAAAGAGTCAGGTGGCCCCACCTAGAGCAAGTTTCACGGCCAATTGGTGATCTGGAGTCAGGCATTTAGTTTCTACTAGACCCCAGTGGCAAACCAGAAGCTATTTCCCAAAAAGAGAAAAGGAGCATGACTTTGCCACCATCTTTTGGGACCCCTATCTTGATTTTATTAGGTTTTGCTGTGTCATTTAGTACACTAAAAATGATACTTCTAGAACCATTGAATCTACAGTTTTATTTATTTATTTTTTTAAAGATTTTATTTATTTATTCATGACACAGAGAGAGAGAGAGAGAGAGAGAGAGAGAGAGGCAGAGACACAGGCAGAGGGAGAAGCAGGCTCCATGCAGGAAGCCTGATGTGGGACTTGATCCCGGGACTCCAGGATCACGGCCTGGGCCAAAGGCAGGCGCTAAACCGCTGAGCCACCCAGGGATCCCCTCTACAGAGTTTTAAACCGAAGAAACAGCCAATTGTGCTTCAACCTGTGCTGGAGGCAAAGTCTTTTCTGAATTAGTATCTTTCTAACCTATCAACTTTCTAGATCACTCATGAAATGGTTCAGAGCAGGATACCCTGATGAGATATATGTTGCTTATAAAATTTAGAGGTCTTCAGATATCATTCTTCATAGTAGGGAGCACAAGTATAACAATGTGTTCATTTCAATAGAGGAATCCAACATATACCCACAAGGTTCACTAGTTATATCACCTACCCACTACCACACACCTGTCTTTCCAAGACACCCAGGAACCTTGCTACTTCCTGTCATCTCATCCTACCAACATGATATCATCAATACAACAGATCAGTGTGGTGCGCTTGGAGATTTTCAAGTTCCTTAAATACTATATTCAGGTTCAGGAGCAGAGCAATGATGACTGCCTGAGCATGGAGGTAAAAATATACTGTTGTCCCTGACAAATGAAAGCTAATTAAATTCTGAGCTTCCCAATGCAATGTATAAAAATACATTTTCCAGACGGATAGTTGCATACTGAGTGTGAAAGACTGCATTTATTTGCTCTAGTAAGGTCCCACATACGAAACAGCCACTATAATTGGACTTATCATGTGATACTCAAACACTATCATTCCCCACCACTCTTTTATGACATGGCCAACTGAAGAACTGAATGACATTATAATACAAATTATCACCCAGCCTATTTCAAGTCTGTATAGTCTGGTAGTACTGACCTTTCCAATGTGCTGATGTTTTAGATTTACTAAGGGGAAATTCCATCAACTTTCTCTTAGCCCTTTCTATAACAAAAGCTCACTTCACAGCCCTGAGGGATATTGTACAGACTCTAACCAGTTGTAGAAAAAAAAAATTTACCCCTTGTAACTCTGCCAGTGCACATAGGAACTATGGAAATAAATTATAGATGGTTTCAGAGCCCCATTGAATTACTCTAGGGAAGACTTAGGTAAAAAAAAAAAATCCATTTATCCCTCAATTTTCATAAGCTCCACTCTGATCAGAGGATAGCACTGATTATAAGTCTTCCCCACCACCACAAACACCACAAATTGGTACCAATTCAGAACCAGAATCTCAAAAAATTTAGCTATGTTCTCGTCCCTAGAACACAAGTCACCAAGTAAGTTGATCCAGGTCATCTTGTATGGGCTGGAAGGCTCAATGTTAGAACAAGGGTCATTCGTTGGGATATCAGGTTCCCCTGCATTCAGTTGAGCATTGGATCGATTAAGGTAACTAGCTGAGGCTTGTGACCTAGGAAGGAGCCCCTAATCAGTCCATTATTATCAAATCTGTCAAGTGGGGTTTTTTTTGTTTTTGTTTTTGTTTTTTGTTATAGAAGTCAAATAAGAACTTCAACTTCCTGTCAGGTTCATTCCTGAGGATCCCATTTTTGTGGAGAACCCTTGAAAGAATCCTCTAAAGGGCTCCAAAACACACTAGCTAATATTATTTGTTTCCATTTTAAGAGTAAAAGAGGCAAATGAACATAATAACATGATGTTTTGTCTATTTTCCTTAAACAAGTTAAACTAAAATCTGAGATGCCCTTTAGCAGGGGACAAAGGCCACTGTAAGGGGAAAACATGACATCTGTAAACTTCTTCTGCACAGCCTCTTTGTTTATTTGAACTTTATGTCTTTAGTAGAAAATATGGTAGGCTCCATCACTCAATATATCCTGAATCTTTCTAATTTTCTAATCTTTCTAATCTACATCTTTCTAATTTTAAGTTGCAGCCTTAGGAATCCCATGTTGTCATGTATCTAAGTCATATTCTCCATCAGCTCTATAAGTAACATGGCCAGAAATTTCCCATCCCAGCTGCCTTACTCCTTTGTCTCTCTCAAGTTGTCAGAATTTAAGTGGAGAAAATAGGGGGACTCATTCAAAAGTTTCCTCCAATCATAATAACATGTTAGGATTTGGACAGCATGTTGTTCCATTGAGTAAGGGGGGGGTATCCCCTATAACCACTGTTCTCAAGGCTGCAAAGCTATGATTCCAAAAGCTACCTAAGGATGGAGGATGAAGATGGCCAAAGTCTTACAAAAACAAGGTGAAAATTAGGCTAGAGCCTACACTTGTGCACAGAAATTAATGCCAGCTACTATATTGATGAGACTTTCAAGACTTCATACAATTTGTAATTTTTCTCTTACGCATTCATTTCAAGGACAGGAGGATTTCAGTAACCATAAAATGAGCTCTGTTCAATAGGGAATCAGGGTGGAAAAAAGCCTTGATTTGAAGTCACTGGCTATAACAATTGGAGTAGAATCAAGGTGCCCACTGGAAGCTAAAGATGGGAATTAGAGAAGCTGGCCTAGGGTCTGACACTGGCAAGGAACCCCAAGATCATCACTCCAAGGCCGTTTGAAGACTCAGAAGTCCTAGGTATCTTCATTATTCCACTCTGAGGTTTCCGGCAGCTATTTTGACTAAAATCAAACCAATGTTTCTTGTCTCTCTCTCCCAGTCTATGATTTGTTGTTTGTTGTTGTTGTTGTTGGTTCCTTTTAAGGAGATTATGATGTGTTAGTAAATCACATGTAGGATTTGCTTCAACTATAAAATGTACATCCAAATTTGCTTTTGCCTTGCTCTCTGTAGCTCCAAACCCCTACCTTGAGGCATTTAGTTGGCACATCTATAACCTCAAGAGCCCCATCTACAATAGCAGCCCAAGACATGGGTGCAGTACCATTCTTGGTTAAAAGAAGTTTAGCTCATCACCAAACCAAACTTGCTGGTATACTCTTCTACCCAAACAGCTCAGCTTTAGTAACTGGGCTTCTGTTCTGTTCCCGCAGTGAAGCCCCCTTCCCACCTTTCCCTACCTTTTTAAAATCCCAGTTCCATTAATGCTGTCTTTGTCTTGACAACCTTGTCTTCCCCAGTTCCTCTAAGCCTAGGGCTCTGCCCAACGCTTCCCAGATGTTGCTGGAAACCCATACGAGGCCAGCTTCTTGCTGTTAACAACTTCATGCTGCCGATTACCTGCCATATAGCCAGTTTTCCTGGCCTGCCGCCCTCTACTGGCCACCTGCCTGACTTCCCTTCCACCTTCACTCCAGGATGCTTTGCGGTCTGGATTCTGATAGCCCAGAATCTGACTCTTCCCTGTGATTGTTATCCCCTCACTCTGATTTCTACCATCTGCCCTTTAGTGTGAGTTTATCTCATTTCTAGATCCTCAAAAGGATGATCTTGGGCTTAGCGCAGCTGAAAGAGCATGGGTTTGGGATCCAATTTGGTATTTAATCCCAACTCCCATAGCTGGTAGCTATGTGTCTTTAGGCAAGGAATTAAGAAATTTAACCTGTCTTATTTTAGTTTATCTCTAAAATGGGACCAATAATACTTTTCTGGATTGTTGGGAGTAAATAAGATAACTTACGTAAGACATGAAGCATAATATTTAGCACATAACATGGTAGGCACTTAAATCTTTGCCAAGGGATTACTGGTAATCTGTCACCACTTCTTTACATCTGTGTTTATCTTTCTTCAATTAGGATAGAAACTATTTTCACGTCCACACACACAATCAATCAGGTTGTATCAGAGCACGAAAGAACATTCTAATAAAATTTACCAATATACATTTTCTCAGGGGTCAGACCCCTGTGCCTTTCCCAGCCTGTGTGGGAGAAGTCTTAGGCATAAAGGACAGAGAGGCAGTTTTACAGTGTTATTGTATTTCTTTGTGTAGAGATCTAAAATTATAAGTGCAATGTAAGTCCATTATAATATCATTTAGACAGGTGATTGCCAGGTAGGGTTGCTCTGTTTCTGAAGTGTTTCCATGATCTCAGACAGCCTAAACACTGATTGCATATAATGAGGAGAACCCACAAAAGTAGAAAAATAAATTTAAATTCACAATCCTATTATGTTATTTTGTGAAGTTTTCAAGTGTGCTATACTTTCTCCTCAGTTTAGTGAACTGCTAATCCATGTGGGGACTGTCTACCAAACGCAGTCTATGCAGTTTATCACAGTTTACCCTTAACAAGCTCCACCAGCGTGTAAAGACAGACATGTGCCTAAACTCAAAGGACTTGCATGGATCCTGAAGCTCTAATAGTTATTAACCCACTATCAACTCCGTCTTCCCAAGTCCACCTGTATCTAAGCCCTTACCTTCACATTAAGCCCACGTTTGCTCTTCTGCTCAGGGGCCCTGAAATGATGGCATAGGGGCCATAAACATGGGCTATGTTTCTGTTTGGAATCTGAATTATAACAAAAACGTTCATCTTCCCTCCTCTGCCTCTCGGAGAGGCAAGTGAAACTTTGAGCTCATGCTCTCTGCTCTCCAAGGACCTTCTTAATGACGGAATAAAGCAAGTAAGAAGAGGGGTAAAATTTGGAGAAGACAAAGAAGAAACATGCATCATATTTCTTGAAAATTCACACCACATCTGTTAAAATACTGAAAATGGAGTGGGTATTCTCTGCATGTCGATCAACTGAGAGGATGCCTAGGAGAAGGGAGAAGAGAGAGACGGCTGCCTTAGGTGAGTATATTCACCCGCCAGTCCTGCAGTTCCATGATCTTAAAACTCACCCAAACTATGGAGATACTACAGAGCAGGATTTAATTTACACAATCATAAAATATATTACTTTCCCCTCCAAATGATTAGATGTGATTAGTGTAATTCCATCTGTTCCTATCTGGAGCTGTTGAGCCCCAGGACAAGTCTGCAGGGTACTTAGTGTCTTTTCAGGACACTTATCTGACCTGCTGCCATGTCGTGTATGGGCTTCTCTGTGCTCTCTGACCATGTCTGTAATGTGATGGAAGCTGCCTTTCTGGAAGAGGCAGAGATGCCTGCCATGTCACACTTCCCTAATTAGGGTGACAATGTATTCAATTCAAAAAAAGGCAGCATCACAAGGTGTTGAGAGTCATAGATCTGACTCAGAATTCCTGTACCTGAGTCCTGGCTATACTACTATTAGTTACGTGACATCAGGCAAGGTGTCCAAAGTGTCCCAGGCATCAACTATCCATTTCCCTATTAAAATAAAAACAACCAGGGACCTCTGGGTGGCTCAGCAGTTGGGCGGCTGCCTTCGGCTCAGGTCGTGATCCTGGGATCTGGGATTGAGTCCTGCATCGGGCTCCTGCAAAGAGCCTGCTTCTCCCTCTGCCTGTGTCTCGGCCTCTCTCTCTCTATGTCTCTCATGAATAAATAAATCTTAAAAATAAAATAAAATGAAAACAACAATAAAAAGCAAGAAATGGTGGTCCTTGCCTAATTGGGCATTTGAAAATATTGACCGAGAAAATGAAGTTAAATATATTTCTGAAAGACATGGTCAAATCACTCACAGCGGCCTGCAGACTGGAGGCTACACCACATAGACTGGTATTTCCTATCTGAATAATGACAGATGAATAGCATGATCTAATCAAAAAGCATTGTTTGGACCCTTACCACCTGCCAATCCAGGAGGGCTAGTTTGATCATCAAGGAATCAAGGGTTCTGGCAGTGGTCTTAAGGCATAGTCACGGTCCAGGTGAGCAGTGTTGCATCTGGGAAGTCTCCAGGGAACTCTCAGGGACAGAAGTTGAAGGGATTCCATCAGAGCATTGGCGCCTTCGGTCACTACAGAGGTGACTTGGTTGTAGTTATTTCAAGAGCCGCTAGTGGAGGCCTCAGCTTTCCTTGAGAGCAGGTGGTCCAGGGACGCCTGGGTGGCTCCGTCCATTAAATGTTTGCCTTCAGCTCAGGCCATGATCTCAGGGTCCTGGGATCAAGCCCCTGGCGGGCTCCCTGCTCAGCAGGGAACCTGCGTCTCCCTTTCCCCCCTCCCACTTGCACTCATGCCCACATGTTCTTTCCCAAATATATATTATATAAGTATATATCTAAATTAAATATTATATATATATATATATTTTTTTTTTTTTTAAAGAGTAGGTGGTCGAGGCCTCTCTGCCCTGCCATCTCTGTATCTAACAGCCTCTTGGTGATCTCTAGACCGAGGATCTTCAAGGATCTCCCGATGAGGGCCTTTTCAACAGAGGTACCCTTCCCAGAGGGAGGAGAGAACACAGGTATCCAAATGTCTCTGGACGCTGTACCAGGCTCTAGACCTACTCCCCATCACTCTTGTCCTCTGGAGCTGGGCAGGTGGTCACCCAAACAGCTGAGTAGGGGTGCCAAGAGAAGACTCAACACCTTTGAGTCAGGCCAGGCCCAGGCAGAGCAGAGCATGGAAAACTATGGGCAGATGGTTCCCCCTGGTGGACAAAACTCCTCCCTCTCCACAAGCGGAGAGGAAAGTGCTTGCCTGTAGCTCTGGGCCACAGCCACCCAGATGGCCACCAGAGACCCAGCATTGAATGTCTTCTCGTTCTCTCCCACCTTGCACCCCGGTTACCTGCTCATCTGCTTTGAGATAGAGATGCTCCTACCTGGCAGCGGAGTGGCACTGCTACAGCCGCCTGCCACCTCCCATCTCTGTAGGGCTCTCACCCGCAGTGCTCCTGCCTGCTGCTTCTGGGATCTGCGTCTCCTTGTTCCACCCCTCACTCTGTGTATGGCCTTGCTCAGGTGGTAGGCCCACTTTTTTTTTTTTTTTAAGATTTTATTTATTTATTCATGAGAGACACAGAGAAAGAGAGGCAGAGACACAGGCAGAGGGAGAAGCAGGCTCCCTGCGGGGAGCCCAATGCGGGACTTGATCCCAGGACCCCAGGATCATGACCTGAGCTGAAGACAAGACCCAGTTCTGAGCCATGGCTTTTTGGTCAATGTTTGGTGAGCCCTCACCATGGACCCAGACCGTGGTCCTTTCTAGGTCAGGCCCCCTCTGTGAGGATCTTACTTTTAAAAAGATCAACTTGAGGTTAGTGAGTCAGACGTCTAGGCAGTGGTAAGCACTGAGTATGGGGATCTATTGGAAAAGTGGGTGTTTAGGGGTGTGAGTGAGGGGCTACACACTGAGATACTCCTTCTTCCTCCTTTCTGAGCTTCCAGAATTTCTCCAGGTTTCTTTCCAGCACCCCTGGGGGCTTTGATACTGGTATTAAACCCCAAATGCTTGTTACCTAGGCCAACTGTGGAGAATCATGCCCTTTGATCCTCACAGCAAGCCTCTGAGCTGGGTAGAGTTACCACCTGTACTTTACAGGCACAGAAACCAAGATTCAAGGAGATAAAGTCTTTCCCAAAGCTCTCAAGTGGCAGAGCCAGGTCCGGAACGGAGCCCCCCAGAGCCTGGGGTTAAATCTCTGTGTTAGGCAGCCAGAGCGTTCCCCAAAAGGGCCATGAGCAAGCAGTAGGAAGTGTCTGCTTGTAGAGTAGAGGCAACAGGAAGGAGGTAGGGGAGCGGAGGAGGAGTCAGGTCAGAGGAGGAGGAGGTTGGGTCTGTGGCTGGCAAACCAGGATGGTTTGTATTCACTTGTCCAAGGGGAGTTTATCACTGTGTCTTTACTGCAGGTGCAGTACAGGGTTCTGCTCTGGGTCACATTGGCCACGTGCAGCCTCAGCTCCGTGCTGTTGACCCTCGTGACCCGGTAATCTGCTCCAGGACGGGATACGAGCTCCTCGTCCCCGGGGCTCCGCAGAGTGGCCAGCACCTGCAGTTGCCCCTGGAGATCCTGTTGGTACCAGCTCATCCAAGGGTACTGGGAATCTCTCAGGATGCAGTGCAGGGTTTCAGCCTGCCCACGAGCTACCAGGACCCAGCGGGGCCTTTGCTCCACCAGGCTTGCAGTGGCATCTGAAAAACACAGGCCAGGGTAAAGGTCCCCAGGGTAGCAGTAACTCCTCAAATAACCAGCCAAATCCCAAAGAGGGGGGCCCATGAGCAATGCCAATAGGAGACTCCTGGAAACGGAAGGAATACTTTCTCATAGGGGTGCTATGCCGGGGAGGGCTTCAGCAAGCCTGGAATCAGAGAGCAAAACCTTCTGTGCCTACTAGTCCTTGCCCTCCCTCAACCCGTGGAGTGGCTTTTTCTGCCTGGCATCTGACCTGTACTCACGGTAGCCGTGAGCACCCAGCCCCACAGGATGGAAAA
Source organism: Canis lupus familiaris (assembly GCF_011100685.1). NCBI lineage: Eukaryota > Metazoa > Chordata > Mammalia > Carnivora > Canidae > Canis > Canis lupus. The sequence goes on from NC_049237.1 coordinate 6,800,283, forward strand.
CAGTCCCATTCCCTGGCCCACACTTTCGCCAGCAGTTGCATCGGGCAGCAGCCCGGAGAGCCGGATCCAGGTCTATGAGGTGGCCGTGAGCAGCTGACACTAGGCCTGAAACTCAAGAGGGAGTGGCTTTTCCAGGAAACGTGACAGTTTGTCTCATTTTCTCACTGAGGTTCAAGCCCCCTGACGTTCCCTGCTTTCTGCCTGCCAACAGCCCTCACACAGGCAGGCACACACTCCCCATATTCACTGAGTGCCTCAGTGAGGTTGTGTGGCCCCGCACCCTCTCCACCACCGTGTCCCAGAGATTCTGAAAACAGACACTAGTGGTTCTGAATCTGTGCCTCAAACCTTTTCGAGGGATTCCAACATCTCAATGCAAGCGAGCAGGCCGGCAGATTGAGCAAAGACCTCTCCACCCCCCCCCCCCCATGCATTTCACACATAGAGGCTGGGCAGTAGGCAATGGGCTTTAGAGAGTCGCCTCTCTAAGGGCAACTAATACACTAAACATTAGAGACTTAATTTTTCCCTGTTGAAAATAAGGGAAGAGACTTACCTCCTACCCATTTCTTTAGAGGATTTACTGTAGAAAACTTATAATTTCAAGTTCTCTCTCTTTGAAATATATGTAAATCACCCAGAAATGTTTTTCTCCAGGACCTGCAATCATCTCTTTGAAATGCAAACATCAAAATGAACCTCACTTAATGTAGAGTTAAGCTGCAAAATGATGCCCTGTTGTAAAGACGTGGCAAGATTGCTTGTCCTTTGGGTAGAGCAAATTAACAAACCCAGATGGACACCCCCCCAGCCCCCCAGTAAGCAAGTGACTCCAGGATGTCCTGTCCAGTCCTCTTATTTGAGGACTGGTTATCACTCTATCTCAAGAACGTGTATGTAATGGGTTGTGTCTGGTGGCCCATATGAAAGGCTGGGATTTCTGCTTTTGCAATATCCCCATGGAATGCCTGGGATGTGAATCATATTCTGGTTTAATGCTTATTTTTTTTTTTTTTTTTTTTTTTGGTTTAATGCTTATTCAATGATAAGACTGCTTTCTTTCTCTTCTACTTCTGGGGAGAGAGTTCCTGACAACGCCCAGTGCTGGCACTACCTAGCGCTGGGGCCTTGGGACTCAGTTTCCCCATCTATAAGATGGAGATAATAATGATTTCATAAGAGTAAATAGATTCACACAAGAAAAATTCTTGGAATAGAGTTTGGCACAGGCTGAGCGCTTAGTGAGAGTTGGCTTCCATCACTGCAGTGGTAAATTGCCAATTCAATTTACATATGACAATATTAATGGCAGCATTTATCTTCCTTTCTTTATCTCTCCTTTAGTCATCAGCTGAGATGAAAATCACAAGCTCACATAATTTTCCAACATAGCTAAGAGGCCTCGTTTTTCAGAAAGTTTGGAAACCAGTGATCTGGGAAATTAGATTTAAAAAGACCCTGTCTTTACCTTCAGCCTTTCACAGACAAAAATATGGGGACATATAGGAGTCTAGCAACCAAACTACTATTTCAAGACCTCGGATCGCACTGTATTCAGGTCGGTGCTCCAGTGAGGTGTCTGTGCTTTCAGGGACCCTTGAGGAAGAAGAAGGGAGATGGAGCCAGGCGAGACTGCAGACCCCTCACCCTGGGGAGCCCGCATGTTGGGAAACAGCTGGGACCTGGTGTCCTGGGGCTTTGCGCCTCCCAGATTCACTATTTTTGTTAATCTGCGAAATTATAATTACTTCCAACAATATGGTTCACATGATTGTGGGGAAGGATAACAGGTATTGATGCCATGTGGTGATGGCATAATAGTTTATAATCCAGTTGGCTTGATAACTTTGAAGTCCTGTTGTTCTGGATTTTTTTTTTTTTTTTAGAAAAGACACTCTTTCTGGGGTGCCTTGACAGCTCAGTCTTTAAGCATCTACTTCAGCTCAGGTTAAGACCTCAGGGTCTTGGGATCAAGCCCGCTTCGGGCTCTCTGCTCAGTGGGGAGTCTTGTCCCCCCGCCCCTCTGCCTCTCCCCCTGCTTGTGTGCTTTCTCTCTCTGTGTCAGATAAATAAAATCTTTTAAAAATAGACACTCATTTTCATTATGTACAATTTTGTGTATAAAGTGAGTTAATATTTTCAATAGCCAGATGATTTCAAATTTGCATCATCTAATTGTGCACGAAATGTCAATTGCCCTGCATTCTAAATCACATGCGCTGGTCCCCTTCTGCCGTGAGCTCTCTTACCTATTCCCAATCTCTTCTCTCCAGAGAGGGTAGGAGGGTGATGCTCTGGGAAGCATTGCCCAAACCACACATCTTGAACACCAGAAATATGTACATGCCAACCCAGAGGCGTCCTCACCCGGCAAGCCATGTGCATTGCATTCTGAGTTTACCGTGGAGAGAGTGGCTCTGGGGATCAGAGGATGGAAGGGAAGAAGGCCGGGCAAGGGGAACAAACCATAACTAGGGGAAAAGGTCAACAGACAGAGAAAAATCCTGCCAGTGGCCAGAGGGAGCCCAGGAGCAGATACTCTGAGGCTGCAGGCACTGGCTCCCTGTCCCTCCCTCAGGCAGGTAGATAGATTGCACGATAAGGGATCTGGCCCCATCTTGGCTTACAGGGCTGGCTCACCTGTCTCCCTGTCGCCTCCTCCCTTAGCCTTAATCCCCAAATGCGATTGGGATCAGAGTGTCTCTGACACTCCTGTTATCTCCTCCCTGGATTCCTGCTCCTCAAGGTCAGGCTCCTCCTCTGGTCTTGGCCCTACTCCCAACCTGGGCCAAGGTAAGCCTCTTCCTTCCAGATGGCTGCCTAGCAACCTCTCTGCTCCCATGCCCAGAGTTGGGCATTATGGTTGCTGCCTTGGGAAATAGATTTTTTTTTTCCTACTGCACCATAACTCCTACCCAGGTGCTCACAGCAGCTGCCAACAACCTCAGCTGGGTCCTTACCAGCTTTGATGAACTCAATAGATACTGAAAAGAGTGTGCAGGCCGTGACTAGAGGCATAAACAGATGCTCCAGCTCCTGTCCACCTCCCCCCCAACCCCACCCCCCTTTGAGATGAATTCCCGTGTGATGTGTGGTCCAGTTTCTGTGCTGGGAGACAATACCTCCTGGGCACAAGTCCTTGTTAATTTTTCAGTGTTCCTCCATTGTCTGATGGAGAAAGGACACTGGGGGAAAATGAGGCAATTCCAGCTGGATCAGCTGTGTCAGAACCTGGACAGAGAAACCTCCAGGCATCGAGTGAGTCCCTTCCCTAAGAAGCAGTCAGCAGATGACAACTCCATCAGGGCAAACCTCGGTGGGAAGGCATGGCGGATGGCCAGGCGCCCCGTGGGTGTCTGTAACCTAAGAAAATAATGGAAAGAGCACTGCTGGGGGGGCAGGACCCCTGTGTTCTGGTACTAGCTCTGCCTCCGACCAGATGGGGGTTCAGGCACTACTCGTGTTACCTCTGGGTATTTAATTTCCCTTTCCTCATCTAAAAATTAAGTGGATCTAAAATTCCTTTTCACTCTGGTATTCTAATTTTCTAACATTCCTTCTGTGCTTTTATGGTTTGAATACTGAGGCACTTGCCAGCGAGGACCCTGGGCCAAGCCCCCAGTGGAGCGAGAGTCACTAAATGCCCTGGCAGGCAATTCATGTAACAAGGGTAGAGCACCAAGCCTCCCAAGGGCCAGTTTACACTTATCCCCCAATCTCTCCCTCTTCCCCCCTCCCCTCCTCCTGCTGCTCCCCAGGAATGTGCAGAAACTCAAGGCCACCCCAGACTTGCCCATCTGGAAAGCTGATTATGGCTCCTTCACCTCTATGTGTCCTTCCAGGGATTAGTAGCTAAGACTCCTCCGAGAGATGGAAATCATCACCTTCCCTGAACGCCTCCTCCAAAACTTCTCTCCTTCCTCTGCTGCATGTAATCACTCTCGCCCCCACCCTCTGCTCTGCTCCAGTTCCAGATATAGAAGATGCCCATAAAAACTGGGGTGGGGGGCAGGTGCCAGAGGGCAGAATGTTCACTAAGGACATCCAAGGACACAGGGATGGGGGTTGCAGAAAGGTAGAAAGACAAGGAAGGAGAGGCAGGGAAAAACCAACCCCCCCAGATTCTGCAGGGTCCCCATTGGCAGGACACTGGCATGGGGTTGGGGTGCAAGAGTCTAAATGATCTATTCCCGAGAATTTTGCATCAGGACCCAGCTCCAGGGCAAGAGCTATCTTCTCTGTACCCTCTCTGGACACTCATACCTCCAGAGTTATGTAAGTGGCACCACTCTGAATCCAGAGGATAATCATATCAGAAGAGCCCCAGTCTGTCCCTCCCCCATGGCACAGTGCCTGGCACAGGTAGGGACACATATAAACCCATACTTCCTGCGTGTCCATCTGTAGGAGAGATGCTCCAGACCCCAGGAGCCATGACTTGTGCCCTTCTCTTCAGGCTTCTCCTACTTACGGCCCTGGTAGTCCCCTCCCCAGGCAAAGGCCTTGGTCCCACATCTCGCCTGCGTTATTCCAGGTTCCTAGATCCGTCCAACGTCATTTTCCTGCGCTGGGACTTTGACCTTGAGGCTGAGATCATCACTTTTGAGCTGCAGGTCCGGACAGCTGGCTGGGTGGGCTTGGGTGTCACAAATCGTAACGCCAGAACGGGGAGCGATCTGGTTGTTGGAGGAGTCCTGCCCGACGGCAACGTCTATTTCTCGGTAAGTCTGAGGGTGGCCCCCTTCCATGGATGAAGGTCCCTTGCTGAGTTGAGGATGGCTCTGAGTCCAGGAAGGATCCACATTTTCCAAACATATCCAGGCCCATGCCCAGAACACCAGCTGACTGCTGACCTCTCCCTACAGAAATGGTCCTTTGGAGAGTTTCCAAACTAGGCCTTCCAGGCTCCTTAGTCCTAAGGTGCTAAGAAATGGAATCACTGGACTGAGGGAGTCCTGCACCACTAAATGCAGGGCAATGGGGGAGAGTCCATGCTATTGGTGACCCAGTCTCCAGCCCTAATTCCCATTAGGCTCAGTCAGGTGGGCCGCAGCATAAAATGGTCTAATAACCACAGCAGCAGCTACAATAATAATAGCTTAAAATTGTCACTTACTTTTGATCAACCAAAAGTTGGGTTAGCTTGGGTTGCTAAAGGGAACAGCTGCTCTGAAGTCATGACCACAGGGGTTTCCTGTTCTTTCTCTTTGATCTTCACTGGACCCCAGGATCAGCACCTGGTAGATGAAGACACCCTGGAGGAGGACGGGAGCCAGGATGCTGAGCTGCAGGGGCTGACGGAGGATGCTGTCTACACCACCATGCGCTTCTCCAGGCCCTTCCGCTCTTGTGACCCTCACGACCAAGACATTACGGTAAAACAGTAAGGGGAGAAAGCACCCAATCCTAAGCAGCTTTTCCTTCTGGGGAGGTTCAGTCACCACCAATCTGGTATATGCACGTGTCTCAGGCAGCAGTCACAGTTCCCAGGGGTCCTGTCCCTCTCTGCCTTTCCATTGTCCTCCCTTCCAAATCCACAAGCCCACTGATTAAGCACCCACCTCAACCTCCCCTGGGTTCCCCTCTCCAAGAACCTTGCCTCATTTCACTGAACGTTAGGGTGTCATTTCCCAGATGTGGACACAGGCATCGAGAAGGGATGTCCTTGCTAAAAGTTTCCAGCAAGTTGGCCTCTGAGGTAGAACTAGAACCCGACTAGTTCCAACCTCCAGTTGGAAGCTCTTTCTGTTCCATTGTGTATATGTGAGCAAGTGGCTTGTGTCAGTTCTTGGGTGTGGATATGTGCAAAGTGTTGCTCATGGGCAGCACCTCAATGCCGCTGACATCCCTAGAGTGACACCATGAGGGTGCTGGCCACCTATGGCCTGGATGACACTCTGAAGCTGGACCGGGACCGTACTTTTGTCAAGTCTATCTTCCTGCTACAAATAGTCCACCCTGATGACCTTGACATTCCTGAGGATACCATCATCCATGACCTGGAGATCACTGATGTAAGAGGCCCCCACCCCACCCAGCCACCTCAAAGCCTCCTTCCCATGTTCCCACTCAATCCAGACCCTACTCTGGCACCCAATACCCAGTATGTTCCTTGAATCGAGGTAAATGTGACTTCCCCCAGCCCCCTGAGGACGCAAAGTGGGCCTGTCCCTTCCCCAGCTTCTCTGAGAGCTCATTTCCAACCCAGCTCAGTCTGTGTGTGTCCTTCTCCAGTTCCTCATTCCAGAGGATGACACCACGTATGCCTGCACCTTCCTCCCTCTCCCCATCGTTAGCAAGAAGCATCACATCTTCAAGGTATGGGGAACCAGACATGGACAAGGTAGTGAGCACAGCCAACTGAGAAGGGATGGTGTTCAGAAAACTTTGAGAGGAAGCTGGAGAGAAGTAGCCAGGAGAATATGGGGGCCAAGTCAGATTTGGTGGGGGGCGGGGTTCATGCTTCCTGAGCCCAGAACTATAGCTCCCAACACTTTTCTAATCAAGCCCCACAATGCAGCAGAGATTTTGATGGAGGTCATCAATTAGTGTTTCCAAAGAGCAAAGTCTTGAGCCCTACCTTGGACCCAGAATCGTACTCATGGCCTAGGAGGAAGTTCAGGCTTGGAGGACAAAGGCTGTCAGGTCAGTGAATTTTGGCTAGAGGGAACTCCAACTTGATCACCTGATTTCACAGTTGAAGGATTTCAAATAACTTACAATAGGATCTTACAATAACTAGCAAATGTGTGGGAGTCATTTTTTTTTCTTTAGAGCAGGATCCAATGAGGCCTGTGCGCAGATACAGTGAACTGGTGAGGTTATTAAGGGAAATTCAGAAGTCTTAGGGATTGTCTCAGCTAGATTCGGTATGTCACACACTCAGGGAAGGAGTTTAAAAGGGTAGGGGCTGAGAGAGAAGTCAGACAGAATTGGGGGTAAGTGATGGTTTGGGGAAGAAAAACAGAACAAATGGAGAAGGAAGAGAAACAGAAATGTGGAATGGGTGTAGTTTTATTTGGGGCAAAGGAATGGGGGGATAGGACTTGACATAGATCTTGACCATGCTCTGCCTTCCTTCTCTCACCCAGTTTGAGCCCAAGATGGTGGAGCATGATGAGACAATGGTGCATCACATCCTGGTGTATGCCTGTGGCAATGCCAGCGTTCTACCCACGGGCATCAGTGACTGCTATGGAGCTGACCCTGCCTTCTCCCTCTGCTCACAGGTCATCGTAGGCTGGGCTGTCGGGGGCACAGTGAGTCCTGAGATGAGGGAAATAGGTGGCTAAGGGGGTGCATGGTGTCAGGAGACTGGGATTGCTGGACTGATGGAGAACCAGCAGACAGGGGAGGTCTGGGACGAGGGCCAGAAAACATAGGCAGGTCCTGGCCCCTGCACCTAGCACCTGGCCCTCCTTGCTGCCAAACCTTCCTCCATCCAACAGAGTTACCAGTTTCCAGATGATGTGGGTGTCTCTCTTGGGACCCCCTTGGACCCCCAGTGGATCCGACTGGAGATTCACTACAGCAATTTTCACAACCTTCCTGGTGAGCATCTAGAACATTTTTGGAGGAAGAGCTGGTGCGGCTGGCTGATGCTTTTAGGTGTTGGGAAGGTGCTGTGGGAAGCACACAGGCTCGTTTTGGTCACAGCCCTGTCTCAGCTTTCCTGGGTCTCTCGCTCCCACATTGTGATCAGCTCTCTTGCCTTCTGTCACTGTTCCATTCTGCACCAGGTGTGTATGACTCCTCGGGGATCCGATTATACTACACTGCACAGCTGCGCAAATATGACATGGGAGTCCTCCAGCTGGGCTTCTTCACTTTCCCCATCCACTTCATACCCCCGGGCGCAGAGTCCTTCCTGTCCTATGGGCTGTGCAAGACGGAGAAGTTTGAGGAGGTGAGGCTGGTGGAGGGAGGGCACATCCTTCCTGAAGTTTCTTGTTTCCCATCACAGATCTGGGCTGGTCCATAAGCACACACAGCCTGAGCCTGGGACTTGGCGAATGGCCAACAGCCTAGCCTGGTGCTTGGGAAAACTGCTAACCTGGATCATGCAAGGGAAGGAAGGAGTTGGGCTTTGGGAGTTGGAGGGTGGGCCAGGAAGAGGGTCTAGGAGGGCTCAGTAAGAATGAAAGAGGCTTGTGTCGGTCATAAGAGGAAGGTTTTCCATATTAAGGGGGGCAAATCAAGGAGCAGGGCAAGACGAGAGTTCCTAACAAACCAGACGGGTCTCCTCCCTATCACAGATGAATGGGGCCCCAGTGCCTGACATACAGGTGTACGGCTACCTGCTCCACACCCACCTGGCTGGCCGTGCTCTGCAGGCTGTGCAATACAGGTAAGGGAAGGCGTGGACTTGAAGCTTTCCCATCGGCATGTGGGAACAAATTTGAGGATAGTTATTTATTCTGCAGCATAGGGTTATGCTTGGTTGGGAGTAAGGAAGAACTAGAACTATCCCTAGAGTAGAGGTGACCAGAATAAGACTGTGGAAGGAGGAGCTTTTTTGTTTTATGGGCAACCTGTGCCCCCAGCATGAGCTCATACACTGCTTCGTTCCCTCTAGAAATGGGACACAACTCCAAACAATCTGCAAAGATGATTCCTATGACTTCAATCTGCAGGAGACTCGGGATTTACCGTATCGAGTGGAGATCAAACCGGTGGGAGCCTGCTGGGAGGCAGGACTGGAGTCGGGGTGGGGAGGCAGGATGGGAGCTCATCACTGTTAGCCAAGGGAGCTCTAAGGCTGTCACCAGTCCTTCCGTGTCTTACTGTCAGCCTTTGTGTTTCACTCTGAATAGGGAGACGAGTTGCTGGTAGAGTGTCACTACCAGACGCTGGACCGGGACTCCTTGACTTTTGTAAGTACCTCCCTTCCCGTCACAGTCAAGGACGAAGCCTCAGAATAGAGCCCATCCCTGGCTTTGGCTATCGAGTGATTCTGATTATTCTAGATGAAGCCCTTTTCTTCCTCCAATGGTGTTACCCATTCACCTGGGGATTTCATATTCTCACACCCCGGTGGTTGTAAGATGGGTGCAAGGATCCCCTACTTTCTCTGTTGATGACCCACTAAGACCCCGGACAGACAGCATGTTAGAGTGACACAGAGCATGGACTTTTGGTCTCCTTGCCTGTTTTTTTTTTTTTTTTTTTAAGATTTTATTTATTTATTCATGAGAGAGGCAGAGACACAGGCTGAGGGAGAAGCAGGTTCCTTGCAGTGAGCCTGATGTGGAACCCGATTCCAGGACTCCGGGATCACGACCCCAGCCAAAGGCAGGCACTCAACCACTGAGCCACCCTAGAGTCCCTTCTTGCCTGGTTTTGAATGTCAACATAATCATTGGTAGCTTTCTAACCTTAGACAAGTTATTCTATCTCTTTATGCCTCAGTTTTCTAATTCATACAAGAACTAATAATAGTATCTCATAAGATTGTTGTGAGAGTTGATTAACCTATGTAAAGCATCTAGATCATTGCCTGACTTGTAGTGAATTCTCAATTAGAGTTAACCACTGTTGTGATGGTCTACAAGGAACACCACCCCTTTGGTGTGCCAAGAGTGGTTCAGTGCTCATAGGATTCCAAAGGGGTTGCATGCTATTGAGGAAGAAACTACAGCCATATATACTACTATCATGTGAGGTAGAAAGTGATACATACTGTAAGAGACAAATGGGGATAATGCAGGAGGGGAGTCACAGGGAAAAACCATAAGGTCCCACTGCGGTGAACTGAACATGTGACTTATTTGAGTAGGTCATGCTTTAGGACATGTGGAGATGGGGAATCCTGGAGAAACTCAAAAGGGAGTGGCTTTTTCAGGAAACTCAATATCTTCTCTCATCTCCTCAACCATTTTATCTGCTCAAACCAGAGCAAAGGCCGTGGCAATGTAGGGGACGGGACAGATATATGGGATATTGCTTAGGAAATAATATCAATGATTGTCTATCAATTGGAGGGAGAGGAAGGGAGAGGAAAGAGTGGGTAAGAAGTAGAAGTAACAATCAGTCAGCTGGTTGTAGGTTAAGGGAAAAGTAAAATGGCATCATTGGCACAACGACCACCTGCCCTATTTTCTGCCTGCCTTCTTCCCAACTCTCTGCTTGCCTTAGTAACTTTGTGTTCCCCCTCTTCTTCCCCAGGGGGGTCCCAGCACAATTAATGAGATGTGCCTCATCTTCCTCTTCTACTATCCCCGAAACAACATCTCCAGCTGCATGGGGTACCCTGACATCATCCATGTGGCCCATGAGCTGGGGGAGGAGGTATCAGAGTAAGTCATCCTGGAAGATGAGACCTTCAAGTGTGTGTGGGGGGGGTCTTGGGGAAGATCAGGGAAGGAAGAAAAGGAATACCACCTACTACCCCCTACATAGTGAGTCAGGATTCGTTGGTGGGCTGCCTTGTTGGCGCCTACCATCCTAACCCTGGCTTCTGTCGATGTCTGACTCTCAAAGCCCTGACATAAGACAAAATAGCATCCCTCCCATACCACTAAGGTCATTCAGAAAAGCAGATAAGAACAGACCTCTAAAAGTTAGATCACTTATTTATAGATTCCTCGTCTGCCTTTTTCTCATGTGCTCTCTGACTCAGTCAAAACTGTTTATTTTCAAGTAATAACCCTTAATTATTTAGAGGTGAAGGTTGTCTCTGAGATTCTATGAAAGCCCTGAAACTCCTTTCCAAGGAAAAGGCACTTTTGTGCAGACACACCCATTTCACACACAATTTCAGGGCCTTTACAAGTTCCCTGAAGTCATTCCATCCAGGACTTTATGACCTCCAGATTAAGAACTACGTCTTAAAAGAGTCAGGACTTTCTCTTTTTCACTTTAGAAAAATCCTCATCTTTGAGTTTTGCTATTTCTCTTTCTGCCAGAATCATGGTTGTCTTATTGAGTTGTGAGGCATTCCTTTTGGCTCTTGTTGACACGGAAATATTGTTAAGAAACATGAGGGCATTTTGTCAAAGATTTGAGTGGATCCTAGCCTATCATGTGTTCCCCCTGTCCACGGCAGCTCCATGGAGGGCATGATGGCCATGAACAATATTGAGTGGACTCCAGAGAACATTAAGAAGGCTGAGAAAGCCTGCAAGGGCGCCCAGCAGATGGTGATAATAAAGACCATTGATGTGAGTGTCCCAGGAGCCAGCACCCTCTCAGGGCTGGGGATGGAGGGGTTTGGGATGGTGTAGGGCCAGGCCAGAAAAAGAAAGGAGGAGGCTGGTGAACTACAAAGGTGGGAATACTGGGTCAGGGAAGGAGTGGCTGGGGAGTAGAAAGATGGACTGATGCTGTTCTGGAGTGGGGTGGCTGCAGTCTCCCAGCTAGTTTGTGAGGCTGCAGGGACTGGGGATCACCAAGTAAGTGTGGAAGAAAGGAAATGAGTAGGGGAGGCTTCTGCCTTTACCCATTTTCTCCCATTTCCCTTGTCCTGCAGGAGGTGGTGGAAAATACGACAGGCTGGATTCCAGAAATCATCCCTACTACTCGGGGACCCTGCTTGGAGTCCTCTGGAGGCAAAGTGGAACCCCAGGACAAAACCCCTGCAGGTTTCAGGGCTGCACCAGTGGGCCTCTCAAGCTCCAGCACTGCTACCCTGAGGTGCCTCCCTCTGGCTGCCCTCTTGTTTGGGCAGGGGGCTTTTTCTTGGCTTCTTGCCACCCTGAAGGTTGTAGTCTGATACTGTATCCTCATGTCAAATACTCAGGTTCCACTCTGCTCAGCCTTCCCCTTAATATCAAATACAGAAACTCCCCTCTGCTTGGGCTCACCAAAGACCCTGACTGTCCCCCTTCCCACAATCAGGCCACAACATTGTAGGCCTGGGTGATTGCACTTGTTCCATAAAGGCTCTTCCTTCCATGCTCAGGGATGCAATTCATCTTTTAAAGCTTTAGAAACAATAATGAGACCACATATTTTCTGACAAAATCTGGATTCAAGGCTGGCTCACTCTCTGAGAAGCCTGATGCTCCAGCTTACCTAAGGGGATGCCACCTGGGGAGATGGGGACTGCAAGCCCTCCTTTGCCCATGCTGACCCTAAGGGGGGCTCCTGTTTCTCTTTTCTTATGGCATTTTTTTGTCCAGCCTTCCCTATGAGGCAGAGGCAGCAAGCCACATGTGTGATTTGTAGTAAAGGGAGAGGCTCTGTTTATAGGGGACAAAGTTCAAGACAACAGATTAAATAGAATTCAACCCGCTTCCTGTTGCCATCTCCTTCCTTTGAGCCTTTGGCCCAGGGAGGCAGCTGGGAGGTCTCTTGAATGGCTCAGTATAAGGCATCCAGAGGGCATTTGAGGACCCGGTTGCCAAAAAGCAACATTGAAAGCAGTCCTTGGTCTCCTCACCTGTGCCTCTACTATCAGATGATTTTCACTTATCCCACCAAGTGTGACATTCTCCACACTCAAGTCATGAGGGGTCAAGAGACTAACTGGCAGGGCAGGCTGAATTGGGCTCTGAAAAAGTCAAGACCAAGGTGGAGAGGGGCAATCCATAGCTCTGCAGGGGATGTCAAGAAGGTTCAGATGGACAGAGTAGGGAATAGACCCAAATGGTTTGTGGAGTCAGGTTGCAATTTGCAACCACAATCGACAAGAAAGGGGTATTGGTCATGGCTGTTCTGGGCTTCTGGGGGGCACTTCTGGTTTCTAAGATTGAGAACCTGTGTGGTGCCTTTGAGACTTAAAGTCACCATTCTACTTTATGAATTGCCTTGCTCATTGTTCATGTGCAAGGGACCCCTACTCTGGCTATCCCAAGGTATTTAGAGGAATCATAATCATAATTATAACCCCTTGAAACCAGGGATCTGGCCTCTGTAAATTGTTAACCACTGCTTGAGGGGACCAGCCTTGATCGAACATAATAGCCCTGCTTCCTAGCAGAGTAAGCTCTGGGCTTGGTGAGGTATGTGCCAGATACTGAGCCCATTACATGTGCTGAAACTTCTGGAGAATTCTGGAGGCTCCGTTCAAAGATTATGCAACATCTTCAGTGTTAGCATTCAGTTCCTGCAGTCTTAGTCTTGGATATTTTTAATGTTTGGGGCCACTTCTGGGCCTTGTAATGTGTGAGCAGAGGGACTTGCTATCCTTAAATCAAAGAGGTTTTACAAAGTTTATGATTATGGAAGGATCTAGTTTCACCTGAAGCCAGAGGACTGTGTGTGCTCGCAGTTGAGTATCTCTGTGGTCCCACCATTCAAGGAAAATGGAGGATTTCCTTTTGATCCTCAAACATGCTTGATGCCGTTTGGCAGCTGTGTGAAGTACGCAAATTACTCTCTACAGCATGAGGAAACATACAGATAAAGATGAGATGCAGATAGAAGCATAAAACAACGAGCACAGACCACTTTTGTCTTTGCCTTGTCAAGTCTGACATTTCTATTCCAATATTCTGTATTACTCCAAGGCCCCCAAGCAAATCCTTTCAACTTCAACCTCCCAGGTTAAAACAAAAACCAAACACCCTTTCTGGCTGGGTTTCAGAAGCCAACCCTCAATTTAGACAGCAGCCTTACCGTCCCGTCTACCCTGGCAGGTTCAAGCTACTGAGGCAGCTGCCCCCAGGTTCTGTGCCAGAATTTCCCAAGTCTCCCTTTGCCCAGCTCACAGCCCAGTGTGGGACCTAAGCACCTCTGCTTTCCTTTGTGTTCCCTGGAATTTCTTGTTCTTATTTAGCCTTCCTTCTTTAATTTTATTTTTCTTTCCATCTCCTGACTTCAGCATGTAGTGATCATGCACATATTTGCTGAGCACCATCTGTGTGCTTGACATTAGGTTAGAACAGGAACCACTGAAACTAATAAAAACTGGGACAAGCACCTGCTCTGCCCTTGTGGGGCTATGGTCAAGTTTCTACAAACCCCTCAATGGTCATTTTTCCCTTTGGCTCACACAATCCACCTCTGAGGGTTTCCCAGTGCCACTGAGCATTTCCTCCTCAACTACCTAGAGAGAGGAACTCTCTATCAACCTATACAGAATGATATTTCTATAGGTAAGAGGGATGCATTTACATCATACATATACTAGACAGAGAGCTCAGACCAGTACTTCTGGGGAAATGTTTTAAAACATTCATACTTAGGGGCAGCCTGGGTAGCTCAGTGGTTGGGCTTCTGCCTTTGGTCCAGGGCGTGACCCAGGAGTCCCCGGATCGAGTCCTGTATTGGGCTCCCTGAATGGAGCCTGCTTCTCTCTCTGCCTAGTCTCTGCCTCTCTGTGTGTCTCTCATGAATAAATAAATAAAACAAAAAAAAATCGTACTTAGGGTAGGAGACTTGATGAGACACCTTGAAGTTTTTGCAACTCACAAGGTGTGACTGCAGTTTCTTAGTGGCCTAATGACACACTGCAGGAGGAAGGGGCTCAACGTTGAGGTGGGAAGAGATAGACCTCAACTTCCTGAACATTCTGTCCTTGGGGCTGCCACCCCTTAGCCCTGAGAGGTCGACTCTAAGTGACTGAGACTATAGTTCCTTCTTCATCTCACCTCCTCTACTAGAAACCCCATGTAAATAGGAGGGTAAATAAAGGATTTATTCCCTCATTATTTTTTGTCTGTGGTTGTGTGAAAACAAGAGGAGCCATGGGCTCATGTTTCTAGTAACTCCGGTCTTTCTTGTTAAATATTTTCTTAAAGATCTTATTTATTTATTTATTTATTTATTTATTTATTTATTTATTTATTTATTTTTATTCATTTAAGAGAATAAAAGAGCATGGGAGGGCAGTGGGAAACAGTAACCAGCGGACTCCCTGCTGAGTGCAGAGACTGATGTGGGGTTCCATCTCACAATCCTAAGATTAAGACCTGAGCTGAAATCAAGAGGCAGATGCTTAACCAACTGAGCCACCCAGATGTCCCTCTTGTTTAATATTTTGGTACAATTTCTAATTTATATAAAACTTGCAAGAATTCTTATATATCCTTTATTGACCTTTACCCATTGTCTATATTTTGTCACATTCCTATCTCTCTCTCTCTCTTCCTCTTCACTCCTTCTTCCCCTTCCTCCTTTTTCCTTCTTTTCCCCCATCTCTGTCTCTCTCTCTCTTTCAGGAAACTGAGAACTTAGTTTCTTTCCCCTGTTGGCTAGAATCCCCATCAATATTTAAATTCCTACTACCATCAAGTCAGCAGAAACTAAGCAGGAAAGCTCCCTGCCTCACTATTCCAGTAACATGGTGGCTCCCAACCTTGATTCCATATTGCAATTACCTGGGTGATGAGCATAGAGTCCAGGCATTAGTGAATTATGAAACTCTCCAAGTGCTTCCCATATGTACCCAAGACCAAGTATCTCTGAGCTAGAAGTTCAATTGCTCTTGACTAATCCATTTCCTGCACAGGCAGGAATCCTGTTCTGGCTTCACACATTGAAGGTGTTACATAGGCACTCACCAGTTAAAGTGGCCCCAGGAAAGAAGAGCCTGTAAGCCCCCTGGATTGCTAGGAGTTAGAACTTTAGTTGTTGGATTGTGAGGCTATGTGGGGACCTCAGAGAAGGGGCATATTTAGGGGACTCAGGGAAGTGGCTATTTACCAAGAATTACTAAAAAAAATAAATGGTAAAGAACAAACAACCACTATAATGCCAAATAATGAGTGAAGGAGGAATGTGAAGTTATAAAACCATTTGAAAAATTCATAGTAATAATTGATTCAGGCAATACTCATCAATGCATGACAAAACAGACAGGAGGGGAATCATAGAGCTACCTAGCCTCAAAGTATTCCTCATGATGTATTTGTTACTAACTATGAGATAAAAGAGTAATTTTCCTGTGGAGAAACCTGGAAGACAGCATCTCAATCAAGGTAGTGTCACCAAAAGTGGACAAATAGATGTCACATACGTGCTGCTGTGGTGCACAAGAGCGACAGAGCATCACTTCATGGTATTTCTGCCCAAAATATACAACATCAATGCAATCATTAGGAAATATTAGACAAACCCCAAATGAGGAATATTCTACAAATAGCTGGTTTATAATACTTAAAATGCAAAATCATGAGTGAAAAAGAGGGACTGAAGAATATAAAGGCAACTAAGTAGCAAACAATCCAATTAAATAATCCAATGCAATATGTAACGCATGCTTCTGGACCAAATTCTTTGTTGTTACTGTTGTCATTGTTATTGTTTTGTGTTTTCCATAAAGAACACTACTGGCTTTACTGGAAGTTTGGTGTCTATGCATTAGGTGCTAGTATTGTATGTACTTTGAAGTCCAGGTTTCCTTTTATCTACTTTGTTTGGTTTTTGTTATTGTTGTTGTTTCTATTGCTTTTTTTTTTTTTTAAGGAGTACTTACCTTTTCAAGATCCCAAATTTTCAATTATGATTGATTTATATACACAAAGGGAATGAATTTCAGTAACTACAGAACTATGGTTGTTTGAACAAATTAATCCCTAGTTTTCCAAATCCCAAGTGCTTTAAACAAAGCCTTTAGCCAACTAATCTGTCTTGGTGTGGTGGGCTGGCTACAGGACCCCATGTGCCCTAGGACGCGGAACACTTTGTAGTATATCAGGGTTTGTGGTACCAACAAAATAAGGGCACTGGAGCTCCTTCGGTAAAGACAAGTGAGGGAGTCTATGACTAAGGTCATGGATACAGTTTGGAATTATGAGTTTTGTTTTGTTTGAGTTGGAAGGTCAAGTAAAGATGCATATAGGCCCTAGTATAAGGTCTGTCAACTTTACTCAGAAGAGTGCAGTTTGTGGGAAGATTCGAAAAGGCAAATGAGGGATCCCTGGATGGCTCAGCGGTTTGGCGCCTGCCTTCAGCCCAGGGTGTGATCCTGGAGACCCGGGATCGAGTCCCACATCAGGCTCCCTGCATGGAGCCTGCTTCTCCCTCTGCCTGTGTCTCTGCCTCTCTCTTTCTCTCTCTCTCTCTCTCTCTCTCTCTGTCTCTCATGAATAAATAAATAAAATCTTTAAAAACATTAAAGAAAAAAAGAAAAGGCAAATGAAACTAACTGATGAATCTTTGTCCCTCATGTGGAACCCTGTCAGGCCAGCCACACAACAGTACAGGTGTGGTGTTAGGTCAGAAGGCCATGCAGATGTGTTCATAGTAGGGGGTAGACATTCTTGTGTAATTAGAACCAAACCACAGATGCTGGAGCTCCTGAGTGCTGGAGAAGTTCATAATGTATTTGACTATGGAAGTGATCCTCAAACTACTTAGTCTCAAAATTGCTTTCTTTACAGGTGCATCTAGGTGGCTCAGTTGGTTAAGCATCTGACTCTTCATTTCTGCTCAAGTCATGATCTCAGGGTTGTGGGACTGAGTCCCTCATTGGGCTCCACGTTCAGTTTGGTATCTGCTTGTCCCTCTCCCTCTGCTCCTCCCTCCACAGATGCATTCTCTCTCTCAAATAAGAAAATAAAATCTTAAAAAAAAACCTTTACTTTTAAATTTAGTGAAGACTCTGCTTTGGATTTGTTTAGGTGGCTTATATGCTAATATGTACTGCATTCCAAATTAAACTTGAGGCATTTGTAAACTACTTTGTAAAATATTTATTTTTTCATTCATTAAAAATAACAATATATCAACTACATGTTTACATAAATAATACATTTTTATGAAAAACAACTATATTTTCAAGGCATAAAATAGTGAAAAGAATGATATTTTATATTTTGTAAATCTGGTTAATGTCTATCTTAGAAACAGCTAGATCCTTGTATCTGTTTTTATATTCATCTATTGTGACACCATACAGCATAAAGTCTCTGGAAAATGCCACTGTCTACAAATAGAGAATAAGAATAAAAAAGGAATATACGAACATAGTATTATGAAAATATATTTGACCTTGTGAACCCCCCAGAAAGAGTTCTGTGGCCTTCCACGAGTCTCCAAACTACATTTTGAGAATACTGTTCTAGGGTGAAGCCTTCAATACCATTCAATTGGCTATATTAGGTTATGACCATGAGTCTACTTATGGGGTCTGGATGATCTAAGAAAGTAACAGACCAAGGATAAATAGTAAATTTGGATACGAAAGACCAAGAACATGCTCAAAGTCCTAACACAGGAGAGTTCACAGTGAAGTAATAATGGAAAAACTGGCAGATAAGAAAAAAAGTAAACAAGGTTATAGGTCAATTAAAACTAAATAAGAACTCTGATCCCAGGGTAGAGACTATCTCCCCTAAGCCATATCTTTAAATATTCATCTCCATCGTGGTGATTTCTGGTCTACAAAGAGTTAGAGATTTGTAAATGAATCCAGTCTTTCAGGGTACCAGCAAGGGCCTAAGATTATCTCTTAAGTAAAATTAACTGTAATTTCCTGGAAGTGCTTTTAATGTCTGTAAATAAAAGTACTTATCAAATTTATATTAAGAGTATCAGTAATATCTATGGAAGTAGTGGTTGCAAAGTTTAGGAAGTTATGTTTTTAACATCTATAATCACATTTTTATTCCTATGATAATAAAGGTAACATCTAATATTTTTAATTTAATTGTTTTAGTTCCTGGAGTCCAAGTATGTACAAAATCTACAATAGTAGCACTTTCCATATCTATAGTTACAGCTAGGATTGCTTTAGAAGCAATAATACTTTCAGGATATGTGATAGTGAATTGCTATACTGGTAGACATGGCATGTGGAAAAGTCATAGAAAAATGAAGCATGATTTTAACCTTACTAGTTAAATAATTTACTATAATATTAATAATTGTTGCTACAGGGGCCATGTGAGTGCCACATATCATCAGTATTCCAGGGACAATATCATGTCCTGTAACCCAAGAATAAGTTAGGTTACTTCAATAACTATATCTAAAGCAATAGTATTTATGGAGCCTCATATGGTATTGTCTGAGATACCAAACACATCTGTGAAATCTCTAGCAAGGATACATAAAATATCTAGTTTAATTGATAGGGCTATAGGGGTTATCGTTTTTAAAATAAGAGTATATATTCTGGCTGCAAAACAAGGATTCACATCTTCTTTAATTACATTTTAAAATGTAGTCATGGATGCATCTTTAGACCTATCTGCCACACCTACAGTGCTTGGAGTAGCCATATCTATAAAAGCTAGTGTTAATATCTGTGAAGATTTATGTAGCATAAGATCATGTATCTGCTAATTGATTTTTTATATCTGTTGTTTTAAAGAGATGTCTGTAGTAATTTTCCTGCTTTGAGTATTAATCACGGAACTAGAGTAGCATTTGTGACATTTGCAATATAAGTAGATACAGTAGCAGGAGCATTCATCGCTGTTCTACCAAGAATGGTAGTATTTAAAGCAGATGTGGTGATATTTGTAATATCTGTGGTAGCATTAGTTGCAGTAATAGGTAAATAACTAACTGTAGAGTTTGTTGTTACCCGATGGTGAGCTACTGCATCTAGACGAGCTGTCATTAATGTATCTAAGGTTACTGTGGTGTTTGAAATAGAAACATAGGTAGTGTTACCTGGAACACTGCTAGACTTATCTGCATCAGTAATATTTACTGCATACCCTGTACTATTTAGAGTACTGGTGGTGGGGATAGCTGTGGTATTAGTGCTAGTAGTATAAATATCTGCAGGAGTGAACACTGTGGGAATAGTATTACTAGTACTATTACCACCAGAAATTGTAGGGGAAGGAGAACTGGTAATAGGAGTATGGTTGCCAGTGCCAGCAACATCAGTACTTCTAGGAGAAGTGGTTACCATAGAAATGTTAGTATCCATAGTATAAGTACGTGGAGAAAAAGTAGTCATAATAGTAAAACTATTGCTGGTACTATCAGCATCACTATTTGTAGAAGGAATAGTTGTAATTGGAACAGTACTTTTGGTACTAGTTATATCAATACTTGTTGGAGAAAGAGCAGTGGTAATTAGAACAGTAGTATTGGTGCTAGCATTAGTATTAGTTGTTGGGAAAGGAGGCGTTATGATAGGAAGAGTAGTATTAGTGTTAGCAGTAGTATTAGTGTTATCAGTAGTACTTATAGGCGAAAGCATAGTGGTATTAGTAACAGCAGTACTAGTTCTAACTTCAATAGTGTTTGCTGGAAAGGGAGTGCTTGTGATAGGAAGGGTAGTACTAGTGCTAGCAATAGCGGTACTTGCAGGAGAAGGTGTACTGGTATCAGGAAGAGTAGGAGCAGTTGTCAATGAAGAAGCATTAGTTGGGAAAGGAGTGTCTGTGACAGGAAGAGAACTATTACTCCCAGTAGTGCCCGTGGGGAAAGGCATAGTGGTATTAGGAACAGCAGGACTGGTTGTAAATGCGGTTGACAAAGGTGCAGTGGTATCAGGAAGAGTAGGAGTAGTTGTCAATGAAGAGGCGTTAGTTGGGAAAGGAGTGTCTGTGACAGGAAGAGAACTATTACTCCCAGTAGTGCCCGTGGGGGAAGGCATAGTGGTATTAGGAACAGCAGGACTGGTTGTAAATGCGGTTGACAAAGGTGCAGTGGTATCAGGAAGAGTAGGAGTAGTTGTCAATGAAGAGGCGTTAGTTGGGAAAGGAGTGTCTGTGACAGGAAGAGAACTATTACTCCCAGTAGTGCCGGTGGGGGAAGGCATAGTGGTATTAGGAACAGCAGGACTGGTTGTAAATGCGGTTGACAAAGGTGCAGTGGTATCAGGAAGAGTAGGAGTAGTTGTCAATGAAGAGGCGTTAGTTGGGAAAGGAGTGTCTGTGACAGGAAGAGAACTATTACTCCCAGTAGTGCCCGTGGGGGAAGGCATAGTGGTATTAGGAACAGCAGGACTGGTTGTAAATGCGGTTGACAAAGGTGCAGTGGTATCAGGAAGAGTAGGAGTAGTTGTCAATGAAGAGGCGTTAGTTGGGAAAGGAGTGTCTGTGACAGGAAGAGAACTATTACTCCCAGTAGTGCCCGTGGGGAAAGGCATAGTGGTATTAGGAACAGCAGGACTGGTTGTAAATGCGGTTGACAAAGGTGCAGTGGTATCAGGAAGAGTAGGAGTAGTTGTCAATGAAGAGGCGTTAGTTGGGAAAGGAGTGTCTGTGACAGGAAGAGAACTATTACTCCCAGTAGTGCCCGTGGGGGAAGGCATAGTGGTATTAGGAACAGCAGGACTGGTTGTAAATGCAGTTGACAAAGGTGCAGTGGTATCAGGAAGAGTAGGAGTAGTGGTCAATGAAGAGGCATTAGTTGGGAAAGGAGTGTCTGTGACAGGAAGAGAACTATTACTCCCAGTAGTGCCCGTGGGGGAAGGCATAGTGGTATTAGGAACAGCAGGACTGGTTGTAAATGCAGTTGACAAAGGTGCAGTGGTATCAGGAAGAGTAGGAGTAGTGGTCAATGAAGAGGCATTAGTTGGGAAAGGAGTGTCTGTGACAGGAAGAGAACTATTACTCCCAGTAGTGCCCGTGGGGGAAGGCATAGTGGTATTAGGAACAGCAGGACTGGTTGCAAACTCAGTAGTACCTATTGGGAAAACAGTGGTTGTGATGGGAAAAGCAGTACTAGTATTAGCAGTACTAGTGGTAGTAGACTCAAAAGTTGTATTCTTAGTAGTAACTGTAGAAGGATGTAGAGAACTTGTTGGGAATGTACTTGTCATAGGTGTAGTAGAAACTACTGGGCCACCGTATATCCAGGTAACCTCAGTTAGCTTTTCTAGGCTGATAATCTTGTCAGTCAATTGAATAATCAGCGTCTGCCAGAAAAGAAGAGATAAAATTGGTATTTGAGAATTTCTTACATATCTCTTTTAAGTCATTTTTCAAATTAGAATTTAACCAAAAGCAATGCATTCATTTTTTTTCCAGAGTGCAATAAAAATATATAAAGATTCCTTTTCAGGTCACTGATACCAGACGGATAAATGGGGGGATGTGTTGTGTGCGTGATCCCTGTGTTGGGAATCTGTGTCTCTCCACTTCATCAGGCTACACCACACTGTTTGCTAATATTTTCAGCTTTAAAACCAATGCTTATAAAAATCTCTTTGCCTTGCCTCTAGATTTTAACCTTTCTAAGGGTAGTCCAGTTTCATGTTTTCACCATCCCCATACGCTACAGTTTCTTACAAAGGTCTGCATCAGTAATTACTGGAAGTAATTACTTGCAGTGGGTGGTCTTGAGCTCAACTGTCTAGGAAAAACATGTTAAAGTAGAGAACTAGAAAGGACTAGAGAGAGTG
Organism: Canis lupus familiaris; assembly: GCF_011100685.1. Taxonomy (NCBI): domain Eukaryota; kingdom Metazoa; phylum Chordata; class Mammalia; order Carnivora; family Canidae; genus Canis; species Canis lupus. The sequence continues at coordinate 6,822,478 of NC_049237.1, forward strand.
AAGCCATCTGAGTGTTCAGAGGGTCATTTTCCAAAATCCAATTATCAGCAGGGAGGTACTCTTTCACTGGGTGGAGGGTAGGAACCAGACTTAACCCATTTTAACTTGGCTAAATGACCACTACAGTTCGTTGGAGCATGCTTAGGACCAGTCTAGTCTTCTAAAGTGGGATACTTTTCCTTCTGTGTTTACTTCTTGGTAATTCTACTGGTAATTTGTCTTCCATGTAGGCGGCTCTGAAAACAGACTCTGCTATAGGGTCTACTAGGGTCTGCTATCTTTGCGTTCTGTTTTGTTAACCAAATAATTTTATCTCACATCACAAGTGAGAATATTCATTTTGATGATTCCCACAGTAGACTGCCAGTTTTCACCAACCTATAAGACCTATCAATTTGACCAGGGACATGAATAATTCCAGGAAGGAGGGAGAAAAATCTCCAATAATTTTAGAGGATTACACTTTCATTTTAGCCTCTGCTCTAGAAACCAATTAAGTTTTGTGACACTAGCCTGAGAGACTATCTTTACTTGACACATGGCACCACTTCTGGGAAGCACATGGAAAGGATTTCACCAGACAATGCATTGATCTTGATCCCTGGACCGCTTTGGGAGGGCCATCGATGCTACACATTTTACAATAGGATTTAACACTTGTAACTTTTCAGGAACATACTATTGCACATATCTATAAAATCTTTCAAATATGAGCAAATAAAAGAATGATAATAAAAGTGGTGATAACGCTGTAGGATAATAAAATTAATTCATAACATTCCTTTGAGACATACCTGATAGCCACTCTTGAAATTCATCTCCATGAATTGCTGGTTGTCATAGGTGAAAGTAACTTGTGTCACATTAGTAGAGGGTACCCCCCAGATTTTAATATATCCAACTTTTAGCGGGTTTGAGTCACTCAAATACTTATTGTGTATGGTTTGGATTTTCAATAGATTCTATAAAAAACATGTAAAGAGAAAAAATACATAATCCATCTGTTGAGAGACTCTACTTCACATTAAAATATTAAGAAACCTCATATTACTCTTGTCGTGTTAGTTTGCTGTTTTTATTCTTAAATACTTTATGAAGATACACTTCCTGAGTACCTGCTACGATAAACTTGGTAACACCAACATAATGAAAGTTAATTTACCTATATTATTACTAATTCTTGCAAGGATTTTGAAAAGCAAACATCATTATCTCTCTATGGATGAGGAAGTTGAGGCTCGGGGTGAAAAGTGAGTAGCTAAATGATACAGATACGGTTGGAATCATGATGTGCCTATGTGCATAGCACTGTTAATACAGCGTGAACAAAGAATCACAGCAAACAGTCCCTAGACTAAGAACAGTTTGCGACAAATATAGGGACTTGACTAAATCATCAACTATTTAAGTACCAACACCAGGGTTACACTAACGTGAGGTAAGTAGTACTTTTCAACCAAATGAAAATCATAGTGAATATTTGTTATGGGTTGTAAGAGAAAGGAGAAATCACTACAGAATAAGAGGATCAAGGAAGGACTTAGGAAGGACATGGGAATTCAGGAAGCCTGGAAGGGTAGATGGATTTAGAAAGGTGAAATGAATGAGGAAGGGGATGGGGGCAGGGACATGTTGAAGAAAAAGAAACACTTGTTGAGTGCAAGAGCTCCAGGAGCTGGTGCTGAGCAAATGAAGTAAGACTGGTTAAGATGGAGGAGAGGATGAGGAATACCAGGACTACTGTATGCAATGCATCAAGGAGATAAACTCCTTGACTCTCATGGCAACAGTAGAAAGAAAAAGAAATCTGTTCAATTGGAGAATTAATAAGCTTTGAGACTGACTGCATAAACAGAATCAAGGGAAAATGAAGACAAAGGGACGTAACTTGAAATAATTGGGTGTCTGAGGCCAGTGCTTACTGATTTGGGAGAGCCTACTGTTAAATTGCCTGGAATCTTCCAAGCCAGTTGATTGTCTGAAATTGGTAAAATGGTGAAGATTTACATCACAAGAATTAGCAAATGCTACAAATCAGCTCCACACCTCCAAGTCCCCATCCTAGCCCTCACACCATTGATAATTTCTCCCAGAGAAAGTTAGAAGCTTTCTTTCATGTCAAGCCTCTGATCTTTAGGGGGAAAAATGCCATCAAATATCATGTGGAAACAAGAATTCATTTATCACATCTTTGGAGAATAACAGATGCATAGATGAATGGAGTCTTAGAGTTTGAGACTAAGGGAAATGTAATGCTTTATAATAAAGAAACAGATTAAACAGGGGAGGTGTCTTCCCTTGGTTAAGCAATTGGTTAACAGTACAAATATAACTAAAATCCAGGACTTCTAAATCAATAGCTTCATTTAAAAAACAATATCTTGAGAGGAAAAATATGTAGTCTTCAACTTTTCTTAAGTTAGGAACAGAATTTATGCATTTAATTAGTATACAAAGTCTTGCATTTAAAAAGGCAACTGCAAGATGGAGAGAGCATGACCTGACAATCATGTATATGAAGACAATTTGAAAGTTTTAGCTGACCATGAGATTTATAACATCTAATACATGTGTTTAAAAAATTAACACAATGTGTGGCAATAACAGTAAGAAAATAGAGTATAGCTAAAAAGAGGTAATAGTTGGGCAATGAACTATTTATTGTTTCATATCACTGATGTTTTGAGGTTGCCTGTTTTGCAGTATTAAGTTCATGCCATCCTACAGAAGTATAAAGCAAACCATATATGTAATTTTAAATGTTCTCATAGCCACATTTTTTTAAAAATAAAAGGAAACAGGAGAAATCGATTTGAAAATACATTTTATTTAACACAATATATCCAAAACATTATTTTTACATGTATTCAATATAAAAATACTAATGAGGTATCTTACAATCTTTTCAATTAGGCTAGTCACATTTCCAGTGCTCAAAAGTCACGTGGGGCACCTGGGTGGCTCAGTTGATTAAATGTCCAACTCTTAGTTTCTGCTCAGGTCATGATCTCAGAGTCATGAGATAGAGCCCCACATCACCCTCCACAGAGGGTACTGAGTCTGCTTAAGATTCTCTCTCTCCTTCTCCTCCTGCCCAACTCTTCTTGTGTATACCCATGCAGGTGCCCGTGAACATGCTCCCCTCTTTCTCTCTCCCAAGAAAAAAGTCACATGTGGCTAGTAGCTATCATACTGGTTAATGCAGCTCTAAGATATTCTTTCAATCCTGGGTATCAGGTTTTAAGAGGAATCTAGACTAACTGTGGTCCAAACAGAATAACCAGGTCTGGAAACTCACATAAGCACAAAGCAGAAGAAGTGAAAAGTTAGCCTGCAGATGTATAATTCCAAAAGAAGACAGAAAGTATATATGACAGCCATCCTCAAATAACTGAAGCACTCTTATGCAGAAAAGAAACCCAATAGATTTGTGTTATATATTCCTTAAATGCAAATCAATAGGTAAAAATTATAGAGAAGCAAATTCCAGATTTGACAGAGTGATCCTCCTAGTCTGAGAATGATATCAGTTATCTGTGGGGTCATTTAACATGACTGGTAGTTTGGTTGTTTAATTTTCTCCAATTATTCACTCCTGCTCTTCATACCCTTTTCCTTGTAATTTTGGCAATGCCCTCCCTTTCTGGATGGGGTTTTCTATCCCACCTTTGCCTTTGGGCTTGGCCATCTGCCTTTCCCTTCCTAATAGGATGTTAGTCAACTTACTACCAATTGGAGATTTTAAAAAGTGCTCAAGCATTTCCACTTCTGTTTTTGCCCTCTACCTCATAAAAAAAGGTCCTGCCCATACCTGTCCATAAGGCCATCTTAGATCATGGCTTGAGGACTGGCTTGCAAAATTCCAGGCAATTTAATGGTAGAGTCTCCTGAATCAATAAGAGCTAGCTTCAGCACATCCATTTACTTCAAGTTATGTCCTCTTTTCTTCATTTTCCCCTGATTCTGCTTGCAATCAATCTCAAAGTCTTGTTAGTTCTCCACAATACCAATTGAATATTTCTTTTTCTTAGATCATCAAGGAGCCAGATGCCAGGTATATGAATGAGTACAGTAAAGATCATCCAAGCAGCCAAACAGTCAAGTGATTGCAAGCTAGCCAAGATCAGCCAAGTGCAGACAAGATCATCTGAACACTATAAACTCATGGACTAAATAAGAATTTATTGTTACAAGCTGTTGAAGTTTTGAGGTTGTTTATTATACACCATTGTTGTGCAATAGATAAGTGATCTAGCATTTATCCTACAAAATATTGTCAGCCAGAAAATGCTGTCTCATCCTCAGAAAACATGTCATACATTTAAAGACTAATTTTTTCACTGGCACTATATGAATTATAAATTTTCTTTTTATAAGACTGATAGATAGCAGATAATTGTCAAAATAAGGACTGTTCCTCCCTTATATTAATGTCAAAAGACCCAATTTATAAATGTAAAGGTAGGAAGTTCCTCCTACTAAGATGTGGGATTTTATTTTGATACAGTTAAGTGATAATGTTTGACCTGTAGCTAACTGGGAATGGATTTATAAAATTCAATATATTTTATTGAATAAATTAAGACTATTTGTCTTACCTGAGTTGCTGCAAAGTTTGCCAAGAAATAGTTGCCATTTTCATAGGTATCTGCAAACAAGAAAAAAGAATGAGCAACTACCTCATTGCTTCAATGGTAGCAGATAATCTTGTATACAGTAAAGGGGTCACAATTACTGATTAGGATAATCATGATCTCTCTGAGGAACACTAAGGATAGTAGTCAAGTCAAGGATAGTAGTCAATAAGGATAGTATTCTTTCACTCCAGGGTAGTGTGGAGGTGTGCAAATGGAAGACAGTTTCAGGCCACAATCAAGATGTTGTAAAACCAAAAAATCTTAGTTGAACTAAGAATAGATACCCCAGATGAGGAAACGTGGAGGCTACTGACTGGTTTTTCCTTTGCTGATGTAGCAAGCGCATAGCCATGAGAGTTGACACAGCTGTGATGATAAAGGCTCAAAGCAGGGGAGAGTGGTTAGGAAGTCAGGCTCTCAAGTCAGATTGACATGGATTCAACTCCCTGCTCCTACCCTTAGTGGCTGTGCAATCTCTGGCAAGTAGCTTAACATTTTATCATCTGTAAAATGAAAATAGTAGCACCTAGCTCGTGGCGTGCTTCAGGAGCAGAATAAGTGCTCAAAATGTATTCTTCACTATCATTAGCAAAGTCATCATCATCTTCATTTTCATTATTCTTCTCTCCCTACTCTTAGATCACCCTATCACAGTGCCATAGTTCCCAAGCCCTCCTGCCTATACACAACTTACTCCATCAATTCTTCCTGAGACCCTCTCCATTCCTCCAGGCTCCAATCATGCTCCAGAACACTCCATTCCGACAAACACTCTACTTGACTCTTTATATCAAGCAACCACCAAATTTCTTTTTTTTTTTTTGTGCCATACTGTCTAAAAAAAAGTATCCTCTGCTTGTTATGTCTGTATACTCAACTCGTAATTCAATCCTACATCTCCTGTGTTTCAGTTCCTGTGTTTTTTTTTTAACACTGAACTCAATCTTTTCAAAGTCACCAGTGACAGAGTACATTAAATCTAACTATCTCTTCACAATATTCAGGTTTTTCAGACCTCTTTCCCCAAACATCTCCTCCTTGAAATAATCCTTCATAGATACCTACTTTATTCATTCTTCTCATGTGGCTTCTATAACTCCTATTTCTTTCCATCTTTCTTTCCTTTTTCCTTCCTTCCTTCTTTCCTTACTTCCTCCCTTCCTCCTTCTTTCCTTCCTTCCCTCCTTCCTTCTCCACACTCAGCATGGACCCAATACGGGGCTTGAACCCATGACCCTGAGATCAAGACCTGAGCTGAGATCAAGAGTTGGATGCTTAACCAACTGAGACACTCAGGTGTGCCTATAACTCCTATTTCTTAAAAGTCAGTTTCATTTCATGCTATGTTCTTGCCCTTATCAGCATTCTATCTCTTACCAATATTCCAACATATTCCCTCCATGAACCAATCCTCTTCTTTGCTTTCTATAAATCACCTCCACACTTGCAGAAACAGTATGAAACTCATATTTTGAAATTTAGCCTTGGCTAGAAAATGTAACCTAAGCAAATAGAGACTTTTTTTAGCAATTTTAATGAAGAATTTTTAAAGAATAGAATTTTGTTAAATTGGGTAATCTAGGATTATCCTCGAACTAGCTATTAAATCTCCTTATGTAAGGAAAAAATTCACAAATAGAAACCTATTAACAGAAAATTTAAGTTAAATTTATACTTACACTGTATATTGGTGTTTCAAATTTTGAATTTCTAAGTCTGGTGAAAAGGAGCAGACAGCCTCTCTATAGAAGCTAAAAATCAGGGACTATTGATTTTTAACCTTGAGAGTAAGACATTTGTTGAAGTAAACTAGAACTTTACAGAAAATTGTTTTCCCCCTACATTTTTTGAAATATATTGTTCTTGGGAGCTGATTTTTAACACTACACTACCTGTGGTGTTATTAACCCACTATGGCATGAATCATCTAGTCTTAATTAGCTCAAGCTGTATAAAAGGACTCTAGATTCCCTTAAAGCAGTGGTTTTCAACCAGTAGTGATTTTGCTTATGGGACACCTGGCAATAGCCAGAAACACATTTTACTGTTACATCTTAGGATTAGAGAGAGTGCTTTTGGCATTTGGGGGATATTGCTAAACATCTTGTAATTAACAGCCAGCCAGCACAAGTAAAAAAAATGATCGAGCCCAAAATGTGAGTACTATCAATCATATGTCTGATAAGAGACTCATATCTAGAACATCTGAAAACACAATTCAATAATCAAAAAGACAATCTGATGTAAAAATTGACACAGAATGTGAACGGACATTTCTCCAAAGATGTATGAATGGTAAGTACATGAAAAGATGTTCAATGGGATTAGTTATCCAAAAAAAATGGGATTAGTTATCATAGAAATGCAAATCAGTTGAAGCCACAATGACATATTACTTGACACCCACTAGAATGACTATAATCAAAAAGACAATAATAAATGTTTATAAGGATGTGGAGCAACTGGATCCCACATGCACTACTGAAGGAATGTAAAATAGTACAGCCTCTTTGTAAAAGAAGCTGGGAGTTCCCAAAAAGGAAACACAGAGTTACTATATAAAGTGGAAATTTCACTCTTAGGTATGCACCCCAGAGAAGTAAGGAAGTATGTGATTACAAAAACTCGTACATAGATGTTCATAGCAGCATTTTTCCTAATAGCGAAAAAGTGGAAACAACCCAAATGTCTAACAGCTGATAAATGGATAAACAAAAAGTGGAATGTTCATACAGTGCCATACTATTCAGTCACATAAAAGAAATGAAGTAAAAAAAAACAAAAAAAAACAAAAAAAAAAAAAAAAGAAATGAAGTATAGATACATGCTACAACATAATGGAACCTTAAAAATATTATGCTAAGTGAAAGAAGCCAGTAATAAAAGGCCACATATACTCCATTTATGTGATTCCATATGATTTCATTCATATGAAATGCTTAGCATACATAGATCTATAGTGACAGAGTAGTAAATGCCTAGGGCTACATTTCCTGGGGCTGGAGAGAATGAGGGCAGGGCAAGGGAGGATTGAGGGATGATATCTAAAAGTTAGAGGATTTAGGGATGCCTGGGCTGCTCAGTGGTTTAGCATCTTCCTTTGGCTCAGGGTGTGATCCTGGAGTCCTGGGATCAAGTCCCACATTGGGCTCCCTGCATGGAACCTGATTCTCCCTCTACCTGTGTCCCTGCCTCTCTCTGTGTGTCTCTCATGAATAAATAAATAATTTTTTTTTAAAAGGTGGAGGGCTTATTTTGGTGGTAAAAAAAATGTTCCAGAATTGTCTTTGTAATGATTGCACAAATTGGTGAACATACTAAAACCACTGAATCGAAAAAATAAAATAAAATAAAATAAAATAAAACACTGAATCGCACACTTAAAAACGGTAAACTACATGATGTGTGAATTATATCTCAATAAACCTGTTACCAAAAAAGTTAAAGTCAGGCCCAAGAACTAACAAAAATAAAGGGCATTTCTTTTTTATAAAAAAAATATATATATTTTAAAAACCTACCCGATTAATCTTAAACATTAATCCAGTGTGATTTCTACTTGCTATAATACTCCCAGGCTTCTCACTCCACTTGTCATCAGACTTTTTGTCATCACACCCATATTTACAAAGTGTGAGCCCCACCAGGAGACTCCATTAGGCATCTCAGATTCCAAGTGTGCAAATTAATCTCCATATCTCTCATCATTCTTTAACCTGACTTTATTGCCCATGTTCCATATCATGATAATGGAATTGTTTCCTGCCTAATCACCCAATTGTATAGCTGGCATGATCCAACGATGCATTGTTCACAGTCACCTTGGCAAGATGTCACTGACGTGACGCCGTGTTGAATACCTCAGCACAGTCACTAACTCCTTTTGCTACAATTTCTGGTTCACCAAACAAATCCTTGATTAAAATTTTATCCTTCACATAACTTTAAGGAAAAATATGTACTTCCCAATAAATGGGAACATTCTAGCTCATTAATAAGTATAGTTCTTAAATTTAAAAATTGGCATTGTAGCTTATTATTCTCTTACAAGGTTTAAGTCTGTGACTGTTTTAAAATCTAATTTGGGTGGTCAGTTAACCTCCTTTCTCTGACTTTTGGACTTTCTATTGTCATATTGACCACACTTTTTTGAATGTAATATGTCTTGTCTAATATATCTTATCTTAAAGGCTTATACTGGAATTTTATTTACCTTACCATATTAATGATATATTCTACTCAACATCCACGTGCCAGGAATTCTTTCTCTATATGAATTAATTTTGTCTACATGAAAGGCTCTATGTGGTAAGTAGGGTTTTGTAGATGTTAAGGATGAGAAAATGCTGGCAAAGAGATGTTAAGCATCCTTCCAAAAGGCATATAACCAGTAAATGGCTGAAATGATATCTGAATCCAGAGCTACGGGATGCCACATGTCACATGCCACATGTCACAAGCTTACTTATCAGACTGAACTTCACAGAAACAATCAAGGACTAAGTAAGTTGAACTTTGAAAAAAGTAATCTAATTCTTTCATATCCCACCTGTTAGCCAGGTTCCTCCTCTAAATAAGCAACCAAATCACTTGAAAAATAGCTCTTTTAGATACCATATTAAATGAATATGGGGTTATAAAGCATTATCCATACACTGAGAAGGGAAATTTAAAGTCCCATCTGTAATATTATTTATTAGGATGCATTTAACAAAATATGTGTACTGAATGCACTGAAAATTACAAAATGCTCTGAAATAAAGAAGACCTAAGTAATTAAAGATGATAGACAGATGTCCCCAAATTGATTTGCAGAATCAATGCAATTGCACTCAAAATTCTAGCAAGTTTTTTGTTAATTATTATTTGTTAAAACAATTTTGAATCTACCTTTGTTAACACAGTGTGATATTGCATAAGTATGGACATAGAGATCCATGCAACAGAACAAATAATCCATGGGATGCCTCGGTTGCTCAGTGTTTGAGCATCTGCCTTTGGCTCAGGGCATGATCCCAGGGTCCTGGGATCCAGTCCCACATCAGGCTCCCTGCAGGGAGCCTATTTCTCCCTCTGCCTTTGTCTCTGCCTCTCTCATGAATAAATAAATGAAAATCTTTTTTTTAAAAAAGATTAAATAATCCAAAAATAGACTCTCAGCCATACAAGATCTATTCATAGCTAACAGAAGTGTCAAGGTAACATAACAGGGGAAAAGATTCTGTTTTCAAAAAGGTGCTGGATCAGTTGGATAAACATATGGGGGAACAAATGAACCTTGACCATAATGTACAGACAAAATTTAATACAAAGTAGGTGATAGTGACAGAACGTGAGAGACTCCTAACTCTGGGAAACGAACAAGGGGTAGTGGAAGGGGAGGGGGGATGGGGGATGGGGTGAGTGGGTGACGGGTACTGAGGGGGGCACTTGACCGGTTAAGCACTGGGTGTTATACTATATGTTGGCAAATCGAACTCCAATAAAAAATATACAAAAAAAATAGGTGATAGTCCTAAATGTAAACGCTAAAACTGTAAAGTTTCCAAAAATAAAGGAGAAAAAATTTTGTAACCTTGGGTTAAGCCATGTGATGTGATTTCAATATGTATTTGGTCTTCACCCCCTTTCTGGCACAGAGTTCTTAAAATGCTTGGAATTTCCTAAGTGATGAGAACAAAGTGTCTTTTGTTATGTTAATGAGGACCTTTGAAAGGGGATTGGAGCTGGAGATTGAATCAATCTCCAATGGCCAATAATGTAGCTAATGATGCAGATGTAATGAAGCCGCCATAAAAACCCAAAAGGACGTGGCTCAGAGTTTCCGGATTGGCGAGCATGCAGAGGTTCAGGAGAAGTAATGCCCCGGAGAGGGCACAGAAGCTCTGAGTCCCTTCCCACATACCTTGCCCTATGCCCTACACATTTTTTCCACCTGGCTGTTCCTGGGTTATATAAATATATATTTAGTAATAATAAATATATTATTATTAAAGTATATTATTAAAATAAACTTTAATCAAAATTAAAGTTTCTTGCAAGATACTTATAAAAGAATTGTATGGGAAAGTTACAGACACGGAGATGCAAATCATATCTGATAAAATACTGGTATACATGACTCCTACAGGTCAATAATGAAAAGACAATATAATAAAGAATAGGCAAAGGACTCAAACCAATACCTCAATAAGAAGACATACAAATAACCAATAAACATACGATGCTCAACGTCAAGGAAATGCAAATTAAATCCATAAGGAGATGCACTATGTACTACTAAAATAGTTAAAGCTTTAAAAACTACCAACTCCGAGTGTTAGTGAAGATGTGGGAATGGGAACTCTGAATTATTGCTGTTGGGAAGGAAACACATTATAGTCATTTTAGAAAATAATCAGGCAGTTTCTTCAAAAGTTAAACATACACTTATCATCTGACCCAGCCTGGCAATTTCACTTCTAGGTTTTTACCCAAGGGAAGTGAAAATGTATGATCTTGAAATGACTTATACTCAAATAATCATGGCAGGTTTACACATAATGGTAAAAAACATAAAACAACTAAAATATTGATCAATAAGTAAGTTGGATAAACAAATTATGGCATATCCATACAACAGAATGTTACAGGAGTCAAAAAGTAATAAGCTACTTTTATATGCCACTGTATGGCAAAACATTTTGCTATAAAAATTGTTTTGCTAAGTGAAAGAAGCTAAGCACAAAAGGATACACACTGTATGATTCTATTCACATCAAACCTAGAAAAGACAAACCTCAACTATAGTGACAGAGAACAGACCAGTGGTTGCAAAGGCCTGGGAGTGGAGGGCAGGTCAATGGAAATATGTAAAAGCGGAATTTTGGGTTATGAAAATATTCTTGATTTTGATTATGATGGTGGTGATACAACTGCATATATTTGTCAAACCTTATTGAACTATATATTAAGGATGGATACATTTTATTTGTGTAAATAATTATTTGTGTAAATAAAATAAATTGTATAACTCTAACAAGTTGATTAAAAAAGCAATAATTTCACTTCTAGGAATGTACCCCATAGAAATAATCTGAAACACAAACAATGGTTAATATTTGATGGTGTTTATAACTGTGAAAACTGAAAATATCCTGTGTCCTAGATAGAGAGTAATTACAGAAAGTTAGATAAATTATGGCATATCCTCTCAGTGGGATGTAGTAACCATAATTGTGTTTATAAGGAGTATATGATAACATGTCAACATATTTCTATCATTGTTAAGTGCAAAAAACAGGATTCAGAAATTAAATATGCAGTATGTTTTCATAGATATAAAAATTAAGCATTTTCTTAAGCAACATAAAAGCAAAAGAATACAGCAAAAATATTAATTACTTTTTTCTAGTTTTCTATCTTTCAGATATTTTCTTTAATGATAGCATATTAATGAAGAAAATGAAAAGGGGATATTACCAATAAAAAAACAGTTTATAATTTCAGAAACTGTGACATGTTATAAGATTAAAATGTTCTCATCCACAGTAATAAATACTGGAAAATGGGCATCGGTTGGTCAGGACATGTCAGTATTTCTGTAGAAATGTTTAAGGAAGAGGATGTTCTGACTAAAGTGACAAACCCCAATTATCTAAGGTAGCACTATCATGCCCCTAGATTGGGGAAAGAAAGCATACAAAGTAATATTTCATTGATATAAGCATCTTGTTGACAATGCTTAATTCTATACTTCTGAGACTAAGAAAATTTCTGAGCTCTAATCTGTCTCCTGTGTGGGCCTACTTAGGAGGAACAGGGTACCTGGTTATAGATGGCTGGCCCAAATAACAGAGCCAGGTCTGTCAACCACTGAGAATGAATGAATGGTCAACCCAATAGCTGCATCCACACTTTTACCAGAGCAAGGCAGTTAATTACACAGACATAGGTCACCCCTGGCTGAATCCGTAACATCATGTTGCTGAACGTACAAAGCTGGAACCATATACTCTTCTATAGTAATTGCAATGTAAAATCAAGTGCAGGCAAAAATTGCAAAAATTCTTTCAATATCATCACTTTATAACAGTAGCAGAAACAGGTTTAGAAAGAGATTTTCAGGTCACGCCAATTACATCCTGAGCTATGGTTTTTCTGCAAGTTCTATGGAGATCCTAGAATGCTACTCACCAATACTTTGTCCATCATCCCAGAATAGCTGGCCTTCAGCTTCCCCATTGTCATCCAGTGCAACAATCAATCCCATAAATTTTTGTCGGCTATGAAAAAAAGAAGGAGTTATTTTTATCTAGATTAGAGGTTGTAAGAATGAGGGATGGTTTCTGTTGAAAGTATTACTCACCCAAAACAACAAAAAAATTAATGCATTAAAATGCACATAAAAATGCACATAAGAGTTCTAAAAATAGGTAAGTTAAAAGGCATCTTCTTTACAAAAGAGCTTATTGCACACCCCTTAAATATTAAGGTTTCCTACATGGTTTAAAACAATTTTATTTTAAAAATTATACACATGAATGTCTAATATATAACACATCGAAACATGAATACCATTAAATTGAGATGTACTTAGATATTTGTCTGTGAAAATATATTTTGCAAATAGCAATGGATTCCATCTCAAAGGATATATGTGCAAACCAATTTTTATTAAAGAGTCCTATTTAAATTATTTTATGAAATGAAAGAAAATATTTGAAATTTTGAGGTGGTTTCTTTATTTTTATTGTTTTTTTAAAGATTTTATTTATTCATTCATGAGAGACACAGAGAGAGAGGCATAGACATAGGCAGAGGGAGAAGCAGGCTCCATGCAGGGAGCCTGATGTGGGACTCAATCCCGGGACTCCAGGATCATGCCCTGAGCCGAAGGCAGATGCTTAACCGCTGAGCCACCCAGGCATCCCTGAAGTGGTTTCTTTATAGTAGAAGCTTATAAATAATTATGGTAAATAAACACCAAATATGTATAATTGATGTCCTTTGATTTGAATACATCTCAAAAAACTTAATTTTTAAAAGATTTAATTTTTAATAATTAACACAAATTTTTTAGACTTGGTTTTCTTATGAATTAAAAAAATAGATACCTACTAAACAAATACACATATAAGATATGAATTCCTTAGGAAGAAAACCACCAAACAACCCTTCAGTAGCTTCCAGATTGCTACAGAATAAAATGCAATTTCTGTCTTGGCATTTACAACCTTCCATGACCTGATCCTACCACGCTTGAATTGCATTTATTTTGTATTTCATCCCTCTCCCTATCTGCACTCCAGTTAAACTGAGCAGTCTACTACTCCCCAAACCAGACTCATTTTTCACCTTTAGCTCTTTAATACTCCCAGAATATTTCTTTCCTTGTCTTCATATATTCAAATCCTATTTATTATTCAAGACTCAGCTCAAAGCCCTCTTTCATATGAAATCATGCTTTATACCACAAGGCTAAGTTAACATCTCTCCTTTTAAATGGTTATAGTTTTTTTATGTGTGTCTCTCTTGACATAACATGTTCCCTTTAATTTAGTAAATGTACACAGATATATGAATATAAATAAAATATATAAATAAAAATAAACTACTGAGTTGACCAAAGCAGACTTCGAAATAAGCACTAAATCATCCTTGGACAGCCATCACAAATCAAAGAATTCATTAATATTCCCAGCTTTTTTTAATAATGTGGAAAGAGGTAAATGCTACTGTCCTCAAGGAAATTTTTGCCCAGGGGTGACTGAGCAGCTCAGTTGGTTAAGCATTGGATTCTTGATTTTGGCTCAGGTAATGATCTCAGGATCATGAGATGGAGCCCTCCAACTCGGTGCTCAGCATGGAGTCTGCTTACGATTCTCTTCAACTCCTTTGTCCCTGTCCCCCTTCCCACCCCCATGTGCACTGTCTCTCTCTCTCTCTCTCTCTCACACACACAGAAAAGAAAAGAAAAGAAAAAAGAAAAGAAAGAAAAGAAAAGAAAAGAAAAGAAAAGAAATTAAAAAATAATTTCGTCCTAGGCTTTGGACACAGAGCTACAGGTAAAAGATCTCCCCAAGACTGACTTCATGACAGCAACCTCCCCCAAGTCACTCAGAAGGTACTTACAGAATTTAATCAATGAGACCATCTGTAAGTGTGTTTATTTATCCCCTGAGCCCTGGTTAAGGCAAGCAGCTCCATTCGAGGCGACCTCATTACAAAGGTGAGGCCAAGGACAAAGTGAGGCCTTTGGGACCATTGGTCTCCTTACCTGGCGTGAGTGTTCATCGCAGGCTCTTGCCAAGGCAGGATGTAGCCCCCTCTGATGTGAAGGTTGATGTGGTCAAGGGGAGCGTTCAGGATTTTCCACTGCCCTGTTGATACACTGCCAGATTCCTAGAAGAGAGAATTCAGGCAGGGAAGGATGAAGATAAAGAGATGGAATGAATGCTGCAAGCTTTAATACAACAAGTCTTTCCAAGCCTGCTGGAAAGTCAGCAAGAAACAGCAAGTCAAAGGAGAAAAATCGCTGATTTCAGCTTTGTTTAGAACTCTAGAAATCTAGTCTTTTCTCTGTATCCTCCAGGAAAGATGGGGGTGGAAGAAAAGTCACTCTGATATGGGCGGCAGGTTTTACCTAATTATGCTTTTGTGTATACTTTTATATAAGCAAATCTTGCTTGGCTGTAAGGTTGAAAACTACTGCCTTGGAAATTAGGTGCCTCAAAGTCAAGAGAACTTGAAGAGAACAAGAAGAACTTGAAGAGAACAAGAAGGCCACCCTTCTAGCCAGCATGAGCCAGTCTGATTCTTCACAAAATGTAGGTTCTTACCGTGCTGTAGTCATACCAACGAGCTCTGGGAAAATAAGCGCTGACCTGAAACTTGTTCTGAAACATAAAATCGACATGTCATTATGCATATTCCAATAACTTAATTATTAAAATAATTATTAAAATTCTTTCTGTAGAACAAAACTACAAATGAGAATTTTATTAATGATTTTAAGAATTTGGGAAGTTTGAAATGAAAAAGATCTGAGAAAATTCTTCAAACATATAGAAAAATTCATTTTTAAACAAGGTACACTTGATGAAGATATGGGGTAATGAGACACTAAAATGAGAAATCAGTTGGGGTTGTGAAGTGAAGTTTTCATTAATGGAGATTTTGAAAAAAGAAAAAGATCTCCCTTAAATATTCTAGAAAGATATTTACTAGAAAATAGCTAGTGGGACAAGATGACCTTTAAAACACCCTTCTTGTACTTTATTTATTTTTATTTACTTTTTATCTATTTTTTTTTTTCCTTCTTGTACTTTAGATTGTGTAACTGAGGGTTTCTGATCTCTGATGGAAAACTCACATTTTCCAGCACAGGGCTGATTAAGATGGCAGGGCCCAACATGAACTGGCAGTCAATGACCCATGTTTCACGGTCATTCGTAAACCTTCAAAAGAAAAAATACGAGAATACCCAGCAGCCTGTGAGGACTGTGGCAGAGGACCATCCCCAAGACCCAGCCAGAACCTCTGCTTGGGGAGACAGGCTGTACTCACTCATGGAGCAGGGGCCGCACAACGGTGCTGCCCTCCACGTGAGCTTTATGCATCAGAGTGTAGAGGTAGGGCAGCAGGGTGTATCTGGTCTCGAGGACTTTTCTTGAGAACATCTCGAAGGTTGAATTCCAGGCCACAGGATCTTGTCTCTAAAAAGGTAAAAGAACATGTGGCAGATATTTCTTTACATCATCCTAATGGTATCAGAAAAGGGTCAGCAGGCACGTACATGTCCCACATACCAGTTACTGGGATCTCACCCTTCATTTCTACCCTACCCATTCTCTTCCCCTTGCTATCCTGCTAATCCATGCTACTTGCTTCTCACTGTTTACCACTGACTCCTAAGTCACCTGTACAGCCCTGGAGAGACGGGTCTCTATGCAGCATTGACAGAGCGTGGATGGATTTGAATAAAATAAAAATTCTCCAAAGAAAAGGAGCTGCTCTTGTTTTAGCCCCATAGGGAGCTCTAAACCCCTCTGTCCTCATAGGCATACATCCCCCAAGACATGAACAAAGGTCTATTCTTGAGAATTGCTTATAATTCTGGGGTTTTGAACTCTGTGGGTTTTATAAGAAGTGGAGGTTCTGATTTTTATGATTTTTTTTTCCTCATCCTACTCAGAATATGATACTTTTGAGGGTAAAAATGAAGTTGTGATTCAAGGGCGCAAAACATGGTGGCACCAAGCTGCTGCCTCACCCTTGTCCCCATGGTGTTGTGGTTTCTGGAAAATGGATAAAAGGCCCCCAGTTGCATCCAGCGAATACACATCTCGTATTCGGCATTTCCAAAGAAGCCACAAATATCTGCTCCTGTCTGAGAAGATGCAAAATCAGAGCATGAGGTGGGACAGTTTGTAGGTTGCGGGCGCTCTGGGGTCTGACGGTTAGCGACGGCCCCAGTATAACTTACATACGGTATTCCAAAGAGACTGAACTCCATCATGCCTGCAATGAGAAGACACAGCTGTGTTGGACGAAGCAGCCCTTTCAGAGGGTAGGTTTGCCCTTTCTCTTCCATACCCTATTTGGAAGCCCTGGGCCACCTATGATGAAAATATCGAAAGATGGGTATAGACTATAAACTAAAATTCACACCCACAGAGAAGTCAGCTGCTGCTGCTTCTGCTGCCCATGTGGATGGTACCTGGACATAACCAATGCGGCTGCCAGCACACAACCCAGTCCCCTCCCAGCCAGCAGAGGCCCCTGGGAGTAGGCCCACACACCAATGATAGACTTCTTCAGCTGGTCCCACGCGGCCGTGTTGTCACCCAGCCAGTGGCCTCCCCAGCGGCCAGAAGAGGGGAATGTGGAGCGGGTGATGACGACCCCTCGCTGTCCCGTCACCTCCTGCACAGCTCTGATCGGAGGGGAACAAGGAGGTGAATTGAGGGTGAATTTGAGGGTGGACAGCTATGGAACTACATTACAGAGAGCAGCCCCAGTCTGGAGTGTGAGGCGGCAATGGCACTCCATTCTGAGCCAGAAAGCATCTTCCCCAGAAGCATCTGGTGTTTAAAAGTGATGCTAAGTGTCATGGCAGGACTACTGGAGATCTATCATCACTTAAATGTGGATTTCCTTTCTTTAAAAAAGTTAAATTGACTAGTTGTCTACATAGAGGTGGGAAGAAGGAGCCGAGGGAGGTATGCGACAGGTGTTTACTCTAACCCAGGTAATATCCTGGTCACTCCCATGTACATGGGCTAAAAACCATGATAGACATATCATGGAAGGCTTATAGACATATCATGAGGAAGGTGTCCTTGGCCTCCTTTTACTGTTACAAAACTGAGGCTCAGAGAAGTTAGACAATGTGTCAGAGGACATTTAAAGAGTAAGGAGACAGATCTGGGATCCAAATGAGAGTATGTTTGACTACAGCTCTTCGGCAATATTCTCTCTCTGTATTTGTGGCTACTCCTCACAAAGTGGGATAAATTGGGCACACGAGGACAAATACACACAAAAGATGTTCAGATATGTCCATATGGATGGTGGATCTTTTGCCTGCAGCCTCAGTAAGAAAATAAAAACAATTGTCTGAGAGAAAAATCAATGGAACAAAAGAGAAAGTCTATTAACAGATCCGAGTACGTAATTCAATCCACACATTTGCTGAAGGAAGCATTATAAATCAATAGACACAGATGAATTATTCAATAAAGGATGTCAGGAAATGGGGCTAGCTACTCTGGTGGAGATTAATCCATTCGGTCAGTTCCAATATTTCACACCAACATAAATCCCCACGTGGATGGACACACACACACACACACACTCACTCACTCCTACACACAAATCTGAATGAGAGATAATGAAGGCCTGAAATAAGGCAGGGATAGACAGGAAGGGTGGATGTGAGTGATGCAAAGAGCTCTGTCACTGGCCATTGCAGAACTCTAGAAATTAACCAGCTCTAGAAAGAAATGAAAATTCTCTATCCAAGGGAAACTACTAAATCTTGGCAAGACAGTGAGGCCTGTGGGATTTGAACTTGGGGCTGTTCCTAGCTGACCCCATCCCTAGTGCAGTGGCTCCAAAACCCAGCAGCCCCGGCAGCAGCCTCAGAGGTCTGACCTCTTTGGAGGCTCTGTTAAAAGCACCAGCCCCAGAGCATAATTAATACTTTGCTTTTAGCTTCCAGACCCCTGGAGAAATCTCTATTCCCACGGTGTTGTGGCCATTTGATTGGACTCACAGCGCAACTCAGCAGAGGAAAAAAAATAATTCTCAAGCTAGGGAATTACCAAAACAATAACAATCTTCTGGCACCATCACAGGTATTCAGGCTGGGGTTCAGTTGGGACAAACAAAGCTTGGCTGGTCTTAGAGTACATCCTGGAGAAGTAGAACCACGGAGCACTTTATAAAGCACCTACATATTCCTGGGGATTAACAGGACAGCATATGCACAAGGCTCTGGGCATGCCTGGGAAAGAGCCACGAAAGGAGAAAATTCCAGTGACTCACTGGCTAGACCCGAGATCCTGAGTCAGCGGGAAGTGAAAGGTAGTGCTGTCCTACAAATTGCCTCAAGTTGAAGGCATGGCTTTTCATACTTACCCCTTGGCAAAGGGTAAAAGACATAGAAGCAAGGCATCCAGGGGACCAGGGAAGCCTTAACTTTCCCTTCAGCTTGACTACACCTTAGGCAGCCTTCTTCCTTTTTTTTTTTTTTTAATTTTTTATTTATTTGTTTAAGTAATCTCAACACCCAGTGTCGGACTTGAACTCATGACCCCGCGATCAAGACTTGCAGGCTCTTAGGACTGAGCCAGCCACTCTAGGAACACACTCACTCATATGTGGGTCTGGTCTGGGCCCATCCATACAGGCTGTGAACGTCATAGTGCCGCACCCGTGAGCCATCTGGCAGGATCTGCTCACTCTCCATGCACAAGGTCTTGATGCTCAGGCCCTTGTCCCTGGACTCCAAATCTGAGTGGAAATGCCGAGTTAACTTCCCAAAATAACCTGCTTTGTGCATTCACCAGAAATGCTCATTGCCTTGCTTTTTCTCCATTTCAATCAACAACTTTGTTACCAGTGACAGTTGGGATTTCAAGAACTCTTTTGTCTAGAGAATCAACATCCTGTGACTTTATAACTAATGAAGGGTCAGGACACAGTGAGGAGCTGGGGAAGGCCCGCTTCATTTCTTCTGATATTTGTAGAATGCGATCAGAGCCCACTTAACAGCACAATAAATTCCTTTGTTATTAAGACTGTTTCTTCCACTAGATGGTACCATTCTCAAGGGAATGGATCTCGTTTCAACCAACAGTATTAAGGTCTCCATTTTCTGTTTTTGGTGGATTTGTGTGTGTGTGTGTTTAAAGATTATATTTATTTATTCATGAGAGACACAGAGAAAGAGGCAGAGACATAAATAGAGGTAGAAGCAGGCTCTCTGCGGGCAGTCCAATGCGGGACTTGATCCCAGGATCCTGGGATCAGGACCTGAGCAGAAGGCAATGCACAGCCACTGAGCCACCCAGACATTCTGCATTGAGTGGTTTCTTTCATAATACATCATGTCATTATTTCTCTGCCTGATTAGTAATTTACTCTTGTTCAGGGTAATCTATGTTCTATTTGGGATTTTGTGTCATGTGTACAAGTACTTTCTTTTTCCAAAATTAGGGTTCACTTTGACAGGAAGAGGGAAACTTTCAGAGTTTTTGAGTAGGGAAGTAATTTGAGGAAGGAATCATTTACATACATGGCATATAGGGTGGATTATTAAGAATTTCATCACTGCAGCCTTTGACAGATCCATTCACAAAGTTTGAGGGCTCATTCATATCCTGCAAAGAGTCAACAAACATTCTGTGATGTCAGAGGCAGTGGGGCCTTTTCTCTGGAGGACACTGACCTTACAGAGATGAACACACCCTAGGTAAGCCCTCAGCTAGTCATTTCATTGACTTTGTTTACTCTGAGGCATTGACCCAAATGGAATCTAAGAATCTATGTTCATCTAAGTAGAGTGTTAAACTCCCAGTTTACCTGGCATTTTTAAACTTGGGAGGATCATTTCATAGTAGCACAGATATGGAGATTATGCTGGATCCATGACCTAAGGAGATTTCTTGATACATCTCCCAACACAAGAAGGCCATCTTTGTTTTCTTGTGTGTGAATTATACACTTTTTATCTGTGGCCAATGGTTGCCAATACCTTCCTTTACTCTTTCTCAGTCTAATTCTGACATCAGCAGAGACCAAACACAGGAGGAGTGTCTCGCTTTCTGTGGTAGATGCAGTCCTGAAGAGTTGTAGGTAACTCAGAAACAAATATGGAGATCAAATCATTCTCGGGGGCTTATTACTTAAAGGCAAGAAGTAGCTGTTCCCGAGGTGAATGTTCACTGCCTACTTTATTCGCAGAAAAGTTAAGATTTTGTAAATCGGACTACCTTAAACCAGGCATACTAAGGGCAAAGGCAAGTATTTGGGGAACTGTTTACTATTTTGAGTTTTTCAGTTGCATCTTCTTTCCATCAGAACAAATATCCCAGAGTGATCATCTCCCTATTCCTCAGAGCTACCCATACCTCTTCACTACCTGCTTTGCCTGTTCAGGCTAATATTTCATATGTCTGCTTTGCGCCTATCTACCCCAAGAATAGTAGCCAGAGAAGCCCCAGGGCTGATAGTGGGCTTATAGGTTTGTCTCTGGGTGAATTATGAGCTTCTTTCAGCCTAGTCCAGACCTATGAAGCTCTTGAGAACTAGCCTAGAATATGCTCAGGATTTCAGGCCACTGGACAGTGAGGAAGAAAGTTAGAACACTGATATGCCTCCCATCCCTCGGAGAACACGAATAGAACAACCTTTGGACACATATCCCACAGACATCTCAAGAAGCCCTACTGACAGGTGTGACAAATATCTGAACAGGCCTTTGAAGATGAGTCTGTACCCTCACTATGGTAAACATCTATTGTCTCTTGAATTCATGCCTTGCCCCCACTAGCTCTACCTGTATCATAAGATACAGGACTGTCAAGCTCCTGTAGTGTTAGCTTCTGGGTAGTTTGACCAATGGAAGGCACTGGCCAGCGACTGGAGGATGGGAGATAAGAGAAGCTGGGGTATTTGTCCCTCTCCCTCTTTCTCTGGCAGCATCTCCAGCAGTGGCACATCTCTTCCACTGGCTCCAGCCACAAGCATGTTCCTGGGCAGACCCACAATCATCTCTGTCTCTGGGGGTCCAGCACCTCAATTGTACAAGAGTATCCCTCTCTCTTACTCCTTCAGCCTTAGTTCCCTCTTTTGCTAGTCTCTGAATTGCCTCTCCATGGTTTGACTGCCAACATTTCCAAAGAAAAAACAAGGGTACACTTACAATCCACAGTCCATCAAACTTCAAGCTCTTTGTTGAGTCTCGAGGGTTTAGATAGAGCTCTTTTATTTCCGTCTTCCACCACGCAACTGTGCTATTACGTAAGAAGTCAGGAAAAGCAACGTGGGCTCTGTAAAGCTGTAAGAGTAACACATCCTCTCACACTGGGTCTTTGCCTATCCAGGAAGGGGAGTCTGGGGACCAGGAAGGGGCGATGAACAGGTCTTTGTGCAAGGGTCTGAAACTAGTCTCAGCTCTGCTATTGCTTCTACAGAGTTTACTGGGAACACAAAGAGATCAGAGAAGGCTGATTGATTGCCTTCTTTATTCTCCTAGAAGGAGGTTATATAGTCTTAAATCTCCTTTAAACATGAGATTCATTTTATTACTGGGCCTTTAATTATATGAACTGGAAAATTAACTGTCTGTGTCTAAATGATCGAACTTGAGATATACAAGTGTTTTTTCTACACTGGCCAAATAAAGGAGACCAGTCATCCAGAGAAAAGTGAGCTACAGGGTGAAGGGGATGCTACATGCCCAGAATGATGTGACATCAATTGCTGAGGTCAAAAATATTACTCCTTTTAACTGACTGGCATATTTTTTTTATATGGAGACAATTCATTAAAAAGGCTGTTCATAACCTCTCCAGGGAAAATATTTTGGACTTCATTATTTTTCAAGCAACATTGGATTTAAACAAAATATAACCTATTAAAGATACGCATGTGGAGACATTTCACTTGATTTCCTTCTACACATATCCAGTTTAGTTGCTTGTTGTGTTTTCTATTTGAGGATCTCTTTCTACCAAGAAATTACCAGTTGATAAGCATGCTCAGAGAGCTGCTTAATCAAGTTCTGGGATAAAACTTTTAAGTATCCAGATGTTTAGGGCAATGTGGACAAAAATCTGCATGTAACTATACCTTAACCTGAGTTTCATGGTCAAGGGATGTATCCACATTCACATTGGGTAGATCTGGCCAAACCTAGAGCAAAAGAAGAAAAATTAAGGCCTCTAAAAGGCATTGCATATGGATCATGAGATGATTCACATGTTAGACTCTATTGACTTGCATCTCCACAAAATTCTTGAAGATCTTTGCCATTAATTAAATTATAAAATCTGAATATGTGAAATTCTCTTAGGGGAAAATAGGTTGGGGTCCCTTGACTCATTTCATAAATTTTCAAAATGATTAAGTTCAAAAATGGAAAGAACTAAATCTTTTTTAAACATATCCTCTAAAAAATCACCTTTCAAATGATTGCTCTGTGTCTGTCATAGACATATACAAAATTCTCTTCATAAATTACAAATTTAAAGCATGACTCTAAAGAACTAAGATTGAATTCACTCACAACCCATAAACTTCGGTTCAATATGCTTAAGCAGCATTACCACTTATTGGGGACCCCAAATATACATAGCATTAAAAAATCCAGAGTTTCAACCAATCTCATCTATAACCAGAAGGACATTAATTACATACATTCATTCATTCATCAGCAAACATTTACAGAGCACTTACTTTATATGATAGGCACTGTACTATAATCTGTATTTACTGAGATTTAAGTAAGATGGTCCTTGTTTTCTTTTTTTCTAAAAAGGATGTATTTATTTATTTTAGAGAGAGAATGAGCAGGGGTAGAGGCAGAGGGAGAGAATCTTCAAGCAGACTTCACTGAGCCTAGAGTCTGACACAAGGCTCTATCCCAGAACCCCAAGATTATGACCTGAACCAAAACAAAGAGTTAGACTCTCAACCCACTGATTCACCCAGGTGCCCTGATAGCCCTTGTTTTCAAGGAGTTCACAGATAAAATGTGCATGCTAAGTGACATGCTATCCTCTTGAGGATACTAATATAGAAAAAGGAAGAAACAGGGAGAGCTAAACTGGTCATTGAATGCTTCATAGGAGTATATATTTGAGTTGGTCTTGAAGGGCAGATATTATCTGCCTAAGCTGAGAAGGCAACATTCAAAGGCATGGTAAGCATGGCATGTATCTAGAACAACAGGAAGTAGCATAATACAGTAATGGAGCAGAGTCTGAATGCTGGCTAGGAGCTTCTATCATCTGGGGTCAGGAAGTTCACCCACAATCCTATTGCTATAAATCAAACAGATGAAGAACCGAGGTCACAAAAAGGAAGTAAAGGAGACAAAAGGAGGAGAATCTACAGGACTTCATGGTTTATTTGGGAATGAAGGATGCAAGCATCATAGGTAAAAGATGAATGCAAGCTTTGAGTGGGGGTGCCTGGCAGACACAGACTTCAGAGCTATTCTTAAAGGAATTCTTTAGGTTGTTACATGACCAGCTGACATGCATAAGGGGTAGAGCACCAGAATATTTCCAGACAATAAAACAAAGCTTACTGATATTTTAGAGAATTAGACCTGTAACCTTGGTCTTATTAATCAGCATCAGGCAAATTTCTACTCATTCATAATTTATTAATTACCCAATATATTTTGCCAAGATTTATAGACACCCTCTTTTAATCAAGACATTCTGTTGCTGATTAAT
Organism: Canis lupus familiaris; assembly: GCF_011100685.1. Taxonomy (NCBI): domain Eukaryota; kingdom Metazoa; phylum Chordata; class Mammalia; order Carnivora; family Canidae; genus Canis; species Canis lupus. The sequence continues at coordinate 6,847,067 of NC_049237.1, forward strand.
GATGGACACCTTCTCCCAAGGCTTACCTTTCCCCAGACAATGTCATTCTTGCCAGGCCATTTGATGAATACATTGTTCTCCTGCCCTCTGGTGAATGGGAGATACTGAGTCTCATTGCCAGAAATGGCTGGGTCCTGCAAAGCAAGGGTTTAAAACAGAAAACATGAGAAGAATATCTCCAAGACAAAAAAAAAAAAAATACCCATAGATAATTTGCCTCACATCTATGAAGTTCTCGAGGAATTAAGTACACTGTTTGAAAATATTCCTGGAGATAACCAAGTTGATAAGACATTTCCCTCCCATGAAGAAAGCCAATTTTATTGTGCTTCCACAGTGTGACATCAACACTCCTGAAGAACATGAAGCTTCTTTCTTCTGTGGCCCAACTTATGTATCCAAAGTGGCTTCCCTGTTCACCCCATTCCATACATGCCTCAGTTACTCTATATAGTATCCTATTTCATAATTGTCACTATCTGAAGTATAAATCGCCTCTATCTGAAATGATCTTTTTTTAATGTTTATTTAATGGCTGTCTCCGTTTGATAGAATAAAATCCTTGTAAGAAAAAGAACAATGTCTTATTCATTAATTTAGATTACACACACACACACACACACACACAATTTTTAGAACAGTGATTTTCAAAGACCCACTATTTAATTAATACTTGAATGAATGAATGAATAAAAGTCAGCAAATAATGTTTCATTTTTTGGAAGCTAGAAGGGAAGACCATTTGCAGGTAACTACTTCTGTGTTTATCAAAGTATAGCTTCCAATGCAAAGTAACGAATTGCAGTTCTGGATCTTAGGTCAGTTGTTTGTGAGTTTAATTAGGAAGAAATAAGTCCCCTGAGCCTCACCATTGCTGGGTAATGATACAACTGGAGTGGGTTTTGAATGCCTTAAGGTAAAGATTAGACTAGGATATAGCTATTCCTCCAAGGCACAGCCTGAAACAGTCAGGCTTTTTGGATGTTGTTGCTATAGTCAGTGTTTCAGTCCACAGTTCTAACCCTAACCAAGGGAATCCTAATAATAAATTACATCCCAGTGACAGTTGTAAAAAATCAATATTGCAAAACATAACCTTTTGAAAGCCAATTTTCATTTGCTCTGTCCTCCTTTGTTTATTTGCTTTTTAAAACTTAAAAAAAAAAAACAATTATAATGTCACAGGAAGTTGAAAAAAATGTACAGAGAAATCTCATGTACCCTTAATTTAGTTTCCCTCAATGGTACTATTTTAAAGCCATGAACACAGAAACAGAAAATGGGCTCTAATCTTCTAAATACTTACCAGAATGAGAATGAATCTCATGCCATCTTTCTTCATTTCGTCAATCAGGAGACTGAGGTTTTTGAAGTTGGGGCTGAGTGTGAAGTCCAGCTTCCGGTCCATGTAATCGATGTCTACATGCTGGACATCCTACAGGAAGGAGCAGCAAGATGCTGGGATCCTACAGCAGGACCCATCAGGGCACACAAACAGCTCTGCTAACCCTAGCCCAGGCCCCTCCTAATTTGTCCCATACCACCCCCACTTCTCACCCCCCACCCCTTATCACTGACTTTTCAATTCTGCTGATTGAAATTATTTTCTGATTCCTGCATACAGATCACCTGTCCCCATCCTTTTCCTTCTGTTTCTTTAACTGGAATTCTCTTTCCTTTCCCTCCCTTAATTCATGTCTTTTCCACTCTTCAAACTTGGTGAGCCTATCAAAGTGCTAGTTGAATGTTCAAGGTAGAAAGCAGGACTTCTCTGATTAATAGAATATATCTATTCCCCCACCCCTAGTAAACCTTATTAGATTTATTGACATTTAGAAGTATATTATTGTATAGCCTTCTAGACTGTATATTTCTGCCATTCCGTTCGGCTGGATGGTCCTTGGGATTAGAATATTGTCTTCTTTTTTCTCTAAACAGTACCAACCTAGGCTTCTGCATGTGAAAGTTACTCAATCCAAGATTGGTGACTGATGGCTACCATGGTCAATATCTAGTTTAAAAAAAAGAGATGCTGCTTTTTAGCCTGAAGAGGATAATCACTTGTATTGCCTTAAGACTCTAGGTAAAACTTGTTTGGGGAGCAGAGACTTGTACAAAAGTCAAAGCATGGAAAAGAACAAACTGTCATGTTATTAACACTGATCACTCTGGTGAGGTAGATCTCTGGATTTTTTCATCTTTTAATTTTCCTATCTTTTCTAATTTGCATTTAATAAGTATATGATAGAATAGTATATAAAAATAAAATACTTGAAGCCTGGATGAATGCTTCAAATTATCTTTGATGAGAATATCATTACACCTTATTTTCATCCAGTCATTAATTGTCCTCTAAACTCTCAGAAGGTGGACTGAAAGCAGAGAAAGAGCATGAATGATGAGAAACTGATGATTATGGAGAAGGAAGGGTATGCTATCTTGGAATTCTGCTTGCTGACAGCAGTGGACTGCACTTCTCGGGGCTTATGAAGGGGACTACATTGCCATTGTATGATATGCATATGAGTGCTTTAGAGAGGGTAAACACTTGATTTTTACTGCTTTCTTTCATATTGTCATTTTTTATTAATCCTTTCTAAGGACAATCACAGTATAATCTAGAATTGTCATCTTCTTGATGTGATTCTCACTTAGAACTCCCTAGCATCATGGCTTAAGACCAGTTGTGCCTAGAGCGGGATATTCCCAGCAAAAGGCAGTGAGTAACAATATCCTTCAATCACACTGTTAATCACTGAAGAATTAATGCAACTTTCAATTTTGAACCCTTGATATAAAAGGGAGGCATGAAATTCAAAAAGCAATGTATTCCACACAAGACTAGCTCCACAACTATATTTTCCTATACTGAAGTAGTCATCAATAATTTCCCCAAAGACAATTTCAATCTGTAATTAGGTGCAAATTCCCATAACTAATTAAACCACAGACTGAGTGGGGGATTCATACATAGGGAATCTGGGCCGCCATCATTGCATCATACAATTGGGAGATCTCAATGTCATTCTGGTATCCATAGCGACTTAGTTGGAATCCCAAGGCCCAGTATGGAGTCATTGCTGGCCGACCAATCAACTAGAAAAAAAAAAAAAAAAGAGAGAGAGAGAAATGAATCCAGGAAGACTTTTTGGGGAAGGGAAGAAAAGTCTTATACTTGAAGCAACTTGAGCACTTCTACTGAGCCCTCTCCAGTCTAAGAGGCCTCTTCCAAGAAAAATAAGGAAGTCAAATAAATATGGAAAAACCATCAGCATGCAGAATGACAGAATGATAGAAAGTCTCCCGTGTTGTGAAGCTTCCACTCTGGGGAAGTTGAGAACTCAGGAGTTATTACCGATTAGAGATTCTTAGGTTACTTAGCATATAATTAAGAGGCATGTGGGGTATCTTTATGCCTTTATACCAGTAAGACTAAAACCTAACTTCAGGAAAGACAGCAATAATGTAGTAGGAATACCCAAGGGTGATAAAAACAAAAAATTAACCTATCTCAGTGCTAAGAACATGGTAATACCCAATAAACATTTGATGGTTTATCAATGCATAAAATGAATTCCAACCTCAGTGTATTGTTGAGTTACAAGCTCAGGGGTTGGCCCCAAAACAATATAAAAGTCCAAAATCCCTCCTGTGGTGCGGTATGTCAGGGCAGGAGTGGGCTGGAATGACACATCTGTTAAAAAAAAAAAAAAGAAGATAGATAGATAGATAGATAGATAGATAGATAGATAGATAGAAAACAAGGAGTCCTTGGAGTGTATATCACCCAGATAAGAAATTTGCCCTAAAATGTACTCTTCTCTCTCTCTCTTTCCCTAATACCCTCCTCCTCTGGAAAGTCTTCTCTCATGTGGTGGAATAGATGGGTTTGCAGGTATAAGAAACATAATCTTAATCTCAACATCCCGTATCATGCTGTGAAAGGAAGTTAAACTGTCACAGTAAAATAAGGTCATGCAATTTGGTCAAATTTTTATGCATAATACCTGGCCTATAGCTTCTCATAAATCTAGAAGGAATGAATGAGGAAATGAATGGAAAGTCAGTTTATCTGTCCCATTTCCCTTGCCCTTGAATTTCTCTACTTCTATTGATATTCCAGACCCCAGGAAAATGGTCACAGCTAGTTATGGTGATACCCAAGGAACATGCCTCTGTCTTACCCATGGCATTGCTGTTTAGCAGGAGCACTCCATGGGCACTGCCATCTTCCTCCAGTGCCATGTAGTACGGGTGGACACCATAGGAATTCTTCTTGTACTGGGAGAGTCATAGGGGAAAGGAGGCAGTAAACACACACACACAAAATCCAAAAAGTTGTTTCTATGTCATAATCCAAACAGCAAGTTTCTACTCAATATTAAAGATTCAGCACAATGTCACATCCTTTATAAAACCATCTTTAATCTTCCCTTCCACCCAAGTAAAAAAATTTGGTGACATCCCCCTCCAAGCCCTCCTCATTTATTATTACATACTTCTAATATATTCCTGATTATTCTGGATTATCATTAGTTCTGCATCTCTCTCTCTTACTAGCCTCTGGAGAACAGACAGCATTTTATTAATTAAGACATGTACCTGACACATAGAATATACTAAATAAAAGTTTTGAAGTAAAATAGTCCACGGGGGAAAAATATGTCTGTCTTCTAGGAACAGAAGAGTATAACCTGTGGCTTATTTCATCTGAGAACAGAATTTATCAATATAAGGTGAAGCTGATTAATAGGGTGCTATATATGTACATACAGATTAAGATAAATTTACACAGGGAGAAAATGATTGAGAATCTTATTTTTCTGTGCTTACTGCTGGTGGCTCATCACGAGCAAACATTCCCCACATGGTCCAGTTCATATCTCTTCTGAAAGCTGTGTGCTCCGTCTCCCCAAAGCCATATATGTACTGAGAGGGGAGGCGAGTAGAAATGGAGAGGAACATGTCGTTGAAGGTGAAGCCAGGGAGCTGAGAATCCCAACTGCAACACAAAGGCATATCTCCGCACTACACTGATCATAGGCCAGAGCAAGCACAGGGCACACAGAGGAATTCTACTTGATTCTGAAGCCTCCTAAAGGAATGCACCACTGGATCCAGGTTCAAATACTGTGAGAGGACACAGCTTGTACCAATGGCCATGACTCACTGCCAACGTTTTGTCTTTGCATTTTTATTCTGTGGTCTGCAAGGCTGAGACCTCATTTTCTGGGTCATGGGCTCCTTGTATGCAAGGACTATGTCTCACTCATCTCTTTAGTTATCATTGCCTGGAGTATTAGTTTGAATACATGCATGAATAAATGAACAAGGTCTAAGCAAATTTCCCAACAGAAAAGTGCGAAGTTCTCAGAATAGCTTTTCTGGATGGGCCAAAGGAATTCTTAGCAAAGAAGGCAACTGACCAAAGTCAAACACAGAGTCAAAGAGAGCCAAAAGCTGTCCATATGTGCATATACAGGTGATGGTTTTTACATGTATGGGGAATTGCAGCCCCAAGCAAAATCCAGACCTTCACTTCATTCCATTTGGCAGCAGGACAAGGGATGAGAAATGACAACTCTTTTCACATTTAACATTGTGAAAAGGCTTTAAGTCTACAGCACTGATAGAAGCAACGATTGTAAGAAGCTGTTTCTCTTTCCTTAGTAAATTTGCCCTCTCTCTGAGTCTTCTGTTATTTTGTAATGAGAGTATATAGAGCTGATTTTTATCCTAGGTTATCTATCACACTTATTAAAAAGAGTTTTCTGCTCTACTTAACAAGAGCAATGAGTAGAACATGCATTTTTCTTTTTCTGAAATCAAGCAACACTTATTTTAAGCCTCTGATTAATTTTTCTTGTTGAGTTAGTGACTAGTAGAAAATGGAGCAATAGATCTGCTCCCTGTTAAACACAGACACACAGACACACACACACACACACACACACACACTTATATTGTCTCTAAGATTAATATTTCATGTACATTAATTAGAATCACCATAATTAGATCTAGAACTACTTTAATGAGAACTAAGTAAATAATACTTACATTACGGTGCTGGAGTTTTTTCGTAGAATCTGGATCCCAAAAGGATTGTTCTGAATCCTGACATCATACAGACGGTTTTCAGGAGAGCCAGATGGAGAAGGAGGGGTGTTCAGAGGCACTGGGACCTCGTACCTTTTGTTTGTGGGATCAAAGATCTAACAAAGAGAGAGAAGGAGACTTTCTGATGGAATAATATTAGACCCAAAATGCCTCCTGCCAGCTCAAATAATTCAGTTCCCATGTTTTCTGGCCAGTTTGAATCATATTGGGAGGCATCAAATATCCCATAACATATAGATATGAAGCCCCTGCCACCTACAGTGCCCAATATGGATCCTGAACTCCAAAATGCCTCAGAAATGCCTATTCAAAGGCAGGGAGGGCACTTCCTCTAAATAATGTATGAATTATGTGTAAAGAATTTCATGGATAGAATAACTGCATGTATGTTTATGTGTATGTTTATGAATATGTACATGCAAGTAAATATGTAAGGTTATGTTTGAGCATGTATGTATATACCAGAAATTAGAGAACTGAGTTTTTATATGGACTCAGATCTTACTGGTTGAGCCTCCAGATGCTTAAGACAAGTTTTGTCCATAGCCTTGCTTCTCAAAATTGTGTTTCTCAGACCAAAAGCAGCAGTATAACCTAGAGGCCTGTGAGGAATGCAGAATCTCAGGCTCCCCCACCCCTCCACCTCCTGAATCTGAATCTTCATTTTCACAAGAGCCCGGGTGATTCCTCCAACATTACAGTGTGAAAAGCAATGTTTAGGGCTGAGTTGTCCAAGGTGGTATTGTCACTGGTGAGGCCCTGTAACCTTCTGAACTCGAGATTGACGCCCTGAACTCAGAAAACTCCTAGAAGCTTCTGCCTGTCAGTTTCATCTTTTAGAAGCTTAACTAAGGAATTTCTAGAACAGGAAAAGAAACATTTGAGGAGAGGCCTTCGTAGATGAATCAGAAAGTGTGTGGCACAGTTACCTCAGCTTCATTATGATATTAAAACCCCCTTCTGCTAGTCATCCCAAGCCCTAACAAGAGAAGCCTGCTTGTCCCTGTTGGGGAGTGACTGGCTTTGGAAATCATTCCCTGAGACCTCCTTATTTGGACACATAAAGATGACCTGGTGAGGCAGCTCCACCTGGTGTAGTCTCTGTCTATAATTCACCCAGCATCGGACCAACCAGCCACTTGTGGCCATTAAAGACTTGAAAGGTGCTAATCTGAATTGAGACTCACTATAAGTGCAAACTACACACCAAAATTTAAACAGTTTGTATGAATAAAAGATTCTAAAATATCTCAAAAATTGTGTTTGGATTACATGGTGAGGTAATATTTCAGCATCTCGGTTAAATAAAATGCTATTAACGTGAATTGCACTTGATTTTTTTTCAAATACATTCTTAGGAGTGTGGCTATTAGAAAATCTATGTGGTTCACGTTGTACTTCCCTCAGAGCAGAGCTGTGGGTCTCAAAGTATGGCCCCTTGACCCGTAGCATCAGCATCACATGGAAGCATGTTAGGATTGTGGACTCTCAGGCTGGAAACTCTGGGGCTGAGACCTAGAAATCTGAGCTTTACCAAGACTTGTGGGTGATTCTGATGCTCTCTGAAGTTTAAGAACCACTGCTAGAGAAATAACTCTAACATCAGAAGTGAATTAATGCCACTTGTGTGAGTTTTCCACGTAGCAGACACATTTTTCACAGGGCTAAGAAGGGGTTATTTGAGGACACTGCTGACTGAGCAACTTGATAGTGCAGGCCATCCACAACCCTGGTGGTTCCAAGGTCACATCCCGGCTCTACCATGCTCCTAAGTCTCTGATCTTGACCTCTCTGGGCTGTGTTGCCTTTATCTATAAAATGAGGGATTGGGCACAACGGTGTTTCAATGACTTTCATCCACCTGGAGCTGTAAGAATTCCATGTTGAGGATCAGAACCTACACCACCTTGGCAATTACCTTGAACTGCAGCATGTTTTCTGTGTGGTAGATCACGCTCAACTGGAGGAAGCTGACCGTTGCAGAGAGAGAGCCAGATGCCGAGGCTGCTCGGGCTGAGTTGGGGGCTCCCAGGTAGGCAAGCTCTGTGGTGATGCCCGTAGGCAGGTACTGGATGTTACTGGCGGCGTAGCTGGGGATGGTATCGTAGTAACAGGTGGGCACGCCAGGAAGAGTTGTGGACTGGAACAAGAGGAGAAACTCCCCATCAGCCTCTAACACTGCACTTCAAGGGTCTGATTCCTAAAGAAGTTGGTTCACACAGACTAAGTCTCTTACACCATGCCCGTTATCACGGCTTGAATTATGTTCCCCAGAAGATGTGAAGTCCCACCCTGGAATCCGTTTAGAGCTGAGTTGGAAAGTGACCTTATTTGGAAATAGGGTCTTAACAGATGATCAGGTTAAATGAGATCATTGGGATCAGCCTAACCCAATATGACCAGTGTCCTTATTAAAAGGGGAAATTTGGGCACAGAGATAGACTTGCACCCCATGAGAACCCCATGTGAGGATGAAGGTGGAGATCAGGCGATATTTTTATAAGCCAAGGAAGACCAAAGAGTGCCAGAGAACCACCAGAATCTAGGAGAAAAGTCTGGGACAGATTCTCTCTCCCTTTTCTTAGAAGAAACCAACTCTGCTGATGCCTTGATCTCAGACTCCTAGCTCCCAGAACACTGAGATAATAAATTTCTGTTGTTCTAAGTCACCTAGTTTGTGGTACTTTGCTATGACAGTGCCAACAAAATGAATACATCCATTTAAAAAACACATGCTCATTGGCCTCCTCCACTGGGTGGCAGGGAAGGGTCAACAGGAAGCCTGATCTGGAGACTGGAATCTTCAGGCAGGCTTCTGCTCCCGGTGTAGTGGCCTCACTGCCCCCATTGGACCTTGAGGTAATTACTTATTTTCTCTGGCTTTCATTCTATTTTTCAAATGAAAGAAATAGTTCTAGCTTACCTTCCACAAGAGCTGTCTAATATATGAAAGAAAAAATGACTTCAAATACTCAATGTACAACACATACCCAATGTATTATTGCTGTGTTAAAAATAAAAGTGGGTTTTTAAATGCTGTAGTTGGAGGAAAGAGAGAGCCAGAGTGGCAGTAAGTGTCTTCTGATTCAGGATATCTGAGGAAAACACTGACACCTATCATACGGAGTTAGCAAAATAATTCATCAGTTATTAATAAACTGATAACTTATCAGTTGATAAGTGTCATTTTCTTCCTGAAGGATGATTACTCTTCAACCCGTCAACATCTGGGAAGTGTTTCTAGGTGTCTAATTACTCATGGGACACTTCCTGTTCACTGTGGTAATGTGCGCCCGATCATTACCTCCCAAAGGCACCCCCGCTGCCTGCAATTCTCCTCAGAGACAGCAGGGTCCTCAGGATAGCAGTTGAATTTCTCCAGGTCACTGACTGGAAGTTTCCATCCAATGGAGAATTCTTGACCAAGTACCAGTCCCTTGAGATCACTGATCTTCACCACCTGAGGAAGAAGAAAGGAAGCCACGTGACAAACAGAACGAGGTTGAACCACCTGGATAATGTCCTTCCCTGATGATCTGGAAGGTGAGCTAGCCCTTCATCCAATACCACTTTGTCATGGGTTACTTGAAATATTATTTTTTATCCTTTGGAGCTTTTGACCTCCCTGTCGGGAAAATGAACTTGGCTTATTCTTGACCTTTCTCACCTCATGAAGTCACTGTGGAATATTGAATGGGAAGGGCTTCCATCAAGTTAAGGAGTATAGATCACAGGTAGGGCTGTCTTTGTCAGACTTATTGCCCTCTGGGTGTGGTGCTCACACATTGTAATAATGATGGCAGTAATAACAATAGTTAAACTTTACTGAGCATTTATATGGGCCAAGCACTGTGATAATCATTTCATATGCATTATCTCCATCGATACTAGAAGGTAATCCTATGCTGCAAATTATATGGAAATTTCATTTTACAAAACAGAAAACTGAGGTTTAGAGAGATTTAATGCTTTGCCCAAGATCTCATAGCTAGGTGACGGCAGAGCTAAGATTGGCAACCAGGCACTTAATTTTTTGCTCTCTGTACCTTCAAAAATGAAAGGGACCTGCCCTAAGAAATGGTGAATTTCCCAGTGCTTGAAATATTCAACTAACAATTGGAACCTTTTGTTAAAGATTAGCATGCAAGGAACTCATTCAATGAGAGCAGAACTGGATTACTCCTCGAGTTCTATTCAACTCTCCTTTTCTGTAATGGTATCAAAGTAGTGTGTCAATTGTGTCTCAGACAAAGAGAGTCTTCAGCTTAAATGAGAGGACAAACATGTAAATACTCTCCTGAACTAGGCCAATGTACTGAATCATATTTACACTCTATCACATCTGGGATCAGTAAGTCTAGTTTTAAATCTACCCAGAGAACTGCCTTCCCTCAGGGTCCCAACTCCCACTGTCCCCTTCAGTGTTCTGATGCAAGCAAAGCTCCAGAGTCCATGTTTAGCACGCGTGTTTCTCCTGCTGCAACGGCCCTGTAGTATGGTAGATTTTGCAGCAAGCCAGCTATCTCTGTAACTGCCCAAAGTCAAAAGAGCAAGAGAGAGCTGGCTGTCAGAATCTTAGGCCAGGGCTTTTGACAAGGGCCCTGCAAGGATGGAAGAGTCTCCTACCTTTGATGAAACATTGTAGTTAACATTTGAAACGGGGGTAGGAGAATTACTAAGTAAGACAGTAAAATTAGTAGGTTGCTTGTCCATTCCCAAGATTATGATATCTGTAAACATGAGGTTGTCAGGGTCCATATATGTATTATTTATAATTTTTGCCTGTAGCCGGTTCTAGGAAAAAACACACACACACACACACAAAAGCATCTGTTTAGAAATTGGGTACATCACCAAATACCATCAACATCTTTCTTTCTGACATCCAAGGTATGTCCTTTATCTCTGAAGCACTAATTGGTATGTGGTGATCGTCCCCAGGGAATTTGTTGATCTAGACTTTTAATGGTATTCAATCTTACAGTAACATTTCTTGTTTGCTTGATTCACTGGTTATTTATTGATTCTATTGCTCAGGAAGTACGTTCCTGACATCACAGAATTTCCAAGTGAGCAAGATGGGTACCCATAAAATGAACAAAAAGACACCAGCACCCACAGAAGCCTATTGGCAGAAAAAGATGAAGACAGACAGACAGACAGACACACACACACACACACACACACACACAGAATGGCCCAAATACTGTTTTTCCTTTTTCTTTTAATGATAATGAGAATAGGAACTAAAATTTATGAACGTTTGCTCTGCGCCAGGCACAGTGCTCAGCACCTCATTCCATTGACAGCAAGCTATGAGGCTGAAGCTACAATGAGCCCATTCTTCAGATGAGAAGACTGAAGCCCAGGGGAAGCTGACAACCTTCCCAGGGAACCACAGTTCAAAGGTGATGAAGTTGAGCTCTGGCCAAGGTGGAACTGAAGAATGAAGAAAAAAAGGCGGGGGGGACATTTTGATGTTTAAAAAGATTAGGTGACCCACAAGTGTGCCCAAATGATTTTTTGCAAAGGTGCAAAAGTACTGTAGTGGAGAAAAGAGAATCTTTTCAACAAATGGTGCTGGGATAGTCGGCCATCCTGTAGCCAAAAGTCAAATCTGTACCCAAATGTCACACTGTGTGTAAAAGTTAACTCAAAGCAGATCACAGACTTAAATGTAAAAGGTAAAACTAAAATTTTTAGGGAAAAAATAGGGGAAAATATTCAAGTTCTAGCGATAGAAAGAGTTTTACAGTGGACACCAAAAAGCACAATCCACAAAAGAAAAAAAAAAGTTAAATTAGACCCATCAAAATGTAAAACCTCTGCTCTGTGGAAGACTCTGTTGAAAGAATGAAAAGACATGTCTACAGGCAGATAGGAAATCTTTACAAACCATGGATCCAACAAAGAACTCCTCTCTAGAATGTATAAAGAACCCTGAAAACTGAACAGAGAAATCAGCCAAAAATAGTCAATGAAAAAATGGCTAAAAGAACTAGACAGACATTTCACCTAAGAGAATATACATGGAGGCAAATGAAAAGATGGTCAACATCATTAGATATCAGAGAAATACTAACTGAAACCACAATAATATGTCATTATACCCTTATCAGAATGGCTAAGATTTAAAAAATGTGACAACATAAATGCTGATTATGATGCAGAGAAACTGGGTGGGAATGCAAAATGGTCTGGCCACTCTGAAAACCAGCTTGGCAGTTCCTCACAAAATGAAACATGCAACTCCTGTAAGACCCAGCAACTGGCTCTTGGGTGTCTACCTCAGACAAATGAAAACCTGTCCATAAATGTTCAAAGTAGCTTTATTTGTAATAGCTATGACTGGAAAAAACCCAGATACTCTTTATTAAGTGACTGATTAAACAAACATCTAGATCTTGGAATGCTCCTCAGCAACAAGAAGGAATAGGCTTTTCATATGCCACAACTTGGATGAATTTTGAGAGAATTTTGCTGAGTGAAAGAGAAGCCAGTTCTAAGCTTACATGCTGTATGATTCTATCCACATAACATTCTTGAAAGGACAAGATGTTTCCATGAGGAGAAACGGGGTGAAAGGGACAACGGGGCTCTCAGTATTACTTCTTACAACTACATGAGGCTCTAGAATTATCTCAAGATAAAAAGGATAATTTAAAAAAAAAACATGCTTTCTTATTCTTTATTCTTTCTTAAAAGAAAGGCAGAATAAAGGAAAGAGATCCCCCACAAAAGAAATCTTTGCTCACACATAATCAGACTTCCAAGAAAATCAAATTAGAATTCTCACATCCTCTGCTAGCATTACTGCTTTCCTTCCTGTTGGTCCCTTTGGGAGACAGAGACGAGGCAAGTGATGATCTATAGTTTTTGGTATCTCCCAACCTCTCAACACCACCACTTAATACCTGTGTCCAAGGCCAAGTTTGGGGGCTGGAAAAGAAGGCCGTTATGGGAGAACCTCCGAAAGGCCCCATACCACTCATCACCTATCCACATCCCTACCCACATCCCACATATACTTGCGTGGGAACACACACACACACACACACACACACACACACCATCCTCCCAGGACACATCCCAGAAGCCAGGACTCATATCAAACTCAGAGACAATGAATTTTTTTCCAAAGAACCCCCCAATTTCTTCACTGAAGTCATACTGATTTTTGATAGGCTTAGATATCTAACATAGATTAAAAACTCTCATATTTTCTGGGACCATCATGGCCACAAGACCATGATGAGTGGTCCTGTTCCAAATGACCAAGCATCATAGCAAACCAAAAACTCAAAAAGGTATCACAGAAAAGAATGTACACTGTGTGTTCCTCAAAAATTGTACTTACCGAGGTGACAGAAAAATTATACAGAATATACTTTTCAGTTACAGTATCTAAAAGAGGAAAATAGAGGAGGACTTATTATTATAGGAAGTTGAGGAGCCTTGAGGTCATGCTTTTCCCTTCTCTATCTCTGCTTATCCAGGTTCTGCCCATTTTTGTCAAATCTCCCAACAAGTTTCCTGGACTGCTTCAGCCAAACCTAACTGCTTCACCCTCTGAACTCCTGTGGCACTTCGTGGCACCATTTTGCTGGCACTTAAAACATCATGACTTGTACGTATAGTCATCCACATGCACATTGTATCTATCCTGCTGGATCAAGAGTTCCTCAGGGGCAATGCCTACATCTTACTCAATTTATATCCCCTGCGCAATAATATGTATTGCATACAGTACAATAATAAGTAGCCAACAAATATTAATAAATGCTAATTCTACACAGGGCAGGATTTTTATATAATCACAGATCACAAGCTTATGGAGTTACTTCCATGAGAATCTTATAGTGGAAAAGCACACTATACCAATTAGGTGCTTCCCCTTCAATAGTAACCAAAGCAGTATTTTACAAATCGATTAACAAAAGGTATTATTTGGTATTGGTAGAGAGACCCAAAAAAGAGAGTAATTAAACTAAACCCAATAATGTCTGTCACTTTGGTAGTCAATAATATATGAGTTGCTCATCTGAAGTCGATTTTAATGCATCATACTTGGCTAACCGAACCTTTAGGATAAATTGATTCTAAACTTAAAGAAATAAGCATCGATGATAACAGAGTTAGTGCCACACTGGACAGCTTGTAATGATTACTTTTCACTGAGAACTCCAGGGAGGGCACCACAGGGAAGCCTACCTTTAGATACACCATCATCCCAGTACAGCTCTCCCTGTGCTTCTCTCTTATAGTCCAAGGCAACAATGAGTCCCAGGGAATTCTTCCGACTATAAAACAGCATCTCTCAGTTTCAGAGAATGAAGAAGACATAGAACTTTGTTCAACCAGCCCCTTTCATGCCTCAGGGACAGTCAAACTATTGTCATCCCCAGCTTGCTAGTGATAAGCAGCAACACAGAGAGTACATTGCCCATGGCAACACATCTGGTAGTAATAGTGCTGGGGTCTGCACCTGAACATCCTGGCTCTTGACCTTAGAAGCTATGTTTGCTTCCATGTGATAACTCTCACCTCCTATTTAACTCAAGGGAATCTCCTTGAAGACAGTTTCTGGCCATAGGGAAATCCTCACAAATGATTGTCTGGGCTGTTCTTAAAGTCTGATTCAATTTCCAAGTGAAAGACTCTAGACAGTGAAGGAACTGAGGCTACCTTACCCACTAAATGAACATGAAGGCGCCACTTTGGGGCTGACCTTGAAAGGAAGGGGAGTGATTATTGACTAGAGATGTTTTTCCTTGATCTATCCACTTTTAGTGTCCATTTGTCTGTCCCTTAACATGCTCCCCTTGAAGCATCAGAATAGTCACACCTTAGAAGAGTGTGAAATCACTTACCTGATTTCCGTGGTTGTGCTGGGTTGCTGGGTGGGAAATATGAAGCCTCCTCGGAGGTGAAGTCCTATCTTATCAAGTGGCAGCTGCATCTCCACTGATTGTTTCCTCCACTGCATGGCTACCCCCTAACCAACAGAAGGACAACAGAGCAGATAATGGACTGTTAGAGTAGGAGAGACCATGCAGATCCTCTAGTTCAGTTGCCTCATTTGAAATAAGTCAGTGAAAGAAGGACAAATACTGTATGATTTCACTCACATGTGGAATTTAAGAAACAAACAGATGAACTGGGGGGGGGGGGGAAGAGAGAGAGGCAAACCAGAAAATAGACTCTTAACCATAGAGAATACACTGAAGGTTGCTGGAGGGGAGGTAGGTGAGGGATGGCTTAAAAGGGTAATGGACATGAAGGAGGGCACCTGTTTGTGATGAGCACCGGGTGTTATATGTAAGTGATGAATCACTAAATTTTACTCCTGAAACTAACATTATACTGTATTCCAACTAACTGGAATTTAAATAAAAACCTGAAAAAGAAAGAGAGAAAAAGAAAGAAAGAAAGAAAGAAAGAAAGAAAGAAAGAAAGAAAGAAAGAAAGAAAGAAAGAAAGAAAGAGGAAAGGAAAGAAAGAAAAGCAGAGACTCCCCAAAACAAAGGGTTTCCCAAGGCATAATTGAAATAGGTAGCAGATCTGAGACTCAGTGGTTTGTATTATTTGGGTTACACAGTGCAGTGATTCTTTCACAACTGTGCTTTCATTCACTAGGGTATCAGAGCTTCACAGTACCCAGGTTGATACAGTGAAAAGTGCCCTAAACCTACCCCAGTTATTCAAATTATTTCATAGTACATCTAGAAGGGCCTTCCTCATAGAAAATTACCCTCTATCAACCAAATGTAAAATCTTGTGCTATCATCCTACCCCAAGATCCCAGGACTCCTGCCTTAGAATTGCCCTCTGCTAGGGGCTGGTCTCTGATCCAAGCAGGGCAGCCTTACTTACGGTCTCGTAGTCGTACCAGATGGCGTCCGGTATGTATGCTTTCACTAGGTCCACACCCTAGGGAAATACCGATAATGAGCAACATCAGCATGCCCCTTATAGTTTACATACCTCATGTGTGGTTGCACATGCTTATCTGCACAATCCTGAGATGGTTGGGACCATCCCATTCTACAGGTACAAATACAGGTACCCAAAGCATAGCTGTGCCTAGAAATTAAGTTTGTTTTGTTTTGAGGGTCCTGAACCTTTTAAGAGAAGTAGAGAAAGTTGATTCACTGTGTAATCTAACAAGTTAGATTACTTGTGTTACATGTGTAATCTAACAAGTGGGAGGAGACTGAGACAGCCAGGTCTCCTGGAGAGCCTTCTAGCAGGACCTCTGCTGGTCACAGCACCTGCCAAGAGATGGGCCTTTGACATGAGTATATTGGCGATCTCTCATGTTTATAAAGTGAGCAGCATAACCCTGATCCCTCCCCCACACTTCCCCACTCGCACTTTGGGAGAGTATGTGTGGTCCTTCATATCTGAAGGGAAGGAAGTAACACCCTTCCCTTGCCCAGACCTCTCTCCCTTGCCCAGACCTCTCTCCCACCCTGCCCAGACCTCTCTCCCACCTCTTCTCTTTTCCCAGCCCAACCTCAAGAACACATGTCCTCTGGTTAAAAGGAAGCACAGGGCAGCCCCAGTGGCACAGCGGTTTAGCGCCGCCTGCAGCTCAGGGCGTGATCCTGGAGACCCTGGATTGAGTCCCACGTCAGGCTCTCTGTATGATGCCTGCTTCTTTCTCTGCCTCTCTCTCTCTCTCTCTCTCTCTCTGTCTCTATGAATAAATAAATAAAATCTTAAAAAAAAAAAGGAAGCACAGACAGATGGCCAGCCCAGACTTACAAGGCATTTAAAGTCTGTCAATACATAGTCATATGCTTAAGAAAGCAAGCCTTAAGGTAATTTTGCAAAATATAAATTGTTTTGCTTGGTGGGGCAGGAGGACCAAGTATTAATTTTTCTAATTTCCAAACTTTCATGATCGATCTCTCTCTTTCTCTCTCTCTCTCTCTCTCTCTCATTCATTTATTTATATTTAAATGCAGTCATAGATACTCCAGACTTAGCTTATTCAGCTATAGAGCCACGGGGACAAGTGTGATATTCTAATCCCATTGTTCGGATTATAAACACACCTCATATAAAACAGGGGTGATGAGGAGTCCAGGCCCCCATAAGAACTGCTCGTGCACATCCCATGTAGCTGGGTCCTGATAGAACCTGGAAAACAGAAAAGGGAGATGAAGCCCCCAGTACAGGGCAACAGCACACTAGGTGGACTAACCTTGTTACCACTAACAAGGCAAGTGAAATTAATGATCTGAAAGAGATTCTTTGTGGGTCAAGAAACTCACTCATGGACCAGTGGCCTTGCTACAGTATCCCCCCGGGTGTGAGCTCGGTAGAAAAGGGTGTAGAGGTAGGGCAGCAGGGTGTAGCGGATGTTCAGGTAATGTCTGGAGGATTTCAGCAGCAGAGAGTGTTCACCAAAGGCAGCGGGATCCTGGTCCTAGAAGAAAATGAAACAAATATTAGAGATTTCCATCATGTTTTAAAAGTTTGTTCCCTTATAAAAGAAGCTTTCCCAGATGAAAGTAGCCATGTTCTTCAACTTGGATGATATCAGAACATTTCCAAAACTAAAAGGACCTTGGTACTGTTTCTTTATTTTATAGATGAAACACAGGACAAAAGATTCCATGATTCTCCCAAGGTAAAAGCAGAGTGGGGAGTTTATATTTGACATGTGTCTTCTGATCTCGGTCTGTGGTAGCCTCAAGGGGGATACATACAGAATTTCATAGAGAGGGCCACCTGGGTGGTGCAGTCAGTTAAGCATCAGACTCTTGGTTTCAGCTCAGGTCAAGATCCCAGGGGCTCAGAACTCAGCACGGAGTCCATTTGGGACTCTCTCCCGCTCCCTCTGCCCCTCACATGCACACTTTCTCTCTCTCTCTCTCAAAATAAATAAATACTTAAAAAAAAAAAAAGGAGGTTGTCATGGAGATAAAGGGGTTATAGTGGCCCTGTTCCCTTCTTAGCTGATCTAAATTATTGTTATGTATTATGTTTCTCCATTGCCTACCATCATATTCTATAATTCATCTTTTCCTTTCCATGCAATTTTATGAATCTGCAATATTAAAATTTACATCTAGTTCTGTCTGTAACGTTTTCACCACCAATATTTGTTTTCTTTTCTCTACCCCAAAGACAGTGACCTCTATTTTTTTCTTCAAAATACATTGTGCAAAGAAATCATGACTTTATCCAAGAGCAAAGACAGAACCCTTTAGAAGGTAAATCTAATTTTCTTAGGACCCACAAACAGAAATTTTCCATTAATGAGGAGACTTATTTAGTTCATTTTCCTTGCAATTTCTAAGATATGAAAGATAATGTATGTCATATTGAGATGCATCATCCTGTACTGTATTACTGAGACTGAATTTTAGAGAAAATTACCTAAATTTATTCCTTTCTTTTGTTCCTAAAGATGCTCATTTCCTCCCTTCAAGGGGATTAGAAAGTAGAGCAGTCTATTGCAGGAGACCACTCCACACCCCCAGTGTAGGGCTCATGAAAACCCTGAGGCCAAACACCAATGAAAAATAATACTCCAAAGCCTCCATCACTCTGGTCTCCAACCAAGAAGGTATAGAGCTGCACTGTTCACCATGGTGGCCACATGCCACATGGAGCTTTTGAACACCTGAGATGTAGTTAGGAAGACTGAGGAACGGAACTTTAATTTTACTTGACTTTAGTGAATTTAAATATAATCCTAAAAACTGAATATTTTTAAATAAATATTTTTAAATAAAATAAAGAATAAAAATAAATAAAATATTTTAAAATATGTTCCCATTAACTATAACTTTATTGTTTTGGTTCATTGCACTCCAACTGCTGAAAACTTAGCACTTAAATTGAGATGTACAATGAGTGTAAAATGCTCTTGAGGGGATCCCTGAGTGGCTCAGGAGTTTAGCACCTGCCTTCGGCCCAGGGCGTGATCCTGGAGTCCTGGATCGAGTTCCACATCAAGCTCCCTGCATGGAGCCTGCTTCTCCCTCTGCCTGTGTCTCTGTCTCTCCCTCTCTCTGTGTATCTCATGAAAAAATAAATAAAATCTTTTTAAAAAATACTCTTGAATTTTGAAGACTTAATAGAGAGAAAACAATATAAAATATCTATTTGACAATATTTTATATTCAACACAGGTTGAGGGGATCCCTGGGTGGCTCAGCAGTTTAGTGGCTGCCTTTGGCCCAGGGCATGATCCTGGAGTCCTGGGATCGAGTCCTGCATCAGGTTCCCTGCATGGAGCCTGCTTCTCCCTCTGTGTCTTTGCTTCTCTCTATATATCTCTCATAAATAAATAAATAAATAAATAAATAAATAAATAAATAAGTAAATAAATATCTTTAAAAAATAAACTCAGGTTGAAATGATAATGTTATAGATAGATAGATAGATAGATAGATAGATAGATAGATAGATAAATATCTTTAAAAAATAAATTCAGGTTGAAATGATAATGTTATGGACATATTGAGTTACATAAAATATACTTCACATGATTGCTTCCGTTTCTTTTTTTTTTTTTTTTAAGATTTTATTTATTTATTCGTGGGAGACAGAGAGAGAGAGAGAGGCAGAGACATAGGCAGAGGGAGAAGCAGTCTCCATGCAGGGAGCCTGATGTGGGACTCGATCCCGGGACTCCAGGAACATGCCTTGAGCCAAAGGCAGGTGCTAAACCACTGAGCCACCCAGGTGTCCCTGTTTCTTTTTACTTTTTAAATTTACATTTATTTTTTTTTTAAATTTTTTTTTAATTTTTTTTTTAATTTTTTTTTTAAATTTACATTTAAACTTAATGTGTGACACTCATTATCATTCTATTGCATAGGACTAAAGGATGGACAGGAAAACAAGCACTATGGCTTAGTAGACTAAGTGATCTGAGCACCCTTATTTATCTGCTTCCAAGCCGTCTCATGAGGAAGGCAACCTGCCTTCCTCCCAGCCAGCTGCTTCAAAGTTCAGAAATAACTCCTCTCTCTCCAGATCACAAACTGGACAGTCCTGGGATAAAATTCTTTGATGATTTGGCCATGAATCTTTTCCCAGGTTAGAGACATATCATCAGACAAGTCAAGAATGGGTCCTAAAATCATCCTCAGTAAGTTATTCTGTTGATCCTAGTAAGAACTAACCTACTCAATTTTGAAATACTCCAAGTGCAGATTACATTAAAATAAAGGGCATTCCACCTTACTTGCTCTTGCCATCGTCCTAAACGTCTCCTTAACAGGAGCTCTGAGCTCACTTCTATGTATTCACCCATCAAAAACATGATTTTTGGATAGAAAAGGACAAAAGAGTGAAAAGTAGTGAGTGGGGGACAGGGTCTCCCAAATTATTCATAGAAAGATCGGATGAATTTTTCACCTTGTAACAAGGTGAAAAAAAATCTTCAGATCACTGGCCTGCCACTCCCTAAACTATCCCTCCTTGCTCCTCCAAATCTAGAATTGGCTTCCCTTGTATTGTTTGAGATAGAATACCAGTGGACTCCAATTGTCCCGTCTTATATAAGGAGGTAACAGGGTAACAGAAGTAATGGATAGCAGCACCACAGAAACTCTAACAACCTTCACACCTTCGTTGGTGAGTTTTAAAAAAATCAATATCAATCACAATAAAATCATCCAATATGTATGAACTTCCCATGCACCTTTATCCCAATACTCTTGCTTTTTAGGTATATGACCAAAAATTTATCTATTTTCTTTCTACACTAATAGCCAAACTATAGGATTTTTTTTTAATTCTTTTTGAGAACAAGTAGATAAGACAACCCAAGAAATTTCTGTTGCCTCTCTTGGGGACCTTACCCTGAACTCAGGTCCATTGTGATTCCTCGATAGTGGATAAAATGCTCCAAGCTGCATCCATCTTGTGCAGAGGTCCTCTGTGACATTTTTTGTATAACCGCAGATGTTGGCACCTACCTGGAGAATTAGCACATATACAGAGTGGTCAGTGATAGTGGAGAAAGCACTGACTCTATACATGTGGTAAGGGGGAAAATACCTAATTTCCATCATTCCATGCTTACAGAGA
Organism: Canis lupus familiaris; assembly: GCF_011100685.1. Taxonomy (NCBI): domain Eukaryota; kingdom Metazoa; phylum Chordata; class Mammalia; order Carnivora; family Canidae; genus Canis; species Canis lupus. Next base: position 6,868,241 of record NC_049237.1, read on the forward strand.
TCCCAGGCTTTCAGAGCCAGCCTCAGCCAAATGGAAGAAAGCAGCAAATGTGCATCATGAATCAGCTTCCAAGAACTCATCTCAGTGTTCAGTTCCCAATTTCATACTTTGCTATTCACTGATGCTTCGCTAATGGAAATTTTCTGTGATGCTAACATATTTTACTTATGGTGTTTCCATGCTAACTTCAGAGATTCCATGGATGACTACCCAATGATAAAGTTTTACCATTCTATCTTCAAATGACAGTTCATGCCACATATAAAAATGGATTCTCTAATACATACCGCAAGGAGACATATACTCCTTGGTCGTCAGACATCTCAGAGACTAACAAAGGAAAGAATGCCAAAGGACAAAAGGTTAAGGTTCTTTGGTTGAAAGTAAAACTCACCATGGGGATACCAAATAGGTTGAACTCAAGGATACTTGGGATGGACCATCGGAGATCATCCCATGTGGCGGCATTATCCCCCAACCAATGTCCAGCAAATTTGCCAGATCCAGCAAAAGTAGAGCGGGATAAGATGAAGTTATTTTTTCCGGGAAAGATATTCTCCATGGCCCTGAAAAGGAATACAATCGATTGAAGATGAAGTGATCTCTGAATGTCCAGGACTCATCTGTACCCAAGGAGACAATAGGCCTTCCAGCCAAACAGAAAAAAAACATCAGGGCATCAATAAACTAGGTGAGCAAACTAGTCTAGAACTTTTAAGAGCTTCTTTCCTACTTCTGAATAAGGCCTCAGACTTCATATAAGACAGTCCAAACTTCTAGTCCAACCCCCCAGGAGATATCTCTGGGTTCCTGTCCTTTTGATTATGGTCTCTTTATCTCACTGGATCTGGTCGTGGTTTGGTTCTTTTGGTTGATAATACTGGAGCTGTGTCTTGAGTTATTGACCCCATCTTCTCCCTCCAGACAAATCTTTTCCAGTGTCCCTTGTGTCCATGTCTTGCTGCCCCTTTATAATCCTGTTTAGCTCTATACCAGCTCACGTTGGAGCTCTGTAACCCCTGCTGGCTTATGAGGACAGTTTGTATACCAGCTGGGCTCTAGGCAGGTGGGTTCCTCTAAAGCTTTAGAACTTAGTATTAGCCATCCTCAATGTTAGGAAATCTTAATCTACACAAAATAATAATAATTTTAAATGAGTGAGTCTGAAAAGATGACATATGATACTCTTTATAAAGTTAAATGCAATTAAAATATAAAATATTATTTTCATTGTACAACATATAAAAATCACATATCAAATAAGAGTATAAAAGGGAAAGCAAAGGGATGGAAAATGTGGGATTCAGAAAGATAATTACTTTGGGATGGAGGATCTCATGAGGTGGGATAACACAGTTAGATGTAAGAGATTTTCCTAGCTTTTATTCTGAACACTCTTTTGCATAGGCATTTTCCTGAAATGCCTCTCCCTCCCTTCTGCTTCCATGCTAAATAGTTCATACGTTCCTTTAGCAATCTGAAATTAAACAAAATCATAACTTTGGGATGGTGATACCTGGCCACAATCACTTTGAGCCCTTCTATCTTTTGTTTCAGTCCATGGTCTGAGATAAGCATATCACCAGGCCCTGGGCAATTCCTCACAGACACTGTCACAGCCACCAATGCTCCCCCACTTCATATTCCTGAGGACTACCTTATGGCGAGTCTATAAATACACAATGTTGTATAGTGGCAAATGGGAGAAAATTCTGAAATAGAAGATGGATTTGAAAGAGTGAAATCCTCCATTCTAACAACTTAACAGCCAAAAAATAAAGGTAACATAAAGGAGAACACTCATTCTTCAACTCCTACCCTCATGTCTACTTTGATCTTGACAAGCAGGTATTTTGCTTTTATTACCACTGGCTAGAGGGTTTATGGCACTCTTCAATTATCGATCATGAAAGAAACACATTCAGGTTATACAGAGTGAAACCGAAACAGGGATAAAGTTATCTGAGGTTACAGGTTATCTAAAGGCCGACCTTGGATTAGATTAGATACGTCTGTGTTTTCCAGCCCAGAGGAACAATCTTTTTCAGAGATCCTCAAGTCTCTCTTTTCCATCCATCAGAATTGGCTGACTTATCCTCAGTCCTGATATCTGAGGGGATCTGGTCTTTCTACTTCCAGCTGAGAAGGAGGAGAAGCTCCTTCTTGGGGTAGACCAGTAACCACTGTCCCCAAACGATACTTCCAGGAAGACTGAGCCAAATATTCATCAGATCTACGGCTTAAATGTCGCTGATGCTCAGATCCCCCTGAACAAAAGCATCCTGTTTTGTTTTGTTTTGTTTTGCTTTGTTTTGTTTTGTTTTCACCACTCTGCCTCCTATCCAAAGGCCAAGTTCACTTATCCCCACCGTTCTCCAGGAACTTAGGTCATTTGGCCTGACCCAGAGAACTCAGAAGGGCACCTAAACTTCTCCATCACAGTTATCTTTTAACTACTAATCATAGCCATTAGAATATATTAACCAACCTCATCACTATCTTAAGCACTTTTATTGCATGGAGACACTGGCAATAAAGCAATGTGCAACTCTCTTCTCTCCCCCTGCTCATTCTTTCTCACTGCAGGCATGTAGCCACTCTCCTGCCTACCTCCCATTCTTTGATAGAAGCATCTTAGGGTCAAAATAGATTGGAACAAGAAGGAACTGTGGGAAACATCAATCCAAGCCTCTCATTTCAAAGATGAGGAAATTGAGTCCTATTCTTCTAGTTTATTTCCCAGGAAAAATAGAGTGAGAGAGTCAGAGGTCAGAAGAGAAAGGCTTAACAGCACCAGAAATGCGAGTGCTTCATCTTGAAGCTTTTCTTTCATTGATATTCAAACTTTCGCATTTATCAGACAAGGATTTTTCTCTCACCTGGATAATCCCACATAATACAAAGTCAGGAGGACAAAACGGTGCTGGAGAACAAAACAGGGGCAGTCCTTGCCTCAAACTCACCAGGCCTCCAGCAGGCCCTTCCTGACTTCTCTCCCTCGGGCCAGGCAGCGAAGCAACACACACTTTATTTAGTACACATGCTATTCCTCAGGTAAAGTTACAGAGATGACTTTGCCCTCAAAATCTTGCAGTCCAGCAAGAAAAAAAAAGGGAAGGTGGATTATCTGAAAGTTATCATACAGGATTTTTGCATATTGAGCATATTGTAATACAATAAGGAGCACAAAAAAGGGACGTAATCTTTTCCTAGAACCAATAGGAAGGTTTCCAGAAAGAACATCTGAAGAGGCTTTAACCTAAGCGTATATTTGCAGGCAGCAGAACTGCAGGCAGTGGGGAGAGAAGCCATATAGCACTGCCAGGTAAACATATGGGACCCTCGGGCAAACTTGAATTCCGTTTAAACAATGGATAATCTTTAGTATAAGTCTGTCCAGCACAAATCTAACAGGGTCCTATATTTTTATTTGCCCAATCAAGCAACCCTAGTGTAGGAACCACAACATTTGGTAATAGGACCTACACACAGGATGGCTTCCGACTGGGGCCTCTATTTACCTTGCACATAAACACCTACTAGGATCTAAGGAAGTCCCTTAGTCAAAAGCCAATCAAAACTAACTTCACAAAGGAACCAAAGGGCCCTATGAGAAGAGCTCTTAAGTAGCCCATAAGATCTGAGTTGTAGGTCCTTATAACCATAAAACATATTTGAAAAACATACTTAGGGAAGATAGGCAACATCGTCCACCTCCCGCCTCCCCTACACTGAAATTCGTGGGAAAACCAAGTGCTTACGAGTGTGTAGCTTTTGCCATGGAGTAGCCATACAAGCTGTGGACATCATAGTGAAGACCCCAGTAAAGTTCTGCATCCATGCAGAGGGTTCCGGCAAAAAGTGAGCGGTCCAGAATTTCTGTGGGGAAATAACCACCCATGAGGCACTTCACCATCAATCAGCTCTAACGCAATAACTACCCAATTGTTTGCTTCCTGGTTATTGTACCTTCCCACCCAATCGCCACCTGACAAAATCCTCTCCAGATTTTAAATTCTATCCTAAGGGCTACATCCTAGCAGCACACTAAGCCCCTCTCTCTGAAGTAGATGGTCTAAACTAATGTGTGTTCCCTCAATGCTCACAGAACGTGGGGCCATATAGAGGCAGCTGAGAAATGAGCTCAGAGCAACGGGAAGTTGGCCTGAGATGAAATATAAATAAAGCACACACATTTCTCTACATATACTTGATTGAGAAGAATTGAGTGTGTTAGGGACAGATATGAGAGGCAGTGGGAAGGAAATACTCTCACTTTTCCATGGTAGGCATTCGATCCCAGTTAGGCCTTTTTTTTTTCTTTTTTTAAGAAATGAGATACGACATTTATATGGTTTCATGAATAAGAATAAGAATAGAATCCACCACAGTATGACTATTATTTTCCCTTCCTCAGGCCTAAAATGCTTAACATTTTCTGCTTTGTAGTCTAGAATCTCATTCTTCCCTCTTTTCCTTGCGGACCAACAACTGGAGGCCATAGCAGCTCTCCTTCGGGAAGCCTTGCAATATGCCTCGATATGAAGCACAGTTTCAGAAGAGTGGGACCATGAAACCCTTGTTGGGTTTTTCCCACCAGCCCAACTTAATCAGAAATTAAGCTGAATGACAAAACATTAGGAAATTTATATTTTTGGCACAGCTCAGTTTGTGGAATGAGTGAGACTCACATCCACTTCAGTGGCAAGAAAAGACACTAAACTTGTCCCAGGGTCAAAGTTAATTTATGTACGTCATCATTGTGCTACTGTGTACTGTCCAATCTTGAAAAGGTGAGAAGCAGAGCAGCTATGAATGAGGTAGTGGCTAGTCATAGGTAGGTCGACAAAATGCTGGGAGCTAGGGAGTGAGGTGCTTGCCAGAAGCAGACAGAAGGAGATGAGATTGCAATTTTCTATAGAAAAACAAAAACTTAGTTTTGGCTAAGAAGAAGTTTAAGAGATTAAAAGGGAAACTTGATAAACTGATCCGCTATGGAAAAAAAAAATGGGAGGGGGGAACATAGCCTGAGCAGAGAAGATTAAGGAATAAACAGACAAGCAAACAGATTTTGCAAGAAGTTAAGTTGTCTGAAGCTAGGATTCCTCCTAAAAAAAAGTTATCCACTCCTTCGGTGACCAAAAGGGGCTATCGAAACAGGTCAACCATGGTCCAGGGTGCAAGTGAAGTGGACAAACCAGAATCAACTGGCAGAGACTGGCCAGATGCTCACCAAGCCTGTGTTCTCTTCCTGGGAGTGTAAAGATTATATTTCACATTTTCGCTCAAGGTTAAACTGAGAATATGTGATTGGATTCTGGGGAAAGAAATGTGAGCAAACTGAATACACCCCACTTCTAGGCCTGCCAATAAAACTCCTTCTACCGTCTCTCTCCTTCAGCCCGGAAGCTGGAAACAAATGACCCTGGGATGGGAGAACCAAGCAATGGAAGTAAGTAGATCCCTGAACCACTGCTTGCATGAGAGCACACATCTCACCCTGGAGTATTACAGGAGCAAAAAATAAACTTTTATTATGTTAATCCACTGAGATGCTGGGGTCCATTTATTTCCACAGCATAATCCATTCGATACTGTTTTACACATATATACACTTTGGAAATCAGGACTGGAAAATCTAAGAATGAGACTCAAAGATAAAAGGAACCATTGGTGCTTTAAATTGTGGTTAATGAGCTAAAAAAAATAATAAACAAAATTACAGATTTACTTTAGTGGAATAGATAAGTTTCTGAACTAGAAAGCCCCCTTCACACCTGGGGCCTCTTACTGACTTTGGCATCTTGAGGTAGTTTGCACCTTAAAGTATTCTGGTATTCTCCAAAAGTTGAAAACAGAATCATTTGCCTAGGGGTTTGGAGACCATGAAGAGGATGGGAGACAGCGGAGGCCGGTGGGGAGGAGCGCAGCCAGCAGGTGGCCAGAGCCCAGGGGTGCAGCAAGGCCTCCAGCAGTAGAGGGGACAGGTGTCCACAGGCCCCTTGCCCTGGGAGCTGAGACTGTGCTCGGGCACGCAGAGTGCTGCTGAGCTTGCTCAAGCACATCTCACAACTTACGGGGAACGAAAGGAGGAAAGTTCAAGCTGTTCCGCTCACACTTGCGATCGGAATCTTGGAGAAAGCTGGAGACTTCATCCATTTCCTTTAAAGACACACAAGACACACACCGGGAAGTGTTACCGATGTAGGGTTGGTTGTCCGGGGAGGAGGAGGCTTCCTGACCTAGAAAGCCCCCTCCACACCTGGGGCCTCTTACTGACTTTGGCATCTTGAGTAGTCTTCCTAAGTTTTCTTGACCTCTGTTTCATCTTTTGCCTGTCCTCCAACTCGAAATGCTGTCAGGCACACTTTATTTTTTATAGACTGATTTCAATGAGCTGATTAAGCGATACCATCTCAAAGGCTGATTCTTACCTTATGCATAATGTGAATTTTATTGTTGCTGTTACTGATTCAGTGCTGTTCGAAAGAACCTAAGACAGAGGAGTATTTCTGTTTTATAGTTTCCCCCCATCTTTTATTCCACTCAGTGAAGGACAAGAAGATGTAACTGAGACCAAATCTGTCTCTTACAAGTGGATTAAAAATTGGTGATGCCTAATCTTGCTAACAGAGATAATTTTCCAAATTTCAAAGAAATATCTCCACCTGCTATCCCTACCTAAAAAAAAAAAAAGTGTTCATTAAATCATGCTCTGATTAACTTTAAATTTTAATGAATCAATGCAATAAATAATGTTGGGAGCAATGATAGCCTCTCATAAAACAGTAATACTGATTTTTAAGTTGAAAGACAGTTACGGGAGGAAGAAGCTGAAGCCCTGGGAACTAAAAAGAAATGATCACAAAAAGAAATAATCAGCTGGTGGCAGAGCCAGAATTAAAAATCTAGGGTTTTCAGGGGTCTTTTTTACTGCATATAAGCTCAGCATTAAGTAAAAAAGGATTTTAAATACCACTATATCAAGAAAACGATTTTATTACAGATCAGGGTCAAAGCTCCTTCTTATTATATCTTAGAATATCCATTTCCAAAAGAAGTTTGATCCTAGAATAACAACTTACAATCCACACTCCATCGAACTGGAGAATTTTATTAAATGCACTGAACTGCTCTCTCCACCACTCAACGCAAGTCGGATTACTATAATCAGGAAACACTGTCCATCCTGGGTACCCCTAGAGAACAGAGAAGAAGGCAGGGGCAGTGGGTGAGCCACAGGGCCACAGACACATTCATTGCTGCTACTGCTTCTTCCACCAGGAGCTCCAGGCATCTTATCATTTCAGAATCAAAATTTCCCCCCAAACTAAATAGTAAACTATAAGCATAGAACCAAAAGAAGAAAAAGAAAAGAAAAGAAAAAACAGCCAATTAAAAACACAACAGGCCATAGATGTCTTTTTTCTATGAAAACACAAAAATAAAATTTCATGACGTCAGACCACCTGGGAGAGCAGTCTATGAAACATCCATTCATCTAACTAGATAATATTTTAGGAAAGAATGACTGGATTCATTTAAAGTGTTAATTAAAGGTCATATAAACCTGCTTTGAATAATGATGTTTATAAACGATATGTTGCCTTTGGTAGAGAAACAATCCGTTTTGAATGACAAAATGGATTTTGTGCTTCTTACTTGGTTCTGATATTTCTTATCCTCTCTTTTCTTCCTCACCTAGTCTTATCAATGTAGCTTTTAACATTTTCCAGAAATAGCACAAAGGTAGAACTTATAGCTACATTATTGAAAACTCTGAATTGATAGAATATATGCTTTTGTGCTTACATTCTGATTTATTTTCCCAACAAATGTATAAGTTGTCACATTAAGGACCTTATGCTCAGGCAATATAATTAATACATATGAATATATATATTATGTGTTCTATATAGCATATTATTAATATGTAATATATATTAGTATTATATATTATAAATATATAATGTAAATACATTATATATAATGTAAATACAAATACAAGAAAAATTCAGAGACATCTTAAAACCTAAGATGTGAGCTTAAAATTCTCAGTTTAACTGGATTAAAATCCTGGTCTCTTGTTTTAGGTGACAGGGCATCAAGTAATAGCTAGAGGTAATTTTGGTCTTCAGGAAATAGGCAGTGTGGTAAAGAAGTCACCTACAGCACCACTCTATCTAGAGCAGATCCAGCAAACCTCATTCTAACCAAATATCTTTATTTTTATTTTATTTATTTATTTTAGAGAGAGGGAGAATGTGCATGGAGGGGGTAGGAGGGGCAGAGAGAGAGAGAGAGAGAGAGAGAGAGAAATCTTAAGTAGATTTCACCCTCAGCCCAGAGCCCAATATGGGCTTGTCCTCATGACCCTGAGATCATGACCTGAGCCTAAATTAAGAATCAGATGCTTAACCCACTAGGCTACCCAGGCACCCCCCCAAAATATCTTTATAATAATCCTCCAGCCACCCACCCCCATGACAATGACCTCTGTGAACATCTCAGATCAAATAATTTATTTATTGATTAGTGGAGGTAACTAATTAAATTATTGTAATTATATACAAATTATTAATTGTATGCCACTCAAATATGAGTACTACTGAAATGACCCACAGGTCTGGATACTCTGCTTTTCAGATAATCAAAACCATGTTTATGTGACCATGGTCTCTGATTTTGTACTTATATATGAATATTGGTCTGATATTTTAGAAATTCACTTCAAACAAAATAAAAGCAAAGCACTGGTTTAGGGAAGGAAGGAAACTACTGTTTCATAAAAGGTTAAGCTCAATGAAAAAGAAAGTAAATAGAATTAAGTATTGTAAACAAAGTCAATGATAGGAATTAAGTGAGCAATTAGATTAAGGGGCATTGATAACCCTGAAAAGACAGTTTGGGAAAGTAAACTGCCAAGGAGCAACACAACTTACAGCCACATAAATTTTTCAGATTAAACATTAGTTTTAGTAAATCTCATATAATCCATCAGCTAATGCTGACCCTATAAGTAAATGGAAAAAAAGCTGCCTCAATGATTTGATATAAAACATTCTGAAGATAGGCTTCTTCTTTTTTATTTTTTTAAAGATTTTATTTATTTATTCATGAGAGACACAGAAAGAGAAGCAGAGACACAGGCAGAGGGAGAAACAGGCTCCTCGAGGAAAACCCGATGTGGGACGTGATCCCAGAACCCCATGGGGCACGAACTGAACCTAAGGCAGACACTCAACCACTGAGTCACCCAGGGCACCCTAAAATTAGGCTTCTAATCAGCCTACTCCAATGTCTGAATAAAAGCTTGGCTCTATCTTTATAGATATGATACTTATGTATCATATAAAATAACAATACATTAGCCAAGACATTTTTCACATTAGACTGTGAGCATCTTGCTGCATTATTGTAGCTGAATGCATTGTGTTAGGAAAGAGAAAGAAGTTGGAGGCAGAAAGACCTTAAGAATAAATGAACTTTCTTCTAATAATACATTGCTTCTCAAGTATCTATAATATAGGAGACGGTCAGGGGATAGTTTTTTAGAACCCAGATATTAATCCTTCCCACCACAAAAAAGAAATGATAATTATGTGACATGGTCAAAGCGCTCTTGCCACAATGACAATCATATTGCAATACACAAATGTATCAAATCAACATGTTGTACACCTTAAATTTATACAATGTGATATGTCAAATATATTTCAATTTTTAAAAACCCCTCAGAATTTTAATTATTTTACTATTACATCTACTGGTTTAAAAATAATAATGAAGGGAGCCTCTAAAGGCATGGAAACAGCGATAATACAACAACTTGCCTTCTATTCCCTTTTATAACAAAACTACAAGCTTCCCCAAATTACTATAATTTATTGACATTCTTGCAAAATTACCTTCCCAAGAACAAAGCCATTGTCCCCCAAGATCCATACTCTCTTTGTACTTCCATTCACATAGGGCTGGTAGCCAGAGTTATTTGAGATGCCAGGATTCTAATAAATAAAGATGATAACAAATATTATTTTTGTTAATTTCTTTTGCACTTTGAAAGGAAAAAAATGAGGCAACAGACTTGTTTGAACATACCATAATGATTACATATTTCATTCCTTGGTTATGTAACTCGTTGACAAAATTTGAGAGATTAGAGAAAGCCACTTTATCAATAGTGAAATCCTTATTTCCATCCATGTAGTCTATGTCAGAGTACTGGACATCCTGAAAGATAGTGCCAGTCAGTTAGAACGTAGAAAATAATCACAGTGCTGACGGAAGGTATCATAGCTCTGGTTCTTGCTCACTAAAACTAAAGCCATATTTCTTTTTTTTTTTAAGTCTATTCATTTACTTGAGAGAGAGAGAGAAAGAAAGAGTGAGTAGGGGAAGAGGCAGAGAGAGAAACAGATTTCCCGCCGAGCACAGAGCGCAACACAGGGATGGATCCCAGGACCTGAGCCGAAGGTAGATGCTTAACCGACTGAGCCACTGAGGTGCCTCTGAAGCTATATTTCTTAATGATCCTTGAACTTCCAGGACTTGGCTACCTCCTAGAAATAAATAAGCCCATTCTGAAAGATGCAGGTGCTCCTAGGTTGCACTCTTATCTCTTTGTCTTGACAGATGCAAGTCATAGGTATTGGGAGGAACTTGAGGGTAGGGATGATGTCTTGTTCATCCCTGCAAGTTGAGAGCTCGGTTGCTTGACATGAAATAGGTGCTTTTTACATGTCTCTTTGGGTGAGTAACAATAGTAGTGTTGTAAGAATGTGCTAACTTGGACCCTAAAAATTAAGCTAGAATGTATCATAAGAGGAGAAAACAGTCTTCTTGCCCTATAAAACTGATAGAACAACTAACAAAGGTAAACAACAAAGGGGCAGAGCTTTAATTAACTGAAGTCTCACACATACATTATTTTAGTGTTTGTATACCAATCTGTGAAGAGCAGGTGTTATTCTTAGTGAGAAGACTGCAGTGTGAAGGGGTTGAGTGACATTTCCCAAAGTCATGTGCATGGGTGAGTGAGGTAGACTGGGACTTTTGTGATAGGCCCTTTGAGTCCAGCTGCTCTTTCTTTCCAATATGCCACAACTTCAAAGACATTTGAAGGTCTTCTAAGAAAGTGTTCCTCTCGTAGGAACACTTTCCTCATGTGTCTTAGAAGCCTCTAGCTTCCAGGCCTACAGGAAAATGTGGCTGGTGGCCTGTTGCCAATGCAGCACAACTGTTCTAACACTGGGCAGATGCTCAATACTCAGGTGCCTCCACTACCACATGGTCAGAAAGAACCAATCGTGGGGAAAAAAGCTCATTTGTTCCTGAATTAGCAGCACCTCAGAAAAGCCCTTCCCATCAGATGTTCAGAGATACATTGAAACCAATACCATATGTAATATTTTTGAATCACAATCTTGCCATTTATTAGTGCTAGTGACCTTAGAAAAGTTATTAACTGTGCAATGTGTCTCCATTATCTCATTTGCAAAATACCAATAAATGACAGTTAACCATGATTGTGAAAGCACCTTGTAAAATAATAACCACGTGGAGAGATTTGGCCTGATTTTTGCTGGAATTGAGTGCTTGCAGGTATCAGACTTGGGAGCATTAAAATGAAACACGTGATCAATTACCCCTTAACACCAAACAAAACAGCAGACATGTTTTCTCACAGGAAAAAATTTATTTCCCTGCCTACTCCCCTTGCTGCCCTGAGAGGGGATTGGAAGCTCCCAAGATTAAGCCAAAGTCATTCCCACCTGCATGTTCTTCCTTCACACGCTAACCACATTTCCAAAGATCTCACCCCAAATAAACTATTTTGATAAGTTCATTAAAGGTGTTATGAATCTCCTGGATGAATTTATCAAATAGTATATGCTTAATAATTATCTATTTACTAGTGGAGATTGAACATCATAAAAACTTTGCAACCAGAGAGCTTTCAAAATTAGAATCTGCTAGATCTGGAAGGAGTGTGCAAGGTCACTATAAGAAACTTACTCTAGGTAATATTTATAATCATCAGCTCTTGTTAACCATATCACCCCAGATGCTGCTTTCTTTTATAAAATAACAGCTAGTTTTGATGGAGCTCATCCTCTGTGCTGCCTGCCTATGCATAGTGTAAGGCATTCCTCACTACCAGTCCATCCAAGGAAGTCTTCCATGCTCATTTATAAAGAGAGAAACTAAGACTAAGAGATGCTACTTAACTAGCCCAACACTGATAGAGCTAGGAAGAAGCAAAGCTAAAATTCAAAACCATATCCATCCGATTCCATAAACTGCTATTTCTATGATGACATAGGTAATTTAGCACACAAATTTCTGTTTGTTTATCTCTGTCCACTTATCTCTCTCTGTATTTCTTCTTAATAAATTGATTTTGTTTCAAAACTAAAAGATAGGACATGGTGCCTTACGCACAATGAGAGAAGGTCCAACTTACATAAGGGATCTGAGCTAGACGATTTCGGTTCACAACCTCCTTCAATCCATTGATGCCACCATAGTTCCTGCGACTGAGCTGGAAACCAAGACTCCAGTAGGGAGGCAAGAACGGTCGTCCAATGAGCTGAAAAAATACATACAGACATGTTTGAGCATCTAAAAACTATTGTTTTGAGCACCATGTCTAACACAGAAAACAGTTTCCATTTCACATTCTATAAAGTCCCCAGATCTAAAAATGTCAGAGGCAAGACTAATCTTGGGTAATTTGCAAAATTCTATAGCTCACATCTTTGTTTCCTATGCACCTAAATGCATCCCCAGCAACCTCAACATCAGAAAATAATGGGATTTGCAAAAACTGGTAGAATAATAGTGTTAAACTGGGAGGAAAAAAGTATTCATTCACTCAGTAAATATTTTCTGAGTGTTTACAATGTGGTAAGGGTTGATGTAGGCACATGGGATATAGTAGCATAAAGTGAACATCGTTCCCACTCTCACAAAGATGAAAGGAAATACATAAATGCCCATTAGAATTTCAGATAGTGGCATGGGCTAATGAAAAAGGAATAAGGACCAATAGCATTCATTACAAGTGGGGTAGGCAAAGAATTACTGGACTATGCTTAAATCCAAGTCTACGTGTTGTTCATGCCAGCACTCTGAGAAAATCCCACACAAACCCTTGTTAAACATTATTCCCTAGAAGCTCCTGTCCTCCCATGTGACAGTTCCCTCAGCGGGGCACTTTCTCTCATGCCTCTGAATTCCCATACAGTTTCTTTGCACTTGACTAATGGCATTTATTAAGGTGTTTCCTATTATGATTATAGGCAGTGTCCTACTTCTCCTATCAGATTATAAATCAACTGGCATCCAGGACCATATTTCACATGCCTTTTTGTATGTCATCTTGAACAAGTCAATTAATCTTTCTCTATCTAAGTTTTTCATCTATACAACAGGAAGTTCAGGCTAACTGGTATCTAAAGTTCTTTCCTGTTCTATATTTTGAATAAAAAATTAAAAAGCGTAGGGGTCCCTGGGTGGCTTAGCTGCTTTAGCATCTGACTCTTAATTTCAGCTCAGGTCATGATCTCAGGTCATGAGATCGAGCCCTGCATCAGGCTCCACACTCTGCATAGAGATTCTCTCTCTCCCTCTGCCCTGACCCTTCATAAATAAATAAATAATACAATTCCTTTTAGATAGTTTCTTTTCACTAAATTTTAATTATAACTCTCTTCAAGCAAAGCACATACCTCCAGGTATTCCTGAATCACTTGTTCTGGAGTATTTCCCAGGAATACATAAAAGTCAAGGATGCCTCCAGTTGTGCGGTAAGTGATTGCAGGAGCAGGCTGGAGGGTGACCTCTGAAAGGATTAAAATGAGAGTTTTTATAATTTTGTGGTTGCAAATATACTTTTCTGTAGAATATCAATACCTGAGCTATTCAAAACAATCTCCGTCTCATTTTGCCGGAGATGAAAATTACACATTTCTTTTTTTTTTTTTAGATTGCTGAAATTTAACATAGTGTTGAATAAAACACTAATGAAGAACTGATTTTTTTAAGAGAAAGCAGAACCAATTTTATTTCAATATGGCTATGAAACAACACAAATGTCTGGAATTTGTGAGTGACTTAATGTAGTGGAAAGGTTCTAAAAACCTTATTAGATGACTCTAAATATAATGTATAAATAAAAATAAAAACAAACCCTTATTAGGATGCTGTTAGTCCAGAAGCTGGAGGGAGAAGATGCTGGAATGGGGAAAGGATGAGCTATGGGAAATAGGCTATAGAACACAGCCTTATTGCCTACAAACAGACAATCTGATTTACATAGTGAAATCTACAGCTATCTTTGGGACCTGCCAATGCATCTTATTATCTGCAGAATATTATGGAAAACAGTGCATCAAAAGAGGTCCCCAAAGAAGTTTCCAATGGAAATAGCTTTCAGCAGATTTATAGCAGGTTACCCCACATTTGGGTTCCCATATAGAAGCTTTGTAGGTTAAATACACTTCCTGTTAAACAGTGACCTCAACACAAAAGTTATTTTTATAAAAGCCACATCCCAAAACATATTCCTGCTGAGATAAAAATATGCTTCCTACCCATGGCATTACTGTTCAACAGAAAAACCCCAAAAGAGAAGCCACTGATGTCTTCAAGGCACAGGAAGAATGTATGAGCTCCATACAGATTAATCATGCCCTGTCAAGAAAAAATAATAACACATAGTAGTAGTACATGTTTTAAAAAATGCTTTTATTTACCCCAAAATAAAACCAAAACCCATGTACACCATGTGCTTGGTCAGCACTTGATGTAATCTAGTATTATATCAAAAAGGTACTGAAATGGTAACATCAAGTGATAAACAGATAAACAAAATATGGTCTATTCATGCCGTGGAATACTATTAGCAATAAGAAGTGAAAAACCGATCCATGCTACACACGAATAAACCTCATAACTGTGATGCTGAGTGAAAGAAACAGACACAAAAGAAACCATATATTGCATGATTATATATATATATATATATATATACACACACATATATAAAGTATCCAGAAAAGTCAAATCTATCCCGACAGAAAGTAGACTAGTGATTCCCTGGAGATGAAGTGGGCACTGGGGTGGGAATCGAGATTATGTCTAAAAATGTATGAGGGATCCTAATGGGGTGACAAAAATGTTCCAAAACTAGATTATGACAACAACTGCGCAAGTCGGTAGTGTGCTCCACAATCACTGAATCGTATGCTTAAAACAGGTGAATTTTAGTATATAAATTGTATCTTAGTTATTTTTAAAATTTGGAAAACATCTGCAAAGACATACAACAAAATGTTAGCAGAAGATTGTTATTATGAGAATTTTTGTATTTCTTCTTGATGCCTAAAATTTTCTAATTTTTCTATAATTAATATATAATATTTAGGTAGTAAATAAGTTTAAAGAAGATACTGAACCCATAACAGGGCTGTGATGAGCACTGATATTAAAAGAGATAATATGTATTACTGTGAGTGAAAAAGTTGGGGGAGGAAAGGGTAAAAAGGAAGAAGGGAGGGTGGAAGGGAGGAAGGAAGGAAGACAGGCAAGACTAATCTAATCTGTGACTACATAATTCAAGGATTTTTCAGCTACAGAAAGCCAAACTTAGGATGATACTAGTCTTCCATGTTTGTCAGAGGCCTTGAGCAAGCACTTTAGTGAATGTTCTGGCTATTGCTTTACTTCATTTGGTTCAGTAAGTGTGCTCCCTTCATCTCATCAGATGTTGGTGGGTGGAGCAGTTAATGTGCTACTTGATTTGTTCATCTCCCATGGAATACGAATTGCAAAACTTCAGTCCCATCCCTCCCTTGCGATGTACTTCAACCTGCACGTCTTGCACAAATCAGGGAAATATCACCAGCACAATGGAGACTTCAAAACCTGCTCTACAAAGCAATGCTATTCAAAGGGTTGTCCATGGGCCAGGACCTCCCCATACCCTTTGCTGTAAATCAGCAAAGAAAGTACCAAAAGAAAACAAAACAAAACAAAACAAACAAACAAAAAAAAAAACAAGAGAAATAGCTTAGAAATTTTTATAGCAACTTAAAAGAATAATTTTATATCTGTTCAATTTAAAATTTGAGTTTATGTTTTATGTTTTTGAGTAATTTTATTTCATTTTTCCAGGATTAAACAAACAAACAAACAAACAAACAGAAAGCAAGGAACTGATCCTTCACTACAGATAAATTGAGAGGCACTGCTCTAGACCAGCTCTTTGCTCACTTTACTATGCATGAGGCTCACTTGCAGATCTTGTTAAAATGCACATTCTGGTTCAGTAGGTCTGGGCTTTGACCTGCGATTCTGCATTTCTAACAACCGCCCAAGTGATGCCAACACTGCTGTCTCTGGAACATACTTCAACTAGCAGAGACCTGGAAAATATTAAAGCTGCCAAAAGAGGGGTTTTTTTTGTTTGTTTGTTTGTTTGTTTGTTTTTAGTTCACAAAGTTCTACTGAGGATAGTTCCTGCTGCAGCTCTCCCCAAGATACTACTCAATTATTAAAGGCAAATATAGTTATTTTGCAGAAGGATTTTCCAATATATATTAGGCCATCATATAATCATTAAATTATATTTTCCTTTAAAAGTGGGATGTTTTCAAAGATTGATCTATTACTGATGAATCACTGACCTCTACCTCTAAAACTAATAATATGTTATATGTTAATTAATTGAATTAAAAAAAAAGTTCTCATCACAAGGAAAAAAATCTGTACCTTAACATGGTGACGAATGTTAACTAGACTTATTGTGGTGATCATTTACTAATATAGAGAAATATCGAATCATTATGTTGTCCGCTTGAAACTAACGTAAGGTTGTATGTCAGCTATACCTCAATAAAAAATAATAATAAAATGAAATAAAACAAAATTGATATATTACTAATTGTGAGTTTATAAACCTCAAGAAGAAGTATTCTTTGGCACAAACGTATCTAACTTGGGCAAAATAATATATGGATGTAACTCGTAGGCTACTTGATTCTAGGTCACTTTCTGGAAAGGAGAGAGGGATTCCTCACTGGGAACCATAAATTAGAGGAAGGGAAGCTCACCTCGGTGGGAGCAGCATCTCGAGTGAAGATGGGCCAGGTCTTCCAGGTCATGTTGTGGCGGTACTGCTGATGTACATGCTCTCCCAGCCCATACACAGTGGCACTGGGCAGTCGGAAGGACAGCTGCAGGTACTGCTGGGCGAACTGCAAGGGCCCGATGCTCGTGTCCAATCTGGACGATGGGGTAAGAGTGAGAGTCACCAAACAGCTCTCTGCCAGGAAACTGTCTGCTACACTCCCTGTTCTCTTTGTTCTCAAAGTGTGAGAACATTCACTTTCATACTACCTTTGAAGGTCTTTCTAGGGTCTCTCTGATTCTTTCATTCTAGAGAAGATTTGATACCAGAAACTCAAGTTGGATGATTGCGGGGAAAAGAGCAGATGGGACTTTATACTTGCCGGGCATCTACTCCATGCCAGGAACTATTCTGGATGCTTCATGAATATATCTCAGTTCATATAGCAACAGTGGCGATTCTCATTCCCTTTCTATGGACCTGGGAACTGAGGTTGATGTGAGACCAGTGGTGACTTACTGGTGCAAGAACTTGAACATAGGTTTTACCAATATTAATCTCTGTATTTTCTCTAGTATAATTTATGGTTTAAGCTCAGGCTGTTGTTAGATTCTTTGTGGCAAGTTTCTCAGGAAATAAAAATTTGGAATGATAGTGAAGTTGAGTTCCAAAGTGAATGCTAATCCAATATAATACAATTTCCTATTTCATAATATACATGAACTACAAGTGCATTAACTTAGCACACCAGCACATTACATTTTAGCATGCTGTATTCTGCAATCACGACAGATTAGCAGTGTTAGTGATTTACGGTAAAAACTTTGACATTTTTCTGAAGTTCAAACAATTTCCCAAGTCATACTTATCTCATCATCCACCCCTAGTAAGTCAGATGGAATGATACTGAGACTATATACTCAACGATATACAAAGATTATTGAAAAGCTCACAAGACTCTTCCATTGCTCTTCCTTATTATTTTGATGCTGAAGGGTTTATGAATGACCTCTAGGTAATAGTTGAAATTGATGGCTCTATTAGTCCTATTAAACAGGTTAATATTTTCATGCTGGACTTCATAGCGTATGTTATTGGTATCATTGATCTGTCAGAAAAAAAAAGAGAAAAAACAAAAGTGATGAGAAGGATTCCTTATAAAGCTACAAAGGATTTTCACTCTTAGCACCCAGTGAAAATAGCTTCTAACTCTTTTTTAAAAACATTATCTTATTTGATAGAGACAGAGAGCAAAAGCAGGAGGAGGGGCAGAGGCAGAAAGAGAGAGAGAGAATCCCAAGCAGACTCTACACTGAATGCAGAGTCCCATACGAGGCTCCATCCCATGACCCCGAGATCATGACTGGAGCTGAAACCAAGCGTCAGATACTCAACTGATTGAGCCACCCAGGTGCCCCAATAGCTTCTAATTCCTAATCCCATGTTTCTTGAATTGTGAGAAAAAAATCACCCAATCGTGTGTCCCCCACAAAATTCAAAACAACCCACGCATCCCATTGGGAGAATCCTGCAGAGGGGAACAGGGGTACCTTCTGCCTACACAGCTCTATGTCATGCTGAAAGGAGAATTATGTGAACCCAGTGTGAGGTCACTGCTTTCCTCAGAGATGTGCTCAGTGATAACTTCTAAACCAACCTTAAAATGGAAACGATTGGATGTCTGATACTCAGCTGTGAAGAAGGCTTCGTCGACATCATATCCAAACAGAGATGGGAATGACAACTTTTTCAAGTGGGCTGTAAACTCTAGGGCTGGAGGGGAGGCAGCTTTTAGACTTTATTTTTCAGTTAGCTTATCTGAGTCATAAATAGTTGTTCCCTGGGACCTCATTAGGGCAGTGCTCACCTGTCCTTGTATTATTCTGGCTATCAATGACTTTGTAGCCCCAATTCCTGGGGAAGAAGCACGTAGGGACATTAATATCTGACACAGGCTTCCAGCAGCACCTATGTTGCTGGCGGCAGACATCCTGTAACAATGGCACAGAGTTAGCATTATATGGAATGAAGGAAGAAAGTTCTATCTGTGTATTTATAACCAATTTTATTCCAAGAAGACTTTAAGATAGGTCATATTTACATGCAGTCATTTATTTCCTCTTCTTTTATTACACACTTATCCAACCTCCAGTATGCATTTATTACCTACCTAACAAGAAATGCATAACACAGATAAATAAGACACAGTTCTTGCCTCTGGGAAACTTCCATTACAGTCTGGTAGTACATGCAGACAATTTCAGCATGAGAGGAGTACCAGACAGAGAGTGCCCAGGAGCTGAAGGAACACACACACCAGCCATGGCATACGGTCTAGAAGGCTGTGAGCAGGGTGAGGTGGGTTTCCAGGTAGGTGAAAGGTAATCCCACTCCTAGCGCACCAGAAAAGGTTAGCTAAGTGAACAGTAGAGCAGTATTCCAAGTAGAGAATGCAGCAATGCATGATAGAATCATAAAAACCACAAGTTCATTCTGCCAAGAACACTGAGTAAGAGAACCATGTTGGGGGGATACAATATTCACACCAGGAGTAAGCTGGATGTCAGACCAACCAGTTTAGACTTTCTTATGAGGAAAGGACATGGAAATGACTAACAATATGGCACAAAGAAATGCATTTCTAAAATGTAAGAAAAGAAAAGGAAAATGGGAAAAAAATTAAGATAGACCTGGGATAGAAGGTGACATAAAGAAATTCACAATGTCCACAAGGTTAAAATAAACCATATCTGGTTTCTCAGAGTGGCTTGATTACGGATTTTTTAAATTATTATTATTTGGGGTACTTGGGTGGCTCAGTTGGTTAAGCATCTGCCTTCGGCTCAGGTCATGATTCCAGCGTCCTTGGATCAAGCCCTGCAAAGAGCTCCTCACTCAGTGGGGAACGTGCTTCTCCTTCTCCCTCTGCCACTCCCCCTATTTGTTCTTTCTCTGTCAAATAAATAAATACAATATTTTAAAAAATGATTATTATTGGGCAGCCCGGTGGCTCAGCAGTTTAGCGCTGCCTTCAGCCCAGGGCGTGATCCTAGAGTCCCAGGATCAAGTCCCATGTCGGGCTCCCTGCATGGATCCTGCTTCTCCCTCTACTTGTGTCTCTGCCTCTCTCTCTCTCTGTGTGTCTCTCATGATAGAATAAATAAAATCTTTTAAAAAATGATTATTATTTGGTGAGATGTATTTTCTATAGGCTCTACAACTTTAAGATTCACTTGTATAAAAACTGTTTTTTATAATAAAGAAATAAGATAGACGGCAAATTGAATCAAACTGTTGAAATAAGCATCCACCTGTCCATCCAACTAAACTTACATGAAGTGACAGAAATATCATTAAGAAAAAAATACAAAACCATTTAAAAAACATCCAGCTAAAATGCGATATGGCAGAAATGGCATGAAATTACTGACACGTGGGACGTAGACTTTACCAAGTATAGGGGAAAATATATCCATAGCCTAAAACACAAGAGGAGACCACATCAACGTGAAGAAGTTGAAGAGAACCTGGGCATAGTTTTGGATCATTAATTGGGAAGCTCCTGTATGAACATTTAGCTGCCTAATCTGACATTCCTTACAGCTACTATAAGTTCTGGCTAATTGGTGGGTATCCTGAAGTATTTATTCATAGGGTAAAGGGGGTTAGGAAAGATGTTAGGATTCAGAAGGCATAGCAATACACCAGATAATAAGCCAGTGTCTCTAACTCCCAAACAAGTACCCACATTCTCTCCAGCAGTCCTTTCCTTCCTTCCTAAATACCTAGAGCAAGCCAAGGTAAATAGGACAGGCAGTTATAGATAATTAAATACAAAGATGACAGTCAACAACCACCAAACACGAAAGGAACCAACACTATGATAGGCACCAAACTTAATAAACAGAAGAAACAAATTGCAGGCAACAATTAATAGAAAAGAAAACATTGCGAATCTTTTAAATAAATACAATTATTATCTTTATAGAGAGGCACATAGCTGTTGCTTCCATTAGAAAAAAAAAGCAACAAAGAATATTGAAAGTTAAGATATTAATATTTGGACAAGTAACAAAAAGGAAAGAGAACAATGTCAAGACAAGAAGAAATTTTCTTTAAATCAAATTTAGGATTACCTCAGAACACAAGGACAAAGACACGGAAAGTATGAAAGACAGGGTAGGCAAAGTGCCCCATGGGGTCAGATAGCAATATTCAACTAGAAGATTCCAGAAGGGGTGAAAAGAGGATACAGGCTAGGGAAGTGGGAATTAAAGAGAGTAAGTATTGTTCTACATGATGAACAACTCAATGTACAACCCAAGTAACTAGAAAAAAAAACTAAATAAACCCAGAAAAACTACACGGAAGATTAATGAATAAAAGCAGTAATTAATGTAAAAGAATCAAGTATCTACAGTTATCATTTTAAAACATGAAATGAACCTCTCCTCTGTTTCAGGTATTCATCTAAGTTCACGTGATACAGTGATGCCAGCAAGTGTAGTAGGTGAAACAGACACCACCATTAATTAAACAGATCTTGTTTCCACCACTGATTTGAAATGCCATGCTCAGGACAAGCTAAATTTAAGTGCACATATATGAGGCTATGAATATGCATTTTGGAACTTCCTATTTTATAGGTATGTATGTGTCAATTCCTGCTACAATTCCACACTGATAATTACTACAGTGCAAGGATATGTTTTGATATTAGTTTGGCAGATCAATACATCTAACAAAGACTCTTTGAGAAGATCAAAGAAATATGAATACCTTATGAAATCCTGTTTTGACATAAAGGACAAACAAGATTAGAAACAAAAATTATGAATGACAACAGATACATAGGATTTTTTTGAGAGAGAGAGAGTGAGAGAGAGAGAGAGAGCACATGAGCAAGGCAGAGGGTAAGGGAGAGAGAGAGAATGTCATGAGATCATGATCTAAGCCAAAATCAAGAGTCCGAGGCACAACCAACTGAGCCAGCCAGGTGCTCCAGAGGTATAGGATTTTTAATATAACTATGGATTGTGAGAAAACTATTTGTACAAATATTTGCCAATGAATTTGAAACTATAATTTGAATCTTTAAATGGTAAAATATTAAATAATCAAAATAAGAAGAGATAGAAAACCTGAAACAACCAATTGCCTTGAGAAATTATAAGTAGTCAAGGAACCTTCCCTAAACAAACAAACAAACAAACAAACAAACAAAAAACAAAGACTTTGCCTAGATGACCTGGAGAATAGAATATTCTCATATTATACATTTTTTTCAGAACTTAGGAAAAGATGGATAGTTTCTTGTTTCATTTTATTAAACTATAATAATTCTGGCAGCAAACTAGACAAGGAAAAGTTAAGATAAACAAAAATATATAAGCCAATTTCACTTAAAAAACATAGTTGTTTTTATAAACACCTATTTTAGTGTATTATAAACACTGTTTTAGTGTATTTTAGTGTATTAAAAGAATTAATGCATAATAGCCAACTAAGGGTTATCAGGCATAAAAATGGTTCATAATTAAGAAATGTTTTAATTTTTTTATTTATTTATGATAGTCACAGAGAGAGAGAGAGAGAGAGGCAGAGACACAGGCAGAGGGAGAAGCAGGCTCCATACACTGGGAGCCCGACGTGGGACTCGATCCCAGGTCTCCAGGATCGCGCCCTGGGCCAAAGGCAGGTGCTAAACCGCTGCGCCACCCAGGGTTCCCATTAAGAAATGTTTTAACATAATTTGCATTGTCAAAAGAAAACCACATGATCATCTCAACAGAAGCAAACTTTTTTAATTTTTAAATTAATTTATTTTGATAGAGAGAGTATGTGTGAGTAGGGAGAGGGGCAGAGGGAGAGAGAGAGAGAATCTCAAGGGGACTCTGCACTTAGCACGAAGCCTGACACAGGGCTTGATATCATGACCCTGAGATTATGACCTGATCCAAAATCCAGAGTTGAATGCTTAACCAACTGAGCCACCCAAGCATCCCCAGAAGGAAACTATTTTTAAGATATAATTATGTGGTAAATTTAAATGCCCTACATTTAAAAAGTAAATTATGAAATAATACGTATAGTATAATCTGTTAAAATAAAATAAACATATATTAATATATGTGCATAATATATAGATATTTGCAAAAGCATAGAAAAATCAAGAGAAGGACATACACCAAGCTATTGACTTGATTCTGGGAAGGGGATCTGAAGGTAGAGAGAAAGCATTATGAACAAGGAAAGATTTTTTCCACTTAACTCTGTACATAAATATAAAGTCCTTATTAAAGGAATGTGATTAAAAAAAAGAAAAGAATAGAGAAAATAATATGTCACAACACTACTCATTTGGAAAAGGAATAGTACTGACAAGTATTTTAGATGCTAACATCTGATGTAATTACATTGAAAAATGACAATATGAATATAACCTAAATCAGTGTTTCATGTCTATTATAAACAAAGCAATCACAGTATAACCATAAAATATTCTTAAATGTACATATTAATTCTCTGTATATACAGCTGATATTCCTGCCTCATCTTCTCCAGATAACAACAACAAAAAAAAAGCTGGAGGAGATCAGTGGAGAAAGAGTTTGCAGGTTCTGGATAACCTCTGGATAACTGATATTACTAAGCTCGAGGCAAACATTCATTAGCTCTGTTACTTCTGAAACTGAGGTTGGTAAAGTCCAAAAGGTTAGTTTCACTGCCATAAATTGTTCCAAAGTCTGTAGACCTCTGTAAACAGCAGTAAGACAAGAGATCTAATATATTCAGGTAAATACAATATTTTTAAATGCAGTCTGCCATAACATCCCTAGTTCAATTTTAAGCCATTCTCAGTATTGCAGACACAAAAGGTCAAACCTTTGATGTACATTTCCTTCTTCTTTTCCATTTCCACTTCCACCACAGACAATAACAGAGATTCTCATAAACTCTTACCTAGACGACAGTGGTTGACTCATGACAAGTCTCCCTATCTTTATTCTTTCCTCTAACACCAAACTTTCCCAAAGAGTATTCTCCAGTTATCTTTTAAATAGACTTTTATGCTATTTTCCACTCAAATAATAAATTTGATCAGTAGAATTTGAGAATTGTTTGGAAATTTATCTAATCTAACTTCCATTTGATATAGGGATTTTTTCAGTAGTGCCTCTGAAAGATGCTTAAGTTCTGTAAATGATGTGTAGCCAACTTCTACCAAAATCCAATATTTCACCCTTCATAGTTAATATTTTACTGCAAGGTTATTTCTTATGTTTAGTTAAAAATCATTCTCCAGGGGACACCTGGGTGGCTCAGCGTTGAGCGTCTGCCTTTGGCTCAGGTCGTGATCCTGGGGTCTGGGGATTAAGTCCTGTATCAGGCTTCCCACGAGGAGTCTGCTTCTCCCTCTGTCTGTGTCTCTGCCTCTCTCTCTGTGTCTCTCATAAAAGAATAAAAAATCTTAAAAAAAAAAAAGTTATTCTCCAGAAAGTTCCATTCTCTGAAACTTCATATAGCCTTTTAGATAAAATATTTCAAACAATATTAAAAAATTAGAAGGAAAAACAATCCTTGGTGTTATAAGACAAAGAAGAAGAAAAGTATATTGGAAAAAAAATTAAATGGTTATTAGTTGCAGTATCATTATGTTTAAGAAAAATCCAAAAGTTCCTATAAACAAACTAAGATAATTAATAAGCAAATTTAAGATTTCTGGCTATAAGATCAATATTCAAAAAATCAATTTTAAATCCATATGCCAACAATAGCTTAAATGGAAAATTAAAATGTAAAAATATTTATATAAAATCAAATATCAAATAGTTAGAAAAACCTGGAAAAATTTTTCAAGCCTCTACACCAAAAACTTCAAAATTAAAAATCTCAATAAATGAAAAAATATATCATGACCATAGATTAGAATATTCACTCTTATAAATATGGAACTTCTTACAGATTTATTCATTTTATGTGTACAGAATAAAATTTCTGGTAGATTTTTTTGAGAAAACTGAGAGACCAATTCTAAAATGTATTTATAAGTCTAAAGCGTTGACAATAGGCTAGGCAATCTTGAAGAAAAATAGGAATGATAAGGAGGACTTACACAACCACATATCATGACCTTTATAAAGCTATACTAATCAACACAATGTGATATTGGCAAAAGAACAGACTGATAATGGAACAAAATAGATGTTCCAGAAACAGGTCCTCACATATAAAGACATAATTTACAATAAATGTGTCACTACAATGCAGAGGGGAAAAGATGGTAATTTCAATAAATCATGATGGATCTATTAAGGATTCATGAAAAAAAAATGTTCTGGACTTCTACTTGATACCATACACAAAAACAAATTTTAGTTTGATTAAAAGTCTAAATTTGAAGAATAAAACAATGCTTTCAGAGGAATGTATAGGAATATATTTTTCTAACTTTGGAGTAGGTGAGAATTTTTAAATAGAATACAAAATGCATGTTAGACCTCTTAAAGTGTATTTTAGTAAAATTAAGAACTACTTTTCACCAAAAGTGACCATTGGGTTAAAAGTCAAATCACAGAATAAGAGAAGATAAGAGATTTGTATCCAGAATATATAAATTACTACTACAAAGCAATAAGAATAAATGAAGAGCCCAGCAGAAAAAAACTGGTTAAAAAATTTAAAAGACACTTCATAAATATGATTATCCATGTAACCAAGAAGTATAGGAAAAGGTGTTTAACTTCATTAGTCATGTGGGATGTACACAGCATAGGGAATATAGTCAATAATATTGTAACAACGTATGGTAACAGATGGTAACTATACTTATCATGATGAGTATTGTGTAATATATAGAAATGTTGAATCACTATGTTGTATACCTGAAACTAATAAAACATAATGTAAACCATACTTCAATATTCAAAATTTTTAAGTGAAAATTACATTAAAGAAAACAAAGAAAAAGGAAAAAACACCAAAAGAAGGTTAGGATGCAGAGTAATTGCTCTTATATACTGCTACTAGGAGTGTAAATTGGTACAAATATTTTGAAAAACTATTTTGCAAGATCCCCAAAAGATAAACATGTATATTTCCTATGAACTGAAAATTCCATTTTTAAAGATCTTATTTATTCATTCATGAGAGACACAGAGAAAAGCAGAGACGTAGGCAGAGGGAGAAGCAGGCTCCCTGTGGGGAACTTGATGTGGGACTTGATCCCAGTACCCCAGGATCATGACCTGAGCCAAAGGCAGACACAATGACTGAGCCACCCAGGTGCCCCTAAAAATTCCATTCTTATGTATCATTATTTGCCTAGAACATAACTGTATACTTAATAATTCAAGAAGAAGAACTACAGAAACCACTTAGAAATAATAGAAAATTTCAGCTGGCCAATTATATAATTAACATGTTATGTTGTAATCGAACACAAATGTATAAATATAAAATAAATATAATAAATACAAAATAATCATTAGTAATAAAAGGAGCACCAATTAGAAAATATAATGGATTGTATATACAATAGAAACTAAGTACAGGAAAGATCTAGGGGGAAAAAACCCTCATGATGCATAGGTAATAAAATGCATATCAAGAGAAACACAAAACCTGATTGAGGAATATACATACATTAAAAAGAGTTGATATGGTAAGACTTCCTGTTTTTAGAATGGGAAGATTCAAAATTATGGAGTTATCAATATTTCCTAAATTAAACCAAAAAATCAATGCAGTCCTAATTAATATCCCAATAGGATATTATGGGATATAGAATGTAGAATATGGGGGAAAGAAATAAAATCTAAACACATATTTCCTTTCTGATAAAGTCACAAATTACAATTAAACGGAGTTTAAAGAGTTGATACTCTTGTGGTGACTACCCAGGGAGAAAATCTAAATTCTTTAGCATATGTTCATTTGGAAGATCTGTTGCCAATACACCATTTTATTTTTGTTTTCTTGGGTTTTTTGTTTGTTTCAAGTTTTTATTTAAATTCTAGTTAGTTTACATATATTGTAAGATTGGTTTGAGGAGTAGGATTCAGTGATCCACTTAACACCAATTTTAGAAGGCTCTTATAACAAGTCACTGGAGTTCTACAAATGACTAACTCAATCATCCATATGTGTTTGATGGCCTCTATTTTCAAGCAATACATGGTCTAGCCCACAAACATTTAACCTTCCCATAGCTATCCTTGGAATCACACTTATGACACATTATGAACTCCCCCCTCTACTCTGGACTTGAGACCCCATGAGCCAACACTCTTAGTTCCTTCCAACCTATCCTGCTTCCACAGTGTTGCTGTTTATTTTAATAAGGTGAAAGAGAAATGACTCCAAACAAATCAGAGGCCCATAATCCCCTCCACCACCACCCTTGTCCCACTTCATATACTCATTTCTGTAAATAAAACCCAGCAGACCAACATCAGGGAGCCCATTTCTCTGACCTCTGTCACCACCTGGCCAGGAGCACAGTCTATCCTCTCTGATTCAGGGATCTCTGGGCACTCTGGAGCAAATGCAGTCGCTGTATAGGAATTAAAGGAAAAATATTGAACATCTGAATGGTAATCAAAATTCCAAGAAGGATGCAGGTGAAGTTATAGACTTTCAGCCAATTCTCCTGTATTGACCAGTATATTGATCCCTAGTAGCTAGTACCTACATGTACATACAAGTGCTAAACATATTTGCCTTTTTTTTGTTTTTATTGAGATATAATTCATATGCCATCAAATTCACCCTCTTAAAGTGTACAATTCGATGGCTTTCAGTATTTTACAAAGTTGCGCAACCAATCACCACTATCTAATTCCAGAACATTTTCACCATCCTGAAAAGAAATCACATACCCATTAGTGGTCATTCCCCATCCCTCCCTTCTCCCAGTCTCTGGCAAATGCTAATCTGCTTTCTGCCTCTATGGATTTGCCTATTCTGGATATTTCATATAAATGGAATCATAAAGTATGTGGTCTTTAATGTCTGGCTTCTTTCACTTGGCATAATGTTTGCAAGGCTTATCCATGTTGTAGCATGTAACAAGCATTTCATTTCTTTTTATGGGTGAACCATAACCATAGTATGGATATAACACTAAAAAGTCCCCTCCAAAGTTGACGCACATTTGGGTTACTTCCACTTTTTGACTATTACACAGAATTCTACAATGAACATTTCCATACAGGTTTTTGTGTGAACAGACGTTTTGAATTCTATTGGTTATATATCTGGAAATGGAATTGCTAATTAGTACGGTTAACTCTAAGTTTTTGAGGAACTGCTAAACTCTTTTCCAAAGGGACTGCACAATTTTCCATTCCCATTAGTGTGTCCTAAGACAGTGTTGCCTAACTCGAGGTCAAAATATTTGTGTTTTCTTCTTAGAATTTAATGGGTTTGGCTCTTACATTTCAAGTCTTGATCCATTTTGAGTTAATTTTCCTATGTGATTCAGGTGGGGATCCAGTATTATTTTTTTTTTTACATGCTGATATCCTGCTGTCCCACACATTTGTTTTTTGTTTATTTTTTGCCTTTCTTTCCCCACTCATTTTCAGCCACCTGTGAGGTAAACTAGGTAGGTAAATATTATTGTCCTCATTTGGACAAAGATCTTCACTCAACATTGCTATTTTTACTTTAGACTTTGTCACTTCTATGAACTCCCACCCCCACCCCCGCCACCTGCCAATGTAACATCAGAAGTAGGATCTGGTTCAGTAGGCTCTATGAGCCAGTCAAAACCCAGAATTCCATTTGAAGCTTGAGTCAACAGTTATTGTAAGCATAATAGGTCTCCTTTAGTATCTTTGTTTCTATTCAAAAAAAGACATCAAAACAACTCTCCTACCTTTATGGCTCTATACTTATTTGTATATATATTTAAATAAAATTTTATTTTAAAATTGCATTAAAGACTTAAATGTAAGACCCTTGAAACCGAAATTCTTAGAAGAAAACATATGAAAAACACTTCATGAGATTGGTCTTGGCAAGGATTTCATGGATATGACACCAAAAGCACATGCAACAAAAGTAAAATTGGACAAGTGGGACTAAAAAGCTTCTGCACAGCAAAGGAAACCATCAACAGAATGAAAAGGTAACATAAAGGATGGGAGAAAATATTTGCAAACCATCTATCTGAAAATGGGCAAAATTCTAAAATATATAAGGAATGCCTACAACACAATAGTAAAAACAAAATAAACAAAATGAATCTGATTAAAAAATGGGCTAAAGACTTCCATAAGCATTTCTCCAGAGACACACAAATGGCCAACAGAAAAGAAGCTCAATGTCACTAATCATCAGGGAAATTTAAATCAAAACCACAACTAGATATCACCTCACATCTTAGGATGGATATTATAGAAAAAAAAGAAGAAAGATAACAACTGTTGGTGAGAATGTGGAACAATTGGACCCTTGTATGCTAATGGTGAAGTTGATGCAAATTGGTGCAGCCATTATGGAAAACAATATGGAAATTCCTCAAAAAATTAAAAATAGAAGCACTATATGATCCAGCAATCCCACTTCTGGATATTTATTCAAAGAATTCAAAGAATTGAAATCAAAACTTCAAACAGATACTAGCATCCTCATGCTAATTGCAGTGCTATCCACAATAACCAATATGTGAAAACGACCCAGGTGTCCATCAATCAATGAATGAAGAAAACGTGATGTGTGTACATATAACAGAATATTATTCAGCCATAAAATAAGGAAGGCAATCTTGTCATTTGCAATAACGTGGATGAACCTGGAAGACATTATGCCAGTGAAATGAACTGGTTACAGAAGGACAGATGCTACATGATTCCATTTATATGAAGAATTTAAAATAGTCAAAATCACAGATACAAAGGCTAGAATGATAGTTTCCATGGCCAGAGGGGAGGAAGAAATGGGATGTTGCTAATTAACATATATAAAGTTTCAGTTACACAAGATGAATAATAAGTTCTACATATCTGATGTACAACATCATGCCTACGAATGATGGTACTGTCTTGTACACTTAAGAATCTATTAAGAGGGTAGACCTCATGTTGTGTTCTTATCACAATAAAAAGATTTAAAAATTTCCTTTTCAACTCATGGAAGCATATCTTCAAGAAGCATCTCTAAAGAAACCCAACGTATAGAACAGGTGAAAGTGGAATTTTATTACTCTGCATGAATTAGAGTGTGATTTAAGGTAAATGCCTTAGGGTAAATGCCTTCACACCTTCAGGTGTGAAGATCTAGTTTTATGTTAACTAAAATAAACTACTTATTCATGTACATTGGATAGTAATCTCATAGGATTTGTTACCCCCAAAAAAATTCAATAGGGGAAAAATACTAATAGACTAAAAATAGTTTATATCAATAGTTTTCAAATCATCTTTCAAAGACATAATTGTTCCTAGAACGCGCCCTAATGTTTATTGTGGAGAGTGCTGAAGAGAGATTGAGTAGGGTTTCTATTCAATGCTCGCTTAAAATACATGTCTGAAGTGAGTTTTAGCAAGCAAAATAAACTTCAAATTCTGTTTTAATTAAGGATATTTTTTTTTGTATTACACATTATTTTATTATTTAGAGTATTGTGTACATAGAGGAGAAAGTGTTCTGTTGGATGCTTTTATGTGAGAGAAAACAGATTCAAAGGTATTGATGAAGAAATCACAGCTATTTCAATCAGAATATGGGCTGGAAGCTAATTGTAATTAATATATTTAAGCCAAGTTAATCAGCCCCCAACTTGCCTATAATCTAATTTCCTTTTCCATAATGTAATGGGATTAGGTCCTGTTGCCCCAACTGTTCTTTCTTTTTAAAGGTTCTATTACTTTATGACTGGACACCTGATGAACCTAATTTTGCATCTTGTTAAACTTCATCAAATGGGATTTGGGACCCTGAATGTCACTAGCATTCAAGGTTTTGTTGTGGAAAAAGAACACTTGTCTTTTGTCAAGTTTTGGTTGCGGATGTGGGTTGTGAATCATGCAATATGCTGCCATACTGAAAAGCAAAAGAATGAAATGATGTCCTTGGCATCCAGAGGGGACTTTCTTTACCAATCCTTCCAACCCCAAAGCCACAAGCATCCTCCTTACCTTCAATATTCAACACAAAAAACATCAAGAAGATATCTAAGGCCAGTACAGTTAGGAAGAAGATGATCAGAAGGACTTCCAATATAGTGAGTTTCCTTGCCATCTAGATGGACACAGATAATGAGAGTTAAGCAAACCGCAAACCCCATCAATCCAAAAGGACAGGCATCATGATTAAAATGTGAACTCATCTGCAAGATGACTTGATTACAAGCATCCCTCCTTACAATATCAAGAGACTATTGGTTTCCACTCATCACAATGTTTACAATTAATTCTAGTCTGTGCACCCAACACCTCTAGAAAAAGAGCCCTTGCCTTTTTTTGTCTCTGGAGGGATTGAATACTGTCCAAGGAGAGCATATATCAGACATAAAGAACTAGAGGTAGAGAGTGAGGAGTGGAATGGAGTACAGGAGGGAGACAAGGGGTTAAGGTGCCTCACAAAGCCCTTTTATTTTTTTATTTTTTATTTTTTTTTTACAAATCCCTTTTAGATGCCACTTTGATCCTCACATCCACCCTACACAGTAGAGTGGAGGGTCACTCTCAGGGAAGGAAAAAGTAACAAAACCTGAATCCTAGTCTTCTTATTCCAATTCCATGCCACGATGGTAAGGTGTTTAGTTATTTAGAAGAGACTAATCCTGTTAAAACTCTGGTAAGAAAAATGAACCGAATCCTGATCTCCAGCACAACGTTTGCTTGCGTGGTCACAGTACACAAACTCACGTAAATTTGGTGGCTCACCCTGGCCCTGCCAATCATGCATCCATAGACTCAGGCTTTAAAATATTTGGTGGATTGGAGTGTGTAGTGATCAGGGAACCCAAGAACTTTGATGCTCGTCCTGGCTTGCATACTAACAGGTGGAGGCGTTAGCTATTTGGATGTGCATTTCTTCACCTCCAGAAGTCAGGTTCTGGAGGTACTCTCATTCTTCTGCTCTAGTTATAGTAAATCTCACATGCTTCGCAATCCCATGACAGCCCCACCATGTCATTCCTTGACCAACTCTCCACCATCTTCAGTACTCTTCCCACTGCCCCTACACACTGGCTATTCCCTGGAATTTATCACTCCCCAGAACTGTTCCACTTGTGAAACTCCTAGCCTCTACTTACTATTTACTGGGCAGAAGCTCATTCCCTTTTACCCTCTCATTGCACTGTTTCTTTATTCTTCGATCACATTGAGGCTTCTGTTCTGTTCCACTCCCTCTTAATCTTAGTCTGTTCTGGCTATTATCCTTCCTTGACGTAGTCCTCAATAGCTATTATTTCTCTCATCTTCCTTGCTCCCCTATATGCTAAGTGAATCCATACAATGAAACCATTGATCCAAACTTCTGCCTTCCGGGTTTATGTGCTCAGCGCAATGTAGATGGCCTTGGGTTCGTAATCTGACAAATACACGGGGCCTTCAAACTGACTGACAATCTTGCCACCTTCTTTCATTCTTCACAGGAGAAATTTCCAACACTAATCCTTGTTTTCAAACCCAACCTTTGTCACCTATGGTGTTACTCTCAGCCAAAATCATCCCCAACATCACAAATAAAACAACTATTTTTGCAGAAACTATTTCATCTCCCTGCTTCTCAACCCAAACTTCTTTATAAAAATTATCCATATCTAGGTAAATTCTTATCTTTCCCCTTTTCTTAAAGGAAGAGTTTTCCCTCCTCTTGTCTAAGCATAACCCTTGTACCTTTTCTGTAGATCCCACACACTTTGAATTTCTCAAAAATCTTGTTCCACCAATTATCCTTCCTCTTTCTTGCATTAAAACCTCTCCCTCCGAATGTGCTCTTTCTCCTTAAAAGTATCCCAAATCATCCTAAACTCTGGTGACGATTCTGTGTCCTTCTCTACGTACCATTATAACTTTATTTTTCCTTTTATAGCTAACTTTCCAAAAAGATAATGGAATGCTATCTGCATTACCTTCCTCCTATATTATTGGCATGGCTTCTGTTTCTTGCATTCCACTGAAATTCCTCCTGCCAAGGTCACCGGTGATTGAGCTGCTAAATACAATGGGCGCTCTCTTAATCATCCAGCACTATCAACCACTCCTTCCTCTCTAAATTTCTCCATGTTTGGATTCCTTGATTATCATTTAATCTTGGTTTTCACCCACTTTTCTGGCTTTTCTTCAATTTTCTTTTAGTCCTCTGTTTCATCTAGTATTGACACTCCCTATATTTTCAACATAGGTCTGCCATCCCCTCTTTTAGCGAGCTCCACCATGCATACGATTTCATATAACACCCGAGGACAGTGCAATCTATATTTCTAGCCCAGAGATTTATATTTATATGTGCAACTGCCTATTAGACATCTCACCTGGATGTCCCACACACTTAACCAAATTCAACATGTTTGAACATGTGTTCATCTCTCCCCATACCCCAGTCCCAACTTCCACCAATTCTGCCCAATTGGCCTCTCCTCAAATAATATCTTGAGGAACAGAATCACAATTTCATTAAAAAGTCTGCGTAACTTTTTTGACTCCTCTCTTTCTTGTAGTTCTCATAGCCAGTCACCAGTCAGACTCCTCTCCCAATACTTTTCAAATCTGTTTCTTCCCCTGCATCACTACTAGAAATGTTTTAGTTGGGCCATCATTTCTGAACTGTGACCTGAACTGTGACCACAGCTTTCCCACTGGCTCCTTGCTTCCATTCTGCAGATGGATTCATCTTTCTACTGCACAAACAGGGTTATTTGGGTTTCCTATATTCAAGTCCTCAGTGGTTCTTCAAATAATTTGTAAACTCTTTAGCTTTGTAATCGAAGGTCTTTATGACATTTCCTATGCCCACCTCCCCTGCCTCTTCTCTCCTCTACGTTCTAGCCACACCAAACCAACAACTGTGTAGTGATAACCTTTATTTTTTTTCATTTTTATTTATTTATGATAGTCACAGAGAGAGAGAGAGAGAGAGAGAGAGAGAGAGAGAGGCAGAGACACAGGCAGAGGGAGAAGCAGGCTCCATGCACCGGGAGCCCGACGCGGGACTCGATCCGGGGTCTCCAGGATCACGCCCTGGGCCAAAGGCAGGCGCCAAACCACTGCGCCACCCAGGGATCCCAGTGATAACCTTTAAATCCATGTGAACAAAGAATTTTCTTTCTTTCTTTTTTTTTTTACTTCACCTCTCCTTTAACTGCATTTCCCTGCACCCCTGTTCTTCTCAGCCCTGGCCCAATGCCATGACCATTTCTATTAGTTTTTCCATATGCATCTAGTTTCACTTTTATATTGAGGCAGGATTTTGGTTAATGTGTAATGAGCCAAGTAAAAAAGCACCTTAGTTCTGAAATGGGGGTAAGGACCAAGGATCTACAGATAATTTGCCAAGGGAGGGGGGAGTTAGGTTTGGGATTGAAGTTAGAGTGTATTAACTATTTTTTCCTGTTAGCCTAAATCTATCAAGTTTGTCTCCTCTAAATTATTCAAAAGTTTACTCTAATCTCCATATGATATATATATATAATTATATATATAATTATATATATATAATATATATAATTATATTGCTATGATACCCATACATCAAAGTTCACCAGGCAGGCATTATGATTCCCATTTCATGTAAATGTTAAGGAACTTTGCCTAGCCATGGTTAGTGGTATAACTGAGGCAAACACTAAGGCTCTGCCTCTTACACTAGTCTTTGAGTATTCTTGCTGTCTCCACAATGTCTCCTACACTTCAGAGCTTACAGATCTAGAGGCTGGACCTTCAGTGGTGGAATTTCAGGCAGTGAAAGAAGTCTGACGGATCCACCCCACAGCAAACAATTGTCACTCAGCTTCCCTTCTCCAAGCACTGTGTCTCTCCATGAGGAGACTTTCCTTTCCGGCCTCTACAAACCCAAGGCAGCCACCTATTCCACAATTCCTGAATCCTTGGGGGAGCAGTTTTAACACCTGTGGCTCAGGAAGTTCAGGATACCCTGGGGACAACCTCAAGCATTTTCTTGCCACAAGAACTATTACCATCTTGGCAGATTGCAGGTAGATGGGGATTCCTAAAGGTACAAAGTCTCTGCTACTTAGACACTCTTCCTACCTACAGCCACATTATCAACCACAATTTTAGAAAAATTAAAATCCAGGTTATTATTAAAAATCTTAATGATTGTATACCATTTCTCTCTCTGCCCAAAGAGATGCATCCACTCTCTTCCCAATCCATGTCATTTTCAGCTAGCTTCCAGAAGGGAATACTATTTGTTTATTCTTTCCTGTTTTAACCCAGTGAGAGAGGAACATCATGCATCTGATTTTCTCCATCTGTTACACACACTCACACACACACACACACACACAACACACACACACATATCCCTCTCCTGTCCAGTAGGCCTGTGACTCCATGTGCTATCTCATCCCTTATAGTTTCTGGAAAAGGAAGAAAACATCAGGTTCAGAAGAAAAGTGCGAGTTGTCCAGATCATGTAGCAGAGCAGATAGGGGCATTTATAAGAAAAAAAGAACACTATTTATTCAAAGCACGACATGCATAGGGAAAAGTACTCACCTCATAGCCGTATCCCTTTATTTGTTGCGTCTATCCCTCAGTGGTTCTTGAGGAGCACTGAGCAAAGGTGAGAAGGCTGGTGTCGCCAGCTTCTGCCAGGATTGATTTATTGCCCTGTAAATCTGATGGCGATTGGAGGAGAGGAGGGCATTTTGCAACTGACCATAAAAGGGCCCTTGCTTTCCTGGTGACTTGGAGAAAGCTCCATTTGTTAATAAAAGAGGAAGGTGGGGTTTTATTCTAATAGTTATGCTTCTTCTGTGTTCCTGTTCATATCCAATTACTTTGCTTGTCATACTACGTTATACCTGCTTGTCTGTTCCAGTGGCCTAAAGAGTCCAGGAGCTGGTCATCTTCAGTCCTACATGCAGGTCCTGCCCAACACCTGTAGTTTTAAATATATAGCTATTTGTTGAATAAGTAAATGAAAGAATGAATGTCTCATGCTTGGTTCAACCACATTGTTCCTTTTTCCATTTTGTCTCCCAAAGGTCTCTTGAATAACTAAGCTTTCCATTAATTTAAATAAGCCTTCCCATCAGTTATTCTCAATAAAAAAAAAAAAAAAGCACCATCAAAGTAGACATTATATAATCTCAAAGGGGGAAGACATCTCTACTGGAAATTTGTCATGCTCTTTGACTGATCGGCACCTATAAAAAATTTCTAATATTTAAGGAACTTTCCACCTTGAGAATTCTGACTTTCCAAGTAGGGGGCTAGAAATTCTCTTTCACAATCTCCCTTTCAGCCAAAGTAGAGGCAAGTGACCTGTGCTCGGCCAATGAGATGTGACCCGGGAAGAAAGTGGAGAGAAGGAGGTACCATGCAGAATCCAGGATGGTGAAGAGACATTGTTTCAGAGGCAGCAGGGACTGGGAACCTAGTGGCATCCTATGCTCGATATTGGGGGTACAGGCTGCCGGACGTGTACTAAAGACAGTGGCAGTGGAACCTCCCACAAGGCAATCAGGCTGCTGTACCTAGCCACATAGTCCACACCAAACCCGACACCCTAGACTTCCTGGAGTTTCGGTGAGTCATTAATATCTTTCAAAATTCCTTTTTGTTCTTAAGCTAGCTAAAGTGGGTTACTTTTATAATGAAATATAATTCACATGCCATGACATTCATCCTTTCAAAGTATACAATTCAGTGGGTTTTGGTATATTCATAGAGTTTTGCAACCATCACCACTATCCAATTCCAGGACATTTTCATCATTCCAAAAGAAAGCCATCACTCATTCGTGATCACTTCCCATTTTTCTCTCCCCCATTTCTGCAGCCACTAATCTGCTTTCTCTTTATACTTTTTTAAAGATTTTATTTATTTATTTGAGAGAGAGAGGAATAGCAAGAGGAGAGCACAAGCAGAAGGGAGGAGCAGGCTCCCTGCTCAGCAGGGAAGGGGCTCCACCCCAGGTCTCTGGGATCATAGCTGAGCCAAAGGCAGATGCTTAACCAACTGAACCACCCAGGCACCCTCTACTATCTTTCTTTATGGATTTGCCTATTCTGAACATTTCTTATAAATAGAATCATACAATATGCAGCCATTTGTGTCTGGTTTCTCCACTTGGCATAATGTTTTCAAAATTCAACCATATTGTTGTAGGTATTAAGTGCCCTCAGGTACTTTATACCATTTTATGGCTGGATAATATTCATTACATTGATATATTACAGTTTGTTTATATATTCATCAGTTGATGTACTTTTCGGTTGTTTCTCCTTCTTTTTGATATTATGAGCAATGCTGCTATAAACAGGCACATACAAGTTTTGTGTGGACATACATTTTCAATTCTTTTGGGGGATACACTTTGGAGTGAAATTTCTGGATCATATGACAACTCTATCCTTACTTTATGAAGAATTGCATTTTCCAACATGGTGGCAGGTAACATATTACATTCCCACCAGCAATATATGAGGGTATATAGTCATATATCCTATATATATAACAATATATGAGAGTATGCCATCTTTCAATGGCATCTAAGATCCATAAATAATGTAGTAGCAATAGTAGTCCATGTTTGCTTCAAACGTTCAGTGTATGCAAGTTTACACACACACACACACACACACACACACACAGAAACTTGGTTTCTACCTTTATGAACTTCAGGAATGACATAAGCACCTTATCTTTAACTCTAGTAAAAGAGAGCCTTTGTCAGAGGGAAAATGTCCCTGGATCTCATTTCAAATTGGGATGGTATCTTGGCAAAAGATCAAGAAAGGAGATTTATTGCTACATAAGATCATTTTATTCTCTGTGTGATACTTTACTCTTAGCTCCCCACATCCCAGGCTCATTTATGACATCATTCACATTTCAGTGCTGACTATCCCAGCTATTATCTGTTTCCTAAAGTGCAGAAATTAGCTAACTTTGCCATCCCTTCTTGCTCACTAGCAACTGGAAGATACTGGGTCACATACTTGTGTTGATCAATGAAAAAGAGACATTTTGAAGAGAAGAAACAAGCATGCCACTTAATTTTCTTCCAGTTGCTTATTAGTAAAAAGGACGGTAAAGTTAGCTCTTGACAGAATTTATGAAGTGATCAAAGCAAGCAGATGATTGAATCAAGTCAGAAACCAACAATATGCATGGCCCTTAACTTTCAAAGCACCTTCCTCTAAGGCAAGACTCAAAAATCTCAATGATATTGCTGTAATGACAAGAAAGGAATGTTGCCGACACTTGGACCACATCTGCCAAGGTCAACACAAACCTTGTCTTTGTAGGTAACTATGATGATTAATATTATAACAAGGATGGTTTTAATAAGAAAAGGAATGAATTTCTTCCTCTTTAAGTGAAAGGGTTTCAGATTGGTTTTTGTTTGGTTGGTTTTTTGTTTGTTTTTTAGCATACCTACAAACAGTTAAAGTGAAATTATGTGGCCTTGGAGAGAGAGATTGTCTCAAAAAGACTCCAACCTTTCCCCAATAGCTTGCCAGGAGTTACAGGTGTAGGTCCATGTTACAGGTCTGCTTCAAGGCAGCCACAAGTGTATATGGCTCCACGTGTATTGATTCTTATTTTTTTCCCCAAGTTTTCATTTAAATTCCAGTATAATATTAGTTTTAGGTGTACAATTAATCATTTTAACTTTTAATATAATAAATACTGATAGATAGAACCCTATGAACAAAAGCTTTGGAATTCTCAATATTTTTTTCAGATTATAAAGAGGTGCTGGGACCAAAATGTTTATGGAACTGGTGACTTGGTGTACTGGTTTTCAAACTTTTTACATAAATATGATGCATGAAATGTATATGAGGCTATATATATATATATATATATATTCCACTTGAATAAAAAATTTCAGTGTATGTATTATATAGACTTTTGTATATTAATATCTATGTATATGTATTTAAAATTCTTTATTCAAATAGAATTCCAGTATGTAACTGAGTGATTGACTGAAGACAGGATGGGGAGCTCAGATCCCTGCCAATCTGCCTTCTACACCCACTCCCAGAGAGCAAGGCTAAGCCTCTTTCCAGTGTTTGGAAATTTCAGCTTTGACACCAGCAGTTTGCAGATGAGGAGGCATGATCCCCAAGAGACAGAGTGACTTCACCAAGTCCCTGACCCAAAAGAGTGCTTCTGTCTTTTGTTTTTTGTTTTTTGTTTTTGTTTTTGTTTTTGTTTTTTTTTGCTTCTGAGTTTTTGTCACTCAAATGAAAGCCCCAGAAAATGCTCAACCGGTGGATCAAACACCTGTGATTGGGGCTAGGCAGGATGTAACCTTATATGTAAGAAGGACAACTCTGTTCAGAGAGAGAAATTAAGGGAGCCACAGAGCCAGCTCCCTCACTGACCCCCCTCCCAGAGCTACTATGAATCATTTCAGTCCTACAGTGAAAGTCTTCACATCCATAAGGAACTGGCTGTTTAAAAGCCAAAATAGGGACACCTGGGTGTCTTGATTGTTGAGGGTCTGCCTTTGGCTCAGGTCGTGATTTGGAGTCCTGGGATCAAATCCTGCATTGAGCTCCCCGCAGGGAGCCTGCTTCTCCCTCTGCCTATGTGTCTGCCTCTCTCTGTGTATGTCTCTCATGAATAAATAAATAAAATCTTTTAAAAAATAGAAAAAGGATGAATGAATTCAAGAAACATGTGACTAGCTGAGGCTTAGGGACTCTTAAAATGCTAGAGCCACATAGGGACCCAGCCACTAATCTGAAGTCTGAGAAGCAGACATGCTTTAATCTAGGAATTCTTGAACCGAGGTCCCCAGAAATCCAAGGAGTATAAGTATAACTTAGGGAATGTGCAAGTATTGACGGGAAAAATACATCTTTGTTTACTAATTACTAACTGAAATTTAGCATTTTCTTAGATTATAAATGTAAAGAGCAGAGCACAGCAGTCTTAGCAGTACACAGGAGTCTTTCAAAAATAGAAGCACAGATATTTTCATATCACACTAGGAAACAGTAGTAGATATCTCAAAATATTGTCTATGCTGATCATCATGAGGAAATTAGGACATTATGAAGTCCACTGCTAGATCTTGTTATTTAAAGTGATCATTAAAAATGCCTTATGTGTTACTATATTAAATTTTTAAAATATTCATTTAATGTATTTTAATTTAACAGGATTTCTTTAAAATAGTATGCATTCTTGGTGTTTTAAAAAAAGAAAAAAGGGCAGCCCGGTGGCTCAGCGGTTTAGCGCTGCCTTCAGCCCGGGGTGTGATCCTGGAGACCTGGAATCGAGTCCCACGTCAGGCTCCCTGCGTGGAGCCTACTTTTCCCTCTGCCTGTGTCTCTGCCTCTCTCTCTCTCTCTGTGTCTCTCATGAATAAATAAATAAAATATTTTTTTAAA
This sequence comes from Canis lupus familiaris, assembly GCF_011100685.1. Lineage (NCBI taxonomy): Eukaryota > Metazoa > Chordata > Mammalia > Carnivora > Canidae > Canis > Canis lupus. Next base: position 6,908,935 of record NC_049237.1, read on the forward strand.
AAGGCTTAGGGAAGTATACATATTTATTTTCAACACACTCATTTTCAAGGAATATTTCAAGTAAATATTCCTGTTGAACACTAATATGTCATTTCTTTATCCCAAATTTTAACCATCTCAAATTTTAACTAATAATGTTGCAAATTCTGTTTTTATCAGTAGACATTTTACCAGATATAACAGTTGTTATAGTTGCTATGATGACTAAAACAACAACGACCACCTAAGTACATGCTTCTGCAAACATGAATCCTAAGAAAAACCCATCCGGTGGTGTGAGGGAAAGAGTGGATAATCATAAATCTGATCATTCTGTCAGTGGGTTAGACTGTAGGAACTCTGATGCCACAGAGAACAAGACCAACTTACAAGGGTTTGCTAAGCAAGAAGCCTTAACCCCAAAGGGTGGTTAACCAGGGTAAAAATACCACAAAATCCAAAATCTCTTGTAAATTAGCTTGTTTTATTTTTCTCTGGCATTTAAGTTGTACACATTTGTGTAAACGGTGGTTATATATGTTAGACACAGAGCAAAGAAATATGATTTACATATCTTGAAGCACACCACTGCAAAAATAAGTTACATTTTTTACATTCAAACTCCTTCCTTCAGTTTTGCCTGCTTAAATATCATCCTTACCCCTATTCCCATATGCTAAGCATTGCCCTACCCATCTTCTTGCTTCCATGTGAGTTGGCCCTTCTTGTCTCTTCCCCCTGAGTCTACTATTCTGAGACTTCTGTGGTTTCTTCTTATTGTGGTGATGGCTTCTTATCACCATCTTCTGTTTCCTCTCATCTTTCCTGCTAACTCTTCCTGTGTTTCCTTGCTTTCCCCTCATATCATGCTCTCAGCCTATTGCTCCCCTCGCCCTAGAACCAACTAGCCGATGTTCTTTCTGGATACTTTCTTGAGGCATTAGTCAACTCCAGGACCTGGACTGTTCTGGCAAGCTTTTACTTATGTATTCAGCAAGAGTGGAGCCCATTCAATGATTACACACACACACACACACACACACACACAACTTCATCATGGACCCAGTTCATCTTCAGTAGATACTGTATGATGAGCCAGCAGTACCATGTTAATCACACAGAGACAGAAAAACAACCCATAGATTTCCCACACTTCCCTATGGCCTACACCACAGGGCCAAGACACAGACAAAAATATGTGACAAAATTAATAAAATATTTTACCCACACTGAGCATGAACCAATTAACTACTCAACAACTTTATAAGCATGAAGTAGAAGTAGTTCCAAAGCTATTCATAATTAAAATCTTGCTCTAAAAATTCAGAGTGCTTCTCCACGTCAGTGAAATGAAATTATGGAGGCTGATATCTCTGCCGGTCACATCAATGCTTAACACCTGTTGGGAACCAAAGGAAAAGGAGTGGGCATCTGGCAATTGAAATTTCCTGCACTCAAGTGAATCAGACACAATCCAATGGTTCACATGCACTCTGCTACTTTCACAAATCATTGCCTAGCTGTCAGGCAGCCCCCAAATTTTCAGGTGAAGAGGCTGTTTCTTGATTCCTTAGAGTACAAAATTTATTCAGTGATAGGGAAATGACAATGGGCCCTAAATAATGCAACTACCCTAAAACAACTGCACAGAAAATTGGAGATGTCTTCATTTCAATTCCTTGGAACCCTCCTTTCTTTTTCTCCTTTTCCTGTTCCCCCCATAGCGACTTGGTGTTTCCCCAGTGAAAGTCCAACAGTTCAGCTTTTTTCGAGGCAAATGGCTTCCATAAAGTGTCATTGCGAGTGCCGTCAGCAGCTAGTATGACAGTCCAGGAGTGGGTCAGCAACAAGATTGGGCAAAGTCCTTTATGAGCTCTTAGTAGAGTTGGGGAAGTTGGTTGAGAAGAAAGCCACAAGTATGAGGAAACAAGTAAAAAATACAAAACTGAAGGGAAAACTTTTGTTTCAGGCCTTGTAATCAGGAAGGATTATGAAAGAAAAAGTCCAGAAAAAAGCAAGAAGCAAGCACACACAGAAAGATCCATTTACCATGAGGACAAGTGTTGGAAACACCACACTGCATTGATGCTAAGGGGCAAATTTTCTACATATTTAACATTCATGAAATCAGAATGTGTCTTGCAGTCAACAGCTTTAGAATTACTGTGAGCTAAGTAGGATTCATGACAATTGTTACTGTCTTACATGCATGAACTTCATTGCTATTGTTGGTATTATGAATGGATGGACTATGAACCACTTAAGGATTATTTTAGGAAAAAATAGGAAACCTGACTGGTAGTAAGATCAAGAAAGTGTGAGGATGAAAACTTGTATAATGCATTTGCTAGCTTTGGAAAAAATCCCATAGAGATTGGTGGAAGAATTTTTTTGAAATGATGTATCACCAATGCTTCTGATAGCACAGAGAAATACCTTAACCCATTCATGCCACATATTCTTCTTTTAAATAATAAGATGGTAATTTGCCATATTCACATACAAATTTTAATATTAAAAGAAAAATCTGTGTTACAAATTGGCTAAGGCATTTCTTTTTCTTTTTTTTAAAGATTTTATTTATTCATGAGACACACACACAGACACAGAGAGAGAGGCAGAGACACAGGCAGAGAGAGAGGCAGGCTCTATGCAGGGACCCCAATGTGGGACTCAATCCCCAGGGGTCCAGAATCACTCCCTGGGCTGCAGGCACACGCTCAACCGCCGAGCCACCCAGGCATCCCCATTTCTTTATCTAAAAAATAATTTATTTATTTATTTATTTGATAGAGAGAGAGATTACAAGCATGGGGAGAGGGAAGGGTGGAGGCAGAGGGAGAAGCCAACTCCCTGCTCAGTAGGGAGCCTAACAGGGGGCTCAATCCCAGAACCCTGGGATCATGACCTGAGCAGGTGCTTAACCCGCATAACTGACTGAGCCACCCAGGCGTAGCAAGGCATTTCTAATATTTCTTCACATTCAGAGTTTACCTCGTCTAAATTACTTTAATGCAAATTTATCAATGTCCATGTGTCCCTACCCAATATTTTCCTCTGTATTGTCACTAACATTAAAATGATAAAAAAATCTTTGTTTAGAGAAAATTTGCAAAGCTCTCTGTGTGTTTAGAGATTTTAAATGATACGAAAGCATTGTATCATACTTTTGTAATCCTTTTTTTTCCTTCTTCATGCCACATGAAATAATGGGACAACTCTAACTATGGTGTCATATTTGATGGAATAAGGTAGTTCGAGCTGTCTGGGAAGTAGAGCTCTAAGGCAAGGTGAAGGAGTAAAGACAGTTTTATATAAATTTGCAGGGAAGAAAACATATGTGGAAAGAAAGGATCAAGACCCACAATTCCCAATGATAATAAGTCAGAAATTTCCCCTTCATCTCCATGCTGTCCACTGCTGGTGCACTGAACACAGCTTCCCAAAGGGCTCTGCAGGAAAGGCTGTCATTTGGAAAGGAAGTAGGCAGGGACTGCCCTAGGATTAACCCAGGAAATACCACAGGGACTTTTCACTGGTCACAAACCTGTGTTGCAGGGTTGTAAGTGAAGGTGGGCGTTATCACCATGCCGCTCACAGAGATGCTGACACTGGAAATGGAAACACTGCCCACTCCCCAGATCTCAACGTAGCCCAGTTTCAAAGGGTTTGCATCGGTGATGTATTTGTTGAAAACTATATGACTCTGCATCATATTCTGTCCATTGGAGATAAAAGGAGACCAGAGGGGAAAACAACAACAACAACAACAACAAAATCCATTTAAATTTTTCCCAACCTTTTTTTAGGCACAAATATAGGTCATGAAGTTAAGACAATGTGAGAGTCCCCATCTTGTGCCCTTGGATAATGCAGAGTATGATTTCAGCCCTGTATCTCCCGCTTCCAGCTATCATCCAGCTTTGCATTGGCTAAGCACCTGCAGTGTCTCTAGACTCACCCTGAACTCTAGGGAGACAAAAAGTCTCAGCTATCAGGAACTGTATCCTCTACATGTAGAGCTATCAGTTCAGTTCAGCTATAGAGCTATCAGCTATACAGTTCAGCTATCAGGAACTGTATCCTCTACATGTAGAGGAGTCACAAAATGTGCAGACCATCCCAAGGCAACACGGGAGCAAGGGCCAGATAACATAGAAACAATCTGTCCGTCTGTGCCTTGGTGAACTGGAATAAGTTACTGATGAAATATGAATGGGTTTAATCACAGAGAACTTCCTGAGAGCATACTAAATGTCCATTTGAAGTCTAGAGGAAGGGAAAGATGCAAATTAAGAAGACAAGCAGGGAAGGGATTCTAGGCGGTACGTAATGCCCTATGATATCCAGCATTCAACTAAGCCAACAGAACTCTATTCTCTCTTCACAGTACCAGTTACACTCACCTGGCTGGCAGAAAAGTTGGCCAGGTAATAGTGTCCTTTTCCATAGGTGTCTGCAAATGAGCAACAAAGTAAGTGTGATCTGGAGCTGTGCTCTTGAATTCCAATTGCTTACTTGTTGAGAAAGTAGGGATGATTTTTGTTCCTCATTTTACTTTTCTTCTTTACAGAGTTCCATTTTGTGAGCTCAGATGTTCCCCCAAACTCCGCTTACACAGTGTTTGAAATGAGTGTGTATAGATGCACCTGGCTAATAGAATCCCTCATAGAATGCAGTTTCCTGACACCACTCTTTAATCTGCTTCTCTTTCTCATGATCTACCATTCCCCACACCTTCCTTGTCACCTCAGAATTCCCAGATCCCTTGTGCTAGAGGCACACAGATGTGTGCACAGGTGCATGTACACACACATTGCAAACATCACTGGTATCTTGGTCAGCTTGAGAGGTATGAGGCAATTTTTTTAATGCAGTCTCCAGAGACCAAGAAAATACTTTTTTGAACTTTATCCTTCATGTATGCCACAGGTTCATGGAGAATATGAAGCTCAGCATTTCTAGCATAGGCATCCCCATCCTAGCTCCAACTTCTGGGGCTTGCTCACTCTTCCCCCATATTCTAGCTTCTTTCTAATTTGCTTACCACTCAATCAGAGGGCATTGGCTACACTCTAGAGCTATGCCACCCAAGATGGCAGCCACTAATAGTATATAGCTATTTAAATAAAGGTTAATTACAATTAAATAAATAAATTCAGTTCCTCTGATGCACTTGTAACATTTCAAATGTGCAATAGTCACCTATGCTAATGGCTACCATATTGGGCAACACAGATACAGTCTATTTCCATTATTGCACTAGACAGAAATGGCTTAGATAGAGCTAATGGAGCATAAGCCTCCTCCCAAGAGTTTGCCAGTTCCTGTAAACTCCTAATGGAAAATCCCCCCAAATAAATAGCATGGCTGCTAGAGGCATTGTCTTTCTTACTGGGACAGTAAACCATGTAATTAGGAAATGTGTCCTTGAATGTAAACCATATGGAAGTATATCTCACTTGACTACTAAGAAACTCCCTATGGCTTCCATACTGCTATCTCACACAGTGAATTAGGACAGTTGGGTAATGCTGAGAGATTCAGAGCTATACATGAGGCATACAGATCATATACAATAGCTACCATGCACTTAAAATGACAAATGGCTATGTTTAGGAATGCAGAATTGTTTTAACATGGACAGCAGGCCTGTCCCCTAGTCAATGGTATTCACACGAATCCCAGGCAATCCTACTCACCAATGCTTTGCCCATCATCCCAGAAGAGCCAGCCTTTAGCAGCCCCCTCATCATCCAAAGCAACCTTGAAGCCTATGAATTTCTGACGGCTGCAATGAGGTAGGAAAGAGCCATTAGCTAAAAACAAAACCACAGCCATAAACCAAGAGTTTTCATAGAGACATAATGGAAGTGCTTCATAGTATAAAGACTGGGTACTAGGATTCAAGAGACTTGTGATCTAGCTCTAGTTCTGTCTCCAGTGGCTATATGATTTCAGGTCAGGAATGAATGAATGAATGAATGAAGTAGGGGAATTTTCCTTTAAGGTTTTATAAGCCTACATGTGTTGTAAAAGTACTACAAGAAACTACCAGCAAATTCAGTGGTTCTGTAAGAAAAATCCTGATGTGATCTTTCTTTTTTCATGAGCTAATTTCCTAAGGACGTGTACAGTGAGCTCTGTTTATAAATGTCCTAAGCTCTTTAGTTTTTAACTGAATTTTTTAATCAAATGAGTATGGCTCTAAGATTTTAGTTTGGCATCAGACATTCATGGATTTTAGTCTGTGCTCAACTACCTAAAAACTGTGTGACCACTTGAAGCCTCTCTTTGCTCATCTGTGAAATGGGGATAATAGCATTTATATCACAGAGTTTATTTTTTCCTTTTGTTAAGAAAAATAGATTTTCAAATAGAAAACTCCATATTAGTATTGTTCCAGGCACATAGCAAGCATTCACTTGATGTTAGCTATTATTAATTATTGTGTAGACTTAGGTCCAGATTTCCAAAATCCTGTATGTGAGGAATCTCAGCCTCAGCCATCAATTGCAATGTGGCTTACACAATTTTTTAGCAATAGTTTTCTTAGCAGAGTCCATTAAGACTCAGATGATAGTCTTCTAAAACTAGTATGAATTGGGTTGCTCCTTGTTTGACTTCCATTTCAAGTGTTATCAGTTAGACCTATTATCTCACCCACTGGAATCTAAAATAGTTGTTAATAATTGTTCAAAGAGTGCAGAGTCTAGGAAAAGTTAAATCACAAACAAGCCAACAACAAAAAAATCTTTAGTAAAATTCCTTTGGGGTCTGAGGGCGCTGCTTACAGATTGGCGGGCTTCCGCAGGATCTAAGCTAACTGGCAGGTAAAGGAGAAGCCTTGTCCCATCATTCACCTTAAGTGGGTGTTCTGCGCAGGCTCTTGCCAGGGCAGGATGTAGCCCCCACGGACATGAAGGTTAATGTGGTCAAGAGGGGCTGGCAAGGACTTCCACTCTGCCCTTGCTCCAATGTCCACACCCTGTGGGCCAGAAGAAGGTAAGACAGGATGAGGGTAAGAGAACACACCTCACTGAACAACGCATTTACCAGACAGCTTGTCTACTGTTCTGGACTTGCTGCCTGTCCATGACCTTCCAGCACACAGCTGGTATTACCCGTCTCCACTTTCACCCAGCTACTGGGTGGACTCTTACCCTGATGCTCCAACATCACGTCAGCACCCCTTGTCTTCTGGGGTTTCTACCGTACATACTACATGAGATCGTAGTGTGGATCTCAGCCTACCCTCATTCCACATCCTGTTTCTGTGTCAGAGAGCAGTGCTAGAGGAAGTTGAGGAATTCTTTTGCTTATTTCTTGTTGGCTTTTGATACATGCCCTGCAATGGCATTTCTAGGCCTTCTCTTTCACTTTGCCTCTGCTCCGGCTCCTTTTACTGCTCCCACTTCCCCACCCTGACCAACTTTACTAAAGCTTTGATTCCTACTTGACAGAGAGAATTAAAATGAGAGACCCCAACACCAAGCGCTCCAGAGGCCTTGGGTTCCTCATGTACTCCACTGTGGAGGAGGTGGACGCAGCCATGAACGCTCGGCCACACACAAGGTGGACGGGAGAGTCGTGGAACCAAAGAGGGCTGTCTCCCGAGAAGATTCTCAAAGACCCAGTGCCCACTTAACTGTGAAAAAGATTTTTGTCGGTGGCATTAAAGAAGACACTGAAGAACATCATCTAAGAGATTATTTTGAACAGTATGGGAAAATTGAAGTGATTGAGATCATGACTGACCAAGGCAGTGGCAAAAAGGTTTTGCTTTTGTGACCTTTGACGACCACGACTGTAGACAAGATTGTCATTCAAAAATACCATCCTGTGAATGGCCACAGCTGTGAAGTAAGGAAAGCCCTATCGAAGCAAGAGATGGCTAGTGCTTCGTCCACCCAAAGAGACTTAAGTGGTTCTGGAAACTTTGGTGGTGGTTGTGGAGGTGGTTTTGGTGGGAATGACAACTTTGGTCGTGGAGGGAATTCAGTGGTCGAGGTGGCTTCGGTGGCAGTCGAGGTGGTGGTGGATACAGTGGCAGTGGGGATGGCTATAACGGATTTGGTAATGACGGAAGCAACTTTGGAGGTGGCGGAAGCTATAACGATTTTGGCAATTACAACAATCAATCCTCAAATTTTGGACCCATGAAAGGAGGAAATTTTGGAGGCAGAAGCTCTGGCCCCTATGGTGGTGGAGGCCAATACTTTGCCAAACCACGAAACCAAGGTGGCTATGGCGGTTCTAGCAGCAGCAGCAGCTATGGCAGTGGCAGAAGGTTTTAATTACTGCCAGGAAACAAAGCTTAGCAGGAGGGGAGAGCCAGAGAAGTGACAGGGAAGCCACAGGTTACAACAGATTTGTGAACTCAGCCAAGCACAGTGGTGGCAGGGCCTAGCTGCTACAAAGAAGGCATGTTTTAGACAATACTCATGTGTATGGGCAAAAAACTCGAGGACTGTATTTGTGACTAATTGTATAACAGGTTATTTTAGTTTCTGTTCTGTGGAAAGTGTAAAGCATTCCAACAAAGCGTTTTAATGTAGATTTTTTTTTTTTGCACCCATGCTGTTGATTGCTAAATGTAATAGTCTGATCATGACGCTGAATAAATGTGTCTTTTTTAAAATGTGCTGTGTAAAGTTAGTCTACTCTCAAGCCATCTTGGTAAACTACCCCAACAGTGTGAAGTTAGAATTCCTTCAGGGTGATGCCAGGTTCCACTCAAAATTTATTTGCAACCTGCTTGGGCACAGAAGCCATTGTCTCCACAAACCTTGGTGTGGTTGAACTGACAGTTAATGTGTTGTGACCTGGAGTTCACCGTTAAAAGGGTCACCCAAGCAAAGTCCTGGAGTTTATTTGGTTATTATGATTGTTGGCACATCCTATGCAATATATCTAAATTGAATTATGGTATCAGATAAAATTATAGATGGGATTGAAGCTTGTGTATTGTCCATTATCATGTGTAATCAATAAACGATTTAATATTCTCTTGAAAAAAAGATGAACTTACTTTACAAATCCTTATCTTTAACTCACTAAATTTCCTTTATGTTTAACATCTTTATCTTGCCTCCCCTGTGACAGGAAGAAGTGCTCTCTCACCCAGAGCCATGAAGCTCAGTTTCTAAGAAATCAGCCTTCCATATTTCTTCAATCTAAGGCAGGGCTTTCCAGCTCCAGCACTGTAGACCTCTGGGGCCAGATAATTCTTTGTCATGGGGGCTGTCCTGTAATTTTGGAATGCTTAACCCATGTCCATGCCCTAGATGCCAGTAGCACCTCCCCCACCCCACCTCAACCACAAATGACACCCAAAAGGTCTCCAGACATTGCCAAATGTCCCCTGGTAGGCAAAAAAATCCCCCCATTTGATAATTGCTACCTTAAAGGTAAGGAGGAAAGCTACCATAACACTCCTCCACTTTGGTCCCTTTTGTTCATTTTAGCCATATTCAGCCTGTGTGAACCATAGGGGTAAGTGGTCAGAAGGAAGCATGCTGACTGATGCCATTCTCCCTGAGGCCTGCCTCAGGACTCCAGAGTCTACAGGATTTAATAAAAATTTCAGTCCTACATCTCTGAGCTTCTTCAGTTTTCTCACTGATAACATGAGAAAATCCGATTATATGATCTCTAATGACATTTCACTCTGGTATCTTATGAACATTGGACATTTTCTCCATTGATTATCCTGCCTACTAGTGAAACTCGACACATATAAAACTGTCAAAGTTATCTCCCTACCAAATTCTTTATCTCTTTCAATAATATTTCTATTCTACTACACATTATGTAAATGTGATGTGAGTTTAATCTCATGATTTCATTTCTAATACTTGATTTATCAGAAGCTTATTGGCTTTCCATTATATAGTTTCTGACCAGAGTAGTCTAATAAATTCCTGTTTAAATATCCATTAAGATATGACTGTATGGTAAAAATCTAAAAGCACACTACTAAAATAAGAATAGACAACCCAAGTGCTTTTGTAGGGGGAATTTGCATCAACTGAACAGTTGATTAAGTATCTTTGCTTGGCACTCTTGTAAACACTCATTGGGATTGAGTGCTGATAAAACCTTTTCAGAAAGCAACCTGCCAATATCTGTCAAATTCTTAAATCCCAGAAATTCTACTGACAAAACTTATATGGAGATACACATACAATGGTGTTACCTGTAACCTTGTACCACTACTTATAAAAAGAAAGCAGGCAAACCTAAATCCAAAATGTCCATCCACAAAAGTGATTTGCTAAATGATTCCATACAATGGAATATAATATAGTTGCTAAAAAAAAAAATAGGGAAGAGCTTCAAATTCAAAGAGTTCAAGTTCAAAGTTCTTTAATAAATAAAAGCTTCAAGATATATTATTAAGTGAATTAATTAAGGAGCCTTTTAGTATGTACAGTAAGATACTATTTGTGTAAATAAAAAAGAATACACATATGCTAGTCTATGCACAAATTTTTATCAACAACAAAGATATGTAACTGTTAACAGGGATTAGCTCTAGAAGGGGGACCAGCAGTTGGGAGATACGGAACATGGTGAATTTTACTTTCCATTTTACCATGTTTGCCCTTCTCCAATGTTTGTATTTATACCAGGGGAGGTATCTCTACTCTTCTAAAGTATTTTTGGCACCCTATATTTCTTTTATGATACCCTTCCAATCTTATCTTCCCCCTGGTGACTTTTATCCTTTAACCAGTACATCTGCAGCTCTTCTTCCTCTAACTTTTGACACTATGTTTTAATATTCCACTGTATTCTTTATACTGAATAATGAATTTGTTCCTTTTCACATGATCAGATGGTGGACTAGGTCTCATACTCCATGTATATCTGCTAGAACTAGAATTGGTAAACTTTGTCTATAAAGGACCGAATACTAAGTATTTTAGGCTTTGCAGGTCAGACGACTTCTGGTGAAACTACTCTACTCTGCTGGTGTGAGTACAGATGTTGTTCACAATAAATAAACAAATGCTCATGCCTGTGTTCCAATAAAACATTATTTATAAAAACAGGTATGAATCAGATGTAGTTGTGGGTGGTAGTTTGCCAACCTCTGCTCTTGTACAAAATAGGTAGCCAACCATGTAGATTAATCAAGGAGACACTTCTTCATTAATTCCAACCACAGAATCTCCATTTTAATTTAACAGCAAAATTTAGTTTTTTTCTAAATGGTTTGCTCCATCAACTTGAGCCTTCCTAAGTGATTTTTTTCCCCTTTCCTTCCTCAACCAAAGCTCTTCTGTTTAAAAGCCATGTATAAAATCAACAATTTCCAGGATACTTTTCTTTCCTAGCCCTCACACTTCCCTTTCTTTCATGTAGTGCCTACGATTATGTACATAAGTATTAGTGTTGACCACATGCAAATATCAGCTCCAGGTTCCAGGGTGCACTTAATGGGAAGCTGTCACAGTATTCTAACACCTGAAACTCAAAAGGTGGCCTGCACCTGGGCCAGGCTGGGACTAGAGTGGAATTAAGTGAGATGCCTAGGGGGCCCAGTTTAAGGCAGTGCTCACTGTCAGGGTCATACAAACACTGGCTCAGCCCTAGGAAGGAGTACCTCTTTAAACTGCATGCCCAGGGGATCCCTGGGTGGCGCAGCGGTTTAGCGCCTGCCTTTGGCCCAGGGCGCGATCCTGGAGACCCGGAATCGAATCCCACGTCAGGCTCCCGGTGCATGGAGCCTGCTTCTCCCTCTGCCTGTGTCTCTGCCTCTCTCTCTCTCTCTCTCTCTCTCTCTCTCTCTCACTGTGTGCCTATCATAAATTAAAAAAAAAATTAAACTGCATGCCCAGGCACCTCATGTATTCCACTGTTCCAGCGAACCTCAGGGTACTCAAAATCTCTGTGAGTGAATGGAGCAGTCAACATGCAAATTCAGGACCAAGGCTAGGTGACTTAAAATCAGTTGGCTGCTCCCCCACTGAAGGCCCTAGCTGGGGAAGCACACAGCAGAGTCCTAACGCAGGGCCATCTAGAGGACAGATCCAACCCACAAGGGAAAAAAAAAAAGATGGGATAGGTGTCGGGGAAGGACTCAGGGCTCCAGTGAGACAAAGAGGAGGAGGAACAAGACTTCCATTGTTCTTGTCCAGTTTTCACCTAATCACACTGCAAATGCATTGACCCAAAGGGCCAGAGTATGCTCTGCCTCTTGTCCTCCCGCTATTCTCCTTTTGCTGGATTTTGAGTCCTCTGCTTTGCTCTCCTCAGAAAAGTCAAAGTAGGCTTGGTTACAGGGAGAGGAATTACCTCCTTTGATTCTTCCTCAAGAATCAAAGTCCGACTTTTGTCCTTACAAGAGAATATGGCCTTGCGGTTGCTTTGAAAGGCCCTGTTTACTCAGCTGAGTCTCTGGAGCTCCCACTAGTGTAGAAATGTTCTAGAACAGAGAATGACATGTTCGTCTTCCATTTCCAAATGCACTTGTGTTGCTCTGGCACACAAGGGTTGGTTGCGTCTCATACCTCCATGTGCATTTTATATACTGCCTAAGACTGTGCTTACATCAGATTACATTTAACAACTCCTCCTGGAGCATCCATGCTATAGAAGGAGATATTTAATAACAAGAGAGGAGGGGCACCTTAGTGGCTTAGTGGTTGAGCGTCTGCCTTAGGCTCAGGTCATGACCTCGGGGTCCTAGGATTGAGTCCCACATCAGGTTCCCTGCATGGAGCCTGCTTCTCCCTCTGCCTATGTCTCTGTCTCTCTCTGTGTCTCTCATGAATAAATAAATCAAATCTTTAAAACTTAAAAAAAAAACAAGAAAGGAAAGGCCTCAATACTTTTTGAGACTTACAGTCTTATAAGGGATGATATGAACAAAAACTACATTTGACAGCACAATTTCAAGTATTTACTAGTGTTGCCATTATACACCAGCATGAAAGATAAAAACTAACACATAAAGAACACTCACAAAATGTGTTATTTTTTAACAGTTCTGTGAGAAAAGTGCACTTATCCTACTTAGAGGTGAAAAAATTGAGGCTACGAGGTTAAAAGTGACTTGTCCAAGCTCACACACATCAGATGAGTTATGGAGCCAGAATCGGACAGATGATGTGTCAGATTCTGAAGCCTGTGTACACTACCATTTTCCCAAGTTGTATAAATCATCAGAAAAACTTACCGTGTAGTAATCATACCAGCGGGCTCTAGGGAAATATGCAGTGACATTTCTGGCATTCTAAAATTAAACACAAACAAGACTTTGACGGTGGGCTCTTCCATCCTGGACAATATAACCAATTTGCATAGTAAAAGGGTCAAAACAATAGTGTTGGTCTTGGACCCAGAGGTTCATCTTTTAGAGACCAGCAATGCTGGGGAAGCCTTTCCTCCCATGCCTCCCCTCTTCCTAAATGGGAGAGTTGCCTACCAGAAACTAATAGTTTCCCTAAAGCCCTTTGGGATCAGGACTTTTGGGGAAAAAAAATCATCATTTGCTTATAGACTTATCTCATACCCTCTCATTGGGACTGGAGTAGAAGAACATTTTGTAGATTTTATGGTGCCAGTACTTTAGGGATTATAATTAGTGCAGTAAGTTTTGGTGAGGATGGAATTAGCTGGTATTCTAATCAGAAGCCTATATATCAAGAGAAAAAAAAATGAAGAAATGGCTTTTGCTGCCTAAGAACATCTTATAGAAGGAAGAGAAGGGCTAGCCCACAAAAAGATTATGCAAATTGGTATAAACATCCTGCAAAATTGTTTTTAATGGTGATAAAGGACTGAAATGAATTTTTATAACATAGCCTGATATACCTGGTCCATTCGTCTTATTTTAGTTAATAAAGAAATGATTATATCTTCAAATGTATCATAAGGTTCTTTGTTCTCGATTATCCTAGGAATCAGAATCTGTTATGCTGGTTTTAAAGATTAGGGAGCAGAGGACAGAGCACCTAAGTAATGGAATTCAACTCAGAGGGAGACGGAGAGGGAGAGACAGAAGTAGAATAAGAGACCACATCTCAGGACTTCCAGCAGACCAGGCCTCTTCTGCTGCCTCTAGTCACTAGGCCTCAGAACTCTAATTCTCTATTCATCAGAGGCACCCATACTCACAGGCTCCAGGACAGGGCTGACTAGGAAGGCTGGGCCCAGCAGAAACTGACTGTCTACATTCCAGGTCACCCGGTCTGACACAAACCTGGAAAGAGAAACCAAGGTACTACAATTAAGACCCCAAAAGGCCTTAGGCCAAGACCCTGAAGAAACTCAAGTTCAGGGTGATGGGCACTAAGGAGGGCTTTGGTGGGATGAGCACTGAGTGTTATATATGTTGGCAAATTGAATTTAAATTAAAAAAAGAAAGAAAAAGAAAAGAAAGAAAAGAAAGAAAGAAAGAAAGAAAGAAAGAAAGAAAGAAAGAAAGAAAGAAGAAAGAAGAAGAAGAAGAAAGAAAGAAAGAAAGAAAGAAAGAAAGAAAGAAAGAAAGAACTCAAAAAAAGAAAAAAAAAGAAAAGAAAAAAGAAACTCTTTAAGTTTAGACCCAGGTCAGAAATCCAGCTGCATTCTACAGCTTCCTTTACCATTTCCCTATGTCTCCTTTAATCAGATACATACTTGCTTTCTGTCGCGTTCTTCAAACCCCATAAATGGTTGGATTTAGACATGTTCTCACCTATAAATATTTCCATGTTTCTTAACTATGGCAGGTTTTAAATCCAAGAATGGCTTTCAACCTTCAAATCTCCATCCCTCATATCTGGCCTTGTTTCTGTGACCTGAGCCGCTACAAAAGATAGGCAGCAGCTCTTCATATGCCCAATTTAGAAAGAAAGTATTCCATGTTGTATTATAATCACTTTGAATTTTTTTTCATTCAGTAACATTTTATCAAGGACCCTTGGGCATGACTGATGCTGTGCTAAAAGATGTTATAATGTATGATCTGTGCCCGGAAAGCTTATGGCACAGGGCAATCATGTCTTTAATTTAATTTGGAAGTACTTTCCCAGAAGCCATCACATAGAATGATATTATCCCTTAGTCATTGGGATCCCAGCTAGACACTCACTCATGGAGAAGAGGCCGCACGACAGTACTGCCCTCCGTGTGGGCCAGGTGCATCAGGGTGTAGAGATATGGCAACAGGGTGTATCTGGTCTGCAGCACACTTCTGGAGATATCCTCAAAGGTTGCATTCCAGGACACAGGGTCTTGCCTCTAAAGGAGAAAAAAGAAATGTTCAGAGATTACCTTGGGACCTGGAAACTTAAGGATGTCACCGAATGCTTATTACAAATGAAGATCATATTTGATCAATTTGATTATAGATGAGCCTGAGAAAATTCTTAGTATATTGAAAGAAGTCCCTCAAGCTTTCCAAAGACAGTTGATGAAATTTCTCCCTAAGACATTCTTTTTGGGATATATTTGGTAGAACACAGCCTAAACTAACAAAGGAATCTAAAAAGCCCTAAGGAATCTGGTTCACTGAAGCATGAGGACCTTTCCATGTACCTGTTAGCCATTTGTATGTCTTCCTGGACAAATGTCTATGTGGTTAGTCTCCCATTTTTAAATCAGATTGTTTATGTGTTTTATTTTTTTTTAATTTTTTTTAATTTTTATTTATTTATGATAGTCACAGAGAGAGAGAGAGGCAGAGACACAGGCAGAGGGAGAAGCAGGCTCCATGCACCGGGAGCCCGACGTGGGATTCGATCCCAGGTCTCCAGGATCGCGCCCTGGGCCAAAGGCAGGCGCTAAACCGCTGCGCCACCCAGGGATCCCTGTTTATGTGTTTTAAATCAGATTGTTTGTGCTCTTGATTTGAATGAGTGCCTTACATATTTTGGATATTAATTCCTTATCAGATATATAGTTTGCAAGTAATATCTTCCATTCCATATGTTGCCTTTTCATTTTGTTGTTTCTTTTGCTGTGCAGAAGCTTTTGAGTTTGATGTAGACTTATTTTTTTTTTAAGATTTTATTTATTTATTCATGAGAGACACAAAGAGAGAGAGGCAGAGACACAGGCAGAGGGAGAAGCAGGCTCCATGCAGGGAGCCCGACGTGGGACTTGATCTCGGGTCTCCAGGATCACGCCCAGGGCCGAAGGCAGGTGCTAAACCGCTGAGCCACCCAGGGATCCCTAGACTTATTATTTTTACTTTTGTTGTTTATGCTTTTGGTGTCATATCCCAAAAAATCATTGCCAAGAACATCATCAAGGAGCTTTTCTCCTGCTTTCTTCCTGAACTTTCACAGTTTAAAGTCCCTATGTTTAAATTACTAATCATTTTGAGTTAATTTTTGTGAGTTATAAGATAGGGCTCCAATTTAATTCTTTTGCATGTGATTTTCCAGTTTCCCAACAGCATTTTTTGAAGAGACTGTCTTCTCTCCATTGAATATTCTTGCAAAGGTTTACTTCTGTGCTTTTGATTCTGTTCCATTGATCTATTTTTAGGTCAATAACAAACTATTTTGATTACTATAACTTTATTTTTTTTTATTACTATAACTTTGTAATATAATTTGAAACCAGGAAGCATGATGCCTCCAGCTTTGTTCTTCTTTCTCAGGATTGCCTTACTTCTTTGGGGTGTTTTGTAGTTCCATATGAATGTTAGGATTGTTTTTTCTATTTCTGTGAAAAATGCTACTAGAATTTTGATAATGATTGCATTGAATCTATAAATGGTTTTGGGGTAGTATAGACATTGTAACAATATTAATTCTAATCCATGAACATAGAATATCTTTCCATTTGTTTGTGTATTCTTCAATTTCTTTCATATATGTCCAATGGTTTTCATTGTATAGGTCTTTCACCTCCTTGGTTAAATTCATTACTAAGTATTTTATTGATTTTTGATGCTATTGTGAGTGGCATTGCTTTATTTCTTTTTCAGATATTTTGCTGTCAGTGTATAGAAATGTAACTTATTTCCGTAGGTTGAGTTTTGTATTCCACAACTTTACTGAACTGATTAATTCTAAAGGTTTTTTAAATGATAGCTTTAGGATTTTCTATTTAAAAGATCATATGAACTATAAACAGAGATAATTTTACTTCCTTTCTGATTTAAATGCCTTTCAGTTCTTTTTCTTGCCTGACTACTCTGGCTAGGACTTCCAGTACTATGTTAAATAAGAGTAGTGAAAATGGACACTTGTCTTATTTCTGATCTTAGAAAAAATGCTTTCAATCTTCCACTTTTGCATGATATTAGCTGTAGGCTTGTCTCATATGGCCTTTATAATGATGAGACACATTCCTTCTATGCCCAATTTGGTTAGAGTTTTCATCATGGAAGGATGCTATATTATGTCAATTTTTTTCTACATATATCGAGATGATCCAATGATCTTTATCTTTCATTTTATTAATGTACTGTATCACATTTATTTATTTGTGCATGTTGAATCATCCACACATACCAAGTTAAATCCCACTTGAGGGTGTCTGGATGGCTAAGTTGGTTAAGCGTCTGCCTTCAGCTCAAGTCATGATGCCATGGTCTTGGGATCGAGCCCTGCATCAGGCTCCTCTCTTAGCAGAGAGTCTGTTTCTTTCTCTCCCTCTGCCCTTCCCCTGGCTCCCGCTGTCTCTGTCTCTGTCTCTCTCTCCCAAATAAATAAATAAATAAATAAATAAATAAATAAATAAATCTTTTTTAAAAAAATCCCTCTTGATCATGGTGTACGATTTTTCCAATGTGTTGAATTCAGTGTGCTAATATTTTGTTGCAAATTTTTGGATCTGTATTCCTGAGGGATACTGACCTCTAGTCTTCTAGTAGGGCCCTTATTTGGCTTTAATATCAGAGTAATGATGATCTTGTTTGGAAGTGCTCCCTCCTCTTAATTTTCTGAAGTGTTTAAGGAAGTCTTGGTGTTGATTCTTCTTTAAATTTTTGATGCACTTCATCAGGAAAAACATCTGGTTCTGGACTTTTCTTTGTTAGGGGATTTTTTATTACTAGTTCAATCTCCTTTTTCAGTATTTATCTGTTCGGCTCTTCTATTTCTTCATGATTCAGTCTTGGTAGACTGTATGTTCCTAGGAATTTATTCATTTCTTCTAGGTTGTCCAATTTGTTAGTATATAATTGCTGTCTCTTGTGATCCTTTGCATTTCTGTGGTATCAGTTCTAATGTCTCCTTTTTCATTATATTTTTTATTTATTTGAGTCTTCTCTCTTTTTTCCTTAACAAATCTAACTAAAGGTTTGTTAATTTAGTTTATCTGTTCAAAGAACCAGCTCTTAGTTTTGTTGATTTTTTCTATTGTTTTTCTGGGCTCCATGTCACGTATTTCGCCTCTGATCTTTATTATTTCTTTTCTTACCATGAGCTTACTTTGTTCTTCTTTTGCTAGTTCCTTGAGGTATAAAATTGGGTTGTTTATTTAAGATCTTTCTTTCTCTCTTTTCCTTAATGTAGGGGTTTATAGTGATAAACTTAGAAATGCTTTCACTGTAACCCATAAGTTTTGGTATATTGTGTTTCCATTTTTATCTGTTTCAAGATATTTTCTTTATTTTCCTTTTGATTTCATCTTTGACCCATTGGTTGTTTAATTTCCACATATTTGTGAGTTTTCCAGTTTTTCTCCTGTTATTGGTTTCCAGTTTCCAAAGAAGACATGCAAATGGCCAACAGCTACATGAAAAGATGCTCAATAATGCTCATCATCAGGGAAATACACATCAAAACCAAGTGAGATATCACCTCACATCTATCACATCTATTACCTCACATTCCTCTAGATAGCAGAATGGTGGATATCAGGGGCTGGGGGATAAGAGAAATGGGGAAGTATCAGTCAAAGGGTACAAACTTCCAGTTACATGATGAATTTGTTCTGGTAATCGAATGCACAATCGAATGGTGACTATAGTTTACAATACTCTATTATATACTTGGAAGTTGCTAAAAGAATAAATACTAAATGTTCTCACCACAAAAAAAGAAACAGCAATTATGTGAGATGATGGAAGTGTTAACTAATCCTGCTATGGTAATCATTTCACAATACATAAGTGTATCAAATAAAAACAAAAAACAAAAAAACATAAGGGTTTGATGGTTTTGAGGATGTCACAGAGAATATTAATTAATTGTAGCTCAAATATGGAGGTTGTATTTCTAGTGACACAAGACTTTTGAGCTATAAGTTAACATCCTACCCTGGTCCCAATGGTGTTGTGGTTCCTCGAAAAGGGGTAAAAGGCTCCCAGCTGCATCCAGCGAACACACATCTCATATTCAGCATCTTGAAAGAACCCACAAATATCTGCTCCTGTCTGAAACAAGGTAGAATAAAACAAGCTTATTGGTGATTTCTGAAAGATGTGACTATCTTCTTGGGGATTAGAAGTGACCCAAAAGACACTTACATAAGATATACCGAAGAGGCTGAACTCCATCATGCCTGCAACATGAACACAGCTATGTGAGAGATGGGACTCATGATCTGTTACCTCCTCCCTCCTCAAGAATCCTTTATCAAGGAGGCCTAACCCTCTTCCCACCAGCAGAGGACCCTAAGGATAAGCCCACACACCAATGATAGACTTCTTCAGCTGGTCCCACGCGGCCGTGTTGTCACCCAGCCAGTGGCCTCCCCAGCGGCCAGAAGAGGGGAATGTGGAGCGGGTGATGACAATCCCTCTCTGTCCCGTCACCTCCTGCACAGCTCTAGTTGGAGGGGGAAAGGAGGTGATTGGGGAGCAGATTAGGAAAGGAAAGGCCACAGAGCTTCTCCATCCAGAGTTTCAGAGCCCAAGGCATAGCAACAAAATGTCTCCTGCATTGCTGGAGGAAATATGGAAATCTGAGCCATAAGGAAGTCCCCAGTGATTGACCCTGGATGATAGAAATGATGGTACCAATTGTGCTTTTAAATAGTGTTTTGCGACAAACTTTGTAATAAACTTACTGGATCACCTAAAAATAATGAGTAACCACAAAATCTTACCACTTATTTACTAAGTACTAAGTTTTTATATTTTTATATTTACGGAGGAAGAAAATAAATTCCTTTGTAAGGCTTTCCTTAGGATAATTCTTATTATTCATTGACTGAGCTCACAAAATGGGACAGCACTAATTCAGCAGAATTAAAACAAAAAAACCCAACAGAGATGAGTCACTTTCAAAATAAAATAAAAGAGAGCTAGTCCTCCGTATTCCCTTCACCTCTTATATTTAATTATAGCATCAGCTGCACTGTGTGATCATTGCTTGTGTCTCCATGTGTGTCTCCTCTACAAGGACTATCGTCTCTCGCTGTTAGGACCATGTCTTACTTAAACCTGTCCTTCTAACCATGATCATGGAGCCTGGCTCCATGCTTGTGTTCCCTTAATATGTAAGAATTGTGTGGCTCAGGTCATGATCTCAGGGTCATGAGATCAAGCCCCTCATTGGACTCCACACTCAGCAGTCTGTTTGAGATTCTCCCCCTCTCCCTCCTCCTCTGCTCCTGCCCCTGCTCATGCTGTCTCTAAATAAGTAAATAAGTAAATAAAATCTTTAAAAAAAATAAGCATTGTGACACATTTGTAATTAATATGTTCTTAACCCTTGAGATGGGGCATGAAAGGAAATGCAGGGTAACCTCCTCAGTCATTGGCTGTCCCTGCAGGTCATGTGGACCAGAGAAGGGAGAGCGTGACTCACTCGTAGGTGGGTCTGGTCTGGGCCCATCCATACAGGCTGTGAACATCATAGTGCCGCACCCGTGAGCCATCTGGCAGGACCTGCTCGCTCTCCATGCACAGGGTCTTGCTGCTCAGGCCTTTATCCCTGGACTCCAAATCTGAGGAGAAAGACCTAGTGATATAAATGCCATGTCTGCTCCTGTTTACCCCTGACCCCTCTTTAAGGAATTGGACACTAGATCTTAAGACCCGTGCATGGGACCCTCTTCTCTTCAGGGGCATGGGAACATGCTTGGCTTGGGGCTGCAATGGAACCCACAGGTGCTTTCAACATAAGGTCCCCTACAGGGTTCTCCAGGAGAAAGCAGGGGCAGGGGGAGGAAAACACAGGTGTCAAATGCCTAACTGCTTGAGACACCTGTGTGGCTCAGTGGTTGAGCATCTGCCTTTGGCTCAGGATGTGATTCCGGGGTCCTGAGATAGAGTTCCACATGGGGCTCCCCACAGGGAGCCTGCTTCTCCCTCTGCCTATGTCTCTGCCTCTCTCTCTCTGTATCTCATGAATAAATAAATAAAATCTTTAAAAAAAAAAAAACTAATTACTTGACTGGATGCAGTCTAAGCATTTTTCTTGTAAGTCATTTCATGTAATTCCTATAACTCTATAAAAAAGCGCTATCTCCCTTCACAATTTTTTTAAGATTTTATTTATTTATTCATGAGAGACACAGAGAGGCAGAGACACAGGCAGAGGGAGAACCAAGCTCCATGCAGAGAGCCCCATGTGGGACTTGATACCCAGGACCCCGGGATCATGCCCTGAGCCAAAGCAGATGCTCAACCACTGAGCCACCCAGGTGCCCCTCCCTTCACAACTTAAAACACAGATTTGGAAATATCAAGTAACCTGTTAAAGGTCACACAATTCATAGTAAATATAATTTCTGGAACCAAGATATGAACACAAGTATAACACCAAAGTCCATCGACTTCATGATAAGGGGGAGCCACTACTTTCCACCCACTGGGGGCCTAACAAATTCCTGTGGAGGAATTCACAGAGGCCTGAAGAATTAAGAAACGTAGTTCTAGAATCCTTTGGAGACATAACTGATATTAAGTGGGTTGTTGTTGTTTTTTTTTTTTTTTTGAGATTTTATTTATTTGAGTAGAGAGAAAGCATGAGAGAGAGCACGAGTGAGGGGGGAGTGGCAGAGAGAGAGGGAGAAGCAGAGGGAGAAGCAGACTCACCACTGAGCAGGGAGCCCCATGCAGGGCTCGATCCCAAGATCCTGAGATCATGATCTGAGCTGAAAGCAGATGCTTAACCAACTGAGCCCACCCATTTGTTTTCTGAACAAATTTGAGAAACTCACTCAACAGGGCCAGTAACTTATACACACTCAACTGGATAAAGTACTTGACGCATGTATGTCTTTGTTCCCCCTAAAAACCACAGTGCCAGTTAAGATATGCCCTGAACAGTCAGGATAAACCCTGGCTGCTGGGTTCTTGTTGAGGTCACTCCTCATAGCCATGGCTCTGCCAACAAAGGAGACCGAGGGCTCTTACGTGGCATATAGGGGGGGTGGTTCATAGTGGCATCCCTGCAGCCTGGGGGGACTGCTCCATTCACAAAACTTGCTGGCTCATTCATATCCTAGAAATGTCAAACACAGATATAGCTTACTTTTTCAAATCATTACATCCTGCCAACTCAGAGACAAGGAAGCAGTGAATAAATCATTCACCTTCCAGCAATCCCATAGATATCAGCCCAGGGAGACTCATCAGATCCAGCTGAGAACTGACTAGAAAGATCAATGAAGCCCTCAAGAATGATTGGCTAGAGGATTAAAAAAAAAATCTCCCTCAAGGTATGAGGCAAGGCTCAAGTCCAAGAAATTCCTAGTAATCACCTCGCATTTTACAGCAGGAACTTCGGGCAAGGTATATGATATGAGGAATATCAGAGATGCTCCACTTCTGATTGGAGGAACTGCAATTTGATGCGTCCAAAGTCTTTCTTGGATGATTATCATCCCTCTTGATTAAAGGTCATGATCCATAAGCTTAGCAACACAAAGATAGAAACATGCCCACCCACATGTGCACAGATGCAAACTCACACACTTACAATCCACATGCCGTCAAACTTCAAGCTCCTCTCTGGATTCTGGGGGTTGGTGTATAGTTCTTGCAGCTCCCTCTTCCACCATGTGGTAGTGGAGTTACGGAAAAAGTCAGGAAAGGCCACATAAGCTCGGTACAGCTGTAAAAATGACATATAGTTTATGCGTCCTCCCCCAAATTATATCATAATTCATGCACACACCTGTACTGCATGGTGATAGATAATCCAAACAGAGCCAAAATAACATTCGCGGCTTATGTGAAATATAACGAGTGCACAGAAAAGACATTAGCATGCATTAGACACCTGCTTAGCATCTGGAAGGTATCTGGGGACTGTCCTTTTTGTGTCAACATGAGTGGTAGCAACAAACACCCTGCACTCACTATCTCACTTGATGCTTAACTTTCAAGCTCTGGCTGACAATTTCTTAAGCTCGACTCAGAGTCAGAGTAGGAGCCAGGGAGGGACTGCAGCTTGAAAGACATCAGATGCACTGTCAGCAGGCTGGAAGGCAACAAGCAGGCTCTCTGGTCTCATTCCCCCTGGGGAAGGGAGGACAGGGGAGAGATGTCTAACCAGCACCCTTGTGTTTTCCATAGTTAAGGAAATCACTTGAAAACTGCATTTGTGTGTCAGGTCACTTGGGAGGAGCTAAAGAGGAAGTTTTAAACACTGCCCCCTTCTCTTTATCTCCTTCAAGTAATAAAGCTCTATCTGTATTTTAATCTGGAGAGTGGATCCAAAGATCCCACACTACAGACAGGGTGTGGAGACTTTGTTTAAAATATGGGCCACCCAAACCCATAGAGCAGTAATTTAAGCTCTCTGAATCCTGGTTATGCTGAGGATAATAATCCCTGCCTCCCAGTCCGGAGTAAAATGTTATATGTAAAGTGATGGCGCACAGATGAACACACAGGACACAAGCCCTCAGTGCATTCCTCACCAGGCCCACTCCCATGGCTGAGGGATGTCCACTGTCCCAAGTACAGTCACCCTCACTTCACCCGCATCCCCGAAGGTCCCTTTACCTCCACTTGACTATCCCAGTCTAGGGATGCGTTTATGACGACATCAGGGAAATCAGGCCACACCTGTGGAGAGAAAATTGTTCAAAAGCAATGCCCTAGATAATTTACTTTACAAACTTCCTAAGAAACTATAAACCATGATTGTGGGTGGTAATAGTTGATTTTGGTCTAGGGAAGTGGATCCCACAATGCACACACATCTACACATTCCCTAGACATTCCTTAAGCGTGTTGACAAATTTTGAAGGACAGAACGAGAACTTCTGATCTCAGAACCCAAATGGAAAAGGTCCCAAAACAACATGCACACTAACCACACACACACCCCAGCCCCCAGGCTGGAGTTTAGTGGTTCACCGCTCACACCGTACCTTCCCCCAGACAATGCCTCCACCATTTGGAGCTTTGATGAAGACATCATCCTCCACACCCCGAGTGAATGCAGGATAGGGCTGCGTCTCATTACCAGAAATGGCTGGGTCCTGAAACCAAAGCACAGATCTGGGGAGAAGTCCAAAGCCAGAGAACAGCTCAGGACAGAAAAAAAAAAGAATTCCCAAAAAGAAGGCATCAGCTTTCGCGCAAACCACAGTGCTTGTGTGAATCCTGGGAAATACATCTTTCTTACTGAACCTCAACTTCTACACTCGTAACACAGAAGGAAATACAATAGAAAGCTTTCTATTTTTTTTTTAATTTAAATTCAATTTGCCAGCATATAGCATAACACCCGGTGCTCATCCCATCAAGTGCCCTCCTCAGTGCCAGTCACCCAGCTAATCCATTCCCTCACTCACCTCCCCTTCAACCCTTTGTTAGGAGTCTCTCATAGTTTGTCTCCCTCTCTAATTTTTCCCACTCAGTTCCCCTCCTTTCCCTTATAGTCCCTTTCACCATCTCCTATATATTGGCAAATTGAATTTAAATAAAATAATAATAATAAAACCTAAAAACCCATCATTCAGTTCTGGAAAAATGCTATTTAGTGATTTATTTGATGAATTTTTCCCCTCTATTTTCTCTCTTTGCTCATTCTAAAATTTCTATTATTTGGATATTGGGCCTCCTACTTTCGTTTCTTTCCAATTTTCTTTATCTTTTGCTTTACTTTTTGAGAGAATGCTTCTATTTTATCTTCTTTTCATTAAGTTTTCCATCTCTTCTGTTCTATTATTTTCTAATTCATGAAAGTAATACTTTATCTCTTTGAGGATACTCTAATAGTTTCTTGAAATGTTCTCCCTAAATAAATTCTACTTCCTCTAACCTGCTTTTTAAGTTTGTTGATGTTCCATAATTTATAATGTTTTGGTCCTCAAATGCCTTCACCATCTTCTCATAAGTATGAAAAAACAGGGGATCCCTGGGTGGCGCAGTGGTTTGGCGCCTGCCTTTGGCCCAGGGCATGATCCTGGAGACCCGGGATCAAATCCCACGTCGGGCTCCCGGTGCATGGAGCCTGCTTCTCCCTCTGCCTGTGTCTCTGCCTCTCTCTCTCTCTGTGACTATCATAAATAAATAAATAAATTTTTTTAAAAAGTATGAAAAAACACTATAAATGACTGAAATTTTAATATGTGTGTGAGGCTTGTCAAATGCGGTTTTTATTCTAGTGTGGATAGCTACACCATTTTCTTGGGAATCTTTGATGCTAATACCTTTAGGTCTTTTCTCTCACTGGTCTCATTCTTCAAAGATTACTTCCTATATCTTGCCTACTTCCAGTGTCTTCTGGGAGAAGTAAAAGGCAGAAGAGGAGTAACTGAAAGTTCTCAGTGATTTTCAGATCAGCATTGCCACACACAGCTGTGCTTAGGTGTTCCCCAGTCCAGAGATACTCTGATTCTTTGCAAGAATGAAACTTCAATCTTTTGGGAGGCAAGAAAGTATAACTGTCCTCTCTTTTCAGCCCCACCTCATCCTTCCTTTCACTTTTCATTAATATCCGAGCCTTAGAGGGGATGTGCAACATAAAGTGGGATGCTTTCCAGCCTTCCTCAGTGCTACTTTAGAATTGACCTTTCTCAGGTCTGTTAACTCATTCAACATTCATCAGACACTCAGCTTCTAAATTTGGTTGCCATTTTTGTCACTTCCATTTTTTTTCCCCTTGTGGGTTAATGTCTTTAAATAAAGGTCCACTTACTGTTAAAAAAGAAAAAAAAAAAAAGAAGAAAAAGAAAAAAAAAGGAAGAAAAAAGAAAAAAAAGAAAGCTTTCTCCACCAAAGCCCATTCAGTCTCCCCAACAACTGCCACCCATTCGCAGAGGGACTAACCAGAATGAGGATGACCCGCATTCCGTTGGCCTTCATGCGAGTAATCAGAGCTGGAAATCCTGCGAACTTGGGGCTGAGGGTGAAGTCCAGCTGCCGCTCCATGTAGTCGATGTCGGAGTACTGCACATCCTGGGGGAGCACACGGGGGCAGTGAGTGGCTCCTGCTTGTAAAAGGCCAGGTTCCAGGTGAGAACAAACCTCAACTAACCAACGGTGAATTTCAGATGGCTTCCTTTTGACTTTTTCTAATCCCAGGTATCAGGTATTAGATCCTGGGAAATTTTCAAATTTTCAAACATAAAATAGACCCAAAAAACCCTAAATTAGCAAAAATAGGATGATGCCTATGTGGCAAGGCTATTGCAAGGATAAATGAAGAGAGCAGATGAGAAAGTGCCTTGTGAGTGGCCAGTGTGAGTGATTGTGGTTACCTACCCCCCCAAGAGGCTGCTCCTGGGATCAGTGGTTCACTTTCAGAGAAAAGAACATAATGTAAACTCCCCAGCACTGATACAATTAGATGGATAGTAAATCTACCTTTTTAAAAAAAGGCTCCTGTAGTTGCTTTAGAATATCCAATCCTGGGGGTTATCAGACACAGCTTTCTTACTAAAAATGAAATATGGCATGCTATGCTTACAATTGATAGCAATAATTGTAAGAAATAGAAAAATAAATAGAATAAAATTAAATATGTAAGAAGATTATGGGATCAGTTCTCTGATTCTTGGACCCCTCTAGCCCTCAAGTGAAGAACATAGCTTGTTTCTGTATGCATTTTATCAGGAAATAGGTACCCCAAGATCCCTCTCTTCAACTTTAGCTCAAAGTCGAGGGAACACTGTCATACCAGCAAAGCATTGGAACTGAGGTTATATCTGCACCTACTGCGATCTGACTGAATTGGGGTCATTTTCTTTTTAATTTAAATTTTTAGTTTTAATTAAGCAAAACTACTGCCTGGGCAACCTTTTGTTCTTAAGATACCAAAGATGGTTTTGACCAAGTCTTTTAAAATTGTGTAGCTGTAGGAACACCCTCCTCCACCCAAGTCAAGCTAATCCAGACACAGAAACCACTAGTGTTGGCCACGAGGTCCCAGAGCCAAACCACCACATACGGAAAACGTACATAAGGGATCTGGGCAGCCACCATCTCATCATACAGGCTGGCAATCTCAGAGTCGTTCTGGTAGCCATAGCGACACAGCTGAAACCCCAAGGACCAGTAAGGAACCATCACTGGCCGACCAATCATCTACAAAAATAGACAGAAAATTTAATTCTTAAAAAGGAGAATCTGGATTGAAATTGTCAACAAATTAAGAATATTTTTTACCGTGGCCCAAGTTAGATAATCAACAAATTCAAAAATGGAGAGAAACGGAGAGGATACAGAGCCCCTGGGATATCTTGGAGAAATCTTTCTGCTAGATCTGACCTTCTTCCCCAAGAATTTGGAAAATCTGATTTTATCCTGATTCTTAGAGGCAGTCTAGCTTACTGGTTCAGAACTCAGAATCTAGAGGCAAAAATGCCTGGTTTACTATCCAGGCTCCAATCCCTGCTGGCTAAGCGGCCCTGTGCAAAAGTTAAAAACCTCTTGTTCATCAGTTCCTTCACTTGTAAACTGGGGATAATAATAGTGTTTGCTTCATAGTGTTTTTGTGAGGACTGAATGAGTTAATATACATAAAATAATCAGTGACACACAGTAAATTGTATATGTGCTTGTTGCTGCTGCCAAAGTGACTGCCATGACCACTGTGACTACCATTACTAACAGTACCATCACCATTACCACATGACCACCACCTCCACCACCACTTCCATCACCACTATCACCTCCACCATTACT
Source organism: Canis lupus familiaris (assembly GCF_011100685.1). Taxonomy (NCBI): domain Eukaryota; kingdom Metazoa; phylum Chordata; class Mammalia; order Carnivora; family Canidae; genus Canis; species Canis lupus. The sequence continues at coordinate 6,936,899 of NC_049237.1, forward strand.
ATAATCCCATCACCACTACCACCTCCACCGCCACCATTGCCACTGCCAACACCACCACCGGCACCACTACTGCTCTGCAATCTTTGAGAGGCTGCAAACTTAATGGTTATTGGGATATGTATTTTGTTCATCATTTTATAGTCTATATTCCAAAAGTGTCAACAATTCCAGGTATCAACTGAGAGTTACACTAATAAATGTGGATTTGGAAACTCGGAATGCACTGGATGAATACTTGATAATCAGTTTAATTCCCTCCTACCTCAGTATACTGCTGAGTGACAAGCTCTGGAGTTGGCCCCAAGAACACATAAAAGTCCAGAATTCCTCCTATGGTGCGGTATGTCAAGGCAGGCAGGGGCTGGAATGTCACATCTGAAAATATAGGAAAATATCAATCAAGCTGGAAACATTCAAGGTGAGGAATAATCCCTGAAATTCTTCCCTTTGCCTTCTCCTTATGCCTCTGTATTATACAGTATTAAGAGAAAGAATTTTTACCATACCTACATAGAATTGAAGAAGTTGAGTGAAAGTCTACAGGGTGCTACCCCTGGATTTGTTTGCCATTGGGCTTATTATTATTTTATAATATGTTTTGTCATTCTGTTCTTTTAAAATTATTATAATTTTTATCTTAGAATACTTTAAGATTTATAAGAAGTTGCAAAAATAGTACTGGTGGTCCTCTGTATACTTCACTCAGCTTCCCTCAATGGCATCTTATATAACCATTGTACATTGTCAAAACCAGGAAACTGACATTCATATAAAACTATTAAGTCGGGAATATACCTGACTCTGATTTGACCAGTTTTTATGTGCATGCTTTCCCCTACACCTCCTGATTTTCCACCCTCTTTCCAATAAACCATATAAATTTTTTTCACACCCTCATACCCCCAGAGTGAGCACTCTTATCCATAGCTTCACCACTAACTCAAATTAAAAAGATGGCTCCTACCGGCTGACCTCCAGGATATTTCAGACTCACTTGGTCTTTCTATCCCTTCTTACATTTTTGCGAAATAAGAGTTAACTCTCATTACCACATGCTACTGAACTGAAATAAATAGAAAGTCTACCCAGAAAATAAAAAGTAAAAACAAAAACACTGTCCCCAAGATGATAATTTTGACTCCAGGGGGATGCAGGTTCAAACTCATTGTAACATTACTCACGAATGACTGGTTCACAAAAATAAGGGGAGATGTTGGCATCATCTTACCCATGGCATTGCTGTTGAGCAGTAACACCCCATGGGCACTACCATCCTCCTCCAGTGCCATGTAGTAGGGGTGGACACCATAGGAATTCTTCTTGTACTGGGAGAGTCATGGGGCAAAAGTGGTAAGAAGTTAAAAGACATTGTGACTGAGAAAAAAACTCCACAAAAAAATGACTGACAAGGTACATTTCGTCTTCTCTACAATGAACTTTAGGTATGTGAAAATCAAGGGAGTGTAAACACCGGCCCACTTGCCTAAGTGCCGAACATGCCCATCTAAGGTGAGTCTGGGAAGATGACACATGAAGTATACACAGCATGTAGAGAGGGAGACACAGATCCCAGATGCTCTGCCCTTACCCCCGGAGGTTGGTCCCTGGAGAACATCCCCCATGTGTGCCAGTTCAAGTCTCTCCGAAAGGCTGTGTGCTCAGTTTCCCCAAAACCATAGAGGTACTGGGAGGGAAGGCGAGTGGAGATACGGATGAACATGTCATTGAAGGTAAAGCCAAGGAGCTGAGAGTCCCAACTGCAACACAAAAGAGAGTATTTGGAAAAGAAATGAGCTAACCTGTTGGCTTCAAGTACCTGACCTTTCAAGGACAACAGAACTCTCCATTCCCTCTTCCACCCAGAGCCTGTTAATCTTCCAAACAGACACAAAGTCTATTCAATTAAAATAATCTTAGATGCACCTGCTACCAGCCCAAGAGCCAGCCTTCATTCTCCTGTTTTCCTCTCTCACTGCCTTTCTTCAGTTTTCTCTTCAGGATGCCAAATCCAATCACTTTTCACCGTCTTGGGTGCTACCACCCTACACTAGCCTGGCAGTCCACTCTTGCTCTCTACAGTCCTTTTGCTACTTAACATCCAGAGCAATCCAACTACAATGTGCTCCAGCCATGGTGGATATTTCCCCCTTCAATATGGCAAGTGTGCTCCTGTTTCATGGCCTGTGCACTTCTTATTCCATCTGTCTGGAATGTTCTTCCCCTTCCTCCAGATCTCCACAGGGGTGGATCCTTCTCATCCAAGTCCTATTTCAAATGTCACCTTCTCTGAGACACCTACTCTGATCACAGTATCAAAAGCAGTAAACTCCCTATGACTCTGATTACCCTGTTCTTTTTCCTACATAGCAGTTGTCGCTACCTAAACTTTCTTATTTATATTTTAACTTGTCTTTGTTATCTAGCATTAATTTTTGTCATGAGAAGAGAGACTTATCTTCTAGAACCACCTAATATAGAGATAATATAGCCTAACCACCCCTGTAAACATTGGTTGAATGAATCCCTAGTACATGTAAATGCCTCAGTAATTATTGCCAGGGGGCTAAAGATTGAGAAATCTTTAGTCCAAAGGGAATAACATATTCATAAACCTGGAAATGGATAGTGTGATGCTTTGAGCCAGGATATCTCCAAGGACAATGGACTTGGCAGTGAATGTATAGGTAACTATCAATCCCAAGTCAGACCAGGAGCCACCTACATCACAGTGCCCGTACTCTTCCGGCGAATTTCGATTCCAAATGGATTCTTCTTAATGAGGACATCATAGAGTTGACTCTCAGAGGTGCTGGATGGAACCCTGGGTATGTTGAGAGGGACTGGGACTTCATACCGATTATTATTGGGATCATAAATCTAGGGTGAGAGTGGAAAGAAAATTAGGAAAATATGGTACTCTAGAAACCTATATCCTTAGCAGAAACTTGGTATCTTTGACATGGAGTCTGAATTCTATTATTTCTCTCTTTTCATTAAACTCATGACACCAGGGATTTATTTACTATATCAAAGAACAATGTTAGAATTAACAATTTGATCTGAATCTGTCATATCTCATTTTTAAGGCCCCTATTACAGTAACACATTCCCTTCGACATTGGTGATATCTTGGAAAATCAGTCTAAAATCAGCTTGGTACATATATAGTATTTATTGCTTTGTGTGTGGATATATGTGATTATCTGAAAGCTTCTCTGAATTGAAAAAAAAAATCCATCAAAAAACATGAACTCTATTTTGATTAAAATTACCACAGATGTCCTTCCTAAAAATGGGATCTAAGTAGATTCACAAAATACGTACTCTACTATACTGTACTATACTGTACTACAGACACTAGACACACTAAACCAGACAAGACACAATTACTATTTTTAAGAAATTCACATGCTAACCGGATGTAAAAGAGGTATCCACAGCACCCGGGCTGATACGTGCTCCTGTAGAGCTACATTAAGTGTGTTGTGAGATTACAGAGAAGAAAATGCCCAACACAGTTTCTGGAAGACTGACATGATATCATGTGAAAATTACAGGCTGAGTGTTAAAGCCTTTGCAGCTGTTAACCAAGCACAGCAAGGAGATAAAGTCATTCCTGGTAGTGAAACAAAGGCAAAAGCCGGAAGTATTAAAGCTGGGTCAGAGAAAAAATAAATAAATAAATAAAATAAAGCTAGGTCAGAAAGAAACAAATGCTGGGGCGGGGAGAGCTACTGTGTGATCAGGAGGTAGGACAGGAAAGGGTTCAAGCAGGAAATGCAAGTAAATCCATTTGTTCAAAACTAGGTGCCTTCCACAGGCCAGTCCTAAGGTGAAGACAGAAATATCAAAGAGCATCTTCCCTGCGCTAGAAGATGTAAAAGGACTCCTAGTCCAGGTTGATAGCAGGTCGTTACGAAACTTTGGGCAGTGCTCGATGTCTTTCACTTACTCTCTCAGGAAACATCTGAGTGCTAACTATTTGCCAGGCTCTGTGTCAGATTTCAGAAACACAAAGATGAATGGACAAATACCGATCTTTGAGGAACTTACAAGTAGTAGAGAAATAGACCTAAGAACAGCCTGCCACTAATCCTTTGTTTAATTAAATCACAGGAAAAAAACCAAGATCACTACATTCTCATGGCTATTTCTCAAATATCCCAAACTCAGCCTCCTAAACTGAATTCATCATCTTATTTTGCCCAAGCCCAAATCTTTCCAGTGTTCCCATTACAAGTAATGTCACCACCATCCATATATAGACATATGCCAGAAACATGGCAATCATTCTTGATCCCTCCCTCTCCTTCATTGCCTACTTGCAGTCATCACTGGATCCTGTGATCCAACAAGATGTCCACCATCGTTCTCCTTCCTTATCTTTGGTCTACACTTGGTCACTCACATGGACAACCTAACCAGTAGCCTCCTGGGTGGCCTCTCCTTTTTCACTCTTATCCTCCCAACCATTTTCCTCACAATAGACACAGTGGTCTTTTCAAAATGCACATCAGAACAGGCAGCACTGGTCCATCAATGGTTTCTCAGTGTTCTCAGCATAATAATCTAGTATATTGCAGCACGGGGAGCTCAGAGAAGCACACTTATTTTAGGGTTCTGTGACCTCGACTAGCAAAAAGTAATGGAACTGCCAAGTGCCCAGTCGGTACTTGATACATATGTGTGCTGCAAACATATACCTTAAACTGTAGCATGTCATTCTTATGGTAGGTCACACGTAGGCGGAGAGAAGTCACGGGCACTGAGGGCAGAGCGGAGGCATAGACAGAAGATTTTAAGGAGATGGTAGCAGTGGCTCCATGTGAGTCATACTGAACATCGCTGACAGAGTACAGATCGTTGACAAAATAACAGAATGGGACTCCAGGAGAACTGGATGCCTGAAAAGGAAAGCAAAGGTTACCTCTACATGTGGTCCTAGAATTATCAAATATAAAGGGGCTAGAAAAGGCCACTTACAGGGAGTAAAGCCAGACCATCACTCATTTTCTTATATATTCTTTGATAGTGACATAAGTTTAAATTCCTGATCTCCTTACGAAATATTTGTAAAAAAAAAAAACCCTCCCACTCCTGTCCCTACCTATTCTTCATATCCAGATACAAACTCAGGTTCCTTTGGAAGTCCTTCCTTTCTATGGGTTTTTAAGTAGTGACACAGATACTGGTGCTATACTCATGAAACTGCAGCTTGAGTGTCAAGGATTTTTTTTTTTAAGATTTTATTTCTTCATGAGAGACACAGAGCGAGAGAGAGAGAGAGAGAGAGAGAGAGAGGCAGACACAGGCAGAGGGAGAAGCAGGCTCCATGCAGGGAGCCGGACATGGGACTCGATCCCAGGTCTCTAGGATCAGGCCTTGGGCTGAAGGCGGCACTAAACCGCTGAGCCACCCGGGCTGCCCAAGGATTTCAATGCATTTTAGTGCAGTCAGCACGGTTACCTCCCAGGCACAGCCACGGGCAGTACAGTTTGCTGCAGAAGCACCGCTCTCATCAGGAAAACAGTCTATTTTCTCTTCATCCCTTATCTTCAGGTCCCACTCCACCGTGTATGCTTCTCCGAGGATAAGATCAATTTCTGTGATAAGAGCAACCTGTGTAGGATGGGCAAGTGACAAGGAAATTTATCCTGAGGACAAAGGCCTTGTAAGATCTGAAACGTCTTTTAGGAAAGAAAATAGAAACGAGACTAGGCTCTCAACAATCCAAATGACACCACACTGGAGCTTCTAAGAAGGGAGCCACATGGAGGGAGGGGGAAGAGTGCAAATGTCCCAACTATCAGAATCTTGTATACCACATTTGGAAGAGAATTAGGCCAAATAAAATCTTCCGTGATCACCCATTTTCTTTCCTTCCCTGATTCCCCTTCCTCTTCCTTATCTGGTCAGAAGGCCTTCTGTGTTTCCCCTTGTAGCATAACACACATGAGCTCACGGGGCCATCCAAAAATCGAGCTTATGTTCTTGCCCTCCATTTTTAACCCCGGGTGTCCTGCCTTGGTCTGGAATAGTGGCAAGAAAACAGGAGTAACAATTGTGTGGCTTGAGCTCTCATCTCCATCTGCTAGGAAAATTTAGTCAAACCATTTCAGATCTTTGGGTCTCAGTTTCATCAACTGCAAAAGTGGGGAGTTGGCAAAATCATTACATTTCCTTCCATTTCTAACTTCCCAACCTCTTTATTTCTCCATGACCAAAGCCTCAAAACCTGAAACCTTGCCTCTTTGAGTCCCACTAATCCAAATATTTAATATTTTCTGTGTATTTATATCTCTTCTTTAATTAGCAATTTCCCTAGCGAAGGTCCCCATTTGCCCAGAATTACAAAATCACACTCTAACGATAATCACCCTTTTTCCAGGCTCTTCTCAGTCTAAATTCACAAATCCCACTCCCCAGAGCAATGCTTTGACAGTGAATGGCACAGCCTTGATTCAAGGATCTATAGGACACACTTTGAGAATCAGATCTTTCTCACTTTGGCAGCTAAGACCATCCAAAATCTGATGACAACTTATTTGGCCACACTGATCCCCGACCTCTTCTCGTTATATAATCCTTGCAGACTAATGTAAGGCTGATCTCAATCCTTCGATTGGCTTATTTTGAAAGAGACCAATGCTCTTTCTAGGAAAATGGTGCCCTTTCGCGGAATACACTGCTAGTTACCTGCCTTATATAAAAGTTCTTTTCTGACTCACTATTTCAGCTTAGAATATTAAAGTTCATGATTAAGAACTAAATTTTTAATCCACATAACATAGCTGTGGCCATAAATGGGCAAGTACAAGTCCACTAGGAGTTGCTGGCTCAGAGTCTCCTTCTTCATTTAAGGGCTTGCCCCTTCCCTGCACCTTTTCCTTCCTGACTCTTCTTTCATTTTGCAGTAATAGGGCCGCAACAGCTGGTACTAAGCAGTCACTTCCAACCAACCCTGACAACCTCGAGCGACTGAACCAAGACCAGCAACTCACCACTTTCTAAACTTGTTATTGCATGAAGATGAGAATCCCAATTTGTTCAAAGTCCCATTTTGCTCAGTTTCCTATCACTTGTGGCTGAATGAATCTCTGTCTGATACACCCTCATTCAAAGTCCAGCTTAAACCCTGATTTTTCTAATGGCTTTGCTCAGCTACTCCATGAGGCTTTGAACATTAAATCTGGTATAACGTAAGTTAACGTTTCCTCTCTTGCTTTGGATTGCCTGTCCCCTTCCCAGTAGTGTCACATATATAAATTGTATCTCTCCACCACCCAAATTCAAGCACCGACAGTTACTTTGCTCTTACATTAATTAATTTACTTAGCAGGTATTTATTGAGCTTGTTTTGGTATGTGCACATTTCAAATGGCTCGCACTTTGCCATAACTAACCATATAGTGCAGTTGTCCTTTGAATAACCCAGGTTTGAACTGCGTGGGTCCACTTACATGCATCGTTCTTTTTTTTTTTCAATAAATACACTACAGAACTGCAAATGTATTTTCTCTTCCTAATGATTCTCTTAATAACATTTTCTTTTCTCTCGCTGGCTTTACTGTAAGAATACAGTGTAGAATTCAGATGATGTACAAATTCAGATGATGTGTTAAGCGACAGTTTACCCATTAGGGTTTTTGATCAAAACAAGTTGTTAAGATTCGGAGTCAAAAGTTAGTTATGAATTTTTGATGGCATGGGGGGGTCAGTGTCCCCCATGGTGTTCAAAGGTCAACTGTATTATTTCTAACTTTATAATGCACGCATCCTCAACCTACACTGGAAGGCAAAATGGCCAATGTCATCAATACCTCATTATGGGAGAATACCAGATTTACTTATTTTCTCCAAATGGGGAAGATCCCTCACAAACATGCTGACCCAGGAGCTCCCAGTCCCAGGTCATCTGGAGGGCCTGGAGTGAGGAGGATGGGGGAAAGGATATTTCATAACACTAAGATACCAAGTGAACAGATTACAACCTGCCTCAGGAGCATCAAGTCTCATTACACCTGATGAAAAATTATTTTTTATCCTTATCTAACCAAATAAGTAGCCATTAGCTAAGCTGGTCAGATTCTTTGACTTGAAATATTTCTTTAAAATGCATATGTTGGAGAGAAATTCCATATCTGAGCACAGTAAAAAAAATGCACTTCAAAATTTTAATTAATGGGGATCTCACCTCCCACTTTGCCTTTCTAGCTTCAGCCAGCAGCTTTCAGACCCACTTTCCCTCTAATCCTGTCCCCCACACTCCTCACTCTACTCTTCTTCTGTCTCCATCAGAGAGAACAGAAGACTGATGGGCAAATAAAGGGAATATGGATGAAAAGACCATTTTATCTTATTCCAGTTTCTCAGCAGCTCCCTGCTCCCTTCTAGCTCTAGCTTACCCCTTGCTTTTTTTCCCTCTCCTAACCCTCTGACTTCCCCACCCCAGACCTCAGAGTGTGTCCTGGTTCTTCAGGAACCCATGCAACTTTGGCAAGAAGGAACACCATAAGCTATGAATTCTTGATAAACTATCTCAACAAAATGAATTTTTACCTGTAGGTTAGAATCATAAGTGACATTAGGAGAAGTTTGACTTGGGATACCATTGTGTTTCACTATAACATTGGTAGGTTCCTGGGTCCCAAGAATTTTAATCTCTTTAAATACTAAATTATTGGGGTCTTTGTAAGTTGACTGCAAAATCTTCACATCCAAGCGGTTCTGCAAAACAAACACAAAGGTCTGCTGATTGGTGGCCAAGTCCCTCAAATGTTCTATCCTAGACCAGATACCCAAAACTTCTTTGAATGCCTCTTAACTGTCTCAAATAACATGTGCTCAAGGAGTACAAATTTATTTTAATACTGCCCTGAACAAAAAAGAGAGAAATACACACAGAGGAATTTTTAAACTGCATTTTAAAAGGCTGGCTACTTTGATTTATCCATATCATTGCCTCTTTTTACTAACATGGATGATTCAATTATTGAGAGTTAAGTCATAAATTGAAATGTGCCCATCTAAGCACCAGGTGATACATAGATATGCTGAATCACTATATTGTACACCTGAAACTAACATAATACTGAATGTTAACTAACTGGAATTAAAATAAAAGCAAATAATAATAAAAAATAAAGTTCTTTTACCTTCACAAAAAAGGAAATGGACTCATCTATAGTCATAAAGGCATGTGAAACTACACATATAATTACACATGTACACAAACACACATGAGCTGTCAGACAAAAGCCCACACCTAAGATTCATTAAAATGTGCTACTTACTTGGGTGACAGAAAACTCACATAAGAGATAAACTTGATTGGCCACAGTATCTGAAAGTGCAAGGAAGGTGAATCAACCTCTGACTTGCCCACCACAGAAGAACAGATGACCCCTCGGCTGTATCGAAAGCTACATCTTGAGAATGACAAGATTATAGACAGGTGTCCAAGGCCAGGCCACTTTTTTTTTCCTCTTCCTTCCCACCTTACCCTTGAAAAGATTCCCTTCCAAGAGCTTCCAAGGCAGATGCCTCAAGTGAATCTATCCCCTAAGCTTGAGCCACAAGAGTTGTTAATATATTGGAGCCAGAAAAATGTGTGAAGA